>NC_052513.1:35390456-36132070 GCF_014356525.2 Nilaparvata lugens | reverse complement strand
CCATAAAGCAAAAATACCTGCGGCTTGAGTTAACAGTGAAATTTACAACATAAAGCCTATACTAAACCATTAAATTAAACACCATGAGATGTTTTTTTATGCTATTGTTTCTCTATGATGCTACAAATTACAGTAGTCTGTACCGTATATAAATTATCTTCAAACAACCAATCCAATCAGCTCTAGGGCTTCAGTGAGTCTGGTAATTTCATTCAGTTTATAATTTTGTTAATGGAAAACTTTTTATAAAATACTGAAAACTTTATTTTATAAAACAATCCACATTTGGCTAAACCACTCTAGCTTAATCTTGAATCATTTCTCTAAATGGATTTTCCAACAAGTAGCCTGACTGCAGTAGGCCTACATGTAAATCACTTATGTTAGCAAATCCTTTTTTATTTAATTTATTGAATAAATGATGCAGTAACCTAACTACAGTATTTAAAAGAAGATGAAATTCATAAATATCTAAACATAGGGAATTAGGTCTAAATATATTTAGCCTATTCAGTACCCCCACTTCTAATATTATTCAAGTATTCTATGATAGAACAAAGAAATAATAAAAGTTGCTAGCCTATTATTAATAAATTAAATTGCTATTTTAAATAATATTTTCAATCTTAGTAACTTAGTCCAAATTAACTTACCTCAGGATGAGAATTATTGAGAAACCAAATTCTGTCACAATGTAATAGATATCACTAAGCAAAAAGTATATTTTGTATTATCCCAATCCTAATTATAATTACATTTGAATACATTACATAAAAAGATTAGCCTGTAAAACATACTCTATAAGAACTGTTCTGTTGCAAAATGCAAATGTACGTTACACAAACCTTAATTATTATTATTTATGCATAACATAACCTATAAACTGATGCTATTATATGAAGACTATTAAAATTTTCTAAAAAAAAATATATACGTTTATCATTTATTATAAAATATTATATTATCTGGAAAATATTTAATTACTTCTACTTATTTTTGGTACATCGCAAATCATATGAATAGTCTATAAATTGAAAAAGAACGACAACCAGGTCCAAAAGTCCATATCATTTTAGAAACTAAGTCAGACTTGAACCATTTCTCAATGACAACCACATTAAGTATTCCCACTTTGGCACCGATATTTTGAGTTCCAGATATTTCCAATTCCGCCATCTGCCAAACAAGTAATTTGAGTTCCAGATACTCCCAATTCCGCCTAGCAACATATTTCGAGTTCCGGATATTTCCATTCCGTCCGTCTGACAAATATTCGGAGTTCCACCCAGCAACAGTTTTCAAGCATAGGACATTTAACATTGATATTTTGAGTTCCAGATATTCCCAATTCCGCGGCCCCGAGAAATCCAAGGGGTCGCATGAATTGGGAATATCTGGAACTCAAAATATCTTGCAGCTGGCCGGAATTGGAAATATATGGAACTCCGTATATGTTGACAGGCGGAACTCCGAATATCGTGCAGACCGGCGGAACTCAAAATATGTCAGCTGGGGGAATTGGAAGTAGTGGAATTGTAAATATATCGAATTCACAATATCGATCGTTATTAGCGAGACTGTGTACATGTGGGATGAAACAAATTTATCACAAAAGAAATGAAGGGTTCTATAGTTAACCTAAAATAGATTCATCAACACATCAACAGTCATCAGTCTTGTTTGTTGAAACAGATAACAGAGTTTTGAAAGCTTGCATAATATGTATGAATATAATGAATATAATTGAAAAAGAACGACAGACCAGGTGCAAAAGTATTCTATTCCCAAATTTTGATGATGAAAAACAAGTCCAAAAAGATCAGCCAAGTTTTTTCTACTGTTTAAAGTTCAAGTCCAATATTCCATTGAAAATTAATATATAAGGAGCTATGAATTAACCTGAGTGGGCTAATTAGTCCATGTCATTCCAGAAATAAGTCAGACATTTTGAAACCGCCCATCTCACTTCTTCACAACTAATGAATGAAAACAAAGGCCAATGAGCTCTGATCAACATGTAAATTTACATCTACCTTGAATTACAACCATGAGACGAGAACCCCATTTGATATGATCGACTCAAAATTACTATTCTATATCTTTCATATAGATACTCTCTGTAAGGCTGGGCCATTGAAAACAGACTTTTTGGTATGATGAATTTTGTTACACATACTTATGAGTACACACATACATGTATTTTTTATTTCATGATTTTTCTTTACTTTTTGATGTTTGAAATGTTGCATAAAGATTCTCAATCAACCAAGAATGGTTATAGGTATATTTAAATTCTTTAAGATTTCAGTAGAACCCATGCAGAGCATGGATTATCTGCCAAAGTGTAACATAAAATTTAATATAAATAGGTGACAACTTTGTTTGCCAAGTCTAAATAACTGAATGATAGAGATAAAATAAATCCGATTGAATTTATTTTATGTTGAAATGGCAAAATATTAAAAATTTAGGTTATCTTAGACGAAACTTAAATTATTTCTATCACTTACGGTGCTTCAATAATTAGCTGCCAAAATGATGGTAGGTTTAGCTCCAAATTTTGTAATTAATATGTCAATTAATAATTAACAAGTTTATTATTGATTGAAATATTAATATATCACAAGAAAATCAACTCAGCAAGCTAACAAGTAGTAACTGGAACTCAACTTACAACAGTTACAACGGAAAACTCAATGAACTGAAGAACGAAGAAATCTAGGAAGTTAGTTTGAAGATCCAGGCAGCAGAGCGTCTACTTTCAATACTGATCACATGGTAGCAGCACTAGTCGAGGCCAAAACGACTTTCTCTCACGAGGAAATTAGATTGAGAAATCAAAGAACATGCGGTCTTTCTTTGGTATTCTTTGTTATAATATAGTAAGGTCCACGTTATAATGGGAGAAATGGAAGATACGAAAACAACGTTGCCAAATAGACTCCATTTCGCCACTGAGTGTACACAGCTTTTATTTAATTCATCCCATTATATTTATCTAATATGAATTTTAATTCCTTTAATTAAATTATCGATTTCATGTCAAATTAATAAAATTCATCAATAAAATATTTTTTTATAATTTGATTCTAAACTAAAGATACATTTCAAGTATAATTTGTGTTTCTCATACGGTAATATCTAAAAATGAAAAAAAAATTTGAAATCAATAATACGACTCCTAAACAAACTTCTTTCCATAAACGCTCCTGTTTGCAAAAGATTTGAATATCCCGCCAATACTACCATGGTGCAGTGTAATCAGCTGACTGAAGGGTAGGCAAATCAGATGTTCAGATCAGCTGTTTAATTTTATCTGCAGTCTGCACTGACGTCAACTTTCCTGCTTGCCTCTTGCCTTGGAAGTTGGGTTCGGAATACCTATAAATGTATTTCTCCACGATGTCAGTTATTCGTTTAACTAGAGTGTTTAGAAATCTAAAAAGTTTGAATAGTTGTGGAGTATGTGTAGTTAATAGAATGAAAACTACTTCAGCTACTGGTGCTATTCTTTCAGAACCAAAACGTACCCCTTTTGGGCTAGTGGGGGTTGTTGTGCAGTAGTGCCAGTTTATTGATTGGGGCTGCTATAAGTAAAACATTGCCAATTTTTTGGAAGAAAACGATCTTTTCGTTCCTTCAGATGACGACGATGATGACGATTGAATTATAGTACCGCAAATCATAACCCAAATATTTCAAATGTTACCAAGTTTTTACCTTTCAATCCTCTTATATTACAGTTTTATAGTAGCCTAAAAGTTTTCAAAATTCATTCAATAGTTTAATAATTGAAATAATTATTGGTGCTCTGTGGAAATAATCTCATTTGTTGAATGCAGTGAAGAGGAAAAAACTTGTAAGTACGATATAGAATTCTATCTATTGTAAACTTGTAAATACTAGCTGTAGAATCAGTAGTTTTCAAAAATAAAACAATCAATCAATGGCTTTACTTTAAAATTCACAAGATTCTAAAATATCAATTATGGAGAAAAGTTGAAATGTTGACTTATCGTACCCAGTTCTATCGCACAGTTGCAATGGCTTTACAGCCTTTTTTCACGAAAAATTTGATGAAGCTATTTCCATATTACTTAGAGTTAAATCAACATTCCGGTTTGCACACAGTGACAATAGTTGAGTCCACTAGTAGCCACAAAAGCACATATTCTACACAGGGACAAAAGTGACGTCTTTTATAGTCAACCTCACAAAAATATACTATTCCAATAAAATTTTATCAACGTTGTCTACAGCTGATAATAAATGAGAATTAATAGAGTTATTTTTATAATATACCTGAGGGATTGGTAAGGTCTATTGGTGTGGGGGGAAGGGTAAGTAGGTATTGGAACTTAGCTTAGAATTGAGCCTGGCTGCGTGGGATGCCATTCTACTCTGTGGCTGAATACTTTGAGGCCGACAAGTCTTTAATTTGATTCAAGTGACTTAGAATCCAATCGACCATCTCGATCTATTTTTAATTTTTAAAAACGTTAATGTTTGACAAGTTTTGTAAAAATTTTTACAATCAACGACGACCAAATTAGGTCTGAATATAAAATGACGCCGTCCATCCAGGAAGCTGGTCAATGACGAAGGACAGAAGTATGAAGTATGAAGTAAGTAAGTATGCTGTACGGTACCAATTTTAATCTATTTCGTACAGAAGACTATTTTCGTTCGGTTGACTATATTAGCCGCCATTAGTGACCAAACGCTATCACATGAATACATTACATCCTCCAAATCCTTTTTCACATGAAGCCGACTACTAATGGTCAGGTCTAGTTTACACCACAAACTCTATCAGTGTAGTACTAAGTACCTAAGCCAGTGCACAAACCTAGGTTTTGCTGGCATTGTTAGATTGAAAACGAGTTAGTTTTAGTTTAAGATTCTATGTGTTGATTGGAATCTTATTAACTATTTATTGCTTATCTATTGTCCCTGTGTATAGAATGCTTTAGGCGCTAGCAGCATCTGAATCCCTTCTCACAGGAACAATAGACGAAATTTTAGTTGCCGCTACTAGTGATCAGATAAAGTGGATGCCACTATTGTCTCTGTGTGCTGGAGGTTTTAGAATCATTCAACGACAGATTTGAGCAAGACTCGTAGTTACAACAGAAAATAGAAGATATACAGCATGAACAGACAATTCAAAATAAATAGGTAATTGACTGCTTGATGTGAAGGTATTAAACATGTTCAACTCACACAGGTCGAGAAAGACTCGACTCCAGTCGAGACTATGTGTTTCCAAATGGTAACACTCAGACCAGTCGATTCTAGTCTCCGGGACGTCACCATTTGAAAACACATGCTGCGTCGAGAAGAGACTAGAGTCGCGTAAGTGTGAGTTGAGCCTTACTGGAATTTAAAAGTACCTGAGACAGGCCCGTAATTTTTATCACCATGTGTGGTGACCTGTTTCAAATTGTGGACTCTGTCCAGGCGCCTTCAAGCCTTGCATAAACATGTTAAGTTTGATGAATAACAAAACAAATTTTCTCTATAAAGATCTACCAACTTGAAATAGCTTTTCATGTTGAAAAGTCAGTAGAAATGATAGGACGGCATTGCTGCTACTTCTCCTTTTCTACCGCCCTCTATAGTATATTCCTTTTCCTTCGTCTTCTATAGTAGATAGTTGTGATTCAAGTTGTAGAATTAAATATATTCGAGATAGGAGGATTGATCACTATTAACAATAATCAACGATTGATAATATCAGTTCAGATTCACCTGGATAATTTGAATCACAGCTATCTTACTGTAAAAGGTGTTTGAAAAAGGAATGTGGCAAAAATGCCCTCCCATCTTTTGCACTGACTTTATAATGTGAATCGCACTCAAAAAGTTTGGATCGAGTTTGTCCAGGGTTCGTCTGATTGCCCCGGGTCCAACTGTACGACACTCAACAGAATATTCTATATTTGTATATTATATTGCATTTTTCAATTGTTTTATTTGTATTATGTGTTAAGAGAGCAATTATGGGATATTATCCTTGTGCTCTCATATGTATTTCAAATAAATGAATATTTATACGTTTATTGTAACCACTGACGAAAGAACAACGCTCTCCTTCTTACTTCTTTTTTCTGTGGTGTAACTTATATTGGTGAAACCTTTAATATTAGTTTAATTCTGCCTCTTCCATCAATTTTAGGTGAATATGTTATTCCTATTGTTTATAGGTGGATTCCTACCACCATTAAATACCATAAATTTATATAATACCATAAATACCATTATTCATGATTATGAGGCAAATTACATAAGTGTATTTCTCAGTCCTCCCAATCATATTATTTTCAAAAAAATGCATTTTCTGTTCATCCGAACACTAATGAATGGAAGGAAAATCTCATTTTAGTAAAGGAACATATTTGCTAGAATGTAGGCCTCTTGTGTAAGATTCTCTTAACTCAATTTAATTTTTTTCAGATCTGAGAGGCTTGTGTACAAGGAAATTGTTCTTGAAAGGAAAACTGTACAAAATAAAGAAGCTGGTCTAAAAACCGAAAATCGACTCCAAACAGAGGTATTCTATGCACAACGTTTTGTTGGGTCACTGTTTTTTTTTTGGACTGTTTCTGAAAACTTAAATTTATTACCGGTATAGATTTTAGCTTTAATCTTTTTATGTATATTATACTAGTTTTAATCTTGTATGATACACATAATTCATACCTTGCCTCTGTACTTATCAATATATTATTGAAATTTTATGTGTTGACTTTTTTTACTACTCCCCAGTCCAACCATACTCCAGTTAGGACAGATATTTCTTGTTTGTTAACAAGTTTTTATTGTTGGATCTGGGGACATTGTTTTGTTACAATAATTTTCTCTCAACCTACATAGACTATCACAATAAATATTTTTAGAAACCGAAATCTAAAATAGTACTTCTTCTCAGATAACACTGCAATAGAACAGAGATAAAAATGTCATTCAAATATCATTATTAATCTTGTGTCTTCGTTTGAGATTGTAAGTGATATTCACTTTGAACGGTCAGCATTCCTTATGAATAACACCAGTTATTATGAATGTTACCAGTTTAAAGCGAATTTTACTACAGGCTCGTTGCTTGGAGATCTTTATTCATTTATACGAGATGTGTAATCTTTTACTTAAAAGCTGCGTTTACACCAAAGTTATTAACAAAATGTTAATAACTTCAATCTTTATGTATTCTATAAGATTGAACGGAACTTGACAAACACATATATATTCATCATGTGTATGATAAGTTATGTTCAATCTAATAGAATCTATAAGGATGAAGTTATTAACATTTACTCTGTTGCATATCCATGCTTTTTCACTATTAAAATTAAACTTGAATTTCAAAAAAACACTTATGGAGTGAAAATGCACTTACTATAGGTAGTGACGATCGTTTCGACCTGTTGTTGGTCATCATCAGACTGTAGGAATTTACTCTCATTTACAAGAGTATATTATAACATTTAGTTAATTAATTTTGGTGTAAACGCAGCTTTACTCTGTGAATCTCGGCAACTCTTGTAATCAAATAATTGATCAATTTATTTGATCAATGAATTGTATATTAACTACTTCTCGGTATCCTATTATATTAAATCATATTATAAATTATCAATTAACTTTCTATTGATTCATCAGATACTGTCCGTACGGTGAAGTAGTTTGCTATACAAATTTATAGATCAAAAACAAACTTGACAAGAGCAAACCATATAAATTTATCGATTTTAGGTAATCCATGAGTATCCATATTCCGTAAGCTGCGTTTACACCAAAGTTATTAACAAAACTAGCTGGCCCGGCGAACTTCGTACCGCCAAATAGTTAATGCATCTCATGTCAAACTTTAGCTGGATGCACATCTGAGGAGGCGCGATGCGGTATTTTGCAACCAGGTGCTTCTTGCTTATTGATTTGAATGGAAGAACTCACACACACTGAATCGTACATTGCGTGGAACGGTGTGATAAGGCAATCTTCATAAAGGTGCGTACAGATTTACGCGCCGCGAACATGAGCAATTCACTTTTAATCAGCTGATGCCAAGCTTTCTATATCTGTATCTTACCGTTTCTGTAAAAATACAGATATAGTCAGCTGATTAAAAGTGAATTGCTCATGTTCGCGGCGCGTATATCTGTACGCACCTCAAGATCAACACTTTGTATCACCAAGCCGCGTCACCTCAGGTGTGCTTAGCCTTAGCTTAATCTGATGCACTATATTTTTATGAAAATTATCCAACAATCAGTATTACATTTATATCTCAATAATGTAATGTGCTTAGTTAGTTGTACAGCAGTTTGTATTTTTAGATATAGTTGAATGCAGCTTGCTGGAAAATGAATGGTATATCTCCATGCTGCTGATTTTCCCGTGCATATTCTAATTTACAGCATTTCGAGTTCTAAGATCCAAGTTTGGACGTCGTTCGTACCGTGGCATTATTATTAGAATAAAATTTTGTGAACCAGTAGAAAGAAAATAGAAAAACAGATCTACCTACGGCTGTTGGATGACGCAATTATTATAACAGCTTATTTTTATTTCTGTGTGTGGCCAGCTCACAAATCTCCTCCCATAAGGATTAAAAATTTATACTTTGAAGGACCGTAGGAAAGAGTCCTAAAGTCTGATCATGAATTTGATAGGCCATAAACCTGCTCCTGAACATAACAAACACAACTAATAAAAATTATCAAATTCGGTGCACACATAAAAATGTTATTGGATGTCAAAATTTGTGGCTTGATTTTTATTTATATAGATGTTTATTTCTCCCTCCTTATAGATTCTATTAGATTGAACAAACTTATACACATGATGTGCATATGTGTTTGTCAAGTTCCGTTCAATCAAATAGAATCTATAATGACGGAAAATAAACATTTTGTTAATAAATTTGGTGTAAACGTTTGTTAATAAATTTGCTGTATTCTACAGTAAAGTATTCAGAAAATAGGAAACTGTAAAGCTGCGTTTACACCAAAGTTATTAACAAAATGTTTATTATTCCGACCTTATAGATTCTATTTTTAGATTAAACGGAACTTGAAAAACACATATTTTTATCAAGTGTATGATAAGTTATGTTCAATCTAATAGAATTTATAAGGACGGAGAAATAAACATTTTGTTAATAACGTTGGTGTAAACGCAGCTTAGGCCTATACCACAGATTAATTATTACTACAGTAATAGATAAAGCATTGTTTTTTCTATGCTGTTAGATATCTAGGATTAATAAAAATATTACTCATGCCGTTTATTGGTGTTCAGTGCTTGCACTTGAGAAGCGGACGTGTTTCAACTGATGGTGTTCATTCTGAGCGCTTTGTGAGCCACTGCAGTCGAAGAGGATGGACCTGATTGTTCGAAAACAGTCGGCTACTCAAAAAGCACTTAGTACTATAGCAAAAACATATAATGGACAATAAAATCACTTCAATTGTGCAAAAACAAGTGCAAAGTAAAGTGCAAGTACGAAGTAAGTGCATTTCACTCCAAAAGTGTTTTTTTTTTAATTCAAGTTTAATTTTAACAGTGAAAAAGTATGGATATGCAACAGAGTAAAACAAGAAGTAAACTTTTATTTGAAAAATTTCAAACAACTAGTTTTGGCTTTTAATTATTTTGAAGTTTAAATGCAAGAATAAACAATTTGAATAAACTTTTCTATATTCTAAATTTCTAGTTTATTTATTTTGGACTAAAAATTGGACAAAATCATGAAGTGTAAACATAACCTATTTTTGGACAATTTCTATCTAAATTTGGGAAAGGAACAGTTTTGGCCTTTAAGCCTGTTGTTCCTTTCCCAATCATTCATAGTTGAGAATGATATTGTATGGATCAATTTATAAATAAATATTAGATAATAAATGTTCATATGATTTGTTTATTTCTTATTCATTAATTTTTTTGGTTGGAATAATATAATTTCAATCATATTTTAATTTCAATTTTATCAAAAATATGATTATTCAAGTGTAATTGAATTATATTCAATAAATATTATTCCTATTTAATTTTGCAGTTTTATAGATATGAAATTCTTCTTTTACATTCAATTCATTAATTTTGTTTCCAAAGCTTAATATTTTCATATTAGAATTCATATCGACATAATTATGATTTGCTTCAATTAAATGTTCAGCAAAAGCCGATTTTTGAGAAGTATTTTTTTTTTTAATTTTAATGCCTGAATATGTTCTTGGAACCTTTTTTGAAAGCATCGAAATTTTAAATTGGTCAAACACGCCTATTTTTGATAAAATTAAAATTAAAATATAATAAAATCAAATTATTCCAACCCAAAAAATAATGAATAAGAAATAACAAATGATATAAACATAATCATATGAACATATAATATCATCTAATATCAATTTCTTCATTCTTGCATTTAAACTTGAAAATGGCCAAAGGCCGAAACTAGTTGTTTGAAATGTTTTAAATAAAAGGGTACTTCATATTTTTATATGGTTTAAATAATATGGACTTATTTTTCTGTGGTCAATCCCGTGTCTTGGATGGAAACGTTAAGCCGTCCTGGCTGCCTGAAAGCAGTCGTTAGGTCATAGCCTTGAAATTGATCAGTTGCGACCTGAAAATTCTGACACCAGACCTGAGTCAGCCAGGTTAGGCTGGTCACACACCGATTAGTCAAGACAAGACTAGTCACGTTTAGTCACAATACTTCATATAGCCTAGTTGCTTATGGAGTCATGTCTAATTGCAATGACTGATCAGTGTGTGTTGCGGCATACAGCAATGTGAAGTATTATGACTAAATGTGACTAGTCTTTAGTCTTGACTAATCGGTGTGTGACCAGCCTTACTGATATTATTATTTTTTATAATTATTTACCGAGTCCAGTTTTCCAGCTATTACCTCTGAAATCGCTGTTAAATCCTGGAGTCGACTCCTTGTTCCCTGCTGCAGCAGATTTAGGCTACTCTTCTGCGACGTGAAGAGGAACAGCTACACTCTGAAACCAAATAATAATTAATAAATTTCATTTCCATGAAATACAAACACGCAATCTAATTAATAAAAGATACATAATATTTTAAAATACATTAATAAAATCACTAAAAATGTAGAGAAAATTAATTTTTTGGAAATTAACCTACTCAACTATGGAACCCATGTACTAGAGCAGTGTAGTAGTTAAGGCAGGTGTATTATAATAATAGACCAAGGTACCTAGAATACAATATGTATCCTACATTATATTGGTAGAGAAGACTATACAGAACATTGTCTATACAGTATCCTAATTAAATTCAGTCCACTACTTAAATAGTATCTTACGTCACATGGACGGGAAGGGGGCTTTTGCAGGCGAGAATGATGATTCTAGTCGAGGTGTTAGCTGAGAAGACATTCACGTCCAAGTAACGTACACTATTTTTTGTCATAATAATCTTAAGAAGCATAATTGAGAAGTAGAAAACATTACCTGCTTGTGCTGAAGTTACTACATGCATTCTATAAACATAACCTAGTTTACAAATTCCGAATCAGGAATTTTGTGGAAGTTGACAAAACTTCCACCTGGAGCGCTGAAGGTGTTTTTGTAGCAGTTTTGCTGTTCCTATTTCAGAACTAGGAAACATACTCAACTGTAAAGAAAACATATGGTTTCATTACAGTAGAGTATGCTGTAATGAGAATCATTTATGTTCATTTGTTCTGCAAACAGCTGTTTACCGGCTTGATTTCATGCATGGAAAACAGCTGAGATTGAATGACTATGACAAACATTTTTTTTATTATATTATAGATGCTCTATAGTTGAAACTGTTTTCATTCTTTATGTGAATAACATGAGTGGTTCCCATTGAACCAAAGCTGACAGAAAGAAGTGAATCTCATCATCCCCTTCAACCAAGGCCACTTTACATCTACATGAACTAGAGTGGCTTTGCTTCAACCCAATGCTCTACAAAAATCACAACAGAAAAGCCCCGGTTAGATACAGTGTCAGCATTCCTTACAATATTGCATCGAGACTTCCCATTCAAACAATTATGACATTTTCAAGTGAGTCTCACCACATAAGGGTCATTCCCCTCCCATAACTTATTGCTAGTTCACCACCGTGCAACGTAGCTACTGTGGGCTGTGGGGCCTTTCTCTTTTTCTCCATCATCCTCCTCCTCCTCCTCCTTCTCCTCCTCCTCCTCCTCCTCTCCTCATACAACTTCTCCTACTCATGCTACTTCTCCACTGCATCAACCCTCCTCCTTCTCTTCCTTCTACTCCTTTTTCCTCTTCTTCCTCCCTCGTCAACATTCTCCTCCTCCTCCTTCGCTACCTCCTCCTTCTACTCCTAGTCCTCCTCTTCCACCCCTTCTCCTCCTTCTCCATCACCACCTCCTCCCTGCTCCTCCTCATCCTCCACCCCCTCCTCCTGATCCTCCACCTCTTCTTCTCCCTCTTCCTTTTGGTAGAGAGTTAGTGGGGAGGATATTTTAATATTCTTTCCGAAGAATGGACATTGATATGTCCAAAGCTCCGCCAATTTATGTAGATGCATAACAATATAGTTATTATATTACGAATGGCTTTTTCATATCATATACAGTTCAATAATTATTTTCTTAGTCTATACTATGTAAATTCATCTATAAGTTTGCTGTATTGTAAGCTATTGTATATAAGTATATAAGCCAGTATATTATTGTAATCTACATAAATAATAGAGTACTCAATCAATTCCTTCTTCTCTTCTTCTTCTTCTTCTTCTTCTTCTTCTTCTTCCTCCTCCTCCTCTACCTACTCCTCCTCATCCTCCAATCACTCCTACTCCACCACCTCCTCCTCCTACTTCTCCAACTCCCCCATCCCCCTCTCCTTCCTCCTTCTCCTGCATTTCCAATTCCTCATCCTCCTCCCACCCCTCTTCCTCCTCCTTCTCCTTCATCTCCTACTCCTCCACCTCCTCATCCATCTCCTCATCCATCTTTTCCTCCTCCTTCTCCATCTCCTCCTACTCCTCCTCCTACTCCTCCTCCTCCCCCCAATACTTCTCCTCATCATCAACCTCCTTCAACTCTTTCTCCTCCTCGTCCTCATTCTCCTCCTTTTTCTCTTCCTCCTACTACTACTCCTCCTTCTCCTTTTTCCCTTCCTCTTCATTCTCGTCCTTCTCCTTCTCATGGAGCTAGAGCAGAGGAAGACACCCTCCTGCTCCTCCTCCTCCTCCTCCTCCTCTTCCTCCTCCTTTCCTTCTCTACCTTCTCCAACCCTCGAAAAAAGGGACCCAGAGCCCTAGGGCGGTAGGGAGACACCCTTCCCCACATTAGCAATCGATAAAAGCACGCCACCCCAGCCAGTGTTGTCAGAGAGGGACATTTATTCCCATTTCCCAATTATACGATTCACTTTAAACTGTCAGCATTGGTTGAATGGGAAGCATTACATGAGCAGTGCTGAGAAAAAAACCGAGCCTGACAGTATCTATTTGTCGAAGACAGTCTGGTGACAATATTGTTCATCATTAAATTAAATTTATATGTATGAATTTATTTCAATTCTATTTTTTTCTATTACACTCGTAATATCATTAAATTTGGACTATAGTTTTCAAAATTGTATCAAGCTGCGTACATACTTATGCCCCACGAGCACGCGCATTTTGCTTTTCATCAGCTGATTATATATGTATTTGTTATTTGTACAGAATCGGTAGGATGCCGATTAATCTTAGCATGAGCTGATGAAAAATTGAAATGCGTGTAATCTTGGTGCTCAAATCTGAATGCACATTTAGGAATAATAAAGCTATGCCTGTTTTTCTTCCACTACCTATTTATGGCATCAAATGAAAATGGATAAAAGAATATCTATGGTACTGTTGATGATGAGATATTGTGATACCTATCCATAATGAAAACACTGGGTTGTTGTCAAAATATCACTTATTTATAAGTTATTATCACTTCATAAATAAGTTATATTTTGACAACAACCCAGTGTTTTCATAACATCTATGACTTGTGAGATGAAGTGAGATTTACTTCAATCTGTCAGCAGCGGTCGATCAGGAGGTAAGCATGATTTGTACAAGGAATGCGGACAATTTGAAGTGAATTCCACTGCATTTCTGCCTCCTTTATTACTCCAACTTGGTGTGAATGAAAGTTGAATGAATAATAAATTGTTACTCTCGTAAATGAGGTTATCACACTACTCACTATACAGCATTTGATGAATTTTGTGGAACGAAAAATTAATGAACGAATATTGAAATGTAATGATGAAATGAAATTATTACACGTGTTATACAGCAGGTATGAGAAATAAAAATAAAATCTCAGTACCCTTCTGTAAAATTGTTTACTCACACATTATCAAGAATTATTAATAATAGATTAATAGTATCATAGCCGAAACATGTTCTGAGTAAACAATTTTACAAATGGGTAGGTACTTGAATTCTTATTTCTTTTCAACAGTAGCCCTAAAAAAGACAAGCAGGTGGTGATTTTTGTGGAACGAAAAATTATGAATGGAAAATTATGGAATTAGCCAAATTGCTGGGGAATGAGGTTATCAATCACACCTTTTATACAGCATGAATTATTTTTGTGGTCGGAAAATTAATAAATGGAAAATTACGAGGAGTTGAAAATGATGCTGTTTACATAGATTATCATGATGTGCTGAAGTCGACAATAAATTTTGATTGATGATGATGATGATTGTTGATTTATAGAGTTTTGATGACGTTGATGATGAGTGACAAGTCATGAAATGAATGGCAGTGTTTTTATACTGTCATAGTAACCAAAACGTACAGTTTGGGCGAAAAAAAATTGACTGAATTACGTAAATTGGCTTGCATTTGACAAAATTTCTTACTTTAGTCGTGTTATACTCATTCTTTCTTACTCATTCTATTTTACTGAATAAGACAGCTAACAGCTGTAATTTATTTGATTTTAATTAGAAGAGTCTTTCACAGCCAGGTGAAACCCATATAAAATTTTCAAATCATCGTTACAGGTAAAGTGAGATCCACGTTATAATGGCAGTGGAGTTGAGAAAGATTTTCATGATCGAGACTTGACTTTTTTTGTAAATCAATTCCATTTCTACATTGTTAAAAAACGATCTTTCAACGTTGCGGAGCTACAAAAGGATAGCGCTATATGCATCGTCGAATGATAGACAAGGATAGCAACACCAATGGTGATCAAATACTGTCATTATAACGTGGACCTCTCTATAGAATATTTGAATTAAATTCTTCTCCAGTGACCTGTACAGACATGCAAACCTGTGCAGTTACCACTGAGCCGGCTTAGCTTTATTACTAGAAAAAATGGGTTTAATAAATATTGTAATCAAAATATAAATAACAAATAAAAAAACCGGTGAACCTCTTTGGTAAACCGTGAAATGATTAGCTGGACCTAAAAAGAATTCCAGGGGCATTTTTATTCTGTTTATATCTCGAAATATTTCGGCTTGCCAGTAAACAGTAGTGAGTACGATTAGCTGTTATGAATGAAAGTCTGAAAGCTAGTTATTTGGTTGCACGGTCAGTCCAATGTATACAATGCAATACAGCCAAGCAAAACAATGAAATGTCAGACAAACTTTCATCTTTCTTTAATGTATTCTCTCCTCCTCCTCTTCCTCATCCTACTCCTCCACCTCCTTCTCCTCCTCCTCCTCCTCCTCCACCTTATTCTTTTTCTTCACTTTCTTCATATTCTCCTCCTCCTCCTCTTTCTCTTTCTTCTTTTTATTTTTTCTTCTTCTGTGGCTTTACTCATATAATATACAACTTTCACTCTTTTTTACTCTCTCTCTCTCCCTTCCATTCTTCCACAATCACTCATCACCCGTCGGTGTTTGTTTGTGTTTCTGTCTCATTCTAATGCATTACTGATATTGTTTATCTGCTGATGGTTCCAGTTAATGGTAGGCTATCCCTTTTCCTTTAAAAAATGAAGCTTTTAGCTCCCTCTCAATAATTCACTTGCAATATTAATTTGTACATCTATTATCTTGCTATGAAATACTGTACTTAATATACTGTCATCTATTTGAATAGAAATTCATTCACTCCACAAAAACACATAATCGAGTCATTGGGAGAAGGTGTACGCTGGTAAGCTGGTCCATCTTTCTCCACTGCCATTACAACGTGGACCTCACTATAGTATTGGTACAATCATTATTCACTCATCAAATTTTATTGATAAAATCTTTAAGCTTTCAATAAACAACTTACATACATTTGAGTGACCTGCTATTATTTATTAGTTTCTATTTTTTATAATTTAACAAATACATTATTTGGGGCTGAAGATACTGCATTTGAAAAATGTGTTGTGTGTGCTAATAGTTTATGATTCTATTGTATGGTATGAGATGTTGTGATATTTCTCCATAATTGAAAGACGTTGATGTTGTCAACTTTAGAAACCAGGTTTCATGGTAACACTTACCACATCTTCAGCTGAACTGATGTTGTTTGTTATTGTTGAAGGAACAGGAAATTCAATTTTAGGTTATGTGGTATTGATAACAACATCAACGTTTTATTTCTATTCTATTATATTCTTTCTTGATGAATCTTTAATAATTTAATTTCCACATCCAAATAGACTATTTCTAAAGCCAATCAATTATTCGTTATATTCTTCAAGTAGGCTATCTATAAGTATCTAGTAAGTAAGTTTCTATAAGTATTATAATATTCTTTATCAGTCGAGTGTTTTTATTAGTCATGTAATATTTTAATCCTTTCATTTATAATTTTATCCAGAACTGTTAATTCCATTTGTTGTGCTGATTGTCATCAATTATTGCAACTATGGAGAGATTAAATACAAACTATCAACATAGTAAAAGAATAACATAAATGCTGACTTCCAAGCAATGCTGAAGGGCATAAAATAAACAATCTTGTTTATTCAATGTATACAATTTTTACTAAATCAACAATGTATAAGTTAGTTTTCTCTGCTGAAGGGTTGAATGGAATTTCACTGTAGACAAGATTACTGTGAATAACAGTACTGACAGTATGGACTATAGTGAGGTCCACGTTATAATGGCAGTGTTTGATTAGTAATGGTATTGCTATCCTTGTCTATCATTCAACAAAGCGGATAGCGCTATCTCTTTCTCGCTTTGCTCTGTTGCCATATCGTCTTTTAACAATGTATATTTAATAATTAATTAACAAAATATTCCATCTTAATTATGAAAATTGATTATGAAATTATTAAAAAATATAATTACTTCCCTATTAAAATATAATCGATTATTTTGAACGAGAATGAACCGTTAATATTACATCAATAAACCTGTATCAGCTACCGTCTATAGAAGGCATTGACAAGACCGAGGATCGGCAACGTTTTTCTCCTATCTTTCTCCACTGCCATTATAATGTGGACCTCACTATAGTCTAATTAAGCTGATATGCTGACTATGCTAGACTAATATGCTGATATAACAATATGATTAATCAGAGGAATAATAATATGGTATCAAATGATATCAGTATATAATATAGTGTCAGAGGAAGTTCAAAAATAATGAGTAGAAAGCAAACCCAAATTCGCATTGTAGGCGGAAATAAGATTGACATAATAAGAGTGGGGAATTCAGGGGATAAGTAGGCAACCCTCCCTACACACGCCTGCAATACGACCTTGAACTTCAACCATATTTGACCTTGAACTTCCGGAGCAGTGGAACCTCTCTACTGGGATCCACTTCAATCTGTCAACATCGTGTCAATGGGGAGCATTCATGCTATTCATGCATTGCGCTGACAGATTGTAGGGAATCTCACTATTAGACAACCTGTTGAAAAGATGACTGATAATAATCTATCAAATCTAGGCCTATAGGAATCTAATAATCCATAGGAAGCACTCATTCAGATTAATTATTTATTATTCCAAAAATTGAAAATTGATTATTATTGAATAATATTCTACTCTACTATTTTCATTGGCACTGTTTCCTTTCTATAATTTTTATTTCGCTTGGAAAGTTAATTCTAAATGTATAGGATATACAGCTAAGTAGAATAATATCTAAAATAGATATAAGTATTGTTCTTGTCACAGCATCTTATCTATAAGTTTACGTTCTAAATCTTTTGATGAAATTTGTCTTCAATTATGTTAGACTAGCAGGTGACCCGTGCTCCGCAAGGGTCTAATTAAAAACTTGACGTACTGAAATCTTGAAGAATTCAAAACAGGCCTACACCCATCCTCAGTTAATTAAGAATCTATATGCAAAATTTCAAGTTGATCAGTCCAGTAGATCAGACGTGATGATGCGTCAAACATAATTTTCCCATCCCGTACATGTATAAGCCAGTTCTTTCCTTTATTATAGTATAGACTAAATATTCTACTAATTGAAAATCATTATTATTGAATCCCCTTTCACCATTTTCATTGGCAGTGTTTCATTTCAATAATTTCTTATTTCGCTTGAAAAGTTACTCCGAAGTGTAGGAGTATATACCACTTTGAGGAGTATATACGATTTTCATAAATAGAACATTTTTGTGCAATTGGTTATAAAAATTTGAGAACATTATAACCTAATTTTTGATATATTTTACAAGTTTTGGATTTTTGGTAGTGTATTTTGTATTATGACTTATTCTGTATTTTTAAGCTTTATGATTTTTTTATTATTTTTTATAAACTATTAATAGAACATTTTTATGCAATTAGTTATAAAAATTTGAGAACATTATAACCTAATTTTTGATTTTTTTGTATTTTGAAAATCCCTGTAACTTTTTTGTCTGGATGAAGCCCACATGAGTCTTGTGACTTGTGCGTGGGCAATGGGGTGGATGACTGGATGATGATGAGTGATGAGTTGGACCTACAGTTTTAGGTGGGTTCCAAACCACGGAATAATTAATTCATTTTACATTATTGAATTTAAAAATGCAAAGTGTTTTGAAAGACAAACAGTTTCAATTTCCACAAATAAATTTTTTTTTCAATTATTTTTCTTTTTTTTATATTTTATAACTTATATTGTATTTTTGCAGGTGTAGGATTTTTTTGTCTTTTATTGTTAGCTTAAAACCGTTAATATTACATCAATAAACCTTTATCAGCTACCGTCTATAGAAGGCATTGACAAGATCGAGGATCGGCAACGTTTTTCTCCTATCTTCTCCACTGCCATTATAATGTGGACCTCACTATAGTCTAATTAAGCTGATATGCTGACTATGCTAGACTAATTATGCTGATATAACAATATGATTAATCAGAGGAATAATAATATGGTATCACATGATAATATCAGTATATAATATAGTGTCAGAGGAAGTTCAAAAATAATGAGTAGAAAGCAAACCCAAATTCGCATTGTCGGCGGAAAATAAGATAGGCGTAATAACAATGGGGAATTCAGGGGATAAGTAGGCAACCCTCCCTACACACGCCTGCAATACGACCTTGAACTTCAACCATATTTGACCTTGAACTTCCGGAGCAGTGGAACCTCTCCACTGGGATCCACTTCAATCTGTCAACATCGTGTCAATGGGGAGCATTCATGCTATTCATGCATTGCGCTGACAGTTTGTAGTGCATCTACTATTAGACAACCTGTTGAAAAGATGACTGATAATAATCTATCAAGTCTATAGGAATCTAATAATCCATAGGAAGCACTCATTAAGATTAATTATTTATTATTCCAAAAATTGAAAATTGATTATTATTGAATAATTCTACTCTACTATTTTCATTGGCACTGTCCCCTTTCTATAATTTCTATTTCGCTTGGAAAGTTAATTCTAAATGTATAGGATATACAGCTAAGTAGAATAATATCTAAAATAGATATAAGTATTGTTCTTGTCACAGCATCTTATCTATAAGTTTACGTTCTAAATCTTTTGATGAAATTTGTCTTCAATTATGTTAGACTAGCAGGTAACCGGTGCTCTGTAAGGGTCTAATTGAAAACTTGACGTACTGAAATCTTGAAGAATTCAAAATAGGCCTGTACCAATCCTCAGTTAATTAAGAATCTAAATGTAAAATTTCAAGTTAATCAGTCCAGTAGTTCAGACGTGATGATGCGTCAAACATAATTTTCCTATCCCGTACGTGTATAAGCCAGTTCTTTCCTTTATTATGGTGTAGATTAACAATATTCTACTAATTGAAAATCATTATTATTGAATCCCATTTCACCTTTTTCTTTAGCAGTGTTTCCACTATAGCAGTATTACCACTATATACTCCTATGTAATCTTTTGGTAAAATTGTCTTCAATTATGTTAGACCGTGGTCCACAAGGGTCTAATTAAAAACTTGACGTACTGAAATCTTGAAGAATTGAAAATAGGCCTATAACTATCCTCAGTTAATTAAGAATCTATAAGCAAAATTTCAAATTAATCAGTCCAGTAGTTCAGACGTGATGATGCGTTAAACATAATTTTCCTATCCCGTACGTGTATAAGCCAGTTCTTTCCTTTATTATGGTGTAGATTAACAATATTCTACTAATTGAAAATCATTATTATTGAATCCCATTTCACCTTTTTCTTTAGCAGTGTTTCCACTATAGCAGTATTACCACTATATACTCCTATGTAATCTTTTGGTAAAATTTGTCTTCAATTATGTTAGACCGTGGTCCACAAGGGTCTAATTAAAAACTTGACGTACTGAAATCTTGAAGAATTGAAAATAGGCCTATAACTATCCTCAGTTAATTAAGAATCTATAAGCAAAATTTCAAATTAATCAGTCCAGTAGTTCAGACGTGATGATGCGTTAAACATAATTTTCCTATCCCGTACGGAGTAACTATATATATATATATATATATATATATATATATATATATATATATATTATATATATATATATATATATATATATATAGTATATATATAGTATATATATAGTACATAGTGTTATATAGGATATATAACTAGATAACTAGATATCTTCTAGGAAAATAGATATCATCTTATCAATAAGTTTACGTTCCAAATATTTTGATAAATTTGTCTTCAATTAGATGAGATAATGCTGTACCGTATCAGTATGGTCAGCAATCGTTATTGTGGAAACAACTACAGTAAGTAACTGTGATATTTTTATAACTGTGATTGGTTATCTATGATTTGATTTTTAGTGGTCTACGGTAATCTCAGTTATCTCAGTACAGAATTGCTGTAAACTCATGAAACGAAGTAAGATAAATTTGTATTAACTTCTATTGCTTTTATCAAAAATTGCCTTCCCACTTCCGGTTTCGTCGTTCGCTATCTATCTCCTTTTTCTTCTTACTTTCCTCTTTATCAGCCTTACTTCCTCGACCCTATCTCTTTCCTTATCACGTCTTATCTCTTCCATTCAGACCTGCTTTTCAAGATGTGTATTGAACCAATTGTTATGAAGTATGGAATGGTTCAATAAGTCATAATATACTATACACCACCTAAGTGTTGTCTTCAGTGCTTTCAATAGATATCATTCCAATAAAAATCATTGTAACTTTGTAATAAATCATCAACGTTCATCTACCACACAATTTTGAAAATCTGAGGATTGTTGAATTGTTTTTCATAAATTCCCTTGATAAAAATCCACTGCAACTCTCTAATAAGTCAACTCTCCAGGCTCAAACCCAGCTTCACCGCCAATTCCCACCCGGAGGGAAATTTTCCCGACCGAGGGGAATTTCTGAGCGCCAAGTTGACAGCCCTGCAGCCGCCAAGAGGCGCTCAGTACAATGGCGGTTCTCTCTCTGATAGCGCGCAAGTTCACGTCTTATTGTCAGTGATAAATGCAACGAGGAACAAGTTAAACCTCACTCGAAGAAAAACAATCAATAGTTTCCAGTGATCAACAACAGTTTGAGTGTTTTACAAATCTCTACAACGGGTACCAATTTTATTATGTCAGGTGGGTGATTTAACTCAGATTTTCAATTCTTATCTGTCAATAAATCTTGAGATTTTCCTGTGTATAGTACAGGGAACACAATGTAAACAAACGTTAACACCTTGCACAGCTTTCAGAGCGATTAACGTTCTTCGTAATAGATTGTATATTATTATTGTACTGATGTGCTAAACCTTGAATTTCCCTCTATATTGGAGTACGTGACAGGATTAAATAGGAAGGAAACTATCAATAAAGCGCGGAAACCCCAGGGAATCAAAGCTGTTACGATGATTTCCACATAGTGAAGCTTTGTTTAATGGTCTAGAATTTTGAAGGATCAATAATTATTACTGTTTCTCTTCAATACTTTCCTCAAATCTTCTTTATGAGGTACATGGTATAATGCGATTTTAATCATTCTACAAATTGGAATGTAAAGAGGGAAATTCATGAATCAACTTTGGAAGGCCCGGGGATTCACAGCAGTTACGTGTCAATATTGTTGATTGATTTTCACATTATATTTCTCTCACAGTTATCCTTATTTCACATTATAATCGAATGATTTTCTCACGTGATATTCTGGGAAATTACCAGTGAAACACATTATTTATATGTGAATTTTCAATAATTATCTTATTGTGCTATTCGTCTTCTGCTTTTAACACGTGTATTTTTAATTGAATAAAGCTCAATTTCAACATAAATTCATATCATTTCATAGTAATAGAATAACATTTTCGTTCTAGGAAACGAGAAGTACGATAATCCATGAACAATATTATCAATGTTATTGATCAAAGTCAATTGGATAATTAACAGATTTAAGAAAATTCATTCAATTGAAGTCCCTTGCTCTTCTAATTCACTACTCTACTCTACTTGCTCTACTTATATACATAACTACAATATTGTTTGTGCAATATAGCCTACTCATTGGTTTTAGCTTTGAATTTAGCTTTCTTACTCAAAAGTAGATTAAATCTCTTTTCCAGTGAACCCAAGTAGTAGTAGTAGTTTTAATCAATGAATGACAAATTAGTGTTGCGAATTACGATGAGTTTGAAATTATCCAGTTGTGAAGTTTTGATAGGCCTTTCACTAACTAAATTTATTTCAACATAATAAATGTAATCAAAATGGCTTTATATTGTTGTATGTTTTTATGATAAGTGTTATCAACTAATTCATTCATAAGACTCGTACTTATAATCATCATTATATATATTGTATTATATTATTCATTAGAATTGTACTGGGTTAAGAAGAACTTGATGGAATGATTAATGAAACTGAATGATACATGGATTGAAATAATTCATTTCAAAACCGTGTCGAACTCATTGATTTTCTGTTCCCTACTGAACAAAAATTGTATGATTTCAACGAGTTAATGATGTCTAACATGCATTATTAGTGAGAATTGTGTAACAAAAGGCCTGCTAGAGTAGAAACAGGGTGCCGGCAAGTTCATAATCGATAATGCTCGGTCCCTCCCTGTTTGATAAGAACAGCTGAGCTACTACTATGTTTGTCTCCCCTCTCTCTCCAACACTCGTGCAAACGCACACATTTATTGCAATGGACCGATTTTGTTTAATTCAGACATTCATTGCATTTAATTTACGTAATTCATGTTACTTGTAGCTATGATTCTTCAAAAGTTACGATTTCTTTTCCAACAGTTTCAATGTCTTCTTCAACAGTTACAAGTTCTTTATTAACAGTTACAATTTCATAAATAGATCTAATATATTTTTGCGAGTTGTTTCAGAATTTTCTCTATTATTTCTAGAACCCAATATCAACGGAGACAATAGACAATACTCTTGACAATAGAGCACTGTCGTAGATCAATCTAGTAATTAATATAGTCCAAATGGTAAATAATTGTTCTTCCCTCATATTCCAATATTATATTTTAAGCTGTAGTCTCTTATCAGTTATGATTACGTCTACCCTTCTACTCACCTACCTGAATTCTCTGGTCATCTCTGTCATTCATGTATATAATTATTGTAACACAAGAATAAAGAACTCTAATCTGATCAATTGAGATCAAGGCAGCTAGAAAACTTGGTATTCCAATACACCTTGTTTCTGACTTCATAATAAACTATGTAGAGTCCCTTCCAAACTATTTCTCAACTCCTATATTTTATTTCAATTTATTCTATCTAATCTATTTTATTAGACTTCATGTCAAATAGGCTCAATATTTTCAATTATTTTAATTTTCTTGCGTTTTTCCACATGTCAAACTCATTCATCTATAAAAATACTCATTCGTCTATAAGAATTATTATCCTGTAAGTGTGCCGCGTCTTCAGCTATTGAGCTATTAAACAGTAGCTAAAAGATTTATTCATCTATAAGAGTCCTTGAGAGTCTATGATATCTATAGAACTTCTTCACAAGCGAGAGCCCTTTCTCTGTGGATTTTTCAATCCGTTGATCTTTCCTCCACGCTTCAGCTTTAGAGCACTTGAAATACATTCCAACCCGCAGTTTCCAATTGCAAATTCAGACCAAACTAGTTCCGAATTCAGATTACTGGATCACCAGAACGAGATAACCGACTTGATCGATCTGAAAATGGTTATGAATTAAATCAACTCCTTCTGTGTGTGTTCAGAAAACAAGCGTTCGTATTTGGTTCTTCTTCTTTCTCTTCTTCTTCTTCTTCTTCTTCTTCTTCTTCTTCTTCTTCTACTTCTTCTTCTGCGTTTTCGACTTTTCGTAGTTAGTATTAGCGACCGGTTTTGTGCAAGTGTTATTTGGACTTTCTTTTCAGTCGCTACTGTCCATAACTTTCATCAATTTAATATAATGCATCGTTATCAGACATGTTCACTTTTACTTTCCATATTTTCACTGAAATTTTACAGTTTCCTTATTTTTCGTCTAGACCAATACATAGAAAATACAGGAATTCGTTTCTATTTCCTGTAGTCTGTTGGCTGATCTTGTAAGATATGCAACTTCTAAATAACCGGATGGAAACGATTTGAAATGGACGACTAGGAATTTCTTGACCAATGCAATGACTGACAGATGATGACAATCCATGGAAAACTGACATAACATGGAAAAGTATTGTGGAACAGTGAATGTTCATCTTTTTATTTTTCTTCTTCTTCTTCTTCTTCTTCCTCTTCTCCCCTTGTATTCTTCTTCGGTGTGGTTTTACACAAGCATAAAAAATGAAGAAGGGCTTTTATCATGTTAACTATTACCCTAACCATTTATATTTGATATTCATTATTTTACAGCACAATCCATTCACTCATTTCCATCATTGATCAACCATTGATCTCATCAACCATTGATCTCATCATCCATTTTTATTGATCATAAAAATGAGAATAAATCACATTGTAATGTAATAAGGAGTGCGGCCTGACAAGGATAATTCATGATATTCTATTATTTACTAATCAATGATACTACTAAAGACTCTATCCCTTGCCTTCAGTCATGCCTCAATGATGGAATGCTCACCTAAAACTTCATGGTATCATCACCCAAATCATGACCAGAATACGAGAAGCTGATTTGACGTTGTATATTTTATTCACAGCATGTTTCAATTAGGCGTTATGCCTACAAAAGTAATTCAAATAAGTTTCAAGGTTCCTATGTTTTGAGTACGACGCGTGTTCATTTTTTTAAGTGTTGTCAGATCGTGATGTTCCTCCCGATGTACAAAGATATAAGGTTTGCCAAGTATGAATTCCACATCAAATACTTTTATAAAAAACAAAAAATCTTGAAGAATGTTAATCCATTGTAAAAATTAAAAGATACGAATATTTTAGATCAAATACTTTACAATCACGCACTCTAGCCTCTAGCAACTGAATCGAATTATTTTACTAAAGTGTATATTGTATTCAGGGCTCCTTATGTTTATTTATAAAATTTCAAAAAAGAGTACTATGATGTTATTTTATGAACGAATTGTTTTAATTAGGTTCTTCTGCCTTCATTCCTGCTTTTTGGAAAATGTAATAGGAGATTTTACATAGTATGGTATATAGTGAGGTCTTGGTTATAATGACAGCATTTGACTAACAATGGTGTTGCAATCCTTTTCTATCATTTGACAAAGCAGAAAGCGTTATCCTTTTCTAGCTCCGCAACGTTGCCAGATCGTCTTCCAACGATGTAGGAATACAATTTATTAACAAAATATTCAAACTCAAATCTTTAAAAAATATTTTTTCTTGGCGATTAAAATATAATTGATTGTTTTTTAGAAGAATGAACAATAATTTCACATCAATATACTGGTACCAGCTATAAAGAAGCTTTGCTAGACTATTCTATACCGGTATCAAGTATAAAAGGCAGTTGCAAGGCGGAGAATCAGCATCGCTGTTCTCCAACCTTTCCCCACTGCAATACCAGAACGTGGTCCTCGTTATAGTATGGTAGAGAGAATTCCAAGTAAATACCATATTGATTACTTGGACAGAATTCTGCAGATCCGATACGAACATTTTTTGGAAAAATGTCAAATAATTCACCAGAACAAACAACAAGCAGCTCGTAAAAAGTGAACCAAATTAGGAAAAATCTTCATGGTTAATTGGAACATGACATTTCAATGATTCATTGGAAGCAATAAAACAATTATCTATTGGAGATAGAGGATCGAAAATAGTAATGTAAGGTCGTGATCTTTCACAGTTGGTTGATAGTCAGTCACATTGAAAATTGAAAAGATATTGTGCATTCTTCAGTTGTTGACTATTTAGTACTATTGATAGCTAGTTACTTGAATTATATGTTAATATTATTTATTGAGTTTTATCATAGAGAAACAATAGCAATAAACAACAGCTTATGCTATTGTTTCTCTATGGTTTTTTCCAGTTTTTCAGACCGCAAATTTATTACTATCGTTGTTACTTTCAATAGAGTGTGATGATAAGACTTGAATTTAAACATTCAAACATTTCCATACATGTCTCGTTAATTATTAGCCTACGTTATTAGTTGAGTTCAATTGAATTGTAACAAAAAGACAGTTCAAATTACTGTATATAAATTTATGATCTGATTCCAATAACAATGGCAATGGGAGACGTCCAACTCCATAACTGATGATCATATCTTCAATTCAATTCTATTCAATTTATTTCACACACACACATACAAGTCTGATACAGATTAACAAAAAGAATGCATCTTAATGGATAATAGTCGATATCTTTGAATTTAATGTTAAAATCTAGTTTTATATTTTTCAAACATTTTAAAAACGGATTTTATAAACATAGAAATGGTAACACGTTATTCAGAGTGTTATAAAAACAAAGAGCTTTCCCTTCAGATTCCCCTGCTTACTTTCATATTATTACATTGCCATACCCCATATTGCTATACTCTACGTGTATTGTTGAAGTTCATATTGCAGCAATCGCATAAATACGAGACATTCGTTTTGTCGTTACGACACATCAATCGTTTTTAATAATTATAATGCTCATATTTCAAGTTAATTCCCAAGCTATAAATGAGAAGCTTGTTTTTATAATTTCTAAATCATCTTAACAACAAATTTGAATTATTCACAACAATTTTCGCCCTCAGGTACAACAAGCGTAATGGTTTTAAGCGCAGAGAAAAAATCCTATTTTCTCTATGAGGCAAGCCAAGAAGCAGCTACGCCTACACAACAGTAGACCACCTGTAACTTAGGTAGTTAAAATACAATCAAGATTATTATTGAATCAACATTTCTTGTGACCTTGACTTGTGATACTTATAGCAACAGAAGCGTGAATCTGTATGGATTTCAGTCGAACTCAGTAATCTCTTAAAATTCCTGTCTTATCATATAAGACGGAGAATATATTATCCACGTTTCTTCTATTGCTTGTAGTCTGGGTCTGAATGAAACAAACCAAATCTTTATCTCCTATTTGCAAACTTTTTATTTCCGTTTTCAATCCACTCTTTCTGTTTAACAGATTCACTCCTTTTTCGTATTTAAATTGTTGATTGAATATTTGATTTTCCTTGTATAAACTCATCATATATTCAACAGGATAATATAATTATTTATTTATTTATTTATTACAGAACAAAGAAGACTACAGGCATTCAGCCCAAAACAGTTTTCACTACAATTTACAATCGTATTAAGCAAGTTACTAAAAAAATAAGAGATACAGTACATGCAATTTACAAATACATAAGAAAAAGATGAGGAAAGCATAAGTAATTGAAAGTAATATGTAAAAGTTATGTATAACTATTGAATATAACAATTCAAGTTGACGATTCAACAAAAACTCATAAATCATTAAGAGTCAATTTTTATTTTATTCTCAATAATGATTCAAGTGGACTAGACTCAATTTCTAAAAAGCCTATCACGTATTTGTTTATAGAACCAACTTCATATTAATGTAGCATAATGTGTTTCCTGTAGTTTCAAATTCACAGTGATGACTAAAACTAAAGGGGTGTAATGAATACCTTTCAATTCAAACTCTTAATTAATTAGTTACTGAATAGTAGTACAGTCAATTTAGTAGATACTAGATTAAAGGCATTTATATCAGTACAGTAGTATACTACACGTACTACATCCAAAAAGTTTAAAAGTTATTCAAAATGGAGCATTTTTTTATGTGTATTGAAAGTTTCCATACAAATTAGCATTCTTTAACCTTTCCCGTGCACCTTACAACAGGGAATAAAATCTAATTTATAGCAGCAGTATTGTAATTTTATTACCCGAAAATACGTTGAAAAAGGTAGCCTCGTCCATAATAAAGTTGGCATCTACTCAGCCTATGCGCAATCTGAAATGTCAACCGAAATGTCAGACATCCTGCGGTCATTTTTCACTTAAATGGAGCGGAATCCTGTGGAAAATCATCAGTTGTGTCGTGTCTTGCTTCCGTGCCGGAAAGCTGATCTTTTTTTAATGGAAAATCTCGTTTTTCAGAAGTGATTTGAAATAGTTTTCCAGTCAAGTTATCGGTAGGATTGTGGAGCTTATTTCCTAGTGTTTCAGGTCCTGGTTGTTAGATCAGTTTCTATAAAAATTTCGTTGTTTGGGAGATGTTTACGTAGTTTACCGGTTTTGTCTCTTGGTATTTCCAACAGTTTGTGTTTTGTCAGAATGTGGGATTCACAGTATAAGAATTTTGTTATATTTACGTTTACGATTGCTGTATTAGCTAATGCATTGACCGTTTTTCTCAGTAATTATTCCAATTAGGTTTCCAGACATCTATTACACTATGAGGGTTGCATTAATTTCCAATAATAGGATAGAATATAAAAGGTTGATTCACTCACGGAGAATAACTAGAATACCATGAATTCAGTAAATTCTGTATGAATGAGTGGGGTGTTAGTTTTTTGTTGTAGATACTCAAATGCGAATGGATTATTAGTGAAAAACTATCAACCTGAGACTAGTTCCTTAGAACAGGTTTTACATCGCGAAGTATTTTACTGTAGTATTTTTACTTGATTTGAACACCTTGAACTTGAAAAGTTGATAGCTGTTGAAGAGTTGGAACTGGAATTCTAAATTATTTCTCTAGAAAATGCAAATATCCCTTATTGGAATTCTTCAGAGTAGTAGATTGTAATACTAACAATACTGTAATTTATTCTTCCTACAGTTACCTTGAAAAGTGGCCATTCCTGCACTGATTACAGAACGCAAAGAATCACTTTTCCGCTCTAGTGCGGGAAAAATTTTTTATGCACTCCAGATTTGCAACATGGCAACGCAAAATAGTTAGTAGGATATATGGAGCACCAGTGCAGCAAAATCAAAATGAAGTTGGTAACAGTGACTGTGGTGCAAGTTATAATAATATTAAGGACAACGAGGACAGCCACCACATGAGTGCCGCCTTCATTCATTTACTTCATTATTATTCAATTTTATTTATTAATAATAAAATTACACAGAAAAACATTCGATGGATTTCAGGGAATTTTACCCATAATTACCCACTTTTCATATTCAATGGTAACTGTAGGAGAAATTTAATGTGTAATACGTGCGCAAAGTTCGTCTGCTGCACTCAACAAACTCGCCTACGGCTCGGCGTAAACGTTTCTTTCGGTGCAGCAAACTGTCACTTTGCGCACTAGTTGCACAAATAACTAATTACTTTTCCGTAGTTCTCATTTCCCGGGAATATTTAGGAATTGTTCAAGTCATCTAATAGAATATAACAATATGGAAAAGTACTAAAATTGTAATTCTTGCCTCTATATTTTGTAGATTTCGTTACACGAAGAGCGTTCTCTACAAATTTATTCTTGAAATTGATATTGAAAGTTTACTCCTACCACATCAGAGACGTTTTTGGGTGAGACATTCATGTTCCATTATGAAATTATGGTACATTTATGTACCACATCAGAGACAATTATGAGGGTGTGACCTGAAGAGCTCCGACAATACCTGAACCACCCACGTTTAACGATAATAATGTTATTATGTACTCAATTCCTATTTTATTCTCAATAATGATTCAAGTGGACTAGACTCAATTTCTAAAAAGCCTATCACGTATTTGTTTATAGAACCAACTTCATATTTGTAGCGTAATGTGTTTCCTGTAGTTTCAAATTCACAGTGATGACTAAAACTAAAGGGGTGTAATGAATACCTTTCAATTCAAACTCTTAATTAATTAGTTACTGAATAGTAGTACAGTCAATTTAGTAGATACTAGATTAAAGGCATTTATATCAGTACAGTAGTATACTACACGTACTACATCCAAAAAGTTTAAAAGTTATTCAAAATGGAACATTTTTTTATGTGTATCGAAAGTTTCCATACAATTAGCATTCTTTAACCTTTCCCGTGCACCTTACAACAGGGAATAAAATCTAATTTATAGCAGCAGTATTGTAATTTTATTACCCGAAAATACGTTGAAAAAGGTAGCCTCGTCCATAATAAAGTTGGCATCTACTCAGCCTATGCGCAATCTGAAATGTCAACCGAAATGTCAGACATCCTGCGGTCATTTTTCACTTAAATGGAGCGGAATCCTGTGGAAAATCATCAGTTGTGTCGTGTCTTGCTTCCGTGCCGGAAAGCTGATCTTTTTTCATGGAAAATCTCGTTTTTCAGTAGTCATTTGAAATAGTTTTCCAGTCAAGTCATCGGTAGGATTGTGGAGCTTATTTCCTAGTGTTTCAGGTCCTGGTTGTTAGATCAGTTTCTATAAAAATTCTCGTGTTTGTGAGATGTTAACATCGTGTACCGGTTTTGTCTCGTGATATTTCCAACAGTTTGTGTTTTGTCAGATTGTGGGACTCACAGTATAAGAATTTTGTTATATTTACGTTTACGATTTATTTATTTATTTATTTATAAGGTTAGAAAAAAATACAAGAATGGGAAAAGAAAAAACAGGCTATTGCCTAAAATTTCTTCAATTTCCTAATTTAGTTTTAAATTGCTGTATTAGCTAATGCATTGACCGTTTTTCTCAGTAATTATTCCAATCAGGTTTTCAGTCACTTATTAGACTATGAGGGTTGTATTAATTTCCAATAGTAGGATAGAATATAAAAGGTTGTATCACTAACGAAGAATAACTAGAATACCATGAATTCAGTAGATTCTGTATGAATGAGTGGGGTGTTAGTTTTCAGTTGAAGAAACTCAAATGCGAATTGATTATTTGTGAAAAACTACTAACCATAGACTTGTTCCTTGGAACAGGTTTTACATCGCGAAGTATTTTACTGTGGTATTTTTACTTGATTTGAACACCTTGAACTTGAAAAGTTGATAGCTGTTGAAGAGTTGGAACTTGAATTCTGAATTATTTATCTGGAAACTGCAAATATTCCTTATTGGATTTCTTCAGAGTAGTAGATTGTAATAATCACTATTCCGCAGCTCTCATTTCTCGGAGAATCTTCGAAATTGTTCCAGTCTTCTAATAAAATATGCCAATATGACAAAGTACTGAAAATGTAATCCATGCCTTTATACTTTGTAGAAAACATTTCGTAACAACAAGAGCGTTCTTAACAAATTTATTCTTGAAATTGATATTGAAAGTTTACTCCTACCACATCAGAGACGTTTTTGGGTGAGACATTCATGTCTCATTATTACATTATGATGGTACATTTATGTACCACATCAGAGACAATTATGAGGGTGTGACCTGAAGAGCTTCGACAATAATTGAACCACCCAACGATAATAATGTTATTATCTACTCAATTCTAATTTTCAATGAATTTCTGCTCTGTTGAGTCGAAGGAAATACCATCGATTCTTATGAGACACTTCAAAATTTCAATTGGCCAATGTGTGAACACTACTAAAAGAACCAAAAGTATTCTCTCACTCCCCAGCACCCTAATCAAAACAGAAATCCATCATTCATTTATATGGTTTTTATCGGCAGAGAGATATTTTATAAATTTCTTCCTCGCAGTATTACCCAATGTCAATTCATATTCACACTCAAGTTTGAAGGTTATATATTGAGTTCTTCATTTAGAAATCCATCGAGAAGCAGTTGTTAAAGACAACATTGTGACAGTGCCTCATCACTTCTAATAGTGTTGCACGTACAAAAATACAAACTCACACACTCTCTATATATCTGTATTTACTAGTAATCATCGTGACAACACAGAAACAACTTCGATCACGTAGAATTTAGACAGGAAATGCACGACGAACTGCAACACTGTGTTTGATAAGTCACGAACTGAGTTACAATAGACCAACAATGATGATCCACGACAATGATGATGCTGATGATGATGATGATGATGAAGAATGAATAGTTGGATGATGAAAATGATGATGATGATGATGAATGTATGGAATGTAGGAAGAAAGTCTATGATGATCTATAGTGATGATGATGATGATGATGGAGATTATGATGATGATCTATAGTGATGAAGTGATGATGATGATGATGATGAACCAAACTGAATGGCAGGGAGGAACCACGTTCCGCTGATTCTCTGCGTTGTAATGTAGGGGGACAACACACTATAGAAATCGGTCTACACTCATCTTTTATCCATTTGGAACTGAGCACTGAACTGGAAATATTTTCTCATCATTGTGAGAGGTTTTGCTTTGTACTCATGGAATAAGGTACATGGAACAAAGATCAATCAACGAAGAATAATTAATAAGAAATGAGGAACAAGTAGCTTGATCAACAAAGATATGATAACGAACATGATGTTGATGGGGTAATGAATTGATTTCATGAATATTATTCTATTTGAATACAGTGGGTAGGCCTACGTTTCTTATTATAATATCCTTCTAGGGCTCGAATCAATAAAATCCACGATAAATTCACTAGCTTCAAACATTCAAATACAAATATTCAGGAAAACACTGATAAAAGAAACTTTCAAACAAATTGAAAGACGAGTTTTCGGAAAAAGACTGATACAATTCAATATTTCCAAATACATTCAAAGGCTCGGAAATTTCTAGACTCTGAAATATTTGAATTTCACATATAAAAATTCAGATACATCAAGGAGAATAACATCTTGTTAGCGGATCACATATAGTCAGCATTGCTATCTGAAACACAATCAAGAGTGATGTCTTGCAAGTTCATGGTATTCAAACAATATTTAATGGGAAAATATGAGTTATTCCTAATCTTCTTCATTCAATAATGTAGATGTACGTCGTTCTATATATTAACCCCAATACATCCACCACTGAGAACAAATATGGAGATATCCATGTTTCTGATAAAGCAATCTGAAATACAATTCACCATCAGGTATGATTCAATCTACGGCCAGGAGCCTGTTCGAAAAAGTTTAGATCTCCTGTAATGTAGAGAAAGAAAGGCTCTCCTATACTGGACACCTTATACTTGTTACATAAAGTGTGACATTTCTCAAAGTAAAGCAATTTTATTCATTTATTTATACATTGATACATACAATATCATTCTCAACTATGAATGATTGGGAAAGGAACAACAGGCTTAAAGCCCAAACTGTTCCTTTCCCAAATTTAGATAGTCATTTTCCAAAAAAAGGTTATGTTTACACTTCATGATTTTTATTAAACAATGATCAGGTTCTAGATTCACAGTCAAATAATAGGATTGAAAACGGCAGTTCTGGATTTCTCATCTGGTTCTAGAAAATCGATGTCAATACCTTAAAAGAAATTCAGTGGAGTTGAGTTAGAAATAGAGTTTCATAGTTTCTCAAATCCAAGGTCAATAAATATAGTAGGGAATTTCATGATCAATTTCGAATTCAAGGTAATCTTGAATTCATTCCTTAGGTGGGTTAATACAGTAGGAGGGTTCAGAGTTTGTATTTCAAGTGAAACTTCCAGTTCAAGATTAACTTCAAACTGAAATCTTGAAAGCGTATACAGTAGGACTGTATTCAAGATCAAGATCAAACTTGAGGTTGAGATCCAGAATCGATATGCTACCAGTCTATTTCCGATCAACACCCTCCGCATCAGGCGACCTACGTCATCCCAGTCCAGTGTCTGCATCAGCTGTGACGTCATCATTCCAGCATCATGACGACATCAACCGACGTCGCAAGCTCGTCTCCGACAATACCTTCTGTCTGTCGTGTCCTCCGAACCACCTGGGATTCATGGACGTGCTGACCGTCAAACCTCATCTTGCCAAACCCGTAAGCGCGGTTAACAAATTGCAATTTTACAAAAAACTAGTCAAAATTTTGGAAACTTGATTCAAGGAGCTCGTATACCTTTGGGAAATCTCAATATATAGCATGTCGCAAATTGAGACGAGAGGCGACGTGACATGACTTGACCCGAATCTGCAATTTTAAGGTTGGAGTTAGAGTGAGTGAGTTTATCAGATGAGTTGATATAATTTATGATCATGTTATTATAATGTTCACACGTGCTTGCTTCGTCTCAATGTGAACATTAGTATATTATAGTCATATGCTATTGGCTCATCTAGCAGACTCACGTCACGTCATGCGACGTCGCTTTGCGTCTCAATTTGCTACAAATCTGAGGCCAGTCACAAACGCCATGATTTGCCGGACATTCTAGATTAACAGGCAAACTGTCTTCTGTGACAGCTTACCTTCAAGAGCACACTACTTTACGAAGTATAGCCTACTTTAGTCAGTTACACACACATCGATTTTGGACATACGATTTTTTGCCGTCCTTATGAATTCTATCAGATTGAACGGAACTTGACAAACATCATCTGTTCAATCTAATAGAGTTCATAACGACAGCAAAAATCGTACGCCCAAAAATCGATGTGAGTGTAACTAGCAGTAGGTCTATACTTCGAGAAGTGGTGTGCTCTGTTCATGTGCTATGAGTGTTATGATATATTGTTTATTATGCTTGTATTGTGGTGATTATTATGATTGCCTTATGACCATGATTAATATTATTATGATTGAATAGTATGATAGAGTGCTGCACACCTTTCGAAAAAGTCCAGCAAAACGTAACGTTGAACTGAATAGGCTGACATGAGTTTAGTGGAGTTTAGTTAGAAATAGAGTTTTATAATTTGTCAAATCCAAGGTCAATATAGTAGGAAATTTCATGATCAATTTCGAATTCAAGGTAATCTTGAATTCATTCCTTAGGTGGTTTAATACAGTAGGAGGGTTCAGAGTTTGTATTTCAAGTGAAACTTCTAGTTCAAGATCAACTTCAAACTGAAATCTTGAAAGAGTGTACAGTAGGATTGTATTCAAGATCAAGATAAAACTCGAGGTTGAGATCCAGAATCGATATGCTACCAGTCTATTTCCGATCAACACCCTCCGCATCAGGCGACCTACGTCATCCCAGTCCGGTGTCTGCATCAGCAGTGACGTCATCATTTCAACATCATGACGACATCAACCGACGTCGCAAGCTCGTCTCTGACAACACCTTCTGTCTGTCGTGTCCTCCGAACCACCTGGGATTCATGGACGTGCTGACCGTCAAACCTCATCTTGCCAAACCCGTAAGCGCGGTTAACAAATTGCAATTTTACAAAAAACTAGTCAAAATTTTGGAAACTTGATTCAAGGGACTCGAGTACCTTTGGGAAATCTCAATATGAGCCATGTCGCAAATTGAGACGTGACGCAACGTGACATGACTTGACCCGAAAGTGCCGGTTGCACAAAAGCCGGCTATATTTTAACTGTGGTTAATTCCACGAGAACCAATCAGAGGAGCCGTCTTTTCAAAAACACCTTCTCTGATTGGTTCTCGTAAAGTTGAACACAGTTAAAATTTAACCGGCGTTAGTGCAACCGGGCCTGTTTGAGTTTGAGTGAGTGAGTTTGTTAGATGAGATGAGTTTTCACACGTGCTAGCTTCGTCTCAATGTGAACATTATTATATTATAGTCATATGATATTGACTCATCTAGCAGACTCACGTCACGTCATGTGACGTTGTTTCGAGTTTCAATTTGCTACAAACCTGAGGCCAGTCACTAACGCCATCATTTGCCGGACATTCTAGAAATCTAGATTGACAGGCAAAGTGTCTCCTGTAACAGCTTACCTGCAAGAGCACATGAACAAGAGCACACCACTTCTCGAAGTATAGACCTACTGCCAATTACACACACATCGATTTTTTGCCGTCCTTATGAATTCTATCAGATTAAACGGAGCTTGACAAACATCATCTGCTCAATCTAATAGAGTTCATAACGACAGCAAAAATCGTACGCCCAAAAATCGATGTGAGTGTAACTAGCAGTAGGTCTATACTTCGAGAAGTGGTGTGCTCTGTTCATGTGCTATGAGTGTTATGATATATTGTTTATTATGCTTGTATTGTGGTGATTATTATGATTGCCTTATGACCATGATTAATATTATTATGATTGAATAGTATGATAGAGTGCTGCACACCTTTAGAACAAGTCCAGCAAAACGTAACGTTGAATAGGCTGACCTAAGGACTGTAGTGGAGAAAATATGATTTTTCGAAATGTGGGACAGATGAAATTTGTTATCAAGTGTTCCTAAAATTTATGTAGGGGAGAAAGGTCCAGTTGGAAAGTCCGACTGTGGACGATGGGACGTATAGTAACTTCAGAGGGATTTTGAATCATACATTCACATTCAAGTGGCGAAAGTTGAAATGTAAATAAACAGAAATTCTTTAAGTTTCCTGGTTTCTCGAAATATTGACTCGTTTTATTTATTTGTTGACACAGTTACAAATCATATTATGAATATGTTAAGGAAAGAACAACATGCATAGCCCAAGACTATTGAAACGTTTTTAAAGAATAGTTAGTTATTTATGGTTCATTGAAAATAGTGTTCGATTTGAGCTCATTCCATTCAGAATCTTATTTGCTGAAAATGTTGAAAATCATGTTTCTCTGCCGACAACTGGATTTGGAGGAAATTGCAGAAAACTTGAAAGGAACAGGAATTACATCACCATGAAGCAGTAAACTATATCGCCAATATGCTCTAGTATTTTAGCCCCGCCCACTAGGAGGAGTTGTAGTCTCAGCGACCAATCACACGCTTCCATTGAGTTGTTGACTTTGTTCGCTAGGTTGCGCCACCTACTGGGTCAAATAGTTTATTTCTAGTAATTTCTGAAACATTCATTTCCACCAAAATTAGCTGTCAACTCCAACTCATCTCCAAAAAATTGATGAAATAATCATATTTAATTAAACTCATTATTGGTTGATATTGTTACGTTATGTGTTTCCGAGTAAGAAACAAATATTGAGTATTCAATTGATAATAAGTATAATAATTAGTAATTTTTATCATTATCAATTATGCCTATTAATTACTAGTAGTTCTGTGAACAGTAGACCTCACGCAGTATTCTCATCCACAAGTACCTGATTGAAACTATAATAGACCTTAAGGAAATACAGCAATAGACTGGCTTCTCCACACATCTGTGTAATCACTTGTCAGCTGATTTATGATGAATAATTCTAAAGTCTGATTTTAACTCTAATATTGGCGTATGAAGGAGGCTCCTTTTCCTTTTATATTATCCTTGAAATGCAATATTTCCAAAAACCTTGTATATACGTCGACGCGCAATTAAAAAAGGAACATACCTGTCAAATTTCATGAAAATCTATTACCGCGTTTCGCCGTAAACATTAAGAGAAATGCCAAACCGTCGACTTGAATCTTAGACCTCACTTCGCTCGGTCAATAAATAGCATGAAATCTGAGCCAGCAGACTGTAGTAATCTCATCATCCATTTAATATTTTATTGTCAACATATTATAATAGCATCAACTTCTGATGTTGAGTAACTAAAGGCGAGTAAAGCTTTTCAATCAAAGAGACTTATCACTTACTAAATAGCTTTCATCGATACAAAATATCATGAACACTATCTATCCCATATTGCCAATATCAAGTGCCTTCTAAGTCAATTAAAAAGCTTTGTTAACAATCAGTAAACACAACTCGTTCCCATAAACTGTCCCTATAACTAGCCGTTTTCCAATTATTATTGAATATGCTATAGAAGAATGAAATATTACTTTGATTTCAATCGAGAACCCAAGAACCTACTCTTTTCTGTGCTGTTAGTAGCAAGCGTTCTGTTCTGATTGACAAATGAGAATGCAGTCATTGATAATGATGGAGTGCTACTCTTGCCTGTGCTGTCGATAACAAGTGGTTTTCGTTGTCATCAATTCCAATAAAAAAGCACCGCCGTTTCAAAGACTTTCACCCAAGTATTGTCTCCACATCGTCATTATCCACTTGATTCACCGCTGTTTCTAATTTAACATGGAAAGATAGCTACTTTCACTATTTTTTGCTCGCTAACAAATTACAAATCCAAAGGAAAAGTTGAGAGTAAACCTTGCCGTTGATAGGCAATTTATCACAATTGTTTATAAACAAATCAGTTAATTAAAATTGGTGATATTAGATTTTGAAGAGACATGAAATGATCACAACCATAATTTCATTCAAAAAATGAGATACCAGCTTTGTTCGCTACACAATTTTAAATCTCTGATATACTCAGGACAGGATTGTCTATTCCTCTAGCTAGTATAGGCTCTATAAGAATTAGAATTAGCTAGCTATAAATAAGAATTAGCTAGCCTACTAGCTAGTAGGCTTATAAGAATTCAATAGGCTTCACAGAAGGATCCCTTTTCAGAAGATATCCTTCTATATTTGAAGAATTTATATCCCTCAAATTTGTTTCTGAAGATGATGTCCATATGAGCTCTAGGCTTGTGCGTGGGTAATTAGACGGATGATGATGAGAGATGAGTGAACCTACAGCTTTATGTGGGTTTTGAACAACCGGGTGAAAATTTCCAAACTAGGAAATTATCTTCAAAAGAGTTCGGCTCTTGAAGTGGTCACCCTTACAATGGGATTAGAAGGCGTATACAGCTTTTCTTATCTATAGCTCATCAGCGTGACCACGAAACCATATCGCTTATTGTATGCTTCAAACTGAACTTGTCATGATATGGGAAATCTTACACTACGTCATGAACCTATTTAATTCTTACATCATTGTTAATTCAAATCTCTCACACAACCCAAGACGTAACTCACAGGATATGATCCCATCTTTATTTCAGAAACTCTCGTAAGAAATCTAATCCCCAGTTATTACCCAATTGTGGATTCTATTCCTGTTCATAATGTATTCCTATCATGTAGGCAATGCTCAATTTCGGGACTGGAGCTCACACGAGTCTATTCAGGTCATGAGTGGCATTCGTCGAACGAACTTCTCTAGTTAGTAACTTGTAGATTAATCTAGTAACTCCAGAAACACTAGTAACTTTGGTAACTCTTCTAGTAATACAACAAACTATGTAGCCTCCCATTTGAAGTGATTTCAAACTGAAACTTGTAATTACTGATTTTATAAAATTCGCTTACTTCGAACGAGCTCTGGAGTATAACAAACGATTGAACATTCTCATGTTCAACAAAACATTAGCGAAGTTTAAACTTGTGAGTTCAGATCCTCTAAACTTCTCAAACTTCGAACTAATTATCGATTAAACGAACCGTTCAAAAAGTTCTTCCAAGTTCAACGAAGCTGTGCAAGGTGTATTGAAGTGTTGAATAGTTTGTTATAGTTTTGTGAGAATTCTATATCTGAATTGATGTGTTCTGTGCTATGAGTGGTCATAATTCTGTTATGGTTTAATGGCTTGTAGTAAAGTTTACCATCATTTGAGTGATACATTATATGTGGTGAAGAGTATGCAGGTAAGATAGGCTGAAAGTCTACGGTAATGTAGGCTGAAATTCGAATATAGCTGGTAGAATTATTGTATTGTCAAGCTCCAATTATTTGTGATGAAATTGGTTACCGTTTGATCAGTTGATATTAAAGAATTTGAAACAGTTGACTCAACTTCAACAAAGTTAAGTTATTAGTTGAGTGTTTCGTCATGCAAAACAACATCAATTAGAGAAATCATAGGACTACAATTATTATTTCCAATAGGGGCCGGTTTATTGGCCTAATGATATGATCAATTGTTATTTTATCCAATTCAACTAGCTAGATTCACCAGTGACCTAAACTTTATTGAATCTATAAGAATTTCAATAAATATTTCCCTTTTTCAATTTATTCTCAATCATCTTCATCTCTCTGTAGGTTTATCCATCCTCTTCTAGTTCGTTCGAATAGCTTGTTTTCATTCCTGTTAGGCTACTACACACACATCGATATTTTTTTCGTACGATATTTTGCCGTCCTTATAAATTCTGTCAGATCAAACACATGATTACAAACAGATGATGTTTGTCAAGTTCCGTTTAATCTGATAGAATTCATAAAGACGGCAAAATATCGTACGAACAAAAATTGATGTGTATTTGCAGGGCTTTACAGCTTCTTCTGATTCATCCTTTCTTCCTTCTTTTCTCCTACTTCTCAGCTCTACTTTATTCTAATCATTTTGAACCACATGCGCCATCTAAGAATAATGATTACTGAACAACGCTGAACAGTGATTAGTTGATAGGGTCACATCCATTCTAATGTGTTAACTGCTTAAACGATCAGCTGATTTACCTCCGTTTATATTGTGAGCGTTGGTATTTTATTTTACCAAATTGAAATTTAGGGCTGTTTGCACAATCGAAGCTTAAACTGAATTTAATCAGCTGGTGGCTTAAACTCAAAATTAAATACATTAAAACGAACGAGACTTGATACGGATTCAATCTATAGTTTATAATGAAATTTAGTTTAAACTGTCACTGTGCAAACGACCCTTAGTGTGTCAAGTATATTGTCTATTGTACTTTGATTGCTATAATGTTGAGACAAGAGTGTTAGTAGTGTGTTTTCTGGTTGTTGAAGGGAGACAGGGACTACATAGGGTTTGCGACGCTACCCGAGCAGGTGCATCGCAAGTCGGTGAAACGGGGTTTCGACTTCACGCTGATGGTGGTCGGAGAGTCGGGTCTGGGCAAGTCCACCCTCGTCAACAGCCTCTTCCTCTCAGACCTCTACAAGGACCGCAAAGTTGGAGATGTCAGCGGTATGTTGGTTCATTCATTCATTTATTCATTCATTCTATACAAGATCATAGAATTCGTTTCATCCATTCATTTGTTTATTCATTATTTTCGATGTAAATCTTAAGGTGCGTACAGAAGTGTCTTCTGTAACAGCTTACCTGCAAGAGCACATCAACAAGAGCACACTACTTCACGAAGTATACTACTAAAGCCAGATAGATACACATGCTTCGATTTTTGGACGTTCAATTTTTTTACCGTCCTTATGAATTCTATCAGATTAAAAGGAACTTGAGAAACATCATCTGTTTAATCTAATAGAGTTCATAAAGGTGCGTACAGATATACGCGCCGCGAACATGAGCAATTCACTTTTAATCAGCTGATTATATCTGTAGTTTTACAGAAACTGTAAGATACAGATATAAAAAGCTTGGCATCAGCTGATTAAAAGTGAATTGCTCATGTTCGCGGCGCGTAAACCTTTAGGCTCAACTCACACTTACGCGACTCAGGTCGAGAACAGATTCGACTCTAGTCGAGAGCATGTGTTTCCAAATGGTGACACTTAGACCAGTCGATTCTAGTCTCCGCGACGTCACCATTTGAGAACAGAAGTGTGAGTTGAGCCTGAGACTCATTCATTCTTGCATTCGTTCATTCATTGAACTGAAAATTCATGAATTATTGATTCCAAATTCTTTCAGAACAAATTATTGAAATAGTACATTCATTCATTCATCATTAATTCACTAGTTATCAATGTTCCATAGATTCATTCATTCTTTCATTCATTTATTAGTCAAAGTATTGCTATTAAGACCACATATATTTTTATCTGATTCACCGGAGACAGTGGAATGTGCGAATTAATACTGTTGAGTGCTGTTTATTGTTCTGTGGGTTTAGTTATTCTCTGTCTAGCTATATCTATAGCTACCGGTACGGAAAAGCTCATAATATCCTATAGACATGGATATTTGAACCTTTGGATCTTTGAATCCATCCCTTCAAAAACATAAACATAGACATGGATGATGAATCCATTAGTGATTTGTTACATTTATTTAAAACATATTTTCCACATTTTTAGGTCTACAACAAACTTACCAACATTGGCTACATAGAATTACATAAGGTAGTTACCAAGATATAAACATGATTCTTTTTCTCTGGTGATAAAATTATCTAAAAAAATTGAATGAATTCGGTTCTAGCGCTGTATACGAGTATATTATACTTCCATTATATAAGTTATTATATGAAGCGCAAGAAATTGTTCACTAAAAGGCAAAAAATCCTAGCCGATTTCAATTCAGTTTTTCAATTAATGTTCTCTTGATTCTAATTCTGGAATATTTGGGATCGAAAAGATTAAATCTGTGTACGGTTAAATCGTGTTTGACAGAATCCTATCTAGATTCAATTTAATTCTGCAACCTAGAATATTCTTTTGAACCAAATTTCAAAATCCTTTCATTTCATTTCATTTATTTATTCCTTTCAAAACATACATGAAAAAGTAATAAAACAAACTAAAAACTAACTTAACGAACTTCTCGGTCTCGAACTTCAAGACCTGTCGAATTGACAATCAAGTCAGTGTCCATCCAGATTGAAATCTAGTGATAGAGTGAAAAAACCAATTTCTTGTTACATGTTTTATTCATTCTAATTCCAAGTTCCAGGTGATTTTGAAAATCAATGCTCTACTACACCCTGAACTATCTACATACTAGCTTTACACAATCATCTACCTTTTTACACAATATACATCTGAGCTGTGTCCATCTAAATTGGAATCTTGAAGAAAAACTAGACAACTTAATTCAGTTGCTGGCAGATTGAGTTGGAACGTTTTCACGTAGGTAGCTCTCAATTATGAGGAAGCAGCTGTTATATATGACAGCAGCAGACACAGTGCATCCCGTTCACTCAATCAACACTTTTTCAAGTGGACCTCATTCAAAGGTCTCTGAACCCAAAGAATTGATTCAGATAGTGTTAACAAGCACATCTCATCGCTCACTTTTGAATATCTAATAATATCTGGAGGCTATCTCTCCAGACAAACAATCAGCCCACAACGTGGAGAAAGAAATATGAATCTGTATATAGATACTACTAGCCGTCAGGCTCGCTTCGCTCGCCATATCCTTTTAGCAAGGGGGCTCCGCCCCCTGGACCCCCGACTGGATGGTCCAAAAATGAGAACAGCGGGCTCGCTTCGCTCGCCTGCATGTAGACCTCAGCGGAACCTCTGTACCGAATTCTGGACCCCCGATTGGATTGTCCAAAAATGAGATCAGCGGGCTCGCTTCGCTCGCCTGCATGTAGACCTCAGCGGACCCTCTGTACCGAATTTGAACGTATCATGTCATTTTGATCTCGAAAAACACCTGTTACTATATCGGCGTATCTTTGGCGAACAAAATTCTTCCACCTCAGCTAAACCTGTGTACTGAATTTTTTTAAATATATTTCCATCAATTATTTATTGAAAAAGGTGAGGAAACGCAGAAAAGCTGAGAAAACGCTAATTTTGGCTAATTGGATAAATTGGTATTTAGGAGGTTGGGCTATCAACTCAGGAATAGAGTTCCACACGAGATGGGCTTAGCTTGCTAGGCTCAGATCTGTGCGTGAATGCATACTACAGTTCTTTATGGAAAACACAAGTAGTATAGTAAGGTACTGCAAGTTTGTATTCTCTACTCATTTGAAAACTGCGAGTTTGTAGTAATTTGTAAGTACTAGACTACAAGCATTCTTACTTACTTACTTACTCCTCAGCTCTACAGGTCTTTACAACCCTTGGCCTCCCTCACATAGCCTCTCCATCTGTCTCGATCCTCGGCCTGCCTCCTCCAGTTACGAACTCCAAGCGTCCTTAGATCGCGTTCCACATCATCCTTCCATCTATTTCTTGGTCGACCTTTTCTTCTTCTGTTATATATTTTCTCCTTCCATATACATTTCACCACTCTTCCATCTCCCATTCTCAACATATGCCCCATCCATCTTATTCTGCCAGCTTTTATCGACCGCACAATGTCTTCATTGTTAAGAATTCCTCTATATCAAATTTTTTTCTTCCTCTCCAGAGACCATTCTCAAAAACAGGACCCAAGATTCTTCTCACCACCTTTCTTTCAAAAACGCTCTTTGCATATCTCCATCAGTAAGCACCCATGTTTCCGAATCTTAACACACCACAGGCTTCACCAATGCGTTGTATAGTTGCAATAATTTTGTTGCTCTTGACAGCATTCGAGATTTGAATAACTTAATACAAGCATAGTATGCCCTATGCTATTACACAAGCATTCACTTACACTAAAATCTTTCAATTTCAACCGTGATTCAATGACATAATTTAAACGAAATAAATGCTACAAGAACTACAGTAATAGATGAATCGTATGACAATGCCAATGTAATATTCTTTTTTATAAAAATGAAAATTGATAGCCATGATTGATAGTCATTGATTATGAAGGGACAGGATAGAACATGCCATTTATTCCTCTGATAGATCACGGCTATCATTATTCTATGGCAAATAAACAAAATTTGAAATAATTTGAAATTGGAAATAGGTCGAGGGTGTTTGGTTGAGAACTGTGTAGTAGAAAATTTAATTTAATTGATTTTGAAATTTGTGTTTTCAGAACGAGTACAGAAGACAACCAGTATAGAGAAGAAGAGTATGGATATAGAAGAGAGAGGAGTAAAGCTAAGGCTGACTGTGGTTGACACACCTGGTAAGAATAAAATTATCTACTTTTTGAATTAGATGGCTCGGATTGAATTTAGTCATCAGGCTCGGCGACCAGTGAGACACCAAGTGTCCGATCGCACACTATACACACCCCTCAAGGCCCTCATAGGATGAGGCTCACTCATACCTTCTCACATGAGGCAGATGCATCATCATTCATGAGAATAGCTAATACGTAAAGTGAATTTGTTCAAGTTATCCGCTTCTCTAATAATAATAATTTCAATATGATAATGATAATATATCAAAACTATTATTATTCGCTTATATCCATATCATGAGAATCATTTTGATATGTTATTTAATTTGCATATAGTTGGCTTTAGTTTTTAGTTATTATGAAGCATTGTTGCTATGAATGGAACCGACAGTTTAAGGCTGTGCAAAGGCTAAAAATAAACTTTCTACTCGTGATATTTTTCCAAGTTTTTCGATTTGTATATCATCAAGCTATCAAGATGAAAAAGTTTTCTCAGGAAAACATATTTTTTCTGATAATCACATTTTGAGATATGAGCACCTAAAGTTTGAATTTTTGGGACAGAACATTTCAAATTCGGTGAGATATAAATCCATGAGATTCAGAGGATAGATTCTTCATGGTATTGTTGAACTATAGTAAAACAAAATTTTCTGAAAATAACAATTTTTGAGATAAATATTCAATTTACTAATAATAACCAAAATAACTTTTAGTTGAGTTATTTTATTCTATTTGAGTTAACAGTCAACAAATCGCTCAGAATAATGGCTCCGCCCACTGGAAGGAGTTGAAGTTTCAGCGACCTATCACACGCCATCATTCAGTTGTTGGCTTTGTCCGATAGGTTGCGCCAGCTACAGGGTCGAATAATATTATTATTTCTACAGTAAGATTCACTTCAAACTATCAGCATTTGTTGAATGACAAACATTCAAAGACATGAATGACAGATACAGTCACGGTCTCACAAGTTGATTCCTGGTCAAATTTACCCCTTCAGATTTATAAATTTACCCCTTCCACAGCATCAAGACGCTACTATGCATAGCAATAACATTTGATCAAACAGCTGAGTTGTATCCACCTATTTTAGTCAACTAGTGAATTTGCACGTCGTAAATTATATTAATGAATACAACAGTATAAATACACCATTACTCGAACTCTCAAGGTTTGAATGGATTTCAATTCATCCTCAAGTTTCATTTTTACTTTCCTTGCCCTATACCATAGGTAAGGAAAGTATGCTTTCTGAAAAAATTAAGGTACCCCAATTTCTAAATTTCTATACGTTTCAAGGTCCCTGAGTCCAAAAAAGTGGTTTTTGGGTATTGGTCTGTATGTGTGTGTGTGTGTACACGATATCTCATCTCCCAATTAACGGAATGACTTGAAATTTTGAACTTAAGGTCCTTACACTATAAGGATCCGAAACGAACAATTCGATCAAATGCAATTCAAGATGGCGGCTAAAATGGAGAAAGTGTTGTCAAAAAACAGGGGTTTTCGCGATTTCCTCGAAAAAGGCTCCATCGATTTTGATTAAATTTACCCCTTCAGATTTATAAATTTATCCCTTCCACAGCATCAAGACGCTACCATGCATAGCAATGAAATTTGATCAAGCAGCTGAGTTGTATCCTAGATACGTGAATTTGCACGTCGTAAATTTATATTTACAGCAGTATGAATACACCATTACTCGAACTCTCAAGGTTTGAATGGCTTTGAATTCGTCTTCAATTCCTCCTCAAGTTTCATTTTTCTGCTATAACTTTTAGTAGGCCTACAATATGTACCTATCAATTATTTTTTTCTAATTCAGTAACATAGTAAGTAGGCTATATCATATTATGTTTTATCTATGAAATTTACACTATAGACACGGAAATTTGGAATCTCTTAATTTCAGGTGGAATCGTGAAACGAAAAAGATGTTGACTAGTGGAACTGACAGCATCTTTTCATTTTATCTTCTCTCTATTCTGAATTAGATTATGAATATTAATTCTAAATTCATTTCAAAATTGATTCTAGATATCATTTTAAATTCGACTCACTCGTAGAAATATTTTTTATAAGCTTACATTATCAATTTTTGGGTGTTCCCAGGATTTGGAGACGCGTTGAACTGCGATGAAAGCTGGCGAGCCTGCTGTAACTACATCGATGAACAATTTCGTCAGTACTTCAACGACGAGAGTGGCCTCAATCGAAAGAATATCGTCGATAACCGAGTGCATTGCTGCCTTTACTTCATACCACCCTATGGTCATGGGTGAGTAAATTAATTAATTGCAGTTACCATTCAGCACTCTATCATAATATTGAATCTCATGATAATAATCATGATCATATTTAGGATTTTTATTCAATAATAATGGAGCGGTTTGACTCGGTGGTTGCGCTGATAAGCTGATTGATTGATTGATTGATTGAGTGAGTACTTTATTTATGTAGATTACAATATATACTGGCTTATACACTTATATACAATAGCTTACAATACAGCAAAATTATAGATGAATTTACATAATATAGACTAAGAAAATAATTATTGAACTGTATATGATATGAAAAAGCAATTTGTAATATAATAACTATAGATAATAATCATATTGTTATGCATCTACATAAATTGGCGGAGCTTTGGACATATCAATGTCCATTCTTTGGGAAGAATATTAAAAATATCCTCCCCACTAACTCTCTACCAAATGATAAGAGAGGCTGAGAGGTGTCTTGTTGAATTAGATTCGTGGTTTGTTCAGAATAGTCTTAGTTTGAACTACAAAAAACTAAAGTAATTCCCTTTAGTAGAGAGTATAAAAGTTTTGGAATGAACTTGAATACTCAGAGTAGAGTTGAAACTTCTGATTCCACGACATTTTTGGGTCTGATGGTGGAGCGAGTGATTCGAAATGGAAGCTACATATTTCTCATGTCACTAGTAAATTGAATAGAGCCTTGTTTGCATTAAGAGTAATGGCTAGAGTAGGGAGTGAAAAAACTGTTCTTTTGGTATATCACACTTATTTTCTGTCAGTTATGAGATATGGAGTGATTTTTTGGGGGAAAAGTGTAGAGAATAATGGAATATTCATACCGCAGAAGAAAACCATTAGGATAATTTGTAAGATTAATACAATGCGTTCTTGCAGACCTTATTTTAAAGAAAAGAGATTGCTGACGGCTCCTGCTATTTATATATTAGATTTAGCAATCTTCGTTTTTAAAAATAGACGAATGTATGAGGAGAACCAGGTGAGTCATCCCCATAATACAAGATTTAGAGGCTTTGTTTACCCACATCATAGACTGCTGGAGAGTGGCCCGTTTTATATGGGAATGCAAATATTTAATTCAATCCTATCTCACATAAGAGAAATTGATGGCTTGAAGGAGTTCAAAAAAAACACTCAGGGAATTCCTTATTGTATTGGGTCCGTACAGGTTAGCAGACTTCCTTGTTGAATAATGTTTGATTGATGTATGTTATGTGGGATCTGTTGTGCTGAAATATGAGTAATGTTAGATATTAGATTAAACTTTGACGTGTCATATACTGCGGGATCGTTGCTCCCTTAATGCAGTTTAATAATTGTGACGAACAAGAAAAGTAAAGTAATGTAAAGTAAAGGTATCGCTTAGATAAGTTAAGAATCATGCGCCTGGTGCGTATACCGGAAGGGTAACCGCTAGAGCCAATTCCTCTGAATATGATTCAAGAGTTGTAAAATCGCTTCCCGGTAGTTCGGAACCCACCTAAAACTACTATTTATAGCTACTACTAGAATCTATCTTCAACGATCGATGAATAATATGGTCTTTTTTTCAGTTTGAGACAAATCGACTTGGAGCTGATGCGTCGTCTTCACCAGAAAGTGAACATAGTACCAGTCGTTGCCAAGGCAGACACGCTCACCGCTGCAGAGATACGAAAACTCAAACAACGAATTCTAAACGACATCGAGGAGAATAATATACAGGTAATCATTGCAATATATTGGTACCTATACATTCATCTGTTGCAATATCTTTGATGATTCGTCATTAGAAAATGACACGTGCTTCTCTACTCTCGCCAAGTTCATACGAATGACGACGAGCGCGAGAGTGTGGATGAATATCATAGTTCTATTTCTTGTTCCTGTTTCTTGTTCTGGTTTCTTGTTCCTGTTTCTTGTTCTTTTTTATTGTTCTTGTTTCTTGTTCTTTTTTATTGTTCTTGTTTCTTCTTTTTTTGTTCTTGTTACTTGTTCTTGTTTCTTGTTCTATTTGACAATTCTTTGCCAGCGCTCGCCTTCACTGGCCTTCGCTTGCCATTGCTCCGATTTTTGTCGGAGTCAGTTGTCATAGGGTCAGTTGAACAAGCATAAAATTGAATTTAACAACCGTAAAATGACGTCAATGCTTTGTCTGTCAATTCCGTTCAAATTACTTTGAAAAAAAATATTGTTGATAAAGTATTTCAATAGGGCTCCTTGAATTGCTTAATTATGATAGAAATTACAACAAGAAATTAATATTACTGTAAAAAAATGTTGACACTTGAAAATAGAATGAGTGCTCGAAACCAGTTGTTGTTTTTATTTATGAAGAAGTAATAGTGATTTATATAATAATTAAAATTATTGTTGTATACGAGTAGGTGTAATGTTTCCTTTGGCATAAGTTTGGCTTGAAAATGTTTAGATCAATTTATTATTAGAAATCAATTAATGGTGATTGAATTATTGTAATATAGAGACATATTTTTTATCATACATCCTCATATTGAGCTTTATTATACGATTTGAGACTGCACCTCTAGTAGAAATTTGAACTATTTTGAGAAAAAAAGAGACCATCCTTCTTCCATTAAAAATATCTCGTTTGAACATTCAGAAAGAAAACTCTAACCTTTTAATCCACAGCACTCCTCTCAAAAGATATATCTAATTTACAAATCAAATTATGAATGCTGCAAGTTGTAGACAACGCAGCAATCAAGTTTATTACAGGTTTCAGTATATAATTTGGGTGTTAGCTGTTTGGCAAACCAGTCCACGTCTCGCATGTTATTAAATATGCAAATCATAATAATTGGCATGATTATAGACACCTCACTATTCACAGAATGATCTCATAGAAAAGATCTAGAATTGAATAAAGCTATAGAGGAGTTGTGAGAACCAAAAGTTGGATTTACCCACCTTGTTTCTCTCACAATCATTGATCCGATTAGTGAATCATTGAATAAATAAATGAATGAATCACTATCTGTGGAGCAAACAGTTTTGTGTTTGAGTATAGTTTTTTGTTTCTCTCTCACATAATCACTTGATACGTAAATTATCGAATAAGTTATTGATTGGTTGTTCAATCATTTAGATAGTTTCATTCAATTTTCAACCATATTTTTAATCGTAAATTATTGAACAATTATTTGTTAAATGTTTTCCCTAGTTTCATTTGTGGAACAAACAGTTTTGGATTTGTGTGTAGTGCGTTGTTTCTCTCCGACATATTCGTAAATTATCAAATGAGTTAACTCTCCAATCATTTACGACCGTAGTTTCATTCTAGTTTCAACTGTATTTTATAACGTGAATATTATTGATCAAAGTTTTGATTCCAACATAGTCACATGAGACATGATTCGTAAATTATCGAATAAATTTTTCAATTATTCGCTAATGTAGTACCTAACATTTTAGTTTTAACTGTTCTTTCCATCGTGAATTATTATTGAACAAATTATTTGTTCAATACTCTTCCTATTTCATTCTATTTTCAACGGTATCATCGTGAATTATTAAATAAATTATTTGTCCAATGTTTATTTCATTTGTTTATTCTTATTTTATTTCATTCTATTTGTCAACTATATTTTTTATCGAGAATTATTTTACAAATTATTTGTCCAATCTTTTCCTTAGTTACATTCCATTTTTCATCAATTCTCTATCTTCTTCTTGAGCAGATCTACCAGTTCCCGGACTGTGACAGCGACGAAGATGAAGAATTCAAGCAGCAGGACAGAGAGCTGAAAGCCTGTGTCCCCTTCGCAGTGGTGGGGAGCAATACTGTCATCGAGGTGGGGGGAACACGAGTCAGGGGTCGCCAGTACCCTTGGGGGGTCGTCGAAGGTATCACACAAACTATTACAATATTAAAACAACTAATACCTACTATTACAATAGTTATCGAACGACGAGATGGACCCTGGCTCTCATTGTTTAAATGGCAGTCAGGGACCATCTCATTGTGCGCTAGATTTAGTCTAAATCCAAAACGTTATCAGGGTGATTTACAGCATTTAATTAGGGGTTTCGTTTAATAATTATTATCCGAAACGGCACTTGATGTGTTCAAATTTTTCGCCATTTCAAGGCAGATTCACACATGATCAGTACCAAAACCAGTTTCTGGCAAAGACCTTAAAGAGATAAAGACCCACAATGCCTATACCTTCCCAATGATAGCTCTTACTTGAAATTGAAAGCCGCCATTGGGGTATTTTAGCAAGAGATATTATATCTATATATTTGTAATATTATAGATTACAAAGGCATTGGTATGTAATAATCTTAAAGGTTGCCCCCTCAATGGCCGATTTCAATCCCACGTACGACACTAGCGCTGCATGTGAGTCTATGCATCTTCAAGGTCTTTGGTTTCTGGTACAGTGAGAATTTTATTCCCATGAGTTCTAACACTACCTCCGTAAACAAAGCCATAGTGCATTCTGGTGACGTCAGCATACGTAGGGCTCCTACAACAACATAAGGTAACCTTGTGCTATTCTTCTCCCAAATTTAGATAAGATTACACATAGTCCGAAATGGGTTAAGTCTTGTAGTTGTTCACAAAACTTTCAGTCCTTAATCATTTTCACAACGTAAATTTTAAAATTTAGATTCTCCAAAACCAAACATAGAAGAAATATTTCACATTATTGTCACTAAAATGAGAAATATTCATATATTAAAGAAATAATTTTGCAGGACAAAAAAACAAACTTAATATTTTCAAGTTAATTATCAATCTACTGGACACTGGTTTTGACACTGATGTGAGAATCCGCCTTTCTTCAACACTCTATCTAGCACCCATATCCAAAAGGTTTTGTCAAAGATTTGATAGTCTCTTCAAAAAACCAAATCTGATCATCACAGGAGCAGAGGCTCTACAGTGAGATTCACTTTGTTCTGTCAGCATAAGTTAAATGGGAAGCGTTCAAGTTATTTAAGAGCATTTCTGACACTATGAAGTCAAATTTCAAAAGAGGGTTTCATTCTGAATTGTATTGGAAATTATTTATTAGTGATTTGAAAAATAGATTGTGATGTTTGATTTGATAAGGGTGCAAATTTGGAACTATCAGAAAATTTTTCTTGTATTGGAAGATTATAATATATTACCTCGTGAATTGTGTTATAGCAGTTTGAAAAGATTGTATCTATGCCATTAATCTTTGTTGAGAACCCCTAAATCTATATTCTTGGTGTGAAACGGTAGGTACTAGAAATTCAAAACTATTTCATAAATTTTTGGTGTAAAACGGTACTGGAAATTGAAACAGATGGGAATTACTGAGATTTTGCGATTATTCAAATGCTAATGAATTAATAATTTATTATTAAACGAAAATCCAAATTAAATGCTGTAAATCTCCCCGAAGACTTCTGCTACTGCAAATATTGACAACATGGTAAAAGCTGGATGGAAATTTTGAATAGTAGATCTCGTCGAATTTCCATCTAGCTGTTTACCCTGTTGTCAATACTTGCAGTAGCAGAAGTCTTCGGGGAGATTTACAGCATTTAATTTGGATTTTTGTTTGATAATAATTATGAAAACTAATTCTTATACCATAAATTCTTGAAGTAAATCGGTACTAGAAATTGAAAACTAATTCATATACCATGAATTCCAATTGAGAACCCGAAACACAACGACTAGTATGACATAAATCTCTGTTGAGAACCCCTAAATCTATATTCTTGGTGTAAAATTATACTAGAAATTGAAAACTAATTCATATACCATGAATTCCAATTGAGAACCCGAAACACAGCGACTAGTATGACATAAATCTCTGTTGAGAACCCCTAAATCTATATTCTTGGTGTAAAATGATACTAGAAATTGAAAACGAATTTATTGATGAATTTCAGTTGAGAACCCGAAACACAGCGACTTCAGCAAATTGCGCAACATGTTGATAACGACACACATGCAAGACTTGAAGGATGTGACTGAAGACGTGCATTACGAGAATTTCAGGGCGCAGTGCATCTCACAGATATCTCAGCAGGCTATCAGAGAACGAGGGTAGGTACCTACACTTAACTGTATGGGAACACATAGACTACTAGTATTTGAGATCAATTGGATATTTGACACACAATAAGCTTCGGTTGACGTGCGAGGTTTTTTGAAACTTTGATCTTTATCCTTAAAGATCAATTAATTATTATAAACACGAAAACACAAATTGAAATTGTCATCCACCTCTATTATTACATAATACTATAATATGAACAGAGCCTGGTTTCGTGACTTTACCAGCCACATCCTCAGCTGTTTGTTTACAAGGTTTGTTTATAAAAAAGTAATAAACAAACAGCTGAAAATGTGGCTGGTAAAGCCACAAAACCAGGTTCTGTTTGTATTATAGTATTATGTAATAATAAAAGTGGTTGACAATTTCAATTTGTGTTTTCATTATGGAAAAGTACCACAACATCACACACAACACAACTGTAATATTATAAACATGTCTATAAAATTTGAAGATTCTATTCCAATCAATCACTTAACCACAATTATCATTATCTTCTCTTTGAAATTAAAAAAAAAGTAAATTCGTATGGCTTTTGTTGGTGGGGAGTCCCTTTCGGGAAGGTTCCACCGCCTGAATATATAATTTAAGCCGTCAATGGGCCTTACGACTGTCATACTTCAGCCGGGACCGACAGTTTAACGTGCCCATCCGATAACACGGGAGTGATCTGGTTAAAAAACTTTTGGTAATGAGAGGGGTTCGAACCCGGGATCTCTATGCTGCTACGCAAGCACTCTATCCACTAGACCACGGATCACTCCGTTTTGAAATTAAAACTTCAATAGACTTGAAAGCACTGAGTTCAATATAAACATATTTATTTATTTATTTATTCATAGACAATAGATACAATGCAGGTAAAAACAACCAGCAACTTATTGTTATAACTATTATACTTTCATTGTAACGATTATTGATTAAACCAATATAATTGGATTCATATATTTATGAATATGGGAGAGAAACTTTCATAAAAGAGAAATAATGGAGAGTATTCCACATCAATGCACTATTTTGTGTGGAATTCATTTGCAATATAGAAAAAAAAATGTTTACTTCTATGAAGATTCATCAGCCTCCATTTTACACTCAAGATAATGAGTATTTCATACTCTTACTATTGAGTTCAATTGGAACTTATCAGTTATGATATTTGATATTTATTAGAAAACATCTTACGTTGCCAGGTCTGATAAGACCTATGGCAAACACTAAAACATGATGAACAAGAGAATATCAAAATATCAATAATTTATGATGAACGATCGAATTAATAATATTTAATGTAGGATAAATTATAGCCTACATTATACAGAACTACCTTCATTTTACATCACTGTACTACTGAAACTACTGTCTTAAAACATTGGAAGCTTATTAGATCTTGGAAAGAGAATAATAACTTATATTTGATTCTATGAAGATTGATGAATGATTTACTAAAAATGATGTCACTAAAAATTTATTCACCTGGTGAAGAATTTATTGGTAGCCTACAAAATATTATATCATTGGGATTTATAACTTATTATTGATTCTATGATTGAAGATTGATGAATGATGTAAGATTTAGCCACTAAAAATTCATTCACTCAAATTTATTGTTGTGCCTACAAGATATAGCCTACATTGGGAGTTCAAATCTTGGATAAAGAATTTTGAAACTAATTCAAAATCAAACAATCAATTTTTCAGCCCTTCTTTTATACATTTTTGTGTTCAATTTGTGAATTATACTTCTACCTCCGTAAACAAGGCTACTCACCACCTCCTGCACCAATAAAAACACTAGCTGATATAGATCAGCTGAAATCAAGAAATGTGAGTTAGTGTTTTTATTGGTGAATGAGGTGTTGAATATCTCTACCTGTGCTGAGAAGTCACCAGAATCAATACCTACTATTACTTAATAATAGTAATAGTAGGTATTGCCAGAATGCACTATGGCTTTGTTTATGGAGGTATTGATTATACTCGCTGATTTTAATATGTCAATAATTAGATTTTTCCAATCAATATTGAAAAACATAATTCGATTCTTTTTCAATCATTGAATTATTCAATTTGATTGATTTATGGTTTTTATTGCAGGAAACTGAAACGAGATTCGAATTCACAACTAGAATGTGTGGGCACTATCTCTGAGACCGACCGACTTCTAATACAAAAAGACGAAGAGGTAATTCAAAATTATTCAAGGATAATTTGAGCTGAGAAATCATCACCGAATTCAAAAATTCAAATTATTTCCTAATTTGAAAGTTCAAATTATTGCCGAATTTGAAAATGTAAATTAAGTACTGAATTTGAAAATTTTAATACCGTACCGAATTTGATAATTTAATTGAGATTGAAAATGGATTCAAGTCTGGAGCTCATGTGGGCATCACAGTAAAAATGATAATTATAATATTTATTATGAAATCACTTCACTTATATGGGCTACTTTATTCAAATTAATAAAAACAATATAAAACTTGTAGTACTCTTTTATTTGAAAAAATTGAAACATTTTAACGACTAGTTTCGACCTACTTTGGCCATTTTTATGTTTAAATGTAAAAATAAACAAGTCTATACTGGATTATATATGTTAAAAAATGCTTATTTTCATATGATTTAGTTATTCCTTATTCATTATTCATTATTTTTGGTTGAAGTTATTTAATTTTAATCATATTTACTTTTATTGTTACTATTACTAAGTAAATATGATTAAAATTAAATAACTTCAACCAAAAATAATGAATAAGAAATAACTAAATCATGTGAAAATAAGCATATTTTTAACATATATTATCTAGTATAAACTAGTTTATTTTTTACATTTTAACATAAAAATTTCCAAATTGTACATAATAAATTATAAAAACAATATAAAACTTGTAGAATCCTTTTATTAAAACCTTTTAAAAACCAACTTTAAAACATTTTAACGACTCATTCTAACGACAATTTCTTTGAATAAGAAATCAATAAATCATAATTATGAAAATAAGCGCAAAATATTTTTATCTAGTATCAACTTGTTTTTACATTTTAACTTGAAAATCGCCAAAGTCGGTCAAAACGAGTCGTTAAAATTTTTTAAAGTTTTTAAAATGTTTTAATAAAAGGATACTACAAGTTTTATATTGTTTTTTATAATTTATTATGTACAATATACTTCATATTCAATTTTTATTCATATCAGACTTTTTGAAGTGAAAAATCATCTTATAGAATACGGTACAACAGTAATAACGTCTTAGAAGATTCAATAATATAAAACATTTTGATCATCTACTGATATTCATTATTAGCCCACTTTGATCCAATGAACTTCCACAATTTTAGAATTCCTCCCATGGAATAAGTATGCTACAACAATAGTTAGTAGAATTTTGAAAGATTTATAGAATTTAAAAAATCTTCATATCTGCTATTGATGTTATTATTATCTTATTTGATTTATAAAGAGTGAATATTTATTCATTGAAAACTCAAATATTGCTTCTTTTTCAACAGATAAGAAGAATGCAAGACATGCTAGCACAAATGCAGGAAAAACTGAAAGCAACCAGTCGAAACGGGCTCGACTCCACCGATCTGAAGAAACGCGACATAGTCAACGTTTAATGCCAACAAAAACTACTAGAGTACCTTATTTCTATGTTCTAATCTGTCAAATATTTATCTATAAAATATTCATCAATTTAACCTAACTCGAATCTGTGTTCATGTAATGAAACTATTTAACATCACATAAACGTCAAACTATATGAAATGTACAACAATTCAATGTTTCAAACTCAAATAGGTACTGTGTTCATCTGTTCATATATATGATGGAACTGTATAGCATCGCATAGCCTTGAAGATATACTAAATGTTTGATAACTCTTTAGGTCTAAAATTAATCCTACAAAAAAAATTGAATAGGTACTGTTTTCTTATAATGGAACTATATAACTTGATGGAGCTCTTATCAATTTGCAGCATTTCTATAGTAAATAGTGGATTTTCAAATAAAACCTGTAGTAAGATAAATGTGAATGATTTCTGCAGGAGTAGAGGGTTTGATATGTGTATCCATGTATGTACCGGGATTCTAAGTTCTTATGTAGCCTGTATCCTGCTTAAGCCAGCATTACATTATGTAATTCCATAGAACGTTATTTTCCCATAAAAATAATGATATAATGTTAGAAAAACTGGAGTCATATATCAAAACATCTACTCTAAAATCTCCCGACAACTATAATATTGCCTATATCACTTCAAAGTAGCTATAGCTTTTTATAACGAAATTTAAACATAAATGATAATTGCTTAAAAATTCGACTGAGTCACTGTCGATGTTGTAGAACCATTCCATAATGAAATAAAATGTTGTCAAATTCTACAGTTTTATTTGGTACAGGAACATGGTTTCGTGACCATGTGTGTTTTCATTTCATTACGATGATTATTTAATGAAATTTACGAAAAATCAAGCTTTTTTTTAAAGAAGAAACATCAAGAATGGGTAGTCTAGGTACCGGTACCATGAATCAGCGAGTATCATTTTTTCCTCCAGAACAGATAATGTGTTCATCTGTTCATATATATGATGGAACTGTATAGCATCGCATAGCCTTGAAGATATACTAAATGTTTGATAACTCTTTAGGTCTAAAATTAATCCTACAAAAAAAATTGAATAGGTACTGTTTTCTTATAATGGAACTATATAACTTGATGGAGCTCTTATCAATTTGCAGCATTTCTATAGTAAATAGTGGATTTTCAAATAAAACCTGTAGTAAGATAAATGTGAATGATTTCTGCAGGAGTAGAGGGTTTGATATGTGTATCCATGTATGTACCGGGATTCTAAGTTCTTATGTAGCCTGTATCCTGCTTAAGCCAGCATTACATTATGTAATTCCATAGAACGTTATTTTCCCATAAAAATAATGATATAATGTTAGAAAAACTGGAGTCATATATCAAAACATCTACTCTAAAATCTCCTGACAACTATAATATTGCCTATATCACTTCAAAGTAGCTATAGCTTTTTATAACGAAATTTAAACATGAATGATAATTGCTTAAAAATTCGACTGAGTCACTGTCGATGTTGTAGAACCATTCCATAATGAAATAAAAACACACATAATATGTTGTCAAATTCTACAGTTTTATTTGGTACAGGAACATGGTTTCGTGACCATGTGTGTTTTCATTTCATTACGATGATTATTTAATGAAATTTACGAAAAATCAAGCTTTTTTTTAAAGAAGAAACAACAAGAATGGGTAGTCTAGGTACCGGTACCATGAATCAGCGAGTATCATTTTTTCCTCCAGAACAGATAATGATTTTGTGGATTCTATAGAAGTATTTGATGAATAGATAAGAGCTCAGCAAAACCAGTAATATAGTTTACAGAATAGTGGAGGAGGTAATATCAACTCAAGTAATTAATCCCTCGCTCTAGTATTTGCCTAATGCTAATATTACGGACCAAAATATACGAGAGATTGAGGTTTTAGAATTCAGATATTATTTGGGCTGAACATTCACTACATCAATTAAATATTTTGCCTTTTCCCAATCTAGTTCACATGATGAAAACTGAGATTAAATGTAGTCAGACTTACCAAACTGTGATGTAGCTCCACTCAATAGTCACTGAAGTCATCAAAGTAATTATGCTGAGTACATTGACCATCTCGAGTACGTTAGAATCTGTAATTACAAATTAAATTATATAATTGAAGATCTATTTAAAGAGTCATTTTATTACAGAGACCATCACCATATTCCAGAAAGATTATTATTGTCAGTAAAAATAATTTTATTTGATAAAATTAGTAGAATTGATGGCGATGTTGTGAAATCTCTCCATAATAAGAAAACAAAGATATTGTCGAATTTCACTAAAATATCTATTAAAAACTTTTAAACAGTACCATGGTTTCACATTTACCAATGCATCATCAGCTGCACTGAGGAATGAGGATACAGAGGTTAAGAATAGTTATTCCTCGGATTTTTACAAAGTTCAGAGACATTCTTAACATCTGTATCCTCATTCCTCAGTACAGCTGATGATGCATTGGTAAATGTGAAACCATGGTACTGTTTAAAAGTTTTTAATAAATATTTTAGTGAAATTGACAATATCTTTGTTTTCTTATTAATGTTATTTGATATCTTCAATAATATTCTATTTCTAATCCAATTATTATTGAAAACCCTTTTCAGTACCCTACTATATGCAAAGATTTTTTTTCATTTATTGAGTAATGAAATCACTCAAGTTGGAATTTTGCACTCTTTGTCTAAAAAGAATTCAGTAGAGTCTTTAGATTTTCTCTAATCTGGAAATCATAAACTATAGTTCTGAAAACGTGCTATACCATGGATTGCATCTCAAAGATTTCCAGCTCATGTTAAAAAAGAACTAAGAAAATGGTTAAAGACCTATTAGTTCTAGTACTGTACTGAAACTTTGAGTTGAAATCATATTAAATCCATCGAATTGTAACAAAAATAATGGAAGAGTGAGTCAAAAACACCAATACTACATCACAATATAAACTATTAGCATAATCATAAGATTAATATTGACTAACGATAAAAAGTACAACAACATTCATCAATGTCATTGCATTAGGTATTCATTAACCATTTTTCATAAAAATTTAAAACCTAATAATATAATAATCATAGCTTTATCTCATAAATCATCATTATCATCAATTCATCATCATAATATTATATTGGGATAAGATTCAACTAAGTTAATCATATAATAAGTTCTATGTTGTATATATTATTGATTCTAATATAATTCTGAAAATTAAATCTTTCAAGGATTTCATCCGCAATACAAATGCTCCAAAATAACATTTTGGAGTAAAATTTTAAATCTCATTCATAACTCTATGATATTTATGCTTTACAAGTTGATCACTTAGAATATTTACTATATTGTTAATACTTCTACTACTTTACAATTAGTGCAATTGATTCTACGTAATTTTGTACATACTTGATGTCGTTGGTTTGAACTGTCTTACAAATTTGTTATTGTGTTTTTTAAGAAGAAACTTGTAACAATGTCAGTATTCAGGGATTAAATAGATTTATTGAAAACATATACATGTGATCATTCTTTTGAAATCCTTTTTTTGAAATTTATGCCTGTTTGGTATAAACAGGTATATGGTTATATAGTTACTGTAGTTTTTTTTAATATAATGAATCTATTTATTTATTACATTCTACATCACAATATCAAATTAATGATTGGTAGAGGTTAAACAGGATAAACCAAAAACTGTTTTTCTCCGTAATTTTGATTAAAGTAGTCCATATGAGGTTATGAAATCACATTTATAAGTGTTTATCACAAAAATTGACAGTCCAAATATACATTATACTAAGAATTTCGTATCTGGGTTGGTCAGAAAAATGAAACAAATGATTATTACACTTGAAAATGCATTAATAGGGCTTATTATTTTCATTTTCAGTTAAAATAGAATTATAGTACCTTTTTTGAAATTAATAAAATAATAGATTAAAAATACAATCTGCACAATTTAAAGAATTTGTACAATTTGTTTTTTTATATATTATTTTATTACTTTCAAAAAAGGGTACTATAATTTTTTCTATAAACAAAAAGTTACTGTAGTACAAATAAACCCTTTACCTTTATTTACACCCTTTACGTAGGTCAACTATAATACGAGATTTAATTGCCGTAAAATTATGTTTCCGAATTGTCGTTTAATCCATTCATTGTTTCTCCTGATATTTCTTCTGTTACATGACATTATTTAACGGCAGTCAAATTTGAAAGACATTTTCAGCTAAGAACTTGTGTCTTATCATTCGTGATTTAGTGTTCAATATTTTTAATCTTTTAACCTGTGTAAAATTATGTTTCCGAATTCTTCTTCTTCTTCATCTTCTCCTTCTTCTTCTTCTTCTTCTTCTTCTATATTCAACCCTTTATTCATGAGATAAAATGGTATGATAATAATAGTTCCTCCCCTTCTCATATATCCTTATTTCCACAAGTTTGCTTGATGCAATATCTTTCATAAACCTCATTATCCGCTCAAGGAATCTCCGTACATTTTCTTTCTTGGTTTCCCTTCTACTTCTTCATATTTTTTATTTCTTTTACCCTCCTTCAATTCCATCATACTCTATCACGGAACTCAATTTCCTCCTATTCCTCTTCTTCTTCCTCTTCTTCTTCTTCTTCTTCTTCTTCTTCTTCTTCTTCTTCTTCTTCTTCTTCTTCTTCTTCTTCTTCTTCTCTTCTTCTTCTTCTCCACCTCTCTTCCCCACCTCCTCCTCATCCTCCCCAAAACCATCTCTTTTCTCTCTTATTTCCAATTTTCTACAACACGCGACGACACTATACTAACCGTTCCGAATTCTTCCTCCCTCTTATATAGTCTATGTAATAGAGAACAATACAGCAATTTCATAATAAAACATGCCATTTTATCACATCACACATAACGTCTGTTACCAGGTTTGGTCAATAAACATGGTTTTATCACAACTTCTTAACGTAAAAGTGCCTCTCACAAGCGTTTACTTAGATGTAGTTCAGCTAGAAATGCTGTTAGTAGGGTCGCAACCCTTTCTATAGGTTACAAGTCGGGTTCACTTATGAAAACAGCAAAGTATAGTGAAGTTATGTAGAGTCAGGAAACAGTAGCACAGATTCTTTTAGTAGATTCTAAGCACAGAAAAAAGAAGGAACAATTCGTTCTTTCCTTTGTGATAAAAGGCTGGTTTAATATATGATGAGAATTAAGAAGTTTGGCTTGGCTTATTGTGATAGAATTTAGTATTTTTGAAGGTTCTGTTCATGTCCAACCAGTGTATGTGATAATAAAAGGCTTGCTTAATATATGATGGGATTTGAGAAGATTGGTTCATTGTGATAGAATTTAGTATTTTTGAGAGATTCTGTTCATGTCTAGTGTTTGATTTTGATTCGTTCACCTCAAAATCAATGTTCAAAAACGTTTCAAACCATTATCCAGGCTCTCTGAAGACAATGAGCCTATATTATACAGTTTGTAATTAATAGTATTATTTGTATGTCTTTTATTGGTGGGGATTCTGTGACGGAAGTTCCACCTCGCCTGAATATATCATTTGTGCCGTCAATTAGACTTAGGACTGTCTTACTTCAGCCGGGACCCACAATTTAACGTGCCCATCCGATAATCTGTTCAAAAACTTTTGATAATGAGCGGGTTTGAACCGGGAATTTCTAGGCTGTTATGCAAGCACTATATCCACTACTAGACCACGGATCACTCCATATTCGAAATTTATCAAACAGAAACCAAAACCTGACATAAATATTTTTGCTTCTTGAATAAGGAATTATGGGACACTATAGGGATATGGGAACACTACATTTGTATTCATGTGTAGTGTGTGATAAGAATTTGAAGTTAAATTTCGTGAGTGAGGAAAATGAGAATATGTCCTAGTTCTTGATTAACGTTTTCTTGGATCATGGTACAATATGGAAGCTGTCCCTCCCACGTTGTGCTCAAGGTAAGCTATTTTGTAAATAATCTGATTGAATTTTTAATGCAATACGGTAATTAAATCTGACCGAACCTCTTGTCATGTCTAAAAGCTTTTGCTTTTAACACACTTTTTCTATGTATTTAAACACGACATGCAGTCAAATATTCAAGTAAATAATTAAAAACTTTTACTTATTGACTGAAGTACTTTCGACCATCTAGCAATCATTTTCATCAGTGAAAGTTTCTGTTGAAAATGATCGCTAGACGGTCGAAAGTACTTCAGTCAGTCAGTAAAAGTTTTTAATTATTTACTTGAATATTTGACAGCATGTCGTGTTCAAATACATAGAAAAAAGTGTGTTAATACATCGCAGCTCGGAATGGATCAAGAAACATCAGCTTTTGCTTTTGTTTCATTCGATGGTGGAATAGATTCGAAATGTTCAATACATTCATATTTCCATTCTAACATCAGAGTTAAATTTCGATAAGGAATCGCATTGAATTAAATAATAAATTCCACTAGAAGATAATGATAATAATGAGGAACGATAAAAGAATATTGGCAATGAGTTTCTGTTATGATTCAGTAAACAATCATTTTTCTTTGTTGCATACTTAATCACTATAATGAAATAAACCTTGAATTTTAAAAACACTTATAAAGTGAAAATGCACTTACATTGGTAGTGACGATCGTTTCGACCTGGTGTGGGTCGTCATCAGACTGTAGAAACTTACTCTAATGTCAAGGTTTGTGATTCACCAATCACAAGCAAGCTACTTCTGCTACCTTATAGGTTGATCACTGTATCAACCGTATCATTGGTCAATTCAGTTTTAGAACCGCTTAAATTTAGACTCCATTTTGTGAGTCAAACCTACTCCGGCCAATCACAAACAAGCTATCACCTCCTATTAGCCTTGTATAGTCTCCAATCTGCAATCTGATTGCTCGATTCGAAGCAGCAGTCATTTAAACATCATTTTATGCGTCAAACCTATTCGACCAAACACAAGCGAGTAGGTTGAACATTCCCATCTACAAAATTTGAAACTCACGTTTTTTAGGCGAAAATCTCCCTCCATACCCGATAAATGCAATATGGTATTCAGTAATATTATTATTTCTCTATTCATAAATTCAGTAATTTCCTTGTTCACTTTTGTTCAAAAATGCAATCTCGTAGGACTTCAATATCAAAGATCTATCACAATTAATAATCAATCATTGGTTGATTTTGCAGAGTGAATGGAGTGCAGTTGAGCAGTTTCCTATGCTGTCTTGTAGTTGTCTGGTAAGTTTGAAAAACATTTCATCTCAATTCACTTCTGTACTACTCTGTATTGGAATTCTTCCGATTTTTTATTGAGAGAAGACACGATAATTGGATATTGGTATTCAGTATTCAGGTATTATTGAAGTTGTATATTCATAATGTGTTTTATGGAGCTCACTTCCAACAATCCTGAATTGAAAAAGTGTTGTAAATTAACTTGTTCAATTATGTAAAATTTGATAATTGTTGAATCGTTCAATTGAGTTTCTCTAATCAATTCACAAACCATAAAAGAAATTGTATTTGCTGAATGCATTCAACATGAGAACATTAGGAAAGAGTGTTCAAAAATATTCAACTAACAAGCTTGTAGCCTAGCATCGCTTTGCCTTATCTGTATGGATCCCTAGCGGATTCAGCCATGAATAAAACCAATAGGCTCACTTCGTTCGCCTGCATTTTTCATTTGCAAAAAAAAAACCACTGAAATGTATAGGGTTGGGCAATTAATTATGGAGGATTCAGGATAGCTTTTACATACTCATTTTTGAACGAAACAGAATTTTTTATCTAGTGTGCACCTGAATTAATGCCATTTTAATAGAAAAATATGCGTTTTTTTGAGAAAAAAATTTGTAGTAGAATTAATCATGTACGGAAAGCAGCATCTGTAAAGTTGTGTCTGTTTTTGTCAATACACTCATGTAGACGGTGTGAAAAGTAGATGAGAGAGAGCCGTGCAAGAGATACCCTTGTCGTATCTGCCAAGGAGGGAACCTTAAAGATTGGGGTTTTCTGTTTGTAATAATTGATGTTCCTGTAGCAATGGTGAATAATTGATTATTCGGTAGGGCAGTAGTCAGATTTTCATTATCGGTTCTCACTTCTTCGAGAACACTTCACTGTAAACTTAGATCGTTATCTTAACAATGCTTCGTGATTATTTTCTGCCGCAATTGAGAAGATGACATATCAAACTCAATACAGATGGTTCTTACATCTTAAGATTGTTATCTACACAATGCTTCGTGATTTTTTCTGCCACAATAGAGAAGGTGACATAATATCAACCTTTGAACTGTCAAGTTCCATAACATGTCATACATTTCCTGCTTGTAAATTAATTCACCTAGATTCAATTATCTCTTCAAACTCTGCAGCACCCCTGTGCTAGTAATCCTTTACACCCTTGCCGACGACCTCGGTTCGGATGTCACGCAGGCTGACTCGCTGACCCACCACGAACTCCTGGTGATCGACAGTGACGGCAGCCTCGATGCTGCAGTGGCCATCCTGGCAGTGCTGGCCCACCCCGTGTGGGGAACCCGGGTCAACGCCCTCACGTGTGTGCGTGGCAATGCGAGTGCGGAAGTGCTGGCAAGAGGATTGGTGGCCGTGTTGAGGATGGCTGGCAGGAGTGAGGTAAGAAAGATGGGGTGGATAGATTAATAAGAATAAATGAATAAAAAGATGAATTAATATATAATATGTATTTTTATAAAAAATAGTCCCATTGGAACTCATGGGAATTATATAATTCTACTGAACCGGAATTATATAATTCTACTGATCCTGATACTGATAAGTGTGAATTTGAAACTCTTTTGTTACTTAGTACTCGTACCTAGTACTAAGTCTTCTCAAGTCTTAGTAAGACAGCTTCGTAGATTGTTTATTCGATGTTACTAGACTAACACACCTATGATTGGGTTTTTAGTCATTTCGAATACGGTAATGTTCTTTATTGCCGATGATGCCCACATTATGAGCTTTTTTGCTTGTGCATGGGTAATGGGAAGTAGGGTGATTTATGAGATGTCCATGCCTTTTCGATGGGATTCTGTGGGATTGGAGCCCGCGACTAGGTAGCACTAGCAGACTGAAGGGTGCAACGCGGCTATCCTGACCGGCAATTGCTCTGTATAAGTCAATCAAAATTGTATCAAAATTTGTATTAATTGAGAGTAATTTCGAGTGGGAAATAATTATTTTAACAGAGGAGTGATTGGATTGAAATCGCTCCTTTCTCATTGGTTAACTTGTGATTGGTTCGATTCTCTTTTACTCGACTCTCATTGGCTGTTGTCAAGACTAAGAAGTTGCTGCTATCTCAACAATGCTTCGTGATTATTTTCTGCCACAATAATTGAGAAGATGACAATCAAACTCAATAAAGATGGTACTAACATCTCAAGATTGTTATCTCAACAATGCTTCGTGATTATTTTCTGCTATAATTGAGAAGATGAAATATCAACCTCAATACGGATTGTAAGTTTCTAACATCTTAAGATTGTTATCTCAACAATGCTTCGTGATTTTTTCTGTCACAATTGAGAAGATGACATAATATCAACCTTTGTACTGTCAAGTTCCATAACATGTCATACATTTCCTGCTTGTGAATTCACCTCGATTCAGTTATATTTTCAAACTGTGCAGCACCCCTGTGCTAGTAATCCTTTACACCCTTGCCGACGACCTCGGTTCGGATGTCACGCAGGCTGACTCGCTGACCCACCACGAACTCCTGGTGATCGACAGTGACGGCAGCCTCGATGCTGCAGTGGCCATCCTGGCAGTGCTGGCCCACCCCGTGTGGGGAACCCGGGTCAACGCCCTCACGTGTGTGCGTGGCAATGCGAGTGCGGAAGTGCTGGCAAGAGGATTGGTGGCCGTGTTGAGGATGGCTGGCAGGAGTGAGGTAAGAAAGATGGGGTGGATAGATTAATAAGAATAAATGAATAAAAAGATGAATTAATATATAATATGTATTTTTATAAAAAATAGTCCCATTGGAACTCATGGGAATTATATAATTCTACTGAACCGGAATTATATAATTCTACTGATCCTGATACTGATATGTGTGAATTTGAAACTCTTTTGTTACTTAGTACTCGTACCTAGTACTAAGTCTTCTCAAGTCTTAGTAAGACAGCTTCGTAGATTGTTTATTCGATGCTACAAGACTAACACACCTATGATGTGAAATCTTGGGTTTTTAGTCATTTAGAATAATGTTCTTTATTGCGGATGATGCCCACATTATGAGCTTTTTTGCTTGTGCATGGGTAATGGGAAGTAGGGTGATTTATGAGATGTCCATGCCTTTTCGATGGGATTCGGTGGGATTGGAGCCCACGACTAGGTAGCACTAGCAGACTGAAAGGTGCAACGCGGCTATCCTGGCCGGCAATTGCTCTGTATAAGTCAATCAAAATTGTATCAAAATTTGTATTAATTGAGAGTGGGAAATAATTATTTTAACAGAGGAGTGATTGGATTGAAATCGCTCCTTTCTCATTGGCTAACTTGTGATTGGTTCGATTCTCTTTTACTCGACTCTCATTGGCTGTTGTCAAGACTAAGAAGTTGCTGCTATATCATAGTAGCTGCTTCAGGTACCCATTACTCAATTCCCATTGGCTGTTGTTAAAATGACAAAATAGCTATTCTCTCATTGGTCAGCATTATGTTGAATTCCCATTCATTCAAATCCATACTTTATTCTATTCTTACTGAAAATATGTTGTTAAGTAACTATTTTAAATGAAGAAACTAATTTATATTTGAGGATTCTGATACATCAATTGATAAAATTATGGACAAAACATAAAACAATGACTTAGTATGAAAAGATAATTTTTCAAGGAATAGAGAAATATATTTGGTTCTATTTTTCTCTCTTTCTATTATTATTTTGTATTTTGAGAATATGGGTTGATTTTATGTTCTGCAATGGAACGTTCTTTATAAGGCTTCAGTCGAAATAGAGCATCAAATGCCATCTAACGATTATTATTGTATCCATATATCTATTACTGAATCTGTATTTCTATTACTGTACCTTCATCTATGGATAAGATTTTATTCTCTCGAAAATTATTTTCAGATTCCTGTTTACATAGGATCTCCAGTAGACGCACTGCAGATGAATGAAGTTGATGATTCCAACAAATTGAACTCAAAAGACCAGAGTATGACCAAAACCAATCCAAAAAATTGGCTTTCACTGAGCAATCTTCTAAAACTTGACACAAATCTGAGCTTGGCTCAAAAAGAGCATGCTGCGGTTTACCTATCCAATTTAGTCCAACAAAATTCAGGTACAGTATTAGTAATTTTTCTAATATTGAAAAATTAATTATTTCATTTCAATTCATTATTGAATCATGGTAAAACGTCAAACCAACACCATATGATGTAATGATGTCATCTGTAGCCGACGAGAGAAAAAAAGTATGACCGCTTTAAGAACCGATTAAGGAAGAAAACAGTAAACTTGAAGGGGTAATACAAGCAAAAAAAATCATCTTCAAGGAATGAATATCTTATCATAGCATCAGCAACAGATTGTGGTTGAAATTGATACAGAACATTCCTTTAACGATACAGTTGTATCAAAAGGAGCATCGCCCTCTTGATAACTGATGAACAGTTGAACGCTCCCGGTTCAAAGATTCTTGACATTGACCGCGTTATCAGAATCTGACCCAATAAAATTCTGTGTGTATCACAGATTGATATCTCAATAAAAATTTTATGAAAGAAAATAAAAATAAATAGTTTCTTGTTAAAGGTTGATCATCGATCAAAGGTTGAAAGGTTACATCGGATCTCAGACAAATGCATAATGATTGACGTCACCAATATTCAATTTATCGTATTTTAATGAAAACTGTACAATAGAAGCATTTAAATCAAGAATCATGAAGATAGATCTGAAATGACTGGCATTAATCCGTAGAATACCATTCATCATTGGAATATTTATATTTCAAATGCCAAAGAATTTAGCATTGCTCCAAATTCTAAAGCAATGTTACCTCTTTCACTGGTTCACAGTTAGAGATTAGAAAATTGCAATGCCTTTGAACGTTCATATTGTAATTAATATTGAAATGGTTTGTGAAGAGTAGGGTGTGACATGTGACGAATCTCCTCGACTACTGCCAAATTTAATATATGAAACTACACCACCACTACAACAATAATAATTATAAAACCCAAAGGTTGATATATTGTCTATCTAATTCATAGACCCTCACCGTATATCAAGCCGTTACTCATTTTAAAACGTTTTTTGATGCTTGGAGTATTCTATACCACAGAAGAGTTTGTGTGTAGAGAGGGTTCCTTTTTTGTGATTTTTTTCTTCTTTTTTTGTACTCCTGTAAATTTTTCACAATTCTTATACTCTGATTAGAGTTTCTGGGAAGCTTTAAAAACAAACAAACATTTCAAATTCCAAGGGACAATAATTTCTCCAATGGACTCTCCATTATGGGAATGAATTCTCCATTCTAAAGTATTGTATTGTTTGGTTTATATTGTAAGTTAAATAGTGACTTGTCGAATATATGTTGAACTTGTTATATTTTTAGAGTGTATACAAAATTATTGTACTCATCTATTGGTAAGTATCGTAATTTTAATTTAAGAATTCTACTCATCTGTAGATAAATATTGATGGAAATCATTTTTTTTTTTAATTTTGAGGTGATTTTTGAGAACTTTTCATACTTTTCAGGAATGGTGTCCCTGTTGGTTCTGGGGCCGATGACAAACGTAGCTTTGGCTATGCGTTTGAATCCAGATTTCATGTCACAGGTCAAGAGATTAATAACGTTGGGAGGATACATCAAAGGTTAATAGTAAGAGACACATTATAGATAAATATTTCACAATAATGTAGAAAGTATATGAATTAATTGATTACAGTTGTGTGATAATTTAAGCAAAATTTAACATCACTCATGGACTTTGCACTCAACACTTCATTGCGCACTGTAGAGCTCAGTACAGAAAATGAGTGCCACGAACACGTGCATTTAATTTATCATCAGCTGATGCTAAGCTGTAATCTGTAATCTGTACCAAAAGGAGCATTTTCGTTTGAGCGTAAACTCCCGCAGTCGACGACGACAAGCATTGTTGACATTCATATTGTCCAAATTTCAAGTGTGCTAAAACAGCTGATCAAATAACTTATCATTTTTGTGTTTATTATTCAAGAACCAAATAAATTCTAATAATATCAACATATTGCCATTCGAAAGTATAAAAAAGTATAAACTCAACCTCACCCATTAAAAAATAATTTAACATAATCTTTTAGACAAATAATGACAAATAATTTAGACAAATGACCACCCAATCTGAGATTCTCACCCTGTCGTGGTCGACATCGGCATTTACGCACAAACGAAAACCCAGCTTTACTGTTTCTGTACAAATGCAGATATAATCAGCTGATAAAAAGTGAAATGTGCGTGTTTGTGGCACTCATATATCCAGAAGCTGGATACTGCATTTCTCACTACAGCTCTGAACATAAAAGACGGGTGCCTGCACGTCAGCTCTCAAGTCTGTACCCAGCTTAGTATGAACTCAAAACAGTGAAAATGTTATTCTAAAAAGACTGAAAAATAAATCCATCCTCATTCAGAATCTCCAACATTAATTTTATTTCATTCAAATGAGTAAGAACGTATCTAGAGATTTTATAAATGAATGGATGAATATAAATGAAAATAATGGTCCGAAACGACTGAAAAATAATTCCATCCTCATTCAGAATCTCCAACATTTATTTCATTCAAATGAGTAGTTACTTATCTAGAAATTTTATGAATGAATGAATATATCTCCATTGTGATTCAAAGATCAGAACAGAATTTATGTAAGGGATGTGAGGTGATTAAACTTAAAATAGCACTGCTCCAAAGATTTAAAATTTAGGAATTATTAATCTAAGAAGACTCCTTTCATAACAGTCATGTAAATAAAAGAAATGACTTGACAATAGAGATTTGTATAGGTTATGAGTGTTATAATAAATTTTTTTTTCAATCTATGTTACCTTCCAATCTCTTTCAAAGTCGCTCACATTCAGTTGATGATACGCATCAGTTGATGAATCGCATTCAGTTGACGATATGTGATAACTATATTTTTTATTTGCCATAAAATAATACCAATTAATAAAATAAGTATTCCAAACTGAGGAAAATATATTAATAATATTCATTATAAATAATCCATTTTTTGTTGACAGGACCGGGTCAGGGATGTTATCACTACAACAAAATCGAATCAATTGACAGTATAGGAGCTGATCCGGATTCCGCAGCGTTTGTGTTGAGAGGTGCTCATGTGCACAATTTCAAAATAACAATACTCCCAATCGACACTATCACAAACAACTTTATCAGCAAGGTAGCCTACTTCAATTCTGCTAATTCCATTTAATCCTATATGTAAAGTTGCACATGAACGAGCAACATAAATAAATAAATATTAACTAATCTCAACTCGACTTCAAGTAGACAATTGGGTACAGTAAATCAGCACAACAAACTGACCTATTAACTATTTTTTCCTCCACCTACTGTCAAAAGTACTTACTTTACTCAAGTGTCACTTTTTCGCTCTCGGTACTAAAAAACAAAAAAACCCCCTTAGGGAGTAAAAGTGACTCCATTTAAATAACATGGGAAGCATCTCTATTTTAAAAACGTACATTTGGAATAGGTCAGAAGGTCTAAGCTCAGATGAGGAAGCATATAGAGTAGTCATTAAACCAACTAAATTCAATACCTCAACCAGACATTTGATCGATATATAAAATTTATGTATGCTGAAATTATTATTACAAACTTCATATCACTATACTAAAAAATGTATATATTTTTTTCTTTTATTCCATGTTATTCAAAATATTAGCCAACGAATATTACTCATTAACTAATCAAATTTGAAACGGGAACTTCATCATAGCTGTAGTTTTGGCTGTCATTGTTGTTACAACTTTAGCTGACAGATAGTGCTGTCGGAGGAGAACTGTGATTACAAGTCAGCTGTTTCTGTTTACTTTTTAGATTATGTTGTAACACATTGTTTGGTCACATACTACGTTTTTGAAAATTATTTTATTTTCAGTTTTTATAAAAATGTAGGTGGAGGAAAAATGTTGTGTATATCACAAGTGGAAAATGTTTTTTCTCCATCAGGAAAATTGTTGCCCTCGGCTTCGCCTCGGGCTTCAAACTTTTCCCTCAGGGAGAAAAAACAGCACTTTTCACTCTAGATATACAAATAACTATTTAGGGCTACTGAGCATTGAAATAAAAGCTACACAACAATACAACATCATATCTGTATTATTTTTCTGTGCTTTGAGAGTTTGAGTGTATTTTGTTGCTTTGCATAGTGTGTTTGTGTGCGTTTATGTTATATTGAATTATTTTTTCAAGTTGTGTTGTGTGAATCTTATTGAAATGTTCTAAGTATGTATATTGTCTGCATCTAAATTTGAAAATCTACTTTGTAAAAATACTTGAGAACTGAAAATTTTGTGAATTGAAGAACTACAAGACTTAACCTATTTCGGACTATGTGTTATCTGAATTTGGGAGAGGAATAGTACAAGGTTGCCTTATTTTTCCTCTCCCTATCATTTTGATGATGTACTTAGGCCTATTGTATAAATGAATAAATGGACTACTTTATTGCACTCTCGTCTTGTTCAATTCAATACTAATTCATACAAAAAGTTCAACTCCAATATTAAATTTACTAAACTGAATGTCTTTCCATTCATAACGAACTGCCAGTGGTGCCAATCCCTCACCCTCCAAGTAAAACCCAATAACACAACCCCTCACCACAACCACAAATTCGGATCCAGTTCTCCAGCTTATCAGAAGTTGAACGCTTGTGAACTATTCATGGAAAACAACCCCTTCCTCCCGAGATTTTGTTTTGCTATAACATTTTTTGTTGTTGAACAATAAGCCTGCCTGATTGTAACAATAAATGTGGACAAATTACTAGAATTATCCATCTCACATTCAATTATAATCTATCAGTATCAGCCAACTAAATCTATTCTATTAGAAAGCAAAAGAAAACTGGTTGATAAGCTGAGAATTCAGTTCATCCTCTTATCAACACTATAAACTTCAATAACGACTTATAGGGTGAGCCTACACAAGCGTTTTTCCAACGTTTTCAGGCGAATCGGCAGGGCAGGAAGCTCTTCGATTGGTTGATTGGGTTGGCGTTTGATAATCAGCCAATCGGAGAGCTCCTTGTCCTGCTGACTCGTCTGACCATAGAGATCATGATGCCCTGCGGAACTGGCATTGAAATACAGTGTACAGAAATTCAAAATTGAAGAATTTCAAAATTGTATTTTTCAGGCGTGGCTAGCCTCACACCTCAACTCCACCTCAGACCCTATAGTGAACTTCATCCTCACCACAGCTAGCCTCACACAGGGAGACCACTGGGACATACATGCTCTGTATGCCGCATCCATACTTCTGCAATCGAACAAATCAGTTACACTGAAAAGTGACCAGTACTTTGTGGACGTTGAAGTAACGGGCAAACTGACTCGAGGTGTAATGGTGACCGACTACTACAATGTTACGGGGAGGAAAGCCAACGCCGATATTGTGTTTGAAATTGATAGAACTGCGATTGAGTCTTTGGTAGTCGAATCTTTTTCAAAATTGGACAAAAATCAATAAAGTGTAAACATAACCTATTTTTGGACAATTTCTATATAAATTTGGGAAAGGAAAAGTTTTGGGCTTTAAGCCTGTTGTTCCTTTCCCAATCATTCATAGTTGAGAATTATATTGTATGAATTCACATTGATTGAATTGTATACTTATAATATTATAGTTAAGCTTACCTTGTTGAATCAAAGTTTTTCTATTGGAAGTAATAGTATCGTTTTCTGTTTTGGTACTCGTCACCGGCACTAAAATTGTGGTTTTGCTGGTTTCGCCGAATTAGTATATTATTATGTTAAAAAATTATACTTCTTATTCTAAAATATTACTTTTTGTAATCTGTATTCATTTGTGAATATTTTTTGTTAAGGCAATAAAAATTTGATTTGAGTTGTCGGAAGAGAGAAGAGTAAAATGTTCAGACAATAATAGAGACTAGAGTCAAAAATATCGATTTCGAGCTTTCAATCAATTATCATGCAGTCACATTTCCTTTGTTGATCAGAATCGATTTGAAAGTCGACTTTTTTGTTGATTATATGAACACATGTAATGTTGCAGAAAGGTTAATGGAGTTATAACATCCTGTTTTTATGTTTGAATAGGGATAACTCAGTCATTTTTCAAGCTATCAATCTGATTTTTTTTAAATTGTTCTTTATAGTCTCCTTTATTGAGGAAATATGATATCTCAAATTTGATTTTTGAGACAACTGGTCCCTATTTGCTTTCCACATGACACACACACACACATATATATATATATATATATATATATATATATATATATATATATATATATATATATTATATATATATATATATTATATATATATATATATATATATATATTATATATATTATTATAGTGTATAGTGTATGTATGTCGTAGAGTATATATGTTTTGAAATGCTTTTAATATAAAACGAACAAACTTTCGCGTTTCGCTTTTTCCTACTCATAAAACTGTTTAAACTATAAACAGTATATATATATTTCTATATTTTTACCTAGTATACACTGTGGGCTGAATATTCACCGGTACTACATATCGTTGTCCGGTGTACGTTTGGACAGAACACGAACAATGACCGCAAGAATAACAATCAATACCAAAACGATTGTAGCTATTATTCCGATTGGTTTCAAAGAACCAGACATTGTACCCTTTATGTTGGTTAGTATATTTTTGCCAGTAGACAAAATAACATCAGTAATTGTATCAATCAATCAAAATTGGTGTTATCGAACATATTTCATACAAATAGAGTTGCTATCCATGTATCAGCATTAGGAAACAATATAACATTCAAATAATATAATACATATATATATATATATATATATGACAATATCACTCAACAAGATACAATGTTGGAAACTTAATAACAACAATCAACCGAAACAATATAGTAAATAATTAATCAGAAAACCAGTAAGGAATGACTAGGAGAATTATGCATGACTAGAAAAATTAAACTTTGGCTAATGATGATTTATTCTGACCAGCAACCTAACTCTACAACGCACACGTTCATGAAAAATAAATTAATTTATAATTATGAAATATAGTGGCAGAGAACTCATTCAGACAAAACATACCAATTTCATTGGAGATTTTCACCATTATCGTATCTATATTCAAGATTATATTTTTCAAAAAATCTGTATTTGATCTTGATACGAGTTATAAGTCCATTATCATGGATCTAATAAATATAACATTTTTCACATAAATATAAACATTATGAATCTTTTCTACTGAGAAATTTGACAACAATATCATTATTTTATCTTCATTCTGAACTACATTTTGTATATATTTAATAATGAGTCGACGTTTAGAACTCTCATAAACCGGGCAAGATAACAAAATATGCTCAAGATCTTCTATTGCGTTTGTATTGCAACTAGGACAACGTTCGGTACAGTTAACTGAATAACTCTTTCCTTGCAGAAAAAAACTAATCATTCTTTTCGATGTTAACCTAAGCTGTGCTACACATCTTATTTTTTCTATACCGATTCTCATACTCAACTCATCTCCTAATGAAAAATTGGGGTTTATAATTTTGTAAAAAGAATGAGATTCAGATTCCAGGGATCTATTTATATCCGCAAGCCTAAGTCTATCACTGAATAAATTTGAAAGGATTTTTATCTCTGCTCCATCAATATTCTGAAACTCTCTATTATAGTCTTCCCATATTTCCGGACACATATTTCTTAATTGTGAAACCCAATTATTATTGTTTCTATTTGGTACACCAAGGAGGAACTTTTCTTGAAGAATAGAAAACATTATTGCGGGGTACCTATGAGCTGTCATTCTCTGTATTGCTAATAGCATAGCCACCTCTAATACCACCTGTATTAGAGGTGGCTATGCTAATAGCCATTGTAGAGCTCGCCGAAAAACTGTATGCTTCAAGCTGTAATTGTATCCAATATAGTTGGAAGTAGGTATAAAAGGAGGATTCTGGGCCCACCAGCAATGAGCAGCCCAATTTAACCTAACCTAACCTAACCTAACCTCCCCCAAACCTAGTCTCAGTCATTTTGTCTGGCCCCACCAGTGATGAGCAACCTAACCTAACCTAACCTAACCTAACCTCCCCCAAACCTAGTCTCAGTCATTTTGTCTCTCACCATGACTCCTTCCCCAACCAATAGGAGAGCAGGAAGCCTCCCACCATGATTTTCTCCCCAAAAACAGGCGATGACAGGTGTGCTAAGAACAGGTGCAGCTGCTCTTACCAAAACCATAAAAAAATTTCCTATTTAAAATTCCCCTATTAAAAATTTTTTTATTCCCCTTACTAAATTCTGGTATTTGATATTCTTAAGGTTCATATAGGTAAGAAATCACCTTGCTATGCTTTCGGCGATGCAATTTCAGCGACCCCCACTCCTCCTCCCCCTATCACGTGACCTTGGTTCCACCCATCACTGCTCTTATCCTGGATGATGTCACATTGGATTACAACCTTCTCTGCTCACATTTTCCACTATTTACAATAGCTTAAATTAAATACAAAATACAACTCTTTCCTTATGTCTACTGGGGTTATACTTTAGAACATCTAGCTTAATTCTAATTTTATAATTCAAATCAATGCTAGAGCTCTCAAATTCCTCCTCCAACCAATAGTTTGACACATACAATTCTTCCAGATTTTCAAACTGTAAAATATACCGAGTATTGTTTCTATTGTACACTTCTTTTATTGCAATAATGACTAATCCTGTCCCTAAATGACTGTGTGGCTTCAAAAAACTCAATTTTCCTTCGTTGACATTGACCTCTTCCCCCATCTCCGCATTCCTCTCTCATTTTTTTCTTTCCTGCTTAATGAGTGGAGGAGGAGGAGAGGAGGAGGAGGAGAGGAGGAGGAGGAGGAGGGGAGGGTTTGGGGGGTAGGGGGAGGAGGAGGAGTTAGGTTAGGTTAGGTTAGGTTAGGTTAGGTTAAATTGGGCTGCTCATCGCTGTGTCAGCATTGACATATATATATATATTTTTTTAATTTAGAATTATTCCTATTTGTAAATTTTTTTAAATATTATTCAAATTTTTAAAATAAAAATATATATAAAATTATATATATTTGAAAAAAAAATATATATATGTCAATGCTGACACAGCGATGAGCAGCCCAATTTAACCTAACCTAACCTAACCTAACCTAACCTAACTCCTCCTCCTCCCCCTACCCCCCAAACCCTCCCCTCCTCCTCCTCCTCCTCCTCCTCCTCCTCTCCTCCTCCTCCTCCACTCATTAAGCAGGAAAGAAAAAAATGAGAGAGGAATGCGGAGATGGGGGAAGAGGTCAATGTCAACGAAGGAAAATTGAGTTTTTTGAAGCCACACAGTCATTTAGGGACAGGATTAGTCATTATTGCAATAAAAGAAGTGTACAATAGAAACAATACTCGGTATATTTTACAGTTTGAAAATCTGGAAGAATTGTATGTGTCAAACTATTGGTTGGAGGAGGAATTTGAGAGCTCTAACATTGATTTGAATTATAAAATTAGAATTAAGCTAGATGTTCTAAAGTATAACCCCAGTAGACATAAGGAAAGAGTTGTATTTTGTATTTAATTTAAGCTATTGTAAATAGTGGAAAATGTGAGCAGAGAAGGTTGTAATCCAATGTGACATCATCCAGGATAAGAGCAGTGATGGGTGGAACCAAGGTCACGTGATAGGGGGAGGAGGAGTGGGGGTCGCTGAAATTGCATCGCCGAAAGCATAGCAAGGTGATTTCTTACCTATATGAACCTTAAGAATATCAAATACCAGAATTTAGTATGGGGAATAAAAAAATTTTTAATAGGGGAATTTTAAATAGGAAATTTTTTTATGGTTTTGGTAAGAGCAGCTGCACCTGTTCTTAGAACACCTGTCATCACCTGTTTTTGGGGAGAAAATCATGGTGGGAGGCTTCCTGCTCTCCTATTGGTTGGGGAAGGAGTCATGGTGAGAGACAAAATGACTGAGACTAGGTTTGGGGGAGGTTAGGTTAGGTTAGGTTAGGTTAGGTTGCTCATCACTGGTGGGGCCAGACAAAATGACTGAGACTAGGTTTGGGGGAGGTTAGGTTAGGTTAGGTTAGGTTAAATTGGGCTGCTCATTGCTGGTGGGCCCAGAATCCTCCTTTTATACCTACTTGTTCTAACTTTGGATACACCTCTGATGGCATCATCTAGAGCCTTTACTAAAGCTCTTGACATCGTAGATATGATAAAAAATCAGAATAATGACAAATAGTATAACTAGTAAAGACAGAATCATAACCAATATTATACTGATTCGCTATACACAGATTTTCCTGGTTTCAAACACTATTTTTTCCAATCATTACTATTGTATTGTATGAAATAATGAATGTAGACATGAATAAAAATACTGCTAGGCTGTTGTCTGTGCTATTTCATTTATTCATTGTAATCGTACTGTAAAGTTATGGGAACTGAAATGGAATGATAGTTATTCTGCTCATTGTCTGACAAATCACAACCAATTGTATTTTCATCAAAATACAATTGCTTGTTTATTTTATAATATTTTCTATAGCATTTATAAATGAAGTTGACGTCTTTCGTTGGCTCTATTGTGCTGGCCAACCGTTGGCGTCTAGTGAGGTCATCATGCTTGCTCGATACAATACACTTTGGCAGTTTTATATCCTTTAACATAAACGATGCTGAATACTTGGTCTCGTTTAAAAATTGTGAAAATAATTGATAGTCTTTTGGTTTCAATATGTGTAGAAAGTCAATTGGTTTTGGTAGATAATCTAGTCTTAATGTTGAACACTCACTCAAGTTTGGTCTAATCGAAGCACACCTAATCCGATGCATAACCTCTGTCAACCGTTCATCAGAGCCTACAATATCATAAAGATGTAGGTTAGTCGCTTCATTGCATAAGCGATACACAATATCATCGTATATGCGACACATCAAGACACTTTTACTGTACATTTGGTTAAACGTATTGTTCAACTTTGAATGAGCAACACTACTGATCAGATCAGTCACTACAGTCGGTCGATCTTTTACTCGGTCAAAACGAAACATCTTGCTATTCTATTCAACGTCAACTGACCAAAGTTGGTTGGAACTACTGTACTTGTATACTTTGCTCAAATTAACTTCCAACTTGGAATGGACATGCGCAGTAGAGAAGGCACACAGTGGCAGGGATACAACGGCTGCTATGTTGCCGTTGTGTATCGGCCAGCGTTCTCTAAACCTAGCGCCGCAGTGCAGGATGGTTTCTTACAGCTTGGCGTTGTTGTCATTCGAGATGGGTGTCTGGCTTGGAAGTGTTTCGGCCGCATTGCAGGATGACTGTTAACGGTTGCCGGAAGATCAAGAGCTGGATTTTTTTCGTTATTTTTGGTGATAGAGAAATTCTGATTGCAGATTCGTTCTCAGCGACCCCAAGTTTAGCCTAAAGGCTCAGAATGTCAACAATGTTTTTAAATAATTAAAAATCATCATGAAAAGTCATTAATATGGTAGTACACCACGTTTCTGGAAACTTTTTACTGGTGACTGGAGTTATTATTGACACACAAAAATAAAAATAGTCGTGAGAAAGAAAACTGCTGATGAACGCGAATAAGACCGTCACTCCATTGTTCTATTGTCTCGGCTGCTTGGCTGAGCCTGGCTGGAGGGATGAAATAACCGACTGGTTTGTTCTTTCGTCTGTCCGCTAGGCGTAACTACGCCGACCATTGCTGGGTGGGAGGTGTTACTGCGGCCGCTCGCATTCCCACCAACGCTGCTATTATTTGCTGTCTCAGCGCCTAGTCCGATTCAGCCAAGCAACCAGCCTGCACTGCGGAGCTAGGTTAATTTCCAGTTAGTATTCAAGCACTCATGTTGAACTTAGGAAGTTTCCTCTCTGCGATCACAGTCTCTACTGACTCTATTCGACAAATTGACAACTACGCTTTCACCTTTGACTCGATCCATCACTGCAATTGGCTGATCTCCCTCCATTTCTCTGCGCCGCAAATTCCTCCAAGTCTGAAGAAGATTCCACTATGGATGGGTATCGCTACATCGATGTTTCAACATCAAACATCGATGTTTACTGTTCAATTTTTTCACTTATCGATGTTGAGGGGAAAAACATTGATATTTTGTCTTTCGATACCCATCCCTAGTTCCACACACACACACATAATATACTAAAACTCTGGAGAAAGATGTTGGGTAAAAGTCATACAAGAAAGGCGTTTCGTATTTTTTTGGTTTGCTTTATTTAAACATGACATGTATACTATAAACAAAATATATAGATATAAAAAATAACATGAAAATGAATAAATGGAATAATACATATACTTTGATGAAATAGTAGAGTGATATTATATATATGTATATATTTTGATAAGAGCAGAGTAATATTATTATATGCTTCAATGAAAGAGTAGATTGTTAAACATTATCGGTTCATTGAAAGTGAATGTATAAATTCACATTTTGTATTCTGATATTATTTTTGCACCGGATGCTCACAGTTTGGCTTTCGTTGAAAGACACCACACTCATCTGACACAGCATATGGTAGTGCTCATCGTAATAATAATATATACATCTATGTATATTTTTTTCATTAATATATAATTATATATATACGTTTTATCTTGATTTGAGTTTGAATTATGTCTTTTTCAATGATTCAAACAGATTTCTCTTGGTTACAATTGCTTTGTCATTGATCGGTTGGCTGAACTACGAGCCTTGCCTGTTTGACAATTATTGTGTTGGATTTGATTTTAGATCGTTATTCTTAGACACTTATTTCACCATCAGTTTTACTTGATAGCTTCTCATGTACAGCGACTCTGAATTTACTAGTTTGCAAAACACAACCGATTTTATCAAACTCTCGTATATAATATTGTTCCTTATGCTCCTATATCTTTGACTGTAGTCTGTTCTTGGAAGTAAGTCAGAGTTATCAGTTTTTCTACTGTTTTGGATGCTAGTCATGAATTGACATGGAATGTTTTTTGAGTAATTAAGTTTGTAGCGTGAATGTGATGATGTGTGAGCACACACGAAAGCATGCTCCTGTAAAATATTAATTTTTAATTTTTATTTAATTAAAGTGGATTTCTGACAACGTTTTAAGTCTATTCAATTATGTTTTTTTGAGTTTCAAGGCTAAACATTATTATGAGTATTTCCACTGATATTCTTCCATCTAACTGACTTCCTGTTTTATTTGTGATTCATTATCTCTCTTCTTCCTCCTACCGCCTTTTGCCAGTGGCTTATGTCCTTCTTTTCTTTCTCATGCTCATTTATATTCCATACATAACGTTTTCCTCATTCACCTATCTGTCTCTCTCTTCTCCATCCTCTTCATCTTCTTTTTTCCTCTTCTTCTGCTTCTTCTTGTTTTTCTTCCTCTTCTTCTTCTTCTTCTTCTTCTTCTTTTTCTTCTTCTTCTTCTTCTCTCCCGCTTCCTATCATTCTCCGATATTTCCTTTTCTATATTATCTTCCCCTTCACTTCTCATATTCACCTGTATCATATTCTATTCTCCTCACAATATCTCTCTCTGGAGAGAGTTATTGGGAAGGATATTTTGAATATTCTTTCCGAAGAATGGACATTGATATGTCCAAAGCTCCACCAATTTATGCAGATGCATAACTATATTATCTTTAGTTATTCCAAATTCCTTTTTTCATATCATATACAGTTCAATAATTATTTTCTCAATTTATGTATCTTAGTATATCATATTATGTATCATAGTCTATATTATGTAAATTCATTTATAATTTTTCTGTATTGTAAGCTATTGTATTTAAGTGTATTAGCCAGTATATATTGTAATATACATGAATAAAGAACTCCAATCTTTCTCTCTCTTTCTTTTTGTGTGTTTATCCTTCCTTCACTCTCCTCTCCTCTTCTTTTCATTCTATCTCTTCATGATCACGATAAGCTTCATCATTTTCGGATATCGGTTCCTCACTTTACTATATTCTTTTTATAATAACTCAACTATAAATTACTATTTGGAACTCTATCACCGAACTTCCACTTCCAGACTTCACGGCCAATCAATACTGTTTTACCAATGAATATAAACAATCCAATTTTCAGAGACAAGAATACAGTTCATTTCCCCTCTCTTTCTAATAGTAGAACTGCTCCAGTTCAAGCTTTGACGCTTCGTACTTTAAAATCAAGTTACTGAATCAGGTAAAGCTTCCAAGTTCTGAAGTTCTCAAGTTAGCAGACTCATGCAAGCTCACACACACACACACACACACACACACACACACACACACCTTCTTTTCTTTCTTCCACTCTCTTCTACTCTTCCCCTCTCTTACTTGTTGTACACTGACACACACACACACACATTCTTTTCTTCCACTCTCTTCTACTCATCCCCTCTCTTACTTGTACTTATTTTTCCTTACTGAGTCTCTCTCACTCATCCTCCCACTCTCTTACTCACTGTATCTCGCTCTCCCTCACTCAGACTCTCTCACTCAACAGATAAAATTCTCTTTCAAAGAGTTCAGTCAGTTGCAGCTCGTTTGTTTCAACTACGTTGTACAGCCGCTTAGTCGATAAAACTATTCAATAAGCTGAAATAATATTATTCAAATCAGTTAGTCAGTCAGATAGTGAGTCAGTTAGATAGTTAGTCAGTCAGTTGGTCAGTTCAAGTCTTTTCTCTATAAGTGAATTTTTTCTCAGTGTTCATGTCAACGAATCATTATTCGACATACTTGGAAAATTAATTAATTTTGTGATGAATAATTAATTTTGAATTAATTCACTATAACGGTGATAAGGTGATAATGTTCTGTGAAAGGTGAAAAAGTGAATGAATTATTAAAGAGGTACTCAGGATATGAAAGAAGTGTTATCGAAATTGAGATAAAACCAGAAATTATCATTTTAGTTCTGCGAACTAGTTACAAGTCATATCTGAAGTTCTAGTGCTGAGTGTTATTCAATTACTGTGGATTTATAAAATAAGTGAACAAGTTTTCAAGTCAACATAATATTCTTGTTATAAACAAGTTCTCAAGTACCTGAAAAGTCTCACATAGATTAATTAATCAAATCAATAGTATGTATACTTTCTGAAACGTATTCTCATTAGAACAAAGGTGGATTAAGAAACCAGGAAAATGTTAAGAGCGGTTTATGACCTCGAGCTACAGCAAACAAAAGAGTTTAAAAAACTTGATGCGCAATTCAGTACGTTAGATAAACAGAGAACTGGAATGAAAGATGAGGTTTCCGAATTGAAAGAGAATGTTCATAAGTTAAAAAATGAGTTGACTGATTTGAAAGAAAAAATGAAAACATTAACTAATCTGTTGAATAAATCAGCGATATCTTCGAATGAGAAAGAAAAAGGCTCGAGTATAGTAAGAACAGCCCCCCTAAGTCGACGATGTTCTTTCTAAAAGTGGGATAATATACGATTCTATGATAGTTAGGCTAGCTTCACACGCTTTCGGTTTCATTCGGTTCGGTTCGGCTCGTTACCGAAAACGAATGAGGCTTTCATACATGTCAGGTTTTAATTCGTACGGTTCTAATTAGGTATTTTCTTCTCAAACACAGCTGTGTTTGGATTTTCACAGTTCATGCTGGTATATTTAAATATAACAGTTGGTGTCAAATTGTAAGATGTTATTTCTTGAACAACAAAATTTTAAAGTTAATTAAAAATGTGAATTATTTAAATAGTTTCTTTTTGATTATGTTAATTTTGGAAGTTCAGAGAGATTATTTTTTCAATTGAAAATTTGTTCCTTGTTTTGACACATGGTATAAAAAACTTTATCTCCTCTCTCCATTGATGAAATCATGTAATAATCGTGGAAAAATATAAAAAAATAAAAATTCTCATCAAGTTTTAATTTATATCTTTCATATTTTTATAGCAAACTATTCATTGAGAAAAAATGTTTCTGTGAACTAACAGAAACGAATTGACCATATGATTTTAACTTGGAAAATTTTGAAACAGATAATCACGATATATCAGGTTTAAATAAAAACAAAAAAGCTAGCGTGTGTAAAAGGCTTTGTTTTTTCGAATATAATGAAACCTATTCGTGTCGAGGGGGCGTTCGGTGCTATGCGGTTGCTATACGGTACCGAATTCAAACCGAATCATCGTTTCACACTTATCGGAATTTGCCGAAACCGAAACGAAACGAACCGAACCGAAAGTGTGTGAAAGGAGAGTCTCGCTAGCAACAAATTGAAACCTGATGAAATTTATTAGAGTCAAGTGGGCGTTCGGTTCTATGTGGTTTCTATTGGGTACCGAATTACCGTTTCTCACTTATCGGAATTTGCCGAAAACGAATCGAAAACGAAACGAACCGAAAAAGTGTGAAACTAGCTTTATGATAATAGGCCTACGATTTTATTGAAGGACCATGATAGGACGATTTCATCGAAACATTGTGGTTATGATTTCTTGGTAGGCCTACTCTAAAAAATATTTTCAAGTGCAATAATAAATTGTCTTTTAGCGAATATGCCATCTGGCTCTAATCGATTACGTCTTTCAATGTATTTCGTCATGGCCGGCACAATTATGTAAGTTGAGATAACATTTTGTATGATAAGAAATTATTTATTTAATAGACTTCAGTTTTATCACATGTGAAATATTAGCTGTTTTATAGTACAGTATTAACTGTTGTAGTTCACTTACTGTGATTCTCATAATAATATAGCATATATTTTTCAATGCTTGCCCAATGCATGCTTCAGTTCGGCAAGTTTCAGTAATGTTTTTACTTTCCTTGCCCTATTACCATAGGTAAGGAAAGTATTGCTTTCCGAAAAAAATTAAGGTACCACAATTTCTAAATTTCTATACGTTTCATGGTCCCCTGAGTCCAAAAAAGTGGTTGTTGGGTATTGGTCTGTATGTGTGTGTGTGTGTGTGTGTGTGTGTGTGTGTGTGTGTGTGTGTGTGTGTGTGTGTGTGTGTGTGTGTGTGTGTGTGTGTGTGTGTGTGTGTGTGTGTATGAGTGTATGTGCGTCTGTGTACAAGATATCTCATCTCCCAATTAACGGAATGACTTGAAATTTGGAACTTAAGGCCCCTACACTATAAGGATCCGACACGAACAATATCGATCAAATGAAATCCAAGATGGCGGCTGAAATGGCGAAAATGTTGTCAAAAACAGGTTTTTCGTGATTTTCTCGAGAACGGCTCCAACGATTTTGATCAAACTCATACCTAGAAAAGTCATTGATAAGCTCTATCAACTGCCTTAAGTCTCATATCTGTAAAAATTTCAGGAGCACTGCACCATCTATGCAAAGTTTGATTTTAGATTCCCAATTATCAGGCTTCAGATACAATTTAAACAAAAAATTTCAAGTGGAAAAGATTGAGCATAAAAATCTCTACAATAATTGATTTTCAGTAGCATTTTCACCTAAAATTGAAAATAACCTCGAAATTAGAAAAAATAAGATTATTCAATTGCAAACTGTTGGCAACTGTTGATTCTATTAAATTATTCACTATGAAGAGATAGCAGACTCCGTGTGTCTGCAGCGCTATTGTCCTGTCACCAGCTGGCTCAGATCTTAGAAAAGTAGACATGAGATGCGCGGGAACACTAGCGTCAGTTGATCAATTTTCATAACGGCAAGGAAAGTTGTGTGAGTGCACCACACCAGATTTTTTCCAATTTATTCGAATTTGTAATTAGAAAATCATCACAATTCATCAGTCAAATTGATAATCCAACTTTGATTTTGTAAGTATACTCTCATTGCAATCATTTGTCAATCAAATTAATGATTAACATCGATCCTGAGATCATAAACAATTAATAGATATGATTATTGAATTCGATGTATTGAGTGCTTTTTACTTCTATGGAATGCATTCATTCCTTCTACCTTGCACGAGATAGCCTCACTACCCTATAGTGAGGTCCACGTTATAATGGCAGTGAATAAAGATAGAAGAACAACGTTACCTGTTTTCTGCCTTAATTAATTATATTTCTACATTGTCAAAAACAGATTTGGCATCGTTGCAGACCTAGAAAAGGATAGTACTACCTGCTTTGTCGAATGATAGACAAGGATAGCAACATCAAATACTGCCATTATAACGAGGACCTCACTATAGCTACTGCTAAAGGAAATGATTGACGTATCATTTATTTGTTTGTACAGTATATTTACTCCAGTATAATAGATTTGAAGTTCATTTTCGTGAGCAATATCAATATTTTTCATTCCAACATTTGAAATTTTTCTTTTGTGCTACAACAATAGGAAAATTGAAGTGTGAATAAACTTTGAACATTAACCTCATCTGTTAAAATAGTCATGGATAAATATTGACCAAAGACCTTAAAGATGTCTTTAAGGTCTTTGATATTGACTGTTTGAATATTCTCGAACCTGGGGAAGATCTTTAGAAAACACCAAAAATTATCGACCAGCTGAGCATGAATTTATGTATTTGTAAACAGTACCAGTATGATTTAGACCAAGCCACATGAATAGTTCATGAAGCGTTTTTCAGGCGTTTTTGCACTGGTGGCGGACGAGTCGGCTGCTGATCAGCTGATTGGGTTGGCGTTCGGGAACAACCAATCGGAGAGCTCTCTGCCCTGCCAACTTGTCCGGTATCTAACTTTATATCAATGACATGTTAGATTCATAAACTAAGCCTTATTCTCCCTCCAGCGTATTTCATTAATGAATTCTATTTCCTAACAGGTCCCTAACAATTTGGCTTCTACTGCAATTCGTTGAAGGCTCCAACATCCCACCAATGGAAGAAAGCTCAAAACACCATCAGCCATTCAGAGACGAGCTTCTAATAATCGACACCGACGCTGGCATTGATGATGCAGTCGCCATTTTGACAGTTTTGGGTGATTCAGAATGGAGTCGAAAAGTGACAGCCATCACTTGTGTCACTGGTAACACGGCGGTTGAAAATGTATCCACAAATGTTCTCAAAGTTTTAAAGATTGCTGATCGACTTGAGGTGAGATAATTATGATTACGATACTGACAGAAAATCAATATAATATAGATATCTTTCAGTTAGTCTCGAGCAATATTTTGAGTCAAAAACGATCAAGTAATCACTTGAAATAAGACTGAAGATTGAAAGAAAGTGGGCTCTAAAAGAGATTAACAATAAATTTTGACAGAGATAAAAATTCGAAAAACCTGAAATATTCTACCAAGTCACTATAGCGATATCACTTGAAGAAAAATAGTGTAGAACAATGCAGTACTATAATTTTATGAATTCATATAAATGTATCTATTCACGAATCAAAGAAACAAAAAATGGAAATTTATCTCACAGATAGATAATAATTTTGTCTAATCGTAAACAATTATTCTGTTCTATAGAACTAAACATTATCACTCACGTTTAGAGTCTCAGGAAAATGGGATCCTTATATTTAAAGGAATAGAACTCTTTCTCCTATTTATCGTTTTTATCTTCTTATGCGTTTTATCTTTTATCTTATTTGTTTTTCTACTATTATTCTCCACAACCTTCTCCTACTTCATCATAACTCCTCCTCCTCCTTCACTGCCCCTGCTCCTCCACAACCTCCCTCTGCTCCTCCTCCTCCATCTCCTCCTCCTCCACTTCCTCCTCCTCCCCCTCATCAATCTTAAGTACACCTTCTTCTCTTCAACCTCCTCTTCCTCCTCCTCCTGTTTCCCTTTCTCTTATTGTTTAATCTATTTATTCTTTCTTCTCCTTCTTCTTGATCTATATCAACTTACCCCTTTTCTGTTTTTATCTCCACCAGCCTCACCTTAACTTTCCATTCTCATTTCTCTTCTCCATAGTTCTCCACTTGTATTGCTCCTTCAAACCCTCACCTCTTTTCTCCCCACATCTTCTCAAACAATGTTATAATCCCTTACAGTATATATCTCTCTCTTACAGTTGTTCAATCTCTTACAGTATGTTAGCCTCTTACAGTTGTATCAATGCTCTAAGAAAATTATGGCATATTTACAAAGGTTCGAAATTAATTATTAAATCTTACAGATCCCAGTATACCGTGGCGCATCGCAGGGACTAGTTCATGAAACTAATACTTCGAACTTCTTCGGTGAAGACGGTATGGGGGATGTCAATTACCCTGAACCTCCCTCCGACTCTTTACTTCAACAAGAGCATGCAGCGGTGTTCCTGGCTAATGCAGTTAAACAGAACCCAGGTTAGACTATAGGAACATCCATGAGATTTCCAAGCTCATTCAACCACATACCATATTTCAAACTACTCAAGTGAACTAAGTCAAGAATTACTTAACTCTGGAAAACAGACGGTAATAAATGGGTAATTGCAATATTTTTAGAATTTTTCGGGGTGGTTTACATGTAATTTGGAACTTTGCTTGATCATTAAGCAATTCTAAAAAAAGGTTTTGATAGGCTCAAGTGGTTGTCTAAATCTCAAAGTAAGTGTTTGGCCTCTAAGATTATAAAACAACGTGTGCAATCGTCCAGATTTAATCTTTGTAGACCTCAATAGGATCTAGACGATTTTCAATACTAGAATGTGTTTCATTCAATATGAATAACACAAATAACAATTATAATTATTGTACTTGTATAATTTGATTCTCAGTGTAATAATTTGATTCATCCACTTTCATTCATGGTATATTTAAAAATTGACTAGATTCTATGGAGTTCTATAAAGATTAAATTTTGCGTTGGATGATTTCTCACGTTGTTTAATAATCTTTCGAAGCTAAACATAGCACCTCTTGAAGTTCCATGTTCATGCCAAGATCACTGCTTGACACTATTAGCATACGCGCATAACAGAATGTTTGAAAATGTGAAGAAAGTTAATTTTATAGTAGGCCTACTACTACAATTTCTACATTAATTAATTCTTTATTCATTATTGATTGATATAATAAGTATACATCATATAAATGATAGGGAGAGGAAACATAAGGTAACCTTGTGCTATTCCTCTCCCCAATTTAGATATGGTTACACATAGTCCGAAATAGGTTAAGTCTTGTAGCTCTTCACTTCACAAAATTTTCAGACCACTAATATGTTCACAAAGTAAATTTTCAAATTTAGATGCTTCAAAACAAAAAATAGAACAGATATTTCACATTATTATTACTTGAATAGAGAAGATTCGTATATTAAAGAAATAATTTTGGAAAATAACCGAATAAACAAACTTAATTCTAGAAGCACAGCTGTATAATTATGCTGTATAATTAAATTACTACATCTTTAAACATACTTTTATGCGCGTATGCTAATAGTATCAAGCAGTGATCTTGGCATGAACATGGAACTTCAAGAAGTGCTATTATAGTAGGCCTACTATAAAATTCACTTTCTTTGCGCCCGCTGTGAAATTTCTTAGACTAATTTTCCAATGATGCGTTATTTCCAGCAGTTTTCGTGAATAGTTTTAGAGTTTTATCGTAGTTTCTGTATTTTACATTCAAAACTTCTTCATGAACTTTTCATTTCAATTGTGATATTATTGCTATTGTTATCTGGGTTTTTCCTTATTTCATACTTGGTTGTTGTATACTTGACATAAAATTCTTTCTCATGCACTTTATCTCGTTTGTTGTTATTATCCTTTCATCAATTTACATGTTTGTAGTGAGTGTTGCAATCTACGCTTTCTTCTGATTGCATTACAAAGCTGTAGTTCAGATGCTCCTCCCACTGTGGGCGTGTCTTGTATCGACCAATGACAGCCGTTCACCTTGATAGATCCACCAATTACCAATCATATGGCACCATCTACACTACACAACATTTTTCTGCTCCAAGTTTGTCACAGATCGGTGATTGTGTAACAACTGAAACTAGGTTCTCTGAAATGTAATGGGATGTTTTTGAAAGTTTCAATGCAGTTCATTCAATAAATATATTATAAAAAGTATATCACATCACCTAAACTACAACTCAGAAAGAAACAAGTAATAGATTAATAGTTGGAACTATACCTATAGTTTAGTATTTGAAGCAAATTAAAATTTGTAGTGAATCCAAATTTGATTAATGTTGTGTTTATCGCTAATGTAGGAAGATTGATGTGAAGTAATGATATTTCCAAATTTGTTTTAGGTTCTATAACTCTTCTCATGATGGGACCGATGACAAATGTTGCTTTGGCAGTAAGACTGAATCCAAAATTTATGACTCAAATAGGGCGCATAGTGTCACTAGCAGGAGCAATCGCAGGTTAGTAATTATGAAAATTTCGCAAATAATTAATTTTGTTTCTCATTAAAAAAAACTAATCATTATTACTATTAAATTTTGTAAAACTTTCAAGTGAAAAACACTCACATTCTTTGATGTGGCGACGTTCGTTTCGTGCTGGTATTGCACATTTTCAAGCCGAGTGTTTTTTCACTTAAAAGTTTTACAAAATTTAATAGTTATAATAATAGTGAAAACAAGATGGATAACCAACAACGAACTAATCATTATTATCATTCAAATTATTCTAATAGTATTTGAAATATATAAATGCAAAATGCGATAAATATGCAAATGCGATATACGCACGTGTAAACTACTAGAGATTTTTAATTCCTCAATTTTTAAAAATAAAAAAGTTTGTGACGAATTCAAGTCGTTTACTTAAACCATTATTAGTTATCATCGTAAAAAGATGAACTTGAGGAGATTATCTCAGCATAATTATTTGACCATTGCATCATTATCGGTTACAATCAAATACTACTAATTGAATACGAAACTAAATTGAGAAAAATGGTTTGACCAGTGATTAGTGTCATTGAATAAGTGCGAGTAAGTGATTCAAATGAGATTAGATAAGTGCCGTGTTCCCGGTTCTTCAGTTGGAAGGGTTCCTCCTTGACTCTTTGATGCCAATTTATTTATTTATTTATTCATCATTTACAATCAACTTAAGGACAAAGAAACAGACTACAGTCCAAAAAATCTTTTCATCCCAATTTCATAGAATAAATTGTCCAAATAAAGGTTATGTGCAACTTTTCAATTCTTCACTAACTTCCACATTGAAACAAAACACAAACACTTGAAACAATTAATTTTCAATTGTATGGTATTACCACTAATCTCTTTCCAGAGGACTGGAATCCATTGAACTTCATTCCCATCTAATCAAATCATCTAATACCAACTTGACTTAGCTCACAAGTCTGTGGTTTATGTGAGTGTCATCATAAGTCTATGGCTTATGTGAGCATCATCATAAGATACGTAGAAAAATGAAAGAGCTTTTCGTATATTTCAACATATTTCTTCTATAGAAATTGACTGCTGAATGTTCCGAGAAAATTGAATTTCATGAGGTAAATTAACATTTTCTTTCACGAACTACCTTTCATTTCACGAAATGATTTCTTTGCTCAATAGTATTGTAAAACTGTTCAGTCTGTCGTCATCATGATATTTTAGTATTACTGGTAATAATTATTTTTAATGCTATCTAACATGAGTTGAATTTTGTTTGTGAGCACATTAATAAGATAATCTGAATCATTGACTTAGTTATGTGTTTTTGTAAATGAATAAATTTATATTCCTATGATAATTTATTTATTTATCATTTACAATCAACTTAAGGACAAAGAAACAGACTACAGTCCAAAACTTCTTTTCATCTCATTTTCATAAAATAAATTGTCCAAATAAAGGTTATGTGCGACTTTCCAATTCTTCACTAATAATTTCCACATTGAAATAAAACACAAACACTTGAAATAATGATCTATTATTGATATAACCACTGCATCTTGTATTTATATGTTTTTCAAGTTGAATAGAGAATAGCAAATTTTTCCATTTTGAGTTGATAACATCACAGATCTAATCAAAGACCTCTGTTTACTTAGTCTATGACAATACCTTCCAATTTTGATGTTTTCTTACTGGTTTTAGGAGGAACCAAATATGATCTGAAGCCAGCTGTTGAGTTCAACATCTACAAAGACGTGGAAGCCGCATCTGTGGTTTTGCAAGAAGTGTCAAAAGCCAACAAAAAGCCTCAGTTCTTCACAATGCTGCCAGCTGAGCCTATAGTTGACAATTTTCTCGAAATGGTGAGCCTCAAGTCTATATATTTAAGTCTATCAGGTCTATCTATTTCAAGTCTATTTAAACGTTGAATATACAACAATAAAAGATGATTGATTGATGTAGGCACAGTAGGCTCATCAGTTTAAAGCTGTTTCTTTCCCAAATTTTGATAGAATAATAGTGCAAGAAGATGGCGGAACTGCCGAAAGATCTCATTGCCCAGTGAGTGATTTATTCATTTATTGTAAATTATTTGACTGCTAGTCGTTTTTTCCAAAAGCAAAAAGTGATTTAATAATAAGCAGTTCGTGATGGAAAACAACATTGAAGAAGAATAATAGTTTTGTGAAAATAATTAAGGACTGAGAATTTTTTGAAGTGAACAACTACAAGACTAAACCTATTTCGGACTATGTGCAACCTTGTCTGAATTTCGGAGAGGAATAGCACAAGGTTACTTTATTTTTTTCTCTCCCTATCATTTTGATGATGTACTTATTGTATGAATCAATAATAAAGAATAAATAAATCATAAAGAACTAAAACGTAGATGTACCTTCACTATTATTTTATCAATTTGAGTCAAAGTTTCAGGAGTATTGATGGTAATTTTAATATCAATTGAATTTGAAGTTATGAGTGTTAAGGAGGACATATAAAAATACAAGTACAGTCAGTGTAACAGCCGCAATATGCACATCCCGCAAAATAAAATTACTCCTGAATCTTCCAAGAAATTCGAATTTCATGGGGAACATTCTATTTTACTAACATATTTGAATTGGAATTTAAAAAATCAAGAATGTGGAAAACGAAAAACAATAATAAAATTCTCATACAAGAATTCTCAAATTCGAGTTTTAGTTCAACTAATTCACTGATGAGTTTGAGGATCTCAAACTATCCTACAGGTTACAACAGCTACGAACTAAGGTGACAACCTGAATGAGTTCTATTCAAACCTCATTCTATGAGTCTAAAGGTAGGCAGCACACACAGATCGTCATCGGACGGACGGCACGCATCGGACGGACCTATACGATGCGGATAGGTATGCGCACTCCAATTGAAAAAAAATGCATCAAATCTTCACAATGCTGCCAGCTGAGCCTATAGTTGACAATTTCTCGAGATGGTGAGCCTCAAGTCTATATATTTAAGTCTATCAAGTCTATCTATTTCAAGTCTATTTAAACGTTGAATATACAACAATAAAAGATGATTGATTGAGGTAGGCACAGTAGGCTCATCAGTTTAAAGCTGTTTCTTTCCCAAATTTTGATAGAATAATAGTGCAAGAAGATGGCGGAACTGCCGAAAGATCTCATTGCCCAGTGAGTGATTTATTCATTTATTGTAAATTATTTGACTGCTAGTCGTTTTTTCCAAAAGCAAAAAGTGATTTAATAATAAGCAGTTCGTGATGGAAAACAACATTGAAGAAGAATAATAGTTTTGTGAAAATAATTAAGGACTGAGAATTTTTTGAAGTGAGCAACTACAAGACTGAACCTATTTCGGACTATGTGCAACCTTGTCTGAATTTCGGAGAGGAATAGCACAAGGTTACTTTATTTTTTTCTCTCCCTATCATTTTGATGATGTACTTATTGTATGAATCAATAATAAAGAATAAATAAATCATAAAGAACTAAAACGTAGATGTACCTTCACTATTATTTTATCAATTTGAGTCAAAGTTTCAGGAGTATTGATGGTAATTTTAATATCAATTGAATTTGAAGTTATGAGTGTTAAGGAGGACATATAAAAATACAAGTACAGTCAGTGTAACAGCCGCAATATGCACATCCCGCAAAATAAAATTACTCCTGAATCTTCCAAGAAATTCGAATTTCATGGGGAACATTCTATTTTACTAACATATTTGAATTGGAATTTAAAAAAATCAAGAATGTGGAAAACGAAAAACAATAATAAAATTCTCATACAAGAATTCTCAAATTCGAGTTTTAGTTCAACTAATTCACTGATGAGTTTGAGGATCCCAAACTATCCTACAGGTTACAACAGCTACGAACTAAGGTGACAACCTGAATGAGTTCTATTCAAACCTCATTCTATGAGTCTAAAGGTAGGCAGCACACACAGATCGTCATCGGACGGACGGCACGCATCGGACGGACCTATACGATGCGGATAGGTATGCGCACTCCAATTGAAAAAAATGCATCAAATCTAATCATCCGATCCATCCGATGCGTGCCGTCCGTCCGATAAAGATCTGTGTGCGCCTACCTTAACAAGGATGTAAACTATTATAATTCTTGAAACTTACTATAATCCTCTTGAATCTTGAAAATTACTGTAATGAACTTGAATTTTGGAACTAATTCGCTAAGTAACTAGTCAACCTTATAAACTTCAAACCTTCCAAACATAACAAACTTCAAACCTTTTGAACTTATTACTGTATAATAATTACTTCAAATATCCAATAAAAACTTTATAAATAGAACTAAGGACTTCTGCTACTGAAAATATTGAAAAATGAATCAAATAGTAGAATGAAATGTGAAAATGAAACTGTCCAAAAACTGTGCCCAGATCAGGAATCGTACCCGGTACCTCTCCGTTGCTGGCGGAGCGGCTTTAACCCTTATCTATACTTATAAAATTCTTATATCACTGACTCACTGATTCACTGATCACGATTTCTGGAAAACTACTGGATGGATTGCAACAAAACTTAGTATATAGCTTCCTTATACATCCTAGTTGCTCACTAAGAAATCTTTTGGCGATATTTCAACTCTAAGGGTGGTTTTTAAGGGTTTAAAGTTCGTCTTTTAGCATGTATATTCTTCTTCTCCCAATCTCTTAATAAATGATAATTGAAATGTTCATATCACATGTTACTATAGAACTATAATCTAGAGAGAATACCTATTCGAAACAGTTGATAGCTGGCGACCAATTAATAATTTTGTCAGGTTTGCATTAAGTTGAGGTTATTTCATTAGGTTGGCACCAAGTTGAAGATTAAAATGCATTTATCGCGGAAAAATTGATTGGGCACTGCTACTTCAATCAGAGCTATTCCTGAGAATATTATATTATTATTTATTTTCCAATCACTTGATAATGGCATTATTTATAGCCGAAACATGTTATGTTGAATAATTTTAAAAAGGGTAATCAGATTTATAAATATAAGAATAAATATTTTTATTTCTATTCCTGGGAGCATAGATAATTTTTATGTTTCATAAAACAAACTTTTATGACGGGAGTTCTATCAATTGATCCTATTCTATCAAGACTAATTTTGTTTGTATATCTGACAGATCGCGTGAACAGCTTAAACAGTTTCCATGCAATTTTAATTATTCAGTATGATGAATGGAGAGTATTTTTAAAACTTCAGAAGTGTCCGTTGTGGAATCTGTGTGCAAAGAATGAGGATATTCGGCCAGAATTTAACTTGACGAAAGAAAGGGGCTATTTATTAAAACGGCCAAATAGCTGTTGTTGCTTTTCCTAATGTAAAAATATCTTCCATAGAAGTAAGGCGCTTTTCCCATGAATCAATTATTCCCAAATATTAGTTGTGTTACCAAAGAAAATAGAAGATTGCTTTCGATAAAAATATTGGACAATATGCATAACAGTTCGTTGATATTCACTTGAAACTGTCAGTATACCTCATTAATAGCATCAATGCTCCCTATTCAAATAATGCTGACACATTGATGAGAATCTTACTATAATTTGTTTACATTAGATCAGATGGAGATAAGATGATAGCTACTCTTTCGATTTCAAAATTATGATTGCCATGTTTGATTTTTATGCCAGCTGTTATTGGTTTCGATTTCAATTATGTTTGACATTTTCGCTTTTTATACCCGTTGTTATTATTATGTGAAATAAGCTCCCATTAAATGAAATCATAATCATAGAAGTCCATTATACTAAGCGAACTATTTCTGTTTAAATATGTGTGTTTGCGGATATGTAGTATGTATGTCTGACGGATCTCGAAAACGCCTCTAACATTTTTTTATTAAATCAGGAATAGAGTACGTTTGCGATAAAAAAATTATTTTGGAACAGGTCTCAACTCTGGGAAAAATCGCTGAAGCTCTTTCAGGAATGATTATTTGTCCCTCAAGTAGCAGTTGATTAAAAAAGTTTCCATACTCTGTTGAAAACGTGAGAAAGAAAGTGTGAGCAAGTGAAAAAGATTATAGCTTATAATAGCTGTAGTTGAGTTACCAAATTTAGCGATCTTATTTTAAAACATTGCAGTATTCATGGAATATCTGGAAGAATAGGTACAGAAAGTAACCAGATGATAGCAAAATAAATTTAAAATCGATCTCTCCAAACATATGGTAGTTGAATTGATGTTTATTGTGAGGTGATAGAAATGCGACTAATTTCTTCAGCTTCTGTTGTATGGTTCCTCTGTTGCTCCATGTTTGTACGCAGCCATGGCCTTGAGAGAGCCAGTTGTCCTGTCTGATTCCTAACCCTGACTAAATACCACGAGAACCAATCAGAGAAGCCTTCTATAAAAAAAACCCTGCTCTCATTATTTCTGATGGAATTTAATCATGATTGAAATTGAACAGGCTTTTGAGCTACTGGACCTGATATTTTCATGTTTCAAAATCAGCTAAAAACTATATCGAAAAAAAAACATAATATTCCATCAGCTGGTCCTATTTCCTTTCATCCTATACTATTAAACGAGCAATTTCTGTTTATATGTTTAGATGTTCAGATGTTTGGATGTTTAGATATTTTGATGTTATATGTTTGTATTTCACCGGATCCAGAAAACGGCTCTAACGATTCTCACGAAATTCAGAGCATAGTAGGATTATAAAATAAAAATTCGATTGCACTAGGTCTCATCCCTGGGAAAATTCGCTGAAGGACATTGAAAGGATAATTACTATTCATCCTTGGAAAAACAGCTAATAATAATTATTTCGTCGTCTATTGATGATGGAAGTGAGTGAGCGAGTTAATGTGTGTGGGACTGTGTCAAAATTATGACTCAGCTGTTAAACTTTTGTAATCATTCAATCAGGTACTTAGTGCCGGTTGCAAAAAAGCCGGATTATTTTCAATCCTGATAAATTCCAGTAGATCCATCTTTTTGAAATGGTCTTCTCTGATTTGGTTCACGTGAAATTAATCAGGATTAAAATTCAACCGGCTTTTGTGCAACCGGGCCTTTGTGAGGGAAATTTTTGCATTCCTCTGGGAATAATTAATCTCAATTTACTGTGATTAGATAGAGCATTTTTTCTATATGAACTATGAATGATATTATAATTTCTTCTTTCGTAATAAATTTTTTATGCTTTTGTACTCCAGAGCTAAGCTCGGTCCCCGATATTGATGTCATTACATGACACAAGACAGACCTATTGATATTCATATCAATGAATCACAAGTGAATACTAAAGTTCTTAATTTAGATATAAATTAAATTAAGTTACATGTTAATTTACATTCAAATTTTCACCCCTAAGCTTTTGGTTTCAAGCTAAGATTGAAGAAAGAAATCATATAATGGTATAGTCAATAATCAAAGTGATTGAGTAAACTCTATTCAGAATTATTCAAATTAACATTAAAATGACCACTTAAAAATTCCCACTTTAATATTTATGGTAGTAAAGTTTAGGACATGAGAAATCAGCCACATTAAATGTTAGACTAATTATTATGAATGGACTCTTATATATAAATGGACTTCCATGGAAAAAGAATCAGTGGATTGGATAAGTGAAACGAAGAGTAAAGCTGCGTTTACACCAAAGTTATTAACAAATGTGAACATTTGATGAACATATGTGTTAGTCAAGTTCCGTTCAATCTGAAAGAATCCATAAGGATTAAGCTATCAACATTTTGCCAATAACTACTCTGCGTTTAGAGAAAGATTTATTTTCAGATAGTGGATCTATTTGCGCCTTTACAAAATTCAATGACAGTGACGAGACTATATTAATTTATTATTCAAGTTATATTCAGCAAGCAATATTTTTGTTTGTATGATGGATCTCAAAAACGATTATAACGGCTTTGGTAGAATTCAGGTTATAAATATTTTACTAAATAATCTGATCATTAAATTCCCGTAGCGAAGCACGGGTACCCTGCTAGTACAGTGATAATATCTCAGCAGTTTGTTAACTGCTATTTCTAAAAATCATCCATCTCCCAAACTTCGAACCTCTTACACTTCAAATCTTCTAAGCTTTAAACTTTCTAAACTCAAAACCTTCTAAACTTCAAACCTTCCAAACTTCAAACCTTCTAAACTTCAAACCTTCCAAATCTCAAACCTTCCAAACCCTCAAACCTTCTAAACTTTCTTAAACTTCAAACCTTCTTATCTTCAAACCTTCCAAACTACAAACCTTCCAAACATAACAAACTTCAAACCTTTTGAACTTATTACTGTATAATAATTATTTCAAATATCCAATAAAAACTTTATAAATAGAACTAAGGACTTCTGCTACTGAAAATATTGAGAAATGAATCGAATAGTAGAATGAAATGTGAAAATGAAATTGTCCAAAAACTGTGCCCAGATCAGGAATCGTACCCGGTACCTCTCCATTGCTGGCGGAGCGGCTTTAACTCTTATCTATACTTATAAAATTCTTATCTCACTGACTCACTGATCACGATTTCTGGAAAACTACTGGATGGATTGCAACAAAACTTAGAATATAGCTTCCTTATACGTCCTAGGTGCTCACTAAGAAATCTTTTGGCGATATTTCAACTCTAAGGGTGGTTTTTAAGGGTTTAAAGTTCGTCTTTTAGCATGTATATTCTTCTTCTCCCAATCTCTTAATAAATTATAATTGAAATGTCCATATCACATGTTACTATGGAACCATAATCTAGAGAGAATACCTATTCGAAACAGTTGATAACTGGCGACCAATTAATAATTTTGTCAGGTTTGCATTAAGTTGAGGTTATTTCATTAGGTTGGCACCAAGTTGAAGATTAAAATGCATTTATCGCGGAAAAATTGATTGGGCACTGCTACTTCAATCAGAGCTATTCCTGAGAATATTATATTATTATTTATTTTCCAATCACTTGATAATGGCATTATTTATAGCCGAAACATGTTATGTTGAATAATGTTAAAAAGGGTAATCAGATTTATAAATATTTCTATTTCTATTCATGGGAGTATAGATAATTTTTCTGCTTCATAAAACAAACTTTTATGACGGGAGTTCTAATCTTTAAAGTTTCTTAAACTTCAACCTTCTTATCTTCAAACCTTCCAAACTCCAAACCTTCCTAACTACAAACCTTCCAAACCTCAAACCTTCCAAACCTCAAACCTTCCATACTTCAAACCATCTAAACTTCAAACCTTCTAAAACTATTACTAGTAATCTACCAACGTTTTGTGAACAGAGCTGGCGGAAAAGCGTGCTAGGCACCCTAGGCAGCTCGTTCGTCGACTTCCTGAACCGCATCGAGGCCGTTTACCTGGTCGATGACCTCTGGACGACCTTCGACCTTTACACCGCCGCCGTGCTTATGCGGGCACCAGATACCGTCGCCGGCTACCGGGAGGTGCACGTCGCTGTGGAGGTGCAGGGACAGCTCACCCGCGGTCGGGTAGTCGTCGATGAATACGGCGTCGGAGGTCAGCCGGCTAACGTGAGGTTGGTCACAGGTTTGCACCGCGACAGCGTCAAGAAAATACTGATGAACAATCTTCACCATTGATCACCGTTTTCAAGCAAAGAGAAGACAATTTATTATGTAAAACTATGTGTAAAAATATATGTTGAATAAGTAAGACTTGATAAAATCAAAGTATACCTTTTCTAACTTTATTCTATTTCTCACAACATTTTTCGACTTGTGTCGATATTTCGAATTATGAATTATTTGATAGTTTAATAATGGTGTTATATTGGAATTCTAGAAGTTGTTTCTTGTTATTAAAGGTTGATGGAGAATGCATAATCCCAAAAATTATATCCTATCAACACAGACTAAAATCACAGCCACTTTTAATAAATGCCATATACCATAAATTGGCAACTCTATGAACGTGCTTGCTCTGGAATCAGCTTATAACTGCAGCATACATCTGAATCATTGGATTTGTGTTCTATTACAAATGGGTGATGAATTTTATTTCTAACACAAAAACCAATATATCACAAACATTTTGGAAAGCAACTGACCATTATATGAAGTGGCCAGTGTGTAACTAAGATAGTAATTTAAATTCAGTCAAATCAACAACTATTGTTTGATGCAACTACAAGTCTATTTATGATAAGTTAAGACTATGATGTGTTATGTGATAAGTTATGTGACTATGATTAGACTATGATGTATTTCATGTAAGGTATCTTTGTATTTGATGGTATTTTTACCTTTGTATATCTGTATTTTAGTATCTCTGTGGTATGTATTCTTGAAACATATTATAATTTTTCATCTGCATACAAGTGATTACATTTATGATGTGAATAAACGTTTTAGTATTCATTACAAATTTGGAGTTTCATTGAAAACCATTAGAGCTTTATTAAGAGGATATTTCTTAGAATGCATTCTTGTTTGCTCAAATATGCATTTCTCATTCCAGTAATATTGATATAACCGTTTTCAACAGTAGTCTAATCTGGAACTACTCTGTTCAAAAATACAGAGTTTCGAATAGAAATAGCTGACGACATTTCATTCAACAATAGTGTACAACAATATTAATCAATTATAAATGCTGTTACAAGTGCAGATCAAGAATAGTATATAGAATAGATCAAGAATAGTATATATAGCTATATACTATCCTTGAGACCAGATTACACTCCAGATGCGATCTAGCGGTGAAAAGCGGACTTGAAATAGCTTCAAAATTTACCGCTAGATGTCATTACCTACACCTTCGTTAAGCAATAATTATTTTGATAAGCAATATCAGAGCTTGAGTTCACATATTCTGAGTAGCTCAATTATTTTAATTCGACTTATGCCATTCAATAATTTATTCGTTTATTCTCATTCGAGGAATAAAATGAAAATGAATAGGGTGCATTGGGTTCAACAAGCCAATAAAAATGAAATTGTAGTACAATTTGATAATAATAAGCAGAAAGAAAAATATGAATGAATGGTTGAAAAATAGGATATAGGATATTAAAGATTAACTAATGAAAATGTTAATGGGTGAGTGCCGGTTGCACGAAGGCCAGTTGAATTTTAACCGTGATTAATTCCACGAGAACCAATCAGAGAAGCCGTCTTATCGAAAAGATCTTCTCTGATTGGTTCTCGTGGAATTAATAACGATTAAAATTCAACCGACTTCTGTGCAACTGGGCCTAAGTGAACTAAGAAGATAAATAATAAGCAAGTATGGGAAAATAATTTTGACACACATTAATCATTCAGAATTGGAATTGGAATGGTTTGCACAATTTTATGTTAAGAATTCAAGAGATTGGAAATAACATAGTGTAAAATAAAGAAAGATACGTAAATTATGGAATGGATTAAGTGAATGGAGGGGAATTAAGCTTGGTAATTGAAAACTGGGGCTTGTTTCATTGATAATTTCATTTGGAGTGTTCAAGTCCAACTGAGAGTCGATTATACTCGTAATTTTGGCATCTCCAATTTAAAACGGTTTTTTTCCTTTTCAAAACCTTGCTAGATCTACTTGTATTACGTGCTTCACTAGTCCAGTGTATGCAAATTTTAGTTACTCTCAACTATGTCTGAATTTATAATAAAAAAAAAAAATAATTAATACAAAAATTCTAGAAACTCAAATCTCCCAAGACAATAATTGATTCCCTCATTCCTAAGCCTTTTCTCCCACCAAAACTGCATCCCAAATGAATCTTCTTCTCCTCCTCCTCCTCCTCATTGTCCTTCCCCACGACATCCACCTCATCCTCCACCACCTCCTACTCTTCCTCCTCCTCCTCCTACTCCTCCTCCTCCTCCCCTCCTCCTCCTCCTCCTCTCCTCCTCCTCCTCCTCCTCCTCCTCCTCCTCCTCTTCCTCCACCACCACCCACAACTCCTACTCATCAACTGAAATAAAATTCACACCACACCATTAGCATCCGTCACGCGAATAAAATCAATGCTTTACATTCATTCAACACTGACAGCTTGTAGTGAATTCCGCCATAGCAACAGTTGACCTCCTCATTACCATCAATGATGACGTCACAGCTCGGTCAATGACGCGCTCAGTTTTCCACGAGATGTGAAAAACCCCTCTCGCGTCGCCGGCGCTTTCCCAGGGTTTCCCGCCTCGCTTTTCCGACCCCCTCCCATTCAACCTCCTCCTACAACGAGATTCGCTCCCGAATCTGTCAGCATATTACAGCAATGCTTTCCATTTAACCTCTGCTGACAGTTTTAAGTGAATCTGACAATAGTTCCACATTTCGCCGCTCACCGAACCCCGGAGCCTAAAATACAATAAGACGGCACTGCGCATGCGCCGTAACCCTCAAAATCTCCAGCGATGCTTTGTCGGCATGTTTCATCTCATCACATCCGTGCCATAAGTGATCACATTCGTGTACACGTGCGATAACAGTGATTGTGTCGTGTGTCGTGCACTAAAAACTGGTCATTCGTGATGCAATGTCCAGGTGCTAACAATACTGTGACAGAATCCCGTCAGATATCATCGTGGAATAGACAGTACTCTTGAGATACTTGAGTTGATACTAAGCAGTTATCTTGTCAGATAATCACTGGTTATTTATGTTACAATGTGTGATAGTTAACTGAAATATTACTGATTCCAGTCAGAATCATTTCAAGAATCATGGAATAATAAAGTTATTATACACAGTACTCAGTACACAGTACCTACTGGATTAATGCTGGTCAGTTATAATATAATCTTGTATGCATGATAAGAGGTTTGTTATCTATCTTAGGGCTGTTTGCACAGTCAAATCTTAAACTAAATTTTATCAGCTAATGGCATAAACTCAAAATGGAACAAATAATAACAAACGAGACTTGATACGGATTTAATCCAGTTTAAAATGAAATTAAGTTTAAACTGTCACTGTGCAAACGGCCCTTAGCCTATCATGTTGGGTTGGTAACATAAATCATACTGGATTCATTCGTAATCTACTCAAAAATCGTGAACAATACACAGTACTTACCAGTAACTGGAGTTGATAAACGTCAAATGTAATGATGTTGTGAAAAAAATTGTCAACGGACAATAATATAATAGGGGGTGTGAATATGCCTAATTTCACTAGATTCCATTCAATATCCAGTTAAACCATAGAGTTTCATACTATATTATACCATAGAGAAACGATAGCATAGATATCCCATGGTATAGGGCGTTTATGTCGCAACTTTTACTGTTATCCCAAGCTGATAGTTCACATAGTTCTTTCCTATGCAGCTGTGTGATGCTGGTAGTCTCTCAAATTGTGCCGTTCATACACTATCACCCCAACAAAACAGTAAAAATTGACAATAATCGACAGTAATCGGCTTGAGATAACAGTAGAAGTTGCAACATAAATTCCCTATATCATGGGATATCTACTTACGCTATTGTTTCTCTATGATTATACGCACCACTTGTTATAATTAAATCATGATTATAGCACAGTTGTGAGAAAGAATACACACGTAAATTATTGTCATGAGAGTAAATTAATGTCCTATCAGGAAATTCAGAAAAATATCCAAGCGTTTTGTAAAAACGTCGATTTCTGTAGCCTACAATATTATACTTGGTCTGGGGATTAAACAATAATAACTATTATGAGAAATAGTGTTCAGTTACCCAATTTATCTGAGTAATAATCTGTTACAATCTATACCCAATTTCAGTTAACTCCAATTAAGATCAACTCTATATCATGAAATTCAGCCAAAATATGCTTAAAAAGGCTTTGAAACATTGTAGATCATGTCCACACATCATGTGAGTCACTTTCACTCATGTGGGGTTGAGATTTGCAAGAGAATATTTATTTCAGGGGACATTACATAGTCTGTCTGAAATTAGTGAAGCTACTATGTGAAATATTGTTGAATAAGTTATCAAGTGATTCGAATTAGATTGAGAAGGGTAGTATCCATCCAACATTGTTTATTTTATTCATTCATTTGAATTCACCTTTGAAAGTCGAATCATGATCTGTGAAACATAAAAACTGTGTTAAAAAAGTACTTTGATTTTTGATATTCATGTAAATACAAGTAGCCATTATCAATAGAGTGAACATGATAAGGGTAGAGATAGATAACTCTAGAGGAGCTATAAGTAATTCATCGTGCTGGTCGCGCAAAAGCCGGTTAAATTTTAAACGTGCTTAATTCCACGAGAACCAATCAGAGAAGCCGTCTTTTCAAAAAAGTCAAAATACCCAAATCACCCACAAACATAGAGAAATTTATTGAGCCTCTAGTCAAAACTAAGACCCTACTAAAAGTAAACCCATCTTTCAAAAACGCCTTCTCTGAATGGTTCTCGTGAAGTTAATCACGGTTTAAATTTAACCAGCTTTTGTGCAACCGGGCCATAGAGTATTAAAACATAATCAAGTCTGGAATTTGTATTATCATCCATTTCCACATGAGATTCCTCACTTATTTTTGAATTTTGTGTGAACGTTTTAAGCTGGATTCACACATATATTAGTATTAATGTAGGTGCCTAATACAGTAGAAATATTATTTGAGAGTTCTAATGGGGATTATTCATAATCGCTCGTTTGATCTGAGTGGGACCCATTAGAACTCATAGGAAAAATATTATTCTATACTGTAGATGACACCTACTCTGATACTGATATATGTAAATCCGGCTTTAAGCTGTATCAAGTCGAAATCTATGGAGAATTTCTAATTTTACACAAGAATCTACACACAAATTACAGCGCTGAATGGAGATTCCGATGGAATTCAGTCTAGATTTTTTGAGAGATGCCACACACAACTTGTAACTTTGAGTTGTGTGTAAATATCACAGGAGTAGAGACAGTGACTACAGCAATGCCCCAATAATACCACATAACTCATCTTGTACATTGATTGTATCTCACATACAGCGTAGCTGCTGCAACCATTAATCATAGATCACAAAATGGTCATGAATACAACCATTAATCAGAGCTAGTTGCTGTGATACAGTACCCCACCCTCACATCATTCACATTGATTACCAAGCTCAATCTGGATTGCAATTTACCGATAATTATACAATGTGATTCAGTGAAGTAAAATATAAAAGTAAGTTTGAATGGTATGGAAGTAATGAAAGTATGGAAGTAAGATAGCTCAAATACGATAATTATACAATGCAATTCAGTAAAGTAAGTTTGATTGGAATGGAAGTAACGGAAGAATGGAAGTAAGTTACCTCAAACACGATATCTTTTTACATTAAATATAATGTTTCGGATAAGCCGTCGGCCCCGGCTGCCTAAAAAGCAGTCGTTAGGTCATGTCAGAGGCCCTGAAATTGATCAGTTGCGACCTGAAAACTCTGACACCAGACCTGAGCCAGCCAGGTCACACGATATTATTATTTTACATTGTGATTCAATAAAGCCTTGCTTCCCATTGTATCCCCACTTTGCTGAGAAGGAAGAGAATACCATTGCTTCTTATGGGAGTGTTCACACATTGGCACACTGCAATATTGTGAAAGTCCCATAGGATTCAATGAAATTCGCTCGCTGTTCAGCAATGCAAAGCAAGGATTCAGTGTTGTCGGCGATGTAAGATTTCACTGATATCATAAATTATTGAGACATTATCAATAAACTCGTGGAAACTAGAAAGCTCAGTTATTTATTCTTCATCATCAGTCACAATCAACTCAAGGACAGAGAAACATACTACAGTTCAAAACTTTTTTATCCCAATTTCATAAAATAAATTGTCCAAATAAAGGTTATGTGAGACTTTTCAATTCTACACTAGTTTCCACATTGAAACAAAACACTACATTCATTTTCAATTTTGAATTTAAAAGCTTAATATGGAATTTTCCAGCTACTGGTATTTCATTGATTAAAACACATTGATTATCATATGTGCCATCTTTTGTTTCTATTTGCTATATTTTTACTTATTCTAATCTTGATTTCTGAGGTTGAAGTTCCAGAGAACGATATGATTTAAAATATAATCTTGATTTCCGAAGTTGAAGTGATAGTGATATGATTGAAAATATTTTATCTGAAGATCTTAATCTAAAGATCCAATTCCTAATAAGCAATGACTGTATTAACGGTTATATTATATTACTCTATATATTAGTTATTCTTTTTTACAATGAAGCACAGATCGAAAGAAAAACTATATCATTGTAGTCTATATATGTCAAATATAGCAGTTAATACAGCGCTTTAGTAATTCTTGGACCTTTACAGAAGTTCTATGGATAAAAGATATCAATTAATCAATCATCATTTGAATATTATAGTTATATCTTTGAAGTTAAACATCATCTTGCGAAGGTGATGTGCAGGATATGAACTGAGCTTTTAATAATGAGGTCCATGTTATAATGGCAGTGGAGAAAGATGTCGATTATCTGCCTTGCCACTACGTTCTATCAGAGACAACTGATACAAGTATCACTTATCTTTAACTATAAGTAAACAGTATCTTTACTCTATGGATCTCTAGGATAACTGATTACCTCATGTAATATCAACTGTTTATCCCAGTTTAAAATAATTAATTATATTGTTTCTTTCGTCAAGAAAATACATTTTTCAATGATTGAATAGCACATTTTCATAACTGAGGTTAACTATTTTGTTACATATCAATTACATTTCTACTTTGTTAAAAAACGATCTAGAAATGTTGCAGAGGTAGAGAAAAGATAGCGCTATTTGCTTTGTCGGGTCATAGACTATAGTGCGGTCCACGTTATAATGGCAGTATTTGATTAACTTTGATATTGCTATCCTTGTCTATCATTCCACAAAATAGGTGGTACTATCCTTTTTTAGCTGCATAACGATGCCAAATATGTTTTTGACAGTGTGGAAATATAATTAATTGAGGCAGAGAACAGGCAACGCTGCTCTTCTATCTTTATTTACTGCCATGATAACGTGGACCTCACTATGCATGTAAATGTTTACTATGGTGATAAGATGTTTATGAAGGAGTAACTACAACAGCTTAAACTAATTTCTCGAAGATGTTTCAATAAATAAGTAGTTGCTAGAATTTCAAGTAGCTTTATTCGATTTGAAAAATCACATTCACATCATATTTTCCTAAATATTTCAATAAACAATTATTATAGATCCAAGAAGATACATAATTATAATTGGTTCCTATTGGATTCCTCATCAAATCTTACATAGAAAATGTTCATCAGCAAATAATTATAGAAAATGATAACTTCAGTCATCATTAAGCTTCTCAAAGTTATAATATTATCAATATGGAAAAAAAATCAAACTTCCGCCAATTTTTCAGTATTTATGAAAGTTAATCTCTGTAACTAAGTAGGCCTTTATTTGGTACTATATTCCCATCAACCTTTTCCTCTAATATACTGTATTTGTTATTAAAAAAAATGACCTCCTAACAGATTTCTACGAGAATAGTAGAATGAACTCCGAAAACTTTCATCTAACTATAACTGTTAACTTATATCTGAGAAACAATACTTATTAGAAAAAAAGATAACTACTTCAAAGCAACTGACTTGACATTCAATGAAATATGACGAAAAAATAACAGTTAAATATAATATAAAGTTAAGTATAAGTTAAGTATAAGTTGAGTATAAGTTAAGTATAAGTTAAGTATAAGTTAAGTATAAGTTAAGTATAAATATAAAAGTACACAATCTATTATCAATCTGTGTGCTTATTTCCGACACCAGCTGGTTTTTTTTTTACTCTAATCATGCTCATTTATGTTGATTGTTAATTTTTGTAACCCCTTTTTTATTTATTTGCTTTGTTAATTCATGTTCTGTTTGTTTTTGAAATATATCTACTATTATTGATTGAATAAGTTCCACGACATTTTTTGAGTAACAATGAGTTTATCTTTTATTTCAACCGTTATTAAATTTTAGATAATAATAGGGTAGCTCTAATGAGAATTTTGATAGATTGCTCATCAATTATTAATAATGAAATCATTGGAAATCTCGTGCAAACAAAACATATTTTGCTACTCTTTAGCTTGTATCATGCATTTTATCATACTTAAATGGTCTATTATGCAAGTTCGATTTGTGATGTTAGGGAATCAAAACAGAATAACATTTACGGAATTAAGGACTTGAGCTATATAAACACATCTATCAAATATATTCTCAACATGGCATTGCACGAGAACTTTTACAAGATCTCTTGGTCCTACTGCATTAATTTCACTTATTTTATACAAGTAAAATTTGTCACTTATTTTATCAATAGGAATCTCAGCCAATAACACCTTTGGTTGTTCAGCATTTGATTCAATATCTTGGTTGAAAAATACTTTACAGTGATCTCTGAAGATTAGGTCATCACATCCATCTGCAACCGCTAATACTGAAACTTTTGTTCGCATTATAAAAATTTTATTATAGCTACATTTACCATACTTATTCGGTTTGATGAAGCAACAAATGTGTTCACGGTGCTTAGTTAACGAGAATTCAAACGAATGATCATTGTTTTTAAACATTATGTCGCTAGAAGGATTATTACACTTGTCACAATACCTTTCTAGTGGAAAAATAAAGGTTTGGGAGAAATCAAATTTTTCCAAAGCGATAGACTTGGTCAGAAAGTTACGTTGCTGTCGAATCATCGAGAGATCTAAGGGCATGGGTTTCGGATTAAATTGTGACAGATTGCTCTCTATAGCATTTTTCTCAGTTGGTGTAAGCAGCAAAGACTGCTCAATGCGTTCGGTGAACTCTTCCGAACTGATTGTAAGAAATCGTACATACTTTTTCAGATGATTAAAACTAGATGCCAAATCACCATCGCGTAGTCGTGTACGATCTGCTTCAGCCAGAGCCCATTTTTCAAACAAATCAAACACCTCGATTTCTGATTGCAAACTGAGACTACGAGACTTCAGAATTAATTGGATTGTTTCAGCTTGGGCAAACGGAAAATAGTCACTTTCAATTATTTGGTCGGTTTTTTCTTCGATGATGTTCAAACACAGCTCATCGAATTCTGTTATATTGTGAGTTACACAAGTTTCGTAGAACTGCAGTACCTGTGAGGGGTTGAGCTGCTTTTGACAGTAGCTGATGCACTCCCGCATTAGTTGGGAGATGAGATATTTGCGAGCCGCAATGTAAGCTGAGAGAGCATGGATAGCGGATGTGAAATTCACCTCACCAGTGTAGATATAATGCTTCATGGCTTTGAATCCTTCGGCGTCCAGATCCTCGATTTTGACCGTGCTTTCCTCCTTCAGATCACCGTAGAACATGGCTTGGAACACTTCACTCGCCACCGAAAACAAGAATTTGTGTCCTTCGACGACATTGTTTTCAGGACCGACTATGAATTTGCAATCGTAGCCGATACCGTAATCTGATGCTTGAAGGAAGCGGTTTTTGAATTCGTCAGCTGAGCGACACATTGTCAAAAATCAATTCCGTAATCAAATCAACAGTAATTTGAGAGTAAGTTGGTTTCTTTGGGGCACTTACAAACTAATGTAAGGACGATCACAATTCAACACTGCAACGTCACAATAATAAATCTAGTCGTAACTACTGAACTACACAAGTTGAAGTTTGTAAACAAACTAATGTAAGAATGAACACAATTCAACAATCTAACATAACAATGATACTCTAGTCGTAACTGACTGAACTACACAAGCTGAAGCCGAATACTGAATGCTAGTATTTGAAAAGTGTAGAAAGCAACCAGGAGATAATGAAGCGTTCTAACTAAAATTACAGTTATAAGAGTTGTAATATAGATATATTGAAAAGGATATCGATAAACAGTTGCTTTTGGAAGCCTCAGCCTAATCGGACAGTTTCAACGAATAAAAGATAAGATTAAACTTTAGTTGACTTTATAGTTGTTCTCTTTCAGAAATGATGCTCATGCTATAGTGACCATTATCATCCGCCTCATCACCCACGCACAAGCCTATAGTGAGGTCCACGTTATAATGACAGTATTTGATCAACTTTGGTTTTGCTATCCTTGTCTATCATTCGACAAAGCCGGTGGTACTATCCTTTTCTAGGTCCACAACGGTGCCAGTTATGTTTTTGACAGTGTAGAAATATGATTAATTAATGCAGAGAATCGGCATCGCTATTCTTCTATCTTTATCCACTGACATTATAACGTGGACCTCACTATAGAGCTTATGTGGAAAAAGAGAGATGAGAAGAACTCTTTTTCTCTAAAAAGGGAATATATCTCATCTCTGGTGGCAATCACCCTCAGCAAAAAAGAAAAATATTCAGTGCAATTCATACAATTCAAGACAATAACAAACAACAGAAACCAGAATACAAAAACAATACAATCATATTTGTTATAAATACAAAATATGTCAGGGCGATAATTAATAAGGGACTGATTTTCAGCTTTTCTATTGATATTTTCATTGAATGATTATAGGACTCTGAAAATAATGAATTCACTCTTCCCACATTTGTTTAAAAAGTAGATTCTCCAAAATGTTGATAAATGAATAATTATTCTTAACTAATATTCTTCGTCGGGTGGCCAACACTTTTTTAATTATTTGATACATTGTGAGTTAAAATCTCAATTACTACAGTATAATAATTATTTCAAATCTTCCATCTTAATATAATGTACAATATAATATATAATAATATACAATTCAATATAATATACAATTATTCTCAATATAATAATGTACAATTCCCGATAGAAATTCAATCTCTAAGATCTTGTCTGGTTCAATTTTTATTATATTTTGCAACGTTTTTATCAATTGTAAATTTTGTAATGTTTTTATCACATTCAGCTGATAGTTGCAGTGATAGTAGTTTTAATTTTTCTGCTCAAAATTTTCAAGTTTATTTCAATATTATTGAAACTTTCGGATTGTTTAGTGTTATTTCCGGCTCTTATCAACCCTTCGAAATTCAAAATTCATCAGTCATATCTCGAATACGTATTCTCTGAGTGTTAATCTTTGGTGAAAACAGAAATTTTAAACTTAACCTCACTTTGGACTATTTATGTGCCAAAATCAAGGAATTGAAGAAGTTTTGGGCAATTGCCTGTTTCTCTTTCCAAATATCGTGTTTGTGACTGTTCTAATAAATAAACAAATAAATCTTTAAATCTCAGTCTTTCATCTTTAAGTCTGAAATGTACATTTTTGATATTAGTTTGCACTCTCCTTTCATTTAATCAATTCATTCATTCATTTTTTCACAGTTCTTCAGTTCATTCATCTCATGAATAGGCTACAAAAATTATAGTATATTCAGTGAACGGGGGAGGGGGAACATCAGGCTCAACCCAAAACTGTTCTTCTACCGAATTTTGATAGATTAATATTGTCAAAAATAAAGTTGGTAACCTTAATATTTTCACTAGAAATTTCAAAGCTCTGAAGTATGCAGTACGCACTACTTTCTGTATTTGAATTTTTCAATAATAATTATCAATTAATTATTTTTTATAATTATTGTAGATATTTTGTATGTTTCGTCGACATAAGGAGATTGCATATCACAACACAAAATCTTCCCCAGTGCAAAGCACGGGTTACCTGCTAATCCTATATAGAATAAAACTTGGAATAATAACGCTATAGGTTGTTGAGGTCTACCGGACTAAACATGATTCCAAAAATGTAATAAAATTGAGATCGAACACAATAGACTGTTGAACTCGATTGCACCAACATGGATCACATAACAGTGATAATTAACCTGTTGATCTTCAAGTGATGTGTGGAGTATGTATAGGCTAATGACAAACAATTCTTCGACAGAAAACATTTTGCCGAGTTAATTCATTGTGAAGGAATATGTACAGTAACAGACAATTCTTCGACAAAAAACTATGTGATGAGTTAATGAAAGTGCAAAGGACAATCAGGTGTCAAGAACAGCTGCTGATAACTCAAGGTCAACGGAAAATTCAAGGTCGAATAATTCAAGGTAAGATAATTTCATCAGCACCTCAATTTGCATGTTTATGTGTTATAAGTTACATTGAATGTATTTATATGTCCTGCTTTTCAATGAATTTGTTCTCTGCTTAGCAGAAAAAATACCATTAGCTTTCATATGAATGTTCACACTTATCCAGTCTGCCAATATGTGAATACTGCATGAAATTCTTCGAGTATAGATAACTTAGAAAAGAGGGTTGCAAGTTGAAAGTTTTTCAAAGAATTTCAGAAGTGCGGCAGTACAGGAAAAGCTCCCATTGAGATATCAACACACAACATCTTTTGAATTTTCCATTGAGATTCAGACGTACGATAGTATAGGATTATCATTGAGATATAAGTACTCCAGCCACTATAATAGTATAACAAAATTAAGCATACAGAAAAGCATACAGAGGAACTTTACATTTTCTACAACAACATAGTTGGAACTGAATAGTTCCCCCATGTTATAAATTAGAGCAGTTCTACTGTGTATAACCATAGAGAAACAATAGCGTAAGGTTAGGTGCTATTGTTTCTCTATGGTTACAAATGTATGGGTCCAAATGTTATGTTCTTGGAGTATTTTTGAGCTTTCGAAAATTATTAAAATTGGAATGAATACAGATCTTTTAAGTTTGAAGTCCCTGTAACATGGGATCAGCCAAGATGGTCACACATTGGAACTGCTTCAAGTTCTAAGTTATAATATACACAGTAAGTTTTACCAATTACCATAGAGAAACAATAGCATATAACAATAGCACCTAACCTTACGCTATTGTTTCTCTATGGTAATTGGTAAAACCTACTGTGTATATTATAACTTAGAACTTGAAGCAGTTCCAATGTGTGACCATCTTGGCTGATCCCATGTTACAGGGACTTCAAACTTAAAAGATCCGTATTCATTCCCATTTTAATAATTTTCGAAAGCTCAAAAATACTCCAAGAACACAACATTTGAACAGCCGGTAAAAATTCGCGACTTAATAAGTACTCTCATACAAATAAGTCTAAAGGTCACTTTTCACTGTAAAATTTCTGATTAAGGTCTTCTTTTCAACGAAGACTGGTCACCGAATGTCTTCTGTTAAAACATCACAAAAACCAGTGATTACTTTTTGTATAAAACCTTTTTGCTCTCAGCTAGAAAGTAAACATTCTCAGTGAAAGGTAGAGTGAAAGACGCATAACCGCTTGTCAAATAACAATTTTGAAGTCCTTTCATGAAAATAGAGTTGAGTTGATAGACTTTTTTGATGAAGTGGGAAAATGGTTGAGTTGAGCGGTCGAATATGTATGTTATTAGAAAAGTAATAGAGTATGACTAGATGAGGAGGAAGTTTTAACGCTAATTGAATGCGAGTTTGTATTCGAACGCTATAAAATTAAAAGAAATCCATTGAAATTGATGTGTCCCCTTGGGAGCTGTGATTATTCTTAGTTGCACAGTAACTAGAAAGGTTATACAAACTTCACTTTAGAAGTTACTTGATAGAAAAGTTTGTAATATGTGAATATTTCCTATTTTAGTGAAAATAATGTGAAATATTTCTTCTATGTTTAGCTTTGAAGCATCTAAATATGGAAATCTACTTTGTGAAAATACTTGAGGACTGAAAATTTTGTGACCTGAAGAACTACAAGACTTAACCTATTTCGGACTATGTGTTATCTAGATTTGGGAGAGGAATAGCACAAGGTTACCTTATTTTTCCTCTCACTATCATTTTGATAATGTACTTATTGTACATAAATGAATAAAATGAATAAATGGATTTATACTTTTTCTGTTAGTTTCAGGTATTTAATTTTTTACTCATTGATGTTTATCAACATCAATATTAGACTGTCTAATTTTATCTATGTTTAACGCTAATCTTCAATTACTTGTATGCACAGATTGATAATGGCCTAACAACCAAAACTATAGTACGCCTATCTTGTATTTCAAATACTACATCAGATCAGTGTTCGTGACTACTTCAAATCGTCTAAATTTTACAATAATCATACTAACTACAGAATGAGATATCTTCAGTTGAATATTTTCTTTGTTCACATTTCACAGCTTCAAAAGCATGTGTAAGCCGACTATTCCTCATCCTTCTTCTTCACATTCATAATCCATTTACAAACAAAAATGGAGGATGGAAGCATGTATCCTTCTGATCCAAATATCCAATCACCGCACGCCATACATAGAACTGTCATATCAACTCGAAAATAAAGTTCAATTCCTCAAGACTGAATTGTAACATGGATAAAGTTACTGAATAGTAACATAGAAGTTACTGAATTGTAACATAGTAAGAGAAAAGATTGAGAAGTCTCTATCAAATCTCTCAAAACATTATATTCCATCTAATTATTCCCGATCAGATCAGGGTGCCCAGCTTATTCTATTATTACTCTATGATTATAGCGTATTATGAATTCTCCCAAAACTTTACCTCATGAGGAGGGTTTGAATGAATACATTATCTCGATCACTTCCAAGTTTCTCAAATTTTCACAACCTTCCATCCTGATAAATTTCTATTATAAAGTAATAATGATAACTTTCATTGAAAGTTGTCCGATGAGAAAAAATAGAATCATTTCACTTTCTTCGGGTAGGGCTTGACATTTTCCTGGATGATAATGTGGTTGATACTAGAGTGAGATCCAAACTGTCAGCATTGGTTGATGGGAAGCCTTGATGTTATTCATAAGGAATGCTGACCGTTTAGAGTGAATCTCACTATAGAGAGAAATCAATTACCAAGTAGTGTTATCAATCATTACGCCTGAGGTGTGCGTAGCATAATACGTGCAACGGAAGCTGCTCAATGCATCAGGAAAGTTCAGTAAAAATGATTCGAGTCAGAAATCATCAACAACTTCCTAGGAAAAGTTCAAGATCACTTCCTCTCATAACCTCTAATTCATTTAATGCAGCATAATTTGTAGTTGCTTCCTTTTCATCTTAACTATACCATGAATTATGAAAGCTACCATACGTTTTCAGGAGACAGCAGCGTTTACAGCAAAGTTATTAACAAAATGTTTATTCCTCCGTCCTCATAGATTGCTTTAGATTGAACATAACTTATCATACACATGATGAACATATGTGTTTGTCAAGTTCCGTTCAATCTAATTGAATCTACAAGGACGGAAAAATAAACATTTTGTTAATAACTTTGATGTAAACGCAGCTTAAAACCGAAAGTATTATCAAAAGATACTGAACTAACTGAACTGATGTACTTGATAAATTAGTAATTCATTTATTTATTATTTTACAAAGGCGACTTACTAGAAGTATTTTAAGCCTAGGTGATGATGATGGGATGAATGATAATACAATAAAGGCAGAGTTATGATATTTTTATTTATGAATATATCATATATTATATATTTTTATATGAATAAAAATGATAGGTTATGCTATCCACTTGAATTGATTTGAGTCCACTTTTCAGTCCAGAAATAAATAAACTATAAATTTTGAATTTGATTTGATTAAAAACTGAATATAATAGAATGATTGCATTCAATAGAATCTCAAAACTTGAAAATATTGGGTTATTAAGAAAAATTTTGAAGCAGAAATAAAACAAAAACTAATTCATATAGGCTATATGACGTAAAAATGTATGCTTATCAAATGATCAAGTACGTTTATCGATTGGTCAAGTATGTTTATCGATTATACAAATATGTATGTATATCAATTGTCACGTCTGGATTTAGTTAAAATATTATGTTCAACTTCAGTATTGATCAAATCACAGATAAAGGGACTATTACATTCTCAAGGAAGTACTTCGAAATACCCTACAATCTGCAGCTCTTTAAAGCATGGCGGTATAACAGTTATACCACCTTTTTGATTAATTTTTCTACAAAATAATTTCTACAGAATACTAATCTTGGCAAAATATAGAAAATAGGTGTCAACATTTCTAGTTCATACACGACTATCATGAGTCAAGTTTCTCATACTTAAAAGGGTTCTGGTGAACTTACTATATAATTATCAGTTCAATCATTATTTTGTTATAACTGGCTTAATAAGTTTGATTAGTTTTATCTTGGCATTGAACTACAGTATCTACAAAATACTACACACCTCTTCCTTTTCAATTCAACATTTTCAGGCCATACATGACTTTTATGAGCTTTTCACCCTGCCATACAAATTCGTTGCAGGCAGCACACCATTCACCAGACACGAGTTCAATGAAAGCTTTTTGTCGAGTAAATGCTCCCGTCTCTGTATCAAAGATAGAGCATGATGGATGGTATCTCACAGTCTTATCTTTGCTTATATTCTCAACGTCTTATCTAGTCACTTATTCTCTACCGTTCATCTCCTCCTGGTTTTCTTCTTCTACTTCTTCTTCTCCTCCTGGTTTTCTTCTTTTTTTCTTTTACTACTACTTCTTCTTTTCTTCTTCTACTACTACTTCTTCAAATTTCTTCTTCTTCTTCTTCTTTTCTTCTTCTTCTTCTACTTCTTCTTCTACTTTTTCTAAATTTTCAGTGAGAATGTCATCAAGCTCTCGAATCTCAATAAAATTATGTATTTATCTTGATCCTTACGACATTGGAGTTTTCATCGTAGTTTTCCGTTCTACAATGCCAAACCACAATGTAGTTTCCTGTTCGACAATGTGGAACGGAAAACTGAATTCGACCGAAACTCAAAAATAAACTGAATGTGGAGTTCAAAATATGAATACATCCATTAGAAGCACCCTTAAATTCTCTCGATAACACTAATCACCCAATCATTCTAAACTCTGGTAGTCAACCAAATTCTTCCGGCTTTTTGAAACAAAACAAATGGCGTCATTTAGTTCTTTTTTAGTTGATAATTATTGTTTGATGGACAACCTCTGTTGTTCTCAAGATAACTGTTATGAGTCTAGTAAAGATACTGTTAATTACTCTTCTAAACTGGTATGTATCACCATAGAACTATATCGATACACCTATGGTACCTATGGTTTCATGTGAGACATTGATTTATTTGAAAGTGTGTTGCCGTTGTTTTTTGAGACTCAAGATAATGATGAATGGAATTTGAAGGGTGCAGCATGAACAATACAATGTGACACACCTGATTCACGAGGGAGGGTCGTAAAATCAAATATCTAGGATCAAAGAGTAGCCAATAGTTTCATTCATTTCATAAGATTCATATGGAATAGTAATTAATCTTATTATATTCGTATTAAATACAAGACACTTGAAGTTGTCACAAGCAATCAATATTTGCATTAAAGAGAGATTTTTAAGCTACCAATTTGTGACTCCATGATTCAAATGATTGGAAATAATAATCAGAATAGAAAATATTCAACTTTATCTCAGCTAATCATTTACGGAATTAAAAAGCAGTCGTTAGGTCATGTCAGAGGCTCTGAAATTGATTAGTTGCGACCTGAAAGCTGTGACACCAGACCTCAGCCAGCTGGTCACACGATATTATTATTATTATTATTATTATTATTATTATTATTTACGGAATTGAAAAGTGCTTATATCAATCAATAATGTATCATGTGAATTGCCGTAATATAAATACTTATAAATCCACAAAATAATACAAATAGAATCAAGGAATAGATTCAAATAAATAGATTCGTATTCAATGGAAGAAAATGAATAAAAGCTGTGACAACCACTCATTCATTGAATCAAAGAGATTCCAGAATATTGTATTAGAAATAGATAGATTATTACCTCAAATCTTTAGATTATCTTTATCTTTCGCTTTTTATAGACAATCCTAGTAATGAGTGATATTGTATGACTGTATATAATATTGAGTGAATGGAATATCCCAAATATCAATCAAAGTAACTCAAATTTATTAGAATACACTAATTACAAATAATGGCTAACTATAGTATTTTGAACTAGTATATTAAATTGAATGATTGTTGTTGGTCCAAAAATAGCTGACATTTGTTTCATCAAGAGTACATAGTTTTAATGGGTTGTCACAAGTTCACCCCATCCCAATCCCGAATATAGACTCATAGAATCATGGGAATTCTCTTCTACAGAAGTAGACCCGGGAATCCCAGGAGTGCGGATTGTCAATAATTAGGTATTCCCTTCACAGAATGGGGAAACCCCCATTCCTCACTATAGAGTGGACTACAAAGGCGGAAGAGGTAGAGCAGAATAATGTGCATATTTTAATTAATGATGTTGTGAATAAAGGCGAAGGAAAATACTGATAAAATGGATCACTACTCTGAGGAAAAGGAAAGTTCAACCACATTACTTTAATTGGACTAAAATTAGGAAAAGAAGATGTTTTGGGGTGGACCCTGTTTTTTTATTACGTTATTGTAATTATTTTCAATTGATAAACAAATAAATGAATATTCATCTACATGCAGAGACCAGATACCAGACTAGAGCCAGCCAGGTCACAAAATTTTATAAGTATTAATAATACCATTGATATACAGTAGATTAGTATGGTGTGATATATGGTAGTAGTAGTACCCTTATCATATTTGGTATTCCTATCAATTAGATAGTAGTGACGGCTATTACAGTACTACTAAGTGAAATATTTTAATTCGACAGTCATTATAAAACCGAGATTGCTACTCTATCATTGAACAGCTTGTGAAAAGTGTAAATTTAAAATATTGTGCTCACTATAACCTTAGTGTCCGGTTTCCCATTAGGGAACTTTGGACTATATACGGCGAGGTGCAACTACCCTTGGGTCTCCCCACCATTCAGAGCCATACGCTAATAATAATAAAATTGAACAGCTTGTGATTGGTTGAATTCTCTCCCACTCAACTCCTATTGACTATCGCCACGAAGTTGCTACTCTCTCATTGGTCAGCAAGAGATTGGTCGAATTCCCTCATACTCAACTCCCGTTGGCTGTCGCCATGCTACTCTCTCATTGGCTAGTCGTGATTGGTCGGATCACCTCCTACTCGACTTGCATTAGCTATGATGACGAAACTGTATTTCCAATATCCTTTTAAAAGCATTGATGGTTATCGGTTGAAACTTGTCTGATTTATGTACATACTATGGTAATTCAAATTGCATTTCATCCTCATATTGTTCAATAGTCCTTCATTCCTTACATTGACATTTTTATCGAAATTATCCACTAGCTATATTGTCAGTTAATATTACTAAGCGTTCAAGACAATATAGCCTACGCGTATCTTGTGAGCTCTAATAGTTAGCTATATTATCAGTTATTATGAATTAGTGTATGTAACAGCATACAGAGCCTATCAGGTCGCCCTAACCTGGTGTTTCACGAACGGTATACTCTCGTAAAAATGTTACGTTAATATCAACATTATAACGTCAATGTGACATTATACAAGATAATCTATACTTTCGATAGTCACCTATGATCCTTGGCCTAAGATTGGGGAGAGCCCAGCGTTACAGTAGGCTATAAATAATTGAATATATTGTCAATTATTATGGATTTCTGTATTAATCAGATCATAATGTTTATAAGTAAAAGAATCAATCCTATCTTCTAAATTTCATCATCGGTGGAAATGATGTATCCTCCATGTATAGTTAATCATTTTTTTATAAATCGTGGAAATTATGTATCCTCCATGTATAGTGAATCCATTTCTCAGGCACAATTTGATTATGAAATACAATTACACAGTTTGAGGAACCATACGTGAACTATCTTGAATTTGTGGAATCTTACACATCTTAAAAAAAATAAATTGGTTCATATCAGTAACTCCATCTCGGCAGAAGGTCGAAGGAATATCTTACAATTTTTCGATAAATTTAATAGATTCGACATTTTCATCAAGAAAACAAAGCAAGAGTAAAGTAAAAAGTTGAAAGAGGAATTGATAAATTACTCGACACGAATTCTTCTTGGTAGCCTACCCAAACCTTGAAAGACTATACTTATCTATAATCTTCTCAGAAACTTCATCTCTAGCTACAATACCTTATCTTCAGGTGTTCCTATACATTTCTAGTTAGATATACGCTTGAAGCCTCATATGCATGTATCATGGTGTACTTCATGTACCATATATATCCAGCTATATATTACTTGGGAGTAGAAGCTACATGTTCCATGGTACTTTATATGCATCTCCAGGTGTTTATCCACTGTTCTCAGTATTCATATCTGTGTCTCAAGATACCCTATATACATGATACGTACTATATATTATCAAAGATACATATATACTTGAGAGCGTCCACATTCCAAACCGGAACGTTCGGACGCGCGGTTATCCGTTAGCTTTGCGCGCGCGCGCGACTGTGCGTAGGTGCGCTCCGGAAAAATAGCGCCCAGATACTTTTAACGGTAATTCGGACTGTTTGATACCAACACACACACACACATGCGTCGCGGTGTCCCATTTAAAAATATTCGGCGCGCTTCGGTCAAGTTTGTGTGAAGATTTCTGACATCACAACATCCACGATAAATTGTCACAGTTCTGGTGCGCAGGTTTGTAGAGTTCGTATTTATCGTTTGTTTCGTATCATTCCAACTAATGAATTGTTTCGAGGCTTCTTGAGACCACAACATCTATAATAAATTGTCACAGCTCTGGTGCACAGGTTTGTAGAGTTCGTTTTTATTGTTGTTATATATTTTTATCCACTAATGAATCGTTTCAGGATTTATCGACACCTATCTCGCCTACAACACATTGTCACAGTTTTTTTAAACGGGTTCGTAAATCTTTACTGATTTCGTTCTATTTAGAGTTTAGAAAAACAATATTCTGTTCTAAGCATGTATGTTTTTCCTCAGATGAATCGTCTCAATTCGGGCACACGAGTAGGTGAAGTTTTTCACATTCCTTAAAAGGTACAAGCCTGATATTATTTTCCGTCCCACCACTCATTGAATTTGTTTGATAACAAGCGATAACCCATATTCTGGTTCCGAAGAACAATGCAATATTGTGTTGAGTAACGATTATTATTCAACTCATTCATAATCTATTAACTTGAAGTCTATTTAACACTTACAAATGTGAACCCAATTTTAGTTTTTCTCTCAAATTGTTTGGGATCATAGATATTCATCTCGTTTTTTCTCTCATTGGAGTTGGATGGATATCAATATACGTTAGTACTGCATATTCTGATGTTCCGAAAACCATGCAATAGTGCGCTATTGAGCCCAATTTTCGTTTTTCTCTCATGCGTTTTGGATGATGGATATTCATCTCGTTTTTTCTCAATGGAATTGGATAGTGTTAACAATATTGGTACGGTAATACTGCATATTCTGATTTCTGAAAACCATGCAATAGTGTACTATTTAGCCCAATTTTCGTTTTTCACTTGAGGGTTTGAATTCATGACTATTAATCTCGTTTTTTTCTCTCTCTCTATAAAGTTGGATATATAACAAGTGGTGCGGTGGTACTGTATATTGTGGTGCTCTGGAAATCATGCAACAGTGTGCTCTGTACTAATGTTATCATTTGATTTCTTATCAGTATATTAGTCTTCAAATTATCCATTCCACCATCAATCTAAATGAGTTCATTTCATCAAATCATCATTTCATACGAAGGTTTTGATTTTTGATTTTCATCAGTGTTCACCTCATTCATTTCACAATCAATGTTCATCAAAAATGAGTCGATCTCAACAAATCTCATCTCATCAGTCTTATCTCCCATCATCCTTTCCATTACTCACATGCAAACCTAGGTTTCATATGGGCAACACCATACATCGGAGAATTTGGGGACCACATAATATATACCTGTACTCCTCTATCAACTGGAACATGCCTAACATGACACGATTTCAGTGCTGAAAATAATCAATTATTCATGAAAGCTCTTTGTTTTAAGGTTGAGCTAAGATAAGATAATGCTACTGCCAGAAGTAACACTTCCCCCCTTGTTTTCTTTCCCCAATTACCAAGTTGCCATAACTATGAATATTAACTCTAATAAAAGTAGTAGTAGTGAATAAATCCACATCATTGATATCTAAATAAATAAATAATCCGTTTATTGCTTCCTTAACAATTACAAAATTTTTAAATCAAAAGCTATCATATCATATTATGAAAGAACAATGAACTCCAGTGCGCATGTTATTAGTATTGAATCATTGAACTGTGAAAATATTCCTAATAATATCACGGTATTTCCCAATGTTCCCCTTGTTTATCAACTTAATCAACCAATTCCAAAAGTTGCTCAGGGTTCACCCACTTTTTTTCACCCGAATATATTTAAATTTCTTCCCACCATTGAAAGCCATACCCCAATACTAATAATAATAATAATAATAATAATAATAATAATAATAATAATAATAATAATAATAATAATAATAATAATAATAATAATAATAATTTCTCTGTGTCCGTGGTTTTCCCTACTTTTCACGATTGAATCATTCAGTACCTATTCTGGTATGATCTGTTTGTGACCTTTTGTCATAGATTATGCTCATACTCGGTTGAAGAATTGATTGTAGAACAGCTAACATAGCAGCTATTAATATTAAAGCTAACAATAAATTATGCGATTCCATCTGTTATCAGTATATCTGCTACTTTTATTGCATTTATTACTGTTACTATATATAATAAGTTAGTGATACAGTTCCAATACTTCAGATACAGCCGAAAATTATTTATCACTATAGAAATCATTCATTGTCCTACAGTAAAGATCCTCCTGTAGTAATATTCATGTTTTCCCCAATTTTTTACATTCGAAATCGAATCACAGTGTCAAACTATCAAGTCAACCGGAGAAATTGAATTGATCTCCAAAATCTACAATAATTGATGATTGAGACACTAGAGATGTTCTGGCAATGAAGTATTTGATAAATTCAAGTCCCTTTTTTCAACAGACACTACAAAAAAATCAAGATTGACTGCGAAACCCACAATCTTTCGTTTGCAGACTTCCACGAAAAAAAACCGTCATTCTCCAGCCCGGTCAATCATGTCTCCATTTCTATAAACCTTCCAACATTTTTTGTCTAGATCTCTTGAACACTTCCAACATTTTTCGACCACAAAAAGCCATCAGAAGGAAGAGGAAGAATAGATTTGAGTGTTGTTAAAGCACATCTGTCTACTGTCTCCGTCCTTGCTCGTGTAATCGATTTTTACCCTAGTCAGACGATTTGGTCACAGAGACGGTAGTGTGTCAAAAACGATCTGTTGGTCGATTAGGTCGGTTGGTCGATCTGTTTGCGACAGTTTTGGTCTTCAACAAAAAAAGCTAGAATTCTGTTATAGAAATCGCGAATGTTATGGAAATCGAATTTTTGTTCTGTTATGGAAATCGCGTTAGGCCACACGGGGAAACCACATGGGGCCACTAATGAGGGTAATGAAGCGATATCAGAGGACAATAAAGTATGCTACAAGTCGAGAGTTAGAGGATGAACCTTTTTGGAACAATATCCCAGTGTACAGGTAGCGCGACCCCGTCTCCTTTCTTCCACCGTTTTTGCTGCATTTTTCGTGTTAGTGAGCAGACCCCCCCTCGGGTACACAAGAACAAAAAGCTATGGAATCGCTATTTTGGTACATGTTCCACGTCATATTATTGGGTACAGATTCTGTCAAGTTGTCACAGAGACCAATCAATGAAGTTGTACCATCTGTAGTGGGATCCACTTCAATCTGCACACATTCTTTATAAATAACACCAGCAATGCTTCCCATACGATTATTGCTTACAGTTTGAAGTGAATATCACTGTGAAAGCTTCAACAACATTGGAGGATGTGATACCTGATTGTTCTTAGAGTCAATAATTATTATTAAACGAAAATCCAAATTAAATGCTGTAATTTACATCTAGCTGTTTACCCTGTTGTCAATATTTGCAGTAGTAGAAGTCTTCGGGGTGAATTACAGCATTTAATTTGGAATTTCGTTTAATAATAATAATTATTAATTCATAAGCATTTGAATAATTGCAATATCTCTCAGTAATTTTCATCTCTGTTCTCAGAGTCCATGTTCGAGTAACTACATTTATTTACAATCATTGAAATATTCCGACGTAGAATATATTTCTACTTGTTCGGAGTGTTGAAAATTTGGTCATTATTGTCTCAAAACTGAGAAGTCATCTTCTATGAGTAACTCTACTGTCTCCATCTGAAACAGGATGAAAAAAAATACTAAGTCTCTTATAGAATTATTCAAGTTGAGTGATTCATGGTAGCCTTGATCTTTCAAAATCTGGTTTTTGAAAGATCAATGGTTTCAATGGTTTCAATGGTATTTATTGATGACTGTAGAAGAAACTGAGAACAATGATTATGTTTCTGATAAAAATGAGAAGATGCAAAAAATAGGAAAGAGGCAGAGCAGATTAAAAATGGGAAAGGAGAAAATAAAGAATGCAAAGAGTCAAATACAGATGAAATTCTGGAAAAGATTAGGAAGATGATGAAGACGAAAAATAAGAAGCAAAAGGAGCAGAAGAAGAAGAAGAAGAAGAAGAAGAGAAGAAGAAGAAGAAGAAGAAGAAGAAGAAGAAATAGAAAAAAATGATGATGATGATGATGTGCTAGGCTCAGTCTAGTTTTTCCTTCGATGTCATAATTATATCATGATTGTATTTTGTACAACAGAAAAATATGATGATGATGATGAATCATGGGGACAAGGAAGGGATGAAAAAATAAAAATAATTGTTATATCATGATCATGACTTATTTGTTTGACCAATTTATGACTTTCAAGATCCAAACAAGCGGCACTTAAAATGTGTGTGTGCATTGAACCTGGTTGGCGGATTCAGCTTCTATTTTAAGCTCCATGACCTTCATCCAAATGTCAGAAATTGTCGGTTTGTGTTCGAATATTCATCAAAAAGACTTGTGAATAAACACAGGATACAGAATCTCTCAATCAGGTTTTCAACAGTCTCTTATCATTTCACGAAAAACGTTGTTCTCATATTCTCTCAACCAAAATGACGTAACTCTCCTATTATTTAGTGAGCTATTGATTCTCACAAAGAATAGAATCTATTACAAGATATAGAATTAGATATAGATATAGAAGATATAAATTGAATTATTTTTTATTGGGTAATGAGGTTACCAAATATTGTTCAGTAATGTCCACTCTACTATACTTGGTTAATCTATATATATAAAAGCAAAATGGCACTCACTCACTGACTGACTGACTCACTCACTCACTCACTCACTCACTCACTCACTCACTCGCATAACTAAAAATCTACCGGACCAAAAACGTTCAAATTTGGTAGGTATGTTCAGTTGGCCCTTTAGAGGCGCACTAAGAAATCTTTTGGCAATATTTCAACTATAAGGTTTGTTTTTAAGGGTTTAAAGTTCGTCTTTTAGCATGTATATTCTTCTTCTCCCAATCTCTTAATTATAATTGAAATTTCCATATCATATGTTACTATAGAACTATAATCTAGATAGAGTACCTCTTCGAAACAGTTGTTAACTGGCAACTAAATTAATAATTTTGTCAGGTTGGCATTAAGTTGAGTTGACTTTGTTAGGTTGGCACCAAGTTGAAGATTTAAATGCATTTATCGCGGAAAAATAATTGATTGGGCACTGCTACTTCAATCCTGGGAATATTATATTACTAGCCGTCAGGCTCGCTTCGCTCGCCATATCCGTTTAGTCTGAACCCCTGACTGGATTGTCCTAACATATGATAAAAATGCTCAAATGAAAAATGCTGATCTCATTCTCGGACGATCCAGTCGGGGGTCCAGGGGGCGGAGCCCCCTGGCTAGACGTATATGGCGAGCGAAGCGAGCCTGACGGCTAGTATTATATAAAGTGAAGTATTCCCCCAGGGGAGTAATACCCCCTACTCCTCCCAGTACTCCCCCATTTTTGTTATGGGGTGAAAATGTCTAAAATGACCTGCTTTGTATACTGTTTTTATGAAATAATTAAATAAAGGGTGCTCATTTATCATTCTATTATTTAATACTGTTTATCATATGAAATGAACCATGAGAATTAGTTGCTCACTGAGCACTGAAAAAGCAAGCTTCTTAAAAACTGTACTGTGCTTATACTGTTGAAGAACTGTACTATTACAGACGTTAATTTTAAAAAACCCTTCCTGTACTTCTATAGTTAGGTCCACGTTATGTCAGTGTTTAATTAGCAATGGTATTGCTATCCTTGTCTATCATTCAACAAAGCGGACAGCTCTTTCTCGCTTCGCTCTGTTGCCAGATCGTCTTTTAACAATGTAGAATTATCAATGAATTAACAAAATATTTATTCTTAATCATGAAAATTCATTATGAAATGAATGAAAAATAAAATTTCTTGCTTAATAAAATATAATTGTTTATTTTGAACGAGAATGAACTGTTAATATTTCATCAATAAACCTGTATCAGCTACAATCTATAGAAGGCATTGACAAGACAGAGGATCGGCAACGTTGTTCTGCTATCTTTCTTCACTGCCATTATAACATGAACCTAACTATAGATCTTCAAACATCCAAACACCCTAACCACACGAATGATAGTTTCCATGAAGTACTTTTCTCAAGTGGTTTCCATCAAGATCATAAGTGGAACAATCAAGATGCAAGAGATACAAAATGCAATAGAACAGAGCTAAAAAGATGGGTCAAATTAGATGAGAAGAAGAGAAGAGATTAAAAACTTTAAGAGAAAAAAGACGGAGAAGGAAATAATACAGACAGACAAGTAATAAACGAGACAAGAGAAGTAGTTGATTTATCCAGTAAATAGGAACAAATTTTAAGTTACAAAAAATTGTCTAGCCAAAGCAATGATGTCAGCTTATTACTTGAAGCAAACTTGGCAAATTTTCATGGCTAAGTTAATGATAGTGTACTTGTACTTGAGCTGAATATCAACTATACACAATTTTGTGACAACTATCTACAAGTTTCGTCTGAGTGTGATTGTCGGCAATAACACTGACCCAAATTCTGAATCTTCAGTAATATTCACTTCAAACTGTCATCACCCCTCATAGGTAACATCCAAGCTTCCCATTCAAGTAACACTGACAACTTGAAGTAGAAAATGGTGTAATGGGATTCGTTCCAGACTGTCATTAATCCTCATAGATTACTTCAATGTTACCCATTTAACTAATGGTGACAATTTGAAGGGGGAAACGTCAGTTGACCCAATTCATTAAGGCACTTTTTCTGGCACATTGATTCAATTTTAACTTGAAGTTGTTGACTGGAAGTTGAATATACATATCGACGAGTGTACCACTTGTATAATGTGTATACTGATGTAATGTTTAGTTCTATGAAATGTGCATTGGATTGGAAATAGAATCAAATAAAATCGTGGCTTGAAAAACATAATAAAATAATGAAGTACTGAATTTAGACGTTCAAATTCAACAAAAGTAACTAGGGTCAGCTATTTCTATTATACTCTATACTCTATTCTATTATATACATGGATAGAAATCGTTTTTTATCCATGAACATCTATGGATGCATGAGATAATTTCAAAAGTTGATAACACATACATAATAGAGTTCAAGTCTACTGATGTTAAGAGTATCTGTTCGCTGATAGGACGGTTAATTAAATAATGAATTTAGACGTTAAAATTTAGTAACTACGTTCAGCTATCTCTCTCTCTCTCTCTCTCTCTCTCTCTCTCTATATATATATATATATATATATATATTATATATATATATATAATATATATATATATATATCAATTTTATTTTCTATATATATATATATATATATATATATATCAATTTTCAGCTGTGAATAACAAATAGTGAGTTGTTTTTGATTTTGTATTCAATTTTTTTTAAAAAGTGCAATATTTCTCAAGTTTTTAATTTATTGTGATACATTCTGTGATCATTTAGAGTATAAAATTAACCTTCAAAATTCAAAATTTTAAATTATCATTTCTGGACCGAAAATCAAGTGACGAAGCAGTGTGTGACTATATAACCTTATCTTTTGGACAACATCAACATTTCATCAAAATTTTTGGAGAGAAATAGTACAGGCTCAGCCTAGTTTTTCCTCCAATGTCATAATTGTATTATGATTATAGTATTTTATACAATAAATAAATAAATACTCTATTTTCCATTATATATAGATGGATAGATATCTTTCTTGATCCATGAACATCTATAGATGCATAAGATCACTTCAAAAGTTTAAAACACATACATTATGAAGTCTAAGTCAAGTTGGTGATCTTAAGAGTATGTGTTTGCTGATAGAAAGAATGATTTACACTTTATTATTTTGTTTGCTGATAGGACGGATAATAATTGATTAGTTGATTGTAATGATTATGGTAATGGTAATCATAATATAGAGATTGGAAACAACCCACTACTCATAAGATAATGCTGCCAAATCGAAACCCACCTAGAATAATGTATCAGCATTCATCTGTAATCTCATTCACTTATCATTAAGCACGCATAAGCCTAGATCATACTCTTGAGATGCGATATCAAAATATTTTAAATAATATTTAAATAATGACATATCTAATAATGACATAGCTTACATAGTTCATGAATTAGCTTGGAATGAAAACAGAGCTATTTCCCACAAACAGAAATAAAATATTCTGTAACAGTCTCGAATAACACTAAAGATGCTCCTACTCTCAGAATTAGAAAAGCCATGATATAATGAGGGGGAAAACACTGTGTATTGAAGATTAACAAAAGAAGTAGGAGAAAAAGAGGGAGGAAAAGTGGAAGAAGATAAAGTAGTAGAAGAAGGAGAATAAGAAGAAGAAGAAAAATAAAAAGATGAAGGAGTAGAATAAGAAGAAGAAGAAGAAGAAGAAGAAAGAAGAAGAAGAAGAAGAAGAAGAAGAAGAAGAAGAAGAAGAAGAAGAAGAAGAAGAAGAAGAAGAAGACGAAGAAGAATATCGTAGGGGAAGCCCAAGAAATGATACACGATTTTGACAACACTCCGCTTCTTACAAGCTAATGTGTAATGTGTAATCTTCAAGTGTCAAGTTACGTGTTATCAGACTCAAGGCTTCTATAGTGAGATTCACTACAATCTGTCAGAATTATTTGAATACGATTTATTGATTTTATTTCATGAGGAATGCTGAAAGGATTGCTTGAATCTCGATCATTGAAAGCTTACAAATGGAACTTGAGAAAAAGGAAAGTTGGAACAGAAATGAGGAAAAATAAGTAGAGTGATATTGTTGGATAAAAGAAGAAGCAAATTGGAGTACTCTTACAAGAAAGACGTCAGAGATGTAGGAAAAAGGTAAGGCTTGCCAGAACTCCTTGAGGGACACTCAGAATAAAATATAAGGGCGTACAAGGAAAATGCATCAAGTCCATTTTTTCCAAACTTTGATTATTTATTAGTTTTTAATTAATTCTATGAAGTATAAACTATGAATGTTGAATAATTAATTGTCAAACAAATGAAGAGTATTTAATTTCTTGCAGTATGAAATTATTCTGTGTAAAATCACTATTATGACAGTATGACAGTATGATTGATTATAGAGATTAGAAATCAATATCCTAGACAATTTACTTTTATAGACTTAGTGGATTTTTCTTGTATGCCCATTGATTATTATGTTAGAATAGAATAGAAAAATACTTAATTCATCAGATGTAAGAAAAAAATACATTAGAACAGTGTAAATAAATTATAATATGAATATAAATAACTAGGCTAGCCTAGTATATATATAGACGAAAACGTTTCTTCGTCAATAGTTCTTCTATGTTCATGAAAGAATAAATGCATATATATTATTCTTCATTCGCCATTTTCCTACAGGCTTAGAAACATGTGTTAATGAAGGAGGAATGATGAGAAGGTTGGTTGATTAAGAAGTGATACTAATAACCTGCATGATTATGCACAGGATTTGGATAAGTCCACATTCCAACCATTGTGACAAGATAAAAATAACAATGAAAGATTGCAGTCCCAATAGAATGACATCAAACTGACACAACCATTTATTCATTAAAATGATATTCATTTATGGAATATTATATTAAGATTCCGCTGCTAAACAATTTGGTATTACTTCAATATCCAATAAATTGAACAGCAGTAAATTTTCAGTGTTAATGATTATGACTCCATTGGTTGCTAGTTGATCTATCAAGGTTGAAGCCTGCCATTGGCTGGGACTAGTCATGCAAACAGTGGGCGGAGCAAACAGCCTACAGTCATGAGACATAATCGATTGTACATATTGGAGGCTTTGCTGGGAGCTAGGGCAGTAAAAACTGTACCTATGGATTAATAATCAGGTTAATTACAGATAGTACTGTACTTCACTTTAAATTCGCGTCTGTTTCAGAATTGTAATCTACTTTTTCGTTATTTTATAATGTAATTTGTAATTACTAACTAATTTGTAATTACTAACTAAGACTGAAAACATTATTCAGTTATCAACGAGAATAACTGGAGAATAGAATCCAATATAAATTTGATAATTATCAATTACAAATTGATACAGCCTCCAAGATTTAATTCCAAAAGTAAGAATGAAAGACAGATGAGAAATGTGCATCAATGAGAGTGAAGTTCAAAAGTTGGTTAGTAATTACAGATAGCATTATAAAATAACGAAAAAGAAGATTACAATTCTGAAATAAATGCGAATTTAAAGTGAAGTACAGTACTATCTGAAATAAACCTGATTATTAATCCATAGGTTAAGTTTTTACAGCCCTAGTTCCAAGCAAAGCCTCCAATATGTACAATCGTCGGCCCTTGTCATTGACATGTGAAAAACAAACACTCTTTGACCTTGAACTTGTGGTTAATGATGATTGGTTTCTCCATAGGCGGGAACAAAACTCAAAAGACATTAACGCTGAACTCTGAGAATGTGTCAAATCCTAAAGGAAAGTAAGAAACAGCCTCTTAGCAGAGAAGTAGAATAGGGTTTTCAACCTGCAATGCCTAATCCTGGAAGGCAAGAAGCAGAAGAAGAAGAAGAAGAAGAAGAAGAAGAAGGAGAAGAAGAAGAAGAAGAAGAAGAAGAAGAAGAAGAAGAGAAGAAGAAGAAGAAGAAGAAGAAGAAGAAGAAGAAGAAGAAGAAGAAGAAGAAGAAGAAGAAGAGAAGAAGAAGAAGAAGAAGAAGAAGAAGAGCTGGAATGAATGTACTTAATGGAACTTATTTCCTGGTAATTGTTAACAAATCCTGCTAGACAGGTACTTTCAAGAAAGTGAGTGAATAAAGTCCGCTTCTCTCACTGCGAACTAATTGTTGAGAAATAGAGAAAAATCGTATATCATCTTCTCACAAGCAATAACACACGTCTTTCAAAACCTGACTATAATTTGAATTTTTTATAGTTTTCTACAGTGAGATTAACTTTAGACTGTCAGCGTTGGTTGAATGGGAAGCGTTGATGTTATTTATGGGAAAAACTGACAGTTAAATTTGAATCTTACTGTAGTTCTCTAGTAGTTTCCATTGTTTTCCATATCCATTGTTCATAACATGTGACCTGTTCCTGGCTGGATTACTCCACTGGAGGAAATGAAAGAAAGTGAAAGAAAAGGGAAAGGACGAAGGAAATTAGTGTCTAACATGAAAATTAGAAGAATGAAGGCAGAAAATGATAATCTTCCCATGTCATTCATACACATGTCTAGTGTATTTTGAATTAGGAGAAATTTTTCCATTCAACCACTAATTGTGAGCGTAAGAGGTGGATCAGATTCAGTTTCTTATGTAGATACTAGTTTATGATATCTGACAATATAAGGTAACTATTTTGAAGTAGGATAAATTTTCCCATTCAACTAATAATTGTGAGCGTAAGAAGTGGATCAGAAATGGAGGATTTTCATCAATGGTGGATCAGCGAATCAGAGGACCAGTGGATCAGAGGACCAGTGGATCAGAGGTGGATCAAAAATGGAGGATCAAAATGGTGGATCAGCTAACCAATGAATTCTACAATGTATGCATTGAACTGTTGAACGATATGGAGATGAAATGCAATTTCAATCGCAGTATTATGATATAATTTTATTGTGTTAATCTACAAGAAACAGCAAAGTTTGAACGAATGATTGTTCATTATAGAAAGATATCCCACTATTTCTATCAATACTCTACCAAAAAGCTTGGGAAATAAGGAAAACAGCGTTTTCCCTTTCTTATTCTTATTTGAACTTGTCAAAATTATTTCAACAATCCAATAATGTTGATAATTATTGTGATATTATCAAAAAGTTCATGGGAAATGAATTAGGATTGGAGAAACTAGACAAACATCTAAAGGTGCGTACAGATTTACGCGCCGCGAACATGAGCAATTCACTTTTAATCAGCTGACTATATCTGTATTTTTACAGAAACGGTAAGATCAGATATAAAAAGCTTGGCATCAGCTGATTAAAAGTGAATTGCTCATGTTCGCGGCGCGTAAATCTGTACGCACCGCAATCTGAACATGAGCAATTCACTTTTAATCAGCTGATGCCAAACTTTTTATATCTGTATCTTACCGTTTCTGTAAAAATACAGATATAGTCAGCTGATTAAAAGTGAATTGATCATGTTCGCGGCGCGTATATCTGTACGCACCTTAAGATATCACGTCAAAAATAATATATAAATAATATTGTGTAATTAGACGTGAAATGTATCAGAAATAGACATCTCTATTTTCTGCAAATTTCACACCACTGTTAAACCAATGAAAGTGATTAATGTGTAAGTAACATATTACATTGTGATTACATCGTAATGAATATTACTCAATGAACAGTTAATTGCAGATCAAATATTTGTAAATCATTGATTTGGAAACATGATATTGACGACAATAATACGATTGAAGTCAGTAGCATCCCGCATAATCATGAGCGATTCACCTTGTTCCGTGAAAATACATGACTTTTATTAAAGAGGTTTTAGAAGTAAGTTACTTGTATATTTAACAGGTCAATGGTTGACCTTGATGACAGTAGGTCAATGTCATACAATGACAGGTGAAGGTCGTCAGTAATTTCATACCGAATTGCCAAAATTTTTGGACAATGCTAAAATGTCTAAATTTCAAGATCAAATCCCATTAAAACATTTTTCAATGCATAGAGAAGTTTCAGGTTCAATTTTATTTATCCATTAATTTCTTCTGTTATAAATTGCATACTACACAATCCAGCTGGAATGTATACACCAGCACTAATTATAGTGATTACCGAAAATTAGAATTTGATGAATAATAATTGAAAAATTATTTACATTTAATGGTGTTTTGCACCAATCAGGATAAACCATTTGATGTAACCTAAAAAAGTATTATTGAGTTTCAAATCTGAAATGTTGGAAACTAATAATCTGAAAAAAGTCTATTCAGGCGTGGCCAACACAAATCAGAGCACATTGATTCTAGGAAGTTTTGAGAAGAGTGACGTCATCACACATTTCTACCCAGAACAGCATTCCTCCGTCTGATATGCAAATCAAGCCAACTCTGACTTATATTGTCGTCGTTGTAAACAATATTCGAACTTGATTTCCTTGACAATGTACCAAGTTCAGGCGGACTTTTCAAGTTCGGAATGGTCGCCAAACATATGGGGCTTACATCATTTCAAGTTGAGCTAATTGGATATTGAAGTAGTTGATTATCAATATTTTGATCAATTAAATAATAATTGAGGTATTGAGAAGTAGGTGGGATATTCTTCCATACTAGTGAAGAACATATATAGACAATGGGACGATGCTTTAAATAAATGGTTTTCACGTTTGAAAGTTTATTGATCTGATTAGCTCAAAATTTCACTTAATAATTTTTGTGGACTAGAAAATTGTGTGAGAATCAAATCATTGAATCAAGATAACCCTGGACTATCCATTTAATGCATATATATCAATCCATTCAACTTATTCACAACACAAAAAAATGTTAATTAATGTTAATTGGATATTAAAACAGTTTTTAGTTATTCCTGAAAGTTTCGCCTGAAAATTCGTGAATTTTATGTAGGCTATGAATTTAGATCAATAAATTTATCCTTCATTTTTCAGCACACCACATCTTTTTAGCAAATTTGTCCTGGTTTATTGTGTTGAATTCAGTGGAACTGTTGTAATTATTGTTTCATTGTATATTGTTTTTCACATTACATTTTTTGTGTTGTGAATAAGTTGAATGGTATTGTATTGATATATATATGCATTGATACTCAGGGACCGAGCCATAAGAATCATTTTCTTAGTCATTTTCAAACGACGTTTTTAGAGTCGACAGCTCAGGAAGATCTCCGATTGGCTGATTATCGGCTGATTCCTGAACGCCAACTCTATCAGTTGATGATCAGCCAATTGGAGAGCCTTCTGCCCCGACGACTCTAAAAACGACCGAAAAAACTCTTCGTATAGATTGGCCCCAAGTCTCTAAGCAATAAAATTGGGATTTAATTTAGATACAAAAATTTCGAAGATCGTCTAAATTAACTTACAAGACAATTTAATCTCATTGCAGTGAATAGTTCGAAAATCACAATAAATTATACATAATTGAAATACATGATGGTTTGTGGACGTGCATCAGATATACAGATCTAGGATGATTCATGTGAGCAAATCATGTATTACACTAATCCATCCGCATTGAATAACAAAGCTGCTCGGAGTTTGCTAATACCTTCAAAGGTTACCTTGTTACGAATCTTATCAGCAGGAAATCTAGCGAAACCAAGATTGAGCATCAACGTCCTTGAGCAAAAAATACCAGAAAGACTCAGATGGCCTACAAGAGAAAAAATATGCAAATCACTCGTCCTTGAGTGATGGACATTGAGTGATAGTTTCTTCACTTTAGTTCATTTGAGTGATAGTTCGTCAATGAAAAGGTGATCATAATTGTGAACGATAGTTCTAGATCTAACAATAATTAGGGGATTAATTGAATGAACGAAGTGAGTTCTAGTTTAGAGGTAATTCCTCGTCGTATGTTTTACCATAGAGAAACAATAGCGTAAGTAGATATCCCATGGTATAGGGCGTTTATGTCGCAACTTTCACTGTTATCTCAAGCCGATTACTGTTGATTATTGTCGAATTTTACTGTTTTGTTGGGGTAAGAGTGTATGAACGGTACACTATGAGAGACTACCAGTGTCACACAGCTTCATGGGAAAGAATTACATGAACTTTCGGCTTGAGATAACAGTAAAAGTTGCGACATAAACGCCCTATACCATGGGATATCTACTTATGCTATTGTTTCTCTATGGTTTTACTCTCACTGACAAAGACTTTGACCAGTCGACCATTGATATTGATTTTGAACAATCGACAATCGATTTTTGACATAGATTGTTCACAAATTTTCAACTTCAAATCAAGATTGTTGCCAACGAAATTGACGCCTCATTCGTCATTTCTGAGAATACATCTGAATAACATTGAAAGTTCATGAAAACATTTAGTACTGATAGAAATCCGAAGCATTCAAATAAGCCTAAAATGACAAATCACATGTTCCAAGGAATGAGGAATAGATACATTGATTGACATGTTAAAAATTAATCTTGCTAGTAAGATACACTATCAGCAGTTTTTTGTATTCCTGATATCAGAAGTGGAAAAAGTATATTGAGTATATTGAAGTAGAACTTGTATTCAAAACATCTTTGGTATTTGTTAATTATAATTATTTATTAAGTATTTAGTTACACTGTATTATTTATTCAATTGCTTTTGTTATGTTGAGGTTGAGTGGTAGAGAGGACTTAAAAGTCCCAACTCCGCCTAATAAAGAATTTTTTCATTTCATTTCATTTCAATTTATCTTCTCTTAGGATTGACTAAGCTTCAAATAAGACATCAATATTCCAAAATTAGATGATGGCGAATTCTTCAGCCTGAAGGAATTATTATATTTGAGGGTTATCATAATATTTGAAGTAAATTTCCTTTTTTGGAATATTTTATTGTTCTATTGTGTAGTGGAGATAGATTGAGCTACGATGATTAAATCTATATACCAGAAGGAAAAACAAGATGAGAGGAACAAATTAAAGGGAAGAGGAGAAGAGTAAATGGATGAAAAGGATGTGTAGCAGAAAATGAAGAAGTAGTAGAAGTAGAAGAAGAAGACGGAGAAGACGAAGAAGATGATGATGCTAGTTGATCTCTGTGTACGGTAAAATCAAGTTTCACTCACTCTTCAATAGCGGACCAACATCTTCTATTGAGTGTATCAGAAGTGTATAGGCCAGTTGCTAGTACAGTATATCACAGAACTAGAGCTGGCCTATAACAATGACCACACCACACAAAGTATCACAATGACAGCTGGATCAAATCCCAGCAATCAACTGATCGACGGTTGGCTGACCGACTTATTCCTCACCGAAAGTGGTACAATGTGATCGAGAATCAACGCTGAACGGGAATATTCAGAGTCCGGAGTCCTCGATCACAGTTTGATCTCCGGTTAACAGACCATGTATTAACAAAAGATTGAAGGTAACTCTCGATTGATTTTATGTGAGAGATGAATTCGTTAAGTTTGATGATTGATTGAGTTTAATCTCCGATTAAAAGACAATGCATTAACTTGTGATTGAATTTCAACTATAGATTGTAGAGGGTTTTTATAGAGTAAAGAATAATCGAGGACGTTGAACTCTATTTAAGTTCTACCAACGTCGATCAAGTTTGATGTCTGATTTTCGGTGTTCATATTATTTGGACTGTAAATGTTTGTGAGAATTATACTAAAGCCTGTTAAATTTCAATCATGATTAAATTCCACAAGAACCAATCAGGGAGGGATTTTCCTGAGAAGAAGGCTTCTCTGATTGGTTCTTGTGACATTAATCGGGATTGGAAGATAACAGACTTTTGTGCAACCGGGTCTATATAGGCTATCATAGCCTCATCTACTGTAGACTAAAGGCCTATTAATTAACTATTGAAATTCGGAAGAGAAACATTTCTGTTTGTATCTCTCCCAATCAAGGATTTGATTCTGTGCTTGTAAGTATTTCATGGTCTAAGAGTCATCAACAGAGAGGTACCTGAAAAACGACATCAACCAACGATAGATAATATTTTTCTCGTCATACAAATGGGAGTTGAGTATTTGATCAAAAACATTTTGAATATCCCTAGGATAGCTAATGAGAGAAAATGAATTTCGTAGACTTGTCAACTTGACTGAGAGAAAGAATTCAGCCAATGAGAGAGCAGAGATTCTCTTGTCATCCAACCGTCAACGAAAGTTGAGTAAAAGAGAGCTAAACTTGATAAATTTCAAGCAATCACAATAGAAATGAGAGAGTAGGAAGTTTCTCGTAATGGCGACAGCCGACCAATGGGAGTTGACTAATAGAGAACTCGACCAATCACAAGCTAACCAATGAAAATGAAGTAATGACGACAGCCAATTAGAGCTAACTGAGACAGAGTTCAACCATAGTGAAACAATAGCGTAAGTAGATATCCCATGGTATTGGGAATTTATGTCGCAACTTTTACTGTTATCTCAAGCCGATTACTGTCGATTTTTACTGTTTTGTTGGGGTGAGAGTGTATGAACGGCACAATTTGAGAGACTACCAGCGTCACACAGCTGCATAGGAAAGAACTACGTGAACTATCGGCTTGGGATAACAGTAAAAGTTGCGACATAAACGCCCTATACCATGGGATATCTACTTAAGCTATCATCTCTCTATGGTTCAACCAAACTCATCAACGCTCCTTTATGAGAGAAGCTATAAGATTTCTTGATGACATAATGATGATAATTATTATGTTAGTGATTATACCTCCCCGTTTTTTAAATCTATATGATGTCATTTCATCAATAATTTATTTGTAACCCAAATAATTTTACACCGTACATCATATGAACAAAAAACTACATCGACCCACCCAAAAATTCCCTAAACTCATGCATAATTCACGAATAATTACTACGGTACATTGACAGTCACAATATTCGCGAGTCATCCTACAATAGAAAACAGTAAAATTGTAGTCAAAGCTGAAACTTGTTCATTGTTTGTAGCAAATGAACAGTTATTTGACGTGTTTGCTAACAGGTTAGTATGTGTGCGTGTGTGTTATAATGTTGTGAGTTAACTGCATGCTGTCAGCAATATTTATAAATAGCATTAATGCTTCCCATCCATAGAGTGCTGACAGTTTAAAATGAATCTGATTTCTCATTGTAGAGTGAACATAATCACACATGCAAGAGCGATGACTTTATCCACGGTTCACAGACTCAGCAACAATATGACTATAGAACTATGTGTAGTACTTTATTGATATAGTTGTGGTTGTATGACAATATAGCCCAACACTATACATAGAAGTATATATGTGTAGTACATGCCAATAATAACCTATTGACGCGCCTTGATTAGTAGCGCGTGTTTGAATCCTGCTCTGTGATTGGCCAGCATCCGGAAGAGCTGTCCTCCGATTGGCCAGTTGCCGGAAGGTGCAGAGGATCCGACAATCAGCTGATGAATAATAAAAAAACTGGGCCTAATAATGTTATCGCTCTGGAACAATGTTCCGCTGAATTTAGAGAACGATGACACACTTTTTATGGCGTTAGTTCCGGTTTCCTGAACGGAAATTGTTTGAATTTGCCATCAAAATAACGCGACGAAATTTACATCAATATCCCTCTGATTATGCAAGTGAGATGAATGTGAATTATGAATGATTTCACTTTCTCCTATGTAATTAGAAACGGAATTCCTGGAAAATATTGCTCTAAATTGTGTCAGGGTTTATGAATCATGTCGGTGAAAATGAAACGTATGACGAATTTTGTAGTATTTTTGGCTGCTTACATACAGAGAGAAACTGGTGATAGCAACGCAACAGTAACTGGAGCAACTGTAGTTGTTGACACGTTACTCCACACATTCAACTTAGTAAGCTATGAGAGAGCAACTCAATTTTGCGTTGTATTGCTGTATGAAGATAGCCTCAACAATCTGTAATAATATAATGTACGATAATAATAATATAATACTATAATATGTATAATAGGCCAATGTACGAAGACTTAGTGAATGTACAGGATAGTCACAACAGTCAATAACTCTTCCATCACCAATTTAATAATTAATTGAATATCAATAAGAGATATGGATATAATTTGAATATCCAATTAGATAAGAGTTTGATAAGAGATAGATAAGAGACAACTCTATTGAATCAGTTTTTTTAAGAGAGAAAGAAGAAACAAGTTAGTGGAGCTGGTTTCAAGCAATCACCCTTCCAATGGGAGTATCAAGCGGGTATTTCATTATCACTATCATAATAGCTTGATTTCTTGTGTGCTTAATTAGAATTTAATTTCCTCTGTTACAGGTAAATTTCAATCCAGTCGTTGGGATTTCAATTCAAATAACCTTGGTGAGTGGATGTTATTTTACATGATGCTGCTGCTTACATTCCGCCTGACTTGTGCGTATCCAATGACGTGTTGTAATGTGTTCATTATGAAAATGGATTTCGTAGCTTTTGGGTTCAATTACCTCCACTTAAACTTGAACAAGATCAACAATCATAAAGTTTCATAAGATTTAAGAAGTCATATAAAACAGAGACAGCGCACTGTACAATAGCAAAATAATATAAACACAAGACAAACCCTATTTATTAACATTTACGTATTTTACCCTATTTTATTAACATTATTTATTACATATTCAACTAAGTTGATTAATATGTGAAAATTCTACTGTCAGCTATTCTCGAAGTACAAGACTTCTCAATTAATATCACACAAACTTCAAATAATAAATAATCTGGAAAAAAACATACAAGCTGTGTTGACAATTTACAAACTGTTACTTGACCTTTGCTACTTCTTCTTCTCCTTCTTCTGCTTCTTCTCCTTCTTCTCCTTCTTCTCCTTCTTCTCCTTCTTCTCCTTCTTCTCCTTCTTCTCCTTCTTCTCCTTCTTCTCCTCCTCCTCCTCCTCCTCATCCTAATCCTCCTCCTCCTTCTTCTTTTTTTTTCTCCTCCTCCTCTCCTCCTCGCCCTCCCAGGTATAAAATAAAGGCAGTCATTCTATTCTATTCCATTCAATCTTCTTCTTCGCCTTCTCCTTTCCTCTTCTCCCTCTTCTTCTTTTTCTTCTTCTTCTTCTTCCCCTTCTTCTCTTCTTCCTCCTCCTCCTCCTCATCCTTATTTTTCAAATCATTTTCTTTTTTCTTGACTTTTCGAAGTAACCATTCAACTTGAGCAAGGCAAGTTCCGTGTACCATGAAGCTATATCGAAATTCACTTCTTAGTGTCAGCATTTGTTAAATTAGAAGGCTTGAAGTCATTTATGAGCGATACTGACAGTTTCTAGTGAATCTCATTATAGCAAAGTTTATAATTAGATCGTAGCCAAGTGCCTGCAAATGTCAGGCAAACTGATTTACTGCCACACGCCTTTGTGTTTTATTGATCCCAATGGCAGCTCATAGATGTCCATCAACTTTCCATCGATAAAAGTCATTAAGAAAGATCATGAAACACTATGAAAGTCCAATATTCTTTCGGTAGAAATTGAAAATCTTCAGGCACCGTTAAAGTGTCACAAATTTTTAATTATGGAAATTGAAAGATATTTGGACACTATTAAGAATCAATCATTGTACATTACCGATTAGAGTTTAACGTTCAGACTTCAATCTTCGATCATAGTTTAGTCTCTGATTAGAGTTTGAGCTCCGATCACGGTTCAATTTCTGATCAGTAGTGAATTTGGATTTTCAAGTCTAACAGCCAGTTGTCAATCAATCAATTTTCAATGATTGTAATAAAAAAAATTGGACACCAATAAAATCTCACAAACAGCCATTCTAATAAAGAACTGAGTTTTTTTATTCCGTTATACGTGACATATCAAAGGAATGATCATAGATAAGAGATTAAAATCCTGTTCGTTAACTGATGATTCGAAAACCATTTAATTCAACTCAAGTACTGTAGTTTTAAGTCCCCTTTTAATATTTTACGTCTGGTTTCCTTATCAAAAACTCAGTAACTTAGTCATTTTGAAGTTAAGACTTCAATTGTTTTGTTAGAATGAACGACCGAATACAAGGTGGATTGTCTTTCTATTTCCATGGTATCAAATACCTTTTCTGTTTCTGGAGAACCAGAAACAATAAGTTCCGGTACAAGTTACAGTGATTCAAGCACCAAATGTAATTTTCAAGTTTTTTAAAATTAGTTCAGGCTCCATCAATTTGTAACAGGAACTATTATTAAGACATTTTTACTTTATCCAAATAAATTTAGACGTAAAATTGTTCCCGGAGAATTAATATCTGTAGCCTACTAGGTCCTTAATTTATTGAGAATATAGACTACATAACAACTCTTCACACAGCTTCAAAACAATGCATCCGAAACAGAGATCTCGAGATATTTTTGTACTTTTACAAGTATATTACTCATTGACTATTAAGAGCTCCTAAGAACAACTGAATAAACCTCTGCACTAGATTACATTAATTCATATGTAATCTCCAAGTTGAGAAACATCTCCAGGTTACTTGAACGTTTAAAAACAGCTCAGCGAAGCAACCGAGAACCTTTCAACAAGCCAACTGAACTGGTTACGTTTTTCAATAATAGCCTTGGAAAGGAGAACACTGAATTAAGTGCGTTCAATCTGCCAACTGTGATTGCTAACTAGAGTCAGAAAGTTGACTCGAGTATCTAACAGACGTGACTGGAGTCCAAAGACGATACATTCAAATCAATTTTTATTTCCACAAAAAAATAAATACAATTTTCCTCCACCTACTGTCAAAAGTACTTACTTTACTCCCTGAAACATGATACTAAAGTGTCACTTTTTCGCTCTCGGTACTAAAAAACAGAAAAACTCCCTAGGGAGTAAAAGTGACTCCATTTAAATAACATGGGAAGCATCCCTATTTTAAAAACGTACATTTGGAATAGGTCAGAAGGTCTAAGCCCAGATGAGGAAGCATATAGAGTAGTCATTAAACCAACTAAATTCAATACCTCAACCAGACATTTGATCGATATATAAAATTTATGTTTGTATGCTGAAATTATTATTACAAACTTCATATCACTATACTAAAAAAAATGTATACATTTTTTTCTTTTATTCCATGTTATTCAAAATATCAGCCAACGAATATTACTTATTAACTAATCAAATTTGAAACGAGAACTTCATCATAGCTGTAGTTTTGGCTGTCATTGTTGTTACAACTTTAGCCCACAGATAGAGCTGTCGGAGGAGAACTGTGATTACAAGCCAGATGTTTCTGTTTACTTTTTTAGATTATGTTGTAACACATTGTTTGGTCACATACGTTTTTAAAAATTATTTTATTAGCAGTTTTTATAAAAATGTAGGTGGAGGAAAAATGTTGTGTATATCACGAGTGAAAAATGTTTTTTCTCCCTCAGGAAAATTGTTGCCCTCGGCATCGCCTCGGGCTTCAAACTTTTCCCTCAGGGAGAAAAAACAGCACTTTTCACTCTAGATATACAAATAACTATTTACCAGATAATTACTTTGATACCAGAGAATGCTGTTACAGATTATTCAGATACAGAATTGCTCCATATATACAGTTTATTTAGATACAGAATAGCTAGACTGTTGTTTATTCTATAGTAAAACTGAGTCGACTCCAGTGAATTCAGTTAGAGTCACTTTTCGATTAAAATCAGTCACTGTTTGATCTGGGAACTTTGCTTGTCTTCCTTTCAAATTGTAAAACATGATTGAATGGGAAGCATCAATGGAATATCTCAGGAATACTAACAGTCTAAAGTGAATATCACTAAAGTTAGTGAGGGCTGGGATTCAAGCCTCTTCCATACTTGACTCGCTCACTACTAGAGTCCACAGACTACCAATGTTTTCCTAATGTAAAACGGATTCGACTCAAATGAATTCAGTAAGAATCAAGTCTATTGCGTCACCAGTTACTACAAATGAGTCGTGACGGATTACAGTATAATTATCAGTTACCTATAATGAGATTCACTTGAAACTTTCAGCATTGTTTAGATTGATAGCTTTGGTGTTATCTTCCAGGAATTCTGACTGTTGAAAGTAAGGTAAAACTATTAAGTGAAGTAAAAAAGTGAAGTTGAACTGTCAGTATTAGTTGAACAGGAAACGATGGTGTTATCTTAGAGGAATGCTGACAGTTCAAAGTGAATCTTACCAATGATGTTAGTGACTTTGATCGTGGTCTGAAATCCCCATTCACTAGTGAAAGTTCTTCCTATTCGTGAAGGTTCTAGATTCGATGAACACTGTGATTATTTTGTCGACAAACACGTTAACATTGCAAAATCTCAATGGAAGGATGTGAATCAGATAGAATTGAAATTGAAGAGTTAATTGCGGAACAAAAAGTTATTCCATTGAGTAACTACGGTGATGGAGCACAATAGAATATTTATCAAGTATTCTTTTATTTATTGCAACATCATAAAATGTTTTGATGGAAGAGAGAGAGAGTGATTGATTGATTGCCTTTATTAGGGCGGAGTTAGGACTCCTGGTCCTCTCTGCCACACAACTCTTTACATTTCATACAAATGAATACTATAATAACAAATTCAAGATTATAATAACTTAGAAAAATGAACAGAAAATCTAAACTTCAAATTGATAACTAATACAAAATGAATTTTTACAAAAATGAATTTTGAATGGATATTCAAAACTATGCCTATGAAAAAAGTCGATGATAATGAAATTTAGAGATTGATCGATTGAGTACTTTATTTATGTAGATTACAATATATACTGGCTTATACACTTATATACAATAGCTTACAATACAGCAAAATTATGGATGAATTTACAAAATATAAATTAAGAAAATAATTATTGAGCTGTATATAATATGAAAAAAAGAATTTGTAATAACTGTAGATAAAATAGATAATATTGTTATGCATCTACATAAATTGGCGGAGCTTTGGACATATCAATGTCCATTCTTTGGAAAGAATATTCGAAGTATTCTTCCCACTAACCCTTTACCAAAAGCGAGAGAGAGAGAGCGAGTGAGAGAGAGTGCGTTAAGAAATAGAAGAGAGCAGGAATGATAGCGAATCGTAATCGTAAGAATAACGGACCAATGGCAGCAAGCCACGCCTACCAGCTCCCCATCCTCTCTTCTGATTGGTGGATTGGAACGCCTACTGGTGTAGTTCTCAATTCTGCATGTAGGTTGCACCACTTACTGCGTTGTACCTGTTCACCTCATAACATCTCTGAATCTTAATTCCGATTGCTATTTGACCGTGATTAAACTATTGAACCTCCTGGGCTGAAGAACTCGCTCATGAAAAACCATTGTACTAATATAATTTGTACTGCAATTTGTGATTGGTTTTGTTTTTGACATGTGAATCAATATAACTTAATAGTTCACTCCGTGTGGGCAGATAACTCTAACTGTAAGATGACATCTTACACGATTGTCACCCAAAAATGACCAAGAAGTACATTTGCACACGGACTAATATTCCATATGAGTTTTGTATGATTCTTTCCTCCTCGTGATTATTCAGTCCATCTATAGCATAAACAATTTCTCGTAATAATTATGAGAGCTCTCGTATATTGAGAGCCTATCCTTTTTTGTCTGAAAAATCACGAAGGAATCCATAATTTTTTTTGTACAACGAACCTGATATGTAAAAAGTTTCGAAGAATGTGCTCAAAAGTTGTAGCTGCTTGATCAAAGAGTTTGAAAGTTATTGTAGAACATAAAAGCGTTGAGGCGGACAACGATTTTGGCCTTGAGTCAAAAGTGAGAATTCGCTAACGTCCGTTCAACAAATATTTTGTGTGCTAATAAACAAAAAAAAATCATAGATCATAGTGTGAATTTGTCTCGTGTTGGATGAATGGAGTAATCTCTCGAACTTACAAGCTCATAAGAATTTTTCTAGAGACGTTTTCCAGACAGACCACTCAATATAAATTTAGACACCATAAACAATTAGACAAATCCAACAGTTTTTTGAGTGTTTACAAGCCTTGCTCTGGACTCTTTCCAGACAAACCACTCAATATTTATCAAGACACCATAAATAATCAATCCCACAATTCTCTTAATGTTCAAAACACCATAAACAATAATTCTCTAAACAGATGGGAATTACTGATATATTGTAATTATTCAAATTCTAATGATTTACAGCATTTAATTTGGATTTACGTTTAATAATAATGATTAATTCTCTAAACCTTCAAAAACTATTCAAACCTTCAAACACTTTTATAATCGAAAGCAAGATTCCACAAACGCTCGTGCATCAATTTCACAAATCGGCTGTACGTGTCGCGGTTACTTCTCGGCGTGGAACTGCTACTTTTGAACACAGTTATTGTCGGAGAATGCGGTTATTGTAACAGATGACAAGACAAGGGCAATGTCGTCGATACGCCTGACTCGAATGTGTGTCAGTGACAGTCTAGTAGATGATGTACAGTAATAGTTGTAATAGAATAGCAGTATAGTATGGATGTACAGTAGCAGTTGTAAATAGTAGCCTATACGGTGGATAGTATTACTGTATAGTATAGCTGCAATTGGTCAGTGAGTCGTCTGATCAGAAGATAAAAGGAGAGGTGGGATGAGAGGTAGAAGAAGACAGAAAGGAAAGGTAGATTGAAGGAATACGAGAGGAGGGAGAAAACAGGAGAGGAAGAAGAAGATGAAGACAGGAGAAGAGGAAGAAAAAATGAAGGAAGGAGGAAAAAGGGAGTAGAAGATGAAGGCAGGAGAAGAGGAGTGAGAAGTGAAAGATGGAGAAGTAAGAGCATAGGAATAGATTACTAAGCTTCTCTGTAAAAAATAAAATATTACTATGAGTGTGAGAAGTAGTACACGGAGGAAAAGAAGGAGGAAAAGAAGGAGGAGAAGAAGGTGGAGAAGAAGGAGGAGAAGAAGACAGGAGAAGTAGTAGAAGAAGAAGAAGACAGGAGAACAAGAAGAAGACAGGAGAACAAGAAGAAGAAGAAGGAGAAGAAGGAGAAGAAGAAGAAGAAGAAGAAGAAGAAGAAGAAGAAAAGGATGAGGATGAAGCGGAAGAAGGAAAAGAGAAGAAGAAGAAGAAGAAGAAGAAGAGGAAGAAAACGAAGAAGAAGAAAGGATGAACAGTAATAAAAAGAAAATGTGTAACAAGTAGTAGAAAATGAATAAGGAATTGAAAATATGAAGATGAGATAATTAGTCGAAGCTTTTAAGAAAGAAGTAGTTGTGAAATGTGGGTGGAATCAGAAAAACAACCAGATCAAAATAAAAAATATTAACTGATCAGAACTGATAGAAGGAGAAGGAGAGAAAAAAGAGATGGCCAATAAGAGAGAGAGAGAAAGGAAACTTATGAAAATGGATAAAGAGCATGTTGTTAATTTCACTAAATTGTAAGAGAACTAAACTAGCGAGATAACATTGAATAGAAATTGTCAGATTACTGTCTACAGAAATTGTGAGGATAGGAAATAGCAACCAAATAGGACCAAAAATAGTATACGATGGAAAAAGTGAAAATCAAGTTATTCAACCTCTAATGAATTGTAATTGCTCTTAAACATCTCAGCTCCATCCTCCGGAAGTCTCTTCATTATAACAAATTTACCTCCTAGTTCAAAGCTCTCAACCATAAACCTTCTTCGAAAATCACCAATTTACAATTTTTTGTGAACATTTTCAAAAGTTGACCGTTCATTTCCTTCTAATGAACCGAGCAGCAAACGGTGAGTTCAAATTGTAAATTATCCGTTCAAAATTCCCGAAAAACGCGGTCGTCTCAAAAGTAACGGTCAACTGAACCTGTTTGGAAATGGAAGAAATTTAGCTCGATAAAAACCAAATTGACGGTGATATTCAACGATCGTTAACAATTTTAAGTCGGAACATGATGATTTTTTGTTGATTGCTCAGGATAGTTTATAGGACAGAATTAGAGTCTACCTTAAAAAACAAGAAATTTATGACACAGTATTTAATGGGCCTTGAAAATAAGCCTTATTATGTTCTTACCTCTAAACATTGATATTTTTTGACCTATTATGTTCTTCACATCCAAAGATCCAAACTATATACAATCACGTTCGTTCTTATTAGCCCAATCGACCATTTCAGTTATTTACTTCTCTATAATGTTTGTATTACGGTCATGTTCCATTTCCTGGTATTGGTTGCTTACATTAATGTGAAAGCATGGAGAATTTAAAGTATTTGAATTAAGTTCTTTCACCATGTAAAAACTCATAAAATGTCAATGATGTGCTGATCAACACTTCAATCTCCTCAACAATTATTTTATTGAATAATTAAGAGTTAATTAATACAACGACTTGAAGTTGTCAAAGCCACTTCTAAATTTATACAATTACTAGTTGAACAATTCATAATCTAAATTTTGATGATCAAGTTTCTTTTAAACCCATGTTTTGTAGTAGTAGGTAGTAGTAGTTTTGTAGTTGACCGAGCGAAGTGAGGTCTAAGATTCAAGTCGACGGTTTGGCATGTCTCTTAATGTTTATATGTTTATATGTATATACATTTACGGCGAAACGCGGTAATATATTTTCATGAAATTTGACAGGTATGTTCCTTTTTAAATTGCGCGTCGACGTATATACAAGTTTTTTTTTTGAAATTTTGCATTTCAAGGATAATATAAAAGGAAAAAGGAGCCTCCTTCATACGCCAATATTAGAGTGTAAACTCTAAGGTTCAACTTTACGAAATTTATATTGATTTTAAATTGGTAATCAATAATTTTGATGTAAAGTGGACTGTATTGAATAGAAAAGAAACAAGTGATATCTCTACAGAAACAAGTACATGCAATGAATATATAAAAGAACAACTCACCGAAAATCTGCAGAGTACCTAATGTAATATTTATATTATTGAGCTTACAACTCCCAGGTAAGGTATTCAGGTGTCCCCGAGGTAGGAGATGAATCAAGGATGGTGAAAAGGCAAGCTTAATTGTCATCTACTGTTGGTAAATTCGGCTTCCATCATATAACGTTGCACATATATTTCTGACGAGATATTTACAATGTCTTTAAAGACTATAGATCGGTGAACTTTCCAATCGAAAAATAATAGTTTAAAACTTTCAACTAACGGGAGTTTGGCAAACACTCTTCCAAACGTAGGTTATGGTGTACGATTTAACATTAACGAAAAAATAATAATTTGAAGAACGATTTTCTTCCGGGAATGATCGACGAATAATATCAATTCCCGACTCGAGGCAAGCTATTACAAAGCAAGACTGAACTGAAAGAAACAGCCTACCGGCTAGTGAGCGCGACACACTCAAGTGAAAGAAATACGAACTGAACAAGGAGCGCGCGTCCAATTCAAAAACGAAAAATGAAAACTAGAGCTGGCTCCAACATCCCCCCCCCAGCTGAAAAGCTATTTTCAGACAAGGCTAGAGAACAAAGAAACGAAAAAACAATGAATAAACGACGAAAGAAATAAAAATAAAACAAAACGAGAATAAAACAAAAAATGCAAAAGGAAAATTATTGAGTAGGCAACGGATACAACTTTGTAGCCGGCCTTTTGAAGCGACCATTGGCGCACTGCACCATAGCCACTCGAACGACACCGTCAGCACCGGGAAATACTTCCTCAATCACCCCCAGAGGCCATTTCAACGGTGCGACATTTGGTTGATCCACTAGGACGATTGTACCAACCGTGAGAGGGGTGGAATCCTTACACCATTTCACACGGGTTTGTAATTCATGTAAGTATTCTTTGCGCCAACGACTCCAGAAAGACTGAACCATTTGATTGACTAATTCAAACCGATCCAATCGATTCATTGGACGATCTTCCACATTTAACATAGGAAGGTACTTAAGAGGTGTCAAAGTGAGAAAATGAGCCGGTGTGAGGGCGAGGGGTTCACTCGGATCCGCGCTCATTTGACATAACGGGCGTGAGTTAAGTACAGCCTCAATTTGAACTAAGACAGTGTTCAATTCTTCGTAAGTCAACAACTGGTTACCAATAACTCGAAACAGGTGTGACTTTACTGATTTTATATTCGCCTCCCAAAGACCGCCGAAGTGAGGTGAACCTGGCGGGATGAAATTCCACTCAATGCTATGATCAGCAAGTTCATTCTGGAGCAGGTTTTGATATTCCTTGGAGTTCAGCATCCGTGACAATTTTATTAGCTCATCATAGGCGCCGACGAAGTTGGTACCATTATCGGAATACATGACCTTACAAGGACCTCGTCGAGCAAGGAAACGGCGAAAAGCTGATAAGAACATTTGGGTCGATAAGTCCGAAACTAATTCAATGTGAACGGCTTTAGTTGCCATACAGACAAAAAGACAAATGTACGATTTAAATATGAAAGGATTCCGACGCCTGGCCATGGTGATTCGAATGGGTCCACCATAATCAACTCCACATTGGACGAATGGTTTAGCCGACAAGGTTCTACAGGCTGGCAGATTGCCCATTTTCGGCGGTGTAAGAGTGGGACGATAGTGAAAACACTTGTTACATTTTCGTACATGACTCCTTATAAGGACACGGGCTGATAAAATCCGATATTTTTGTCTCAAAATAGACGCCAATAAATGAGGTCCAGCGTGACAGTGCTTTTCATGAAAATAATCAATCAAAAGCGTGACCAATGGATCATTTTTCGGTAATATAATCGGATGACAGCTGTCATAATTCAACTCAGAATTTTGTAAACGTCTACCCACACGAATAATATCATGATCAAGAAAGGGTGACAGTTGTTGAAGATGAGAAGTACATTCTTCCCAGCTTTCAATTCCAGTAATTCTTTCGAAAAATGAATTTTTGTACGACTTTACACAAATGTTTTTCCGCCAAATCGAAATCTAATTCATGAGGTTTAGGCAATAGACGAAGTACTTTCAATATTAACACCATGATACGCAATAGACGTTGGTAGTTGGAACAACGAGCAATTAAAAGATGAATCGAATTAATAGATGAATTTTCCGACTGTACTACAGTGACAATTGAGTGAACCTTGACCTCAGGTAGACACTCTATAGATTCCAGATCGACCTTGACGGGCCAATCACTCTCTTCTAACATTAGCCAAGAGGGGCCAGACCACCACAAATCATGATTAATTATTTCAGAAGGGGATAAACCTCTCGAAATGGGATCAGCTGGGTTGAATTTCCTGCCACGTGTAACCAGTCGTTGATAGGACAGTCTTGAATTTTCGTAACTCGATTAGCGACGAAAGATTGCCATCTAGATGGACAGCCCCTGATCCAATGTAAGACAACAGTTGAATCCGATAATGCAACAACGCGAGTCACGTGACAACGAAGGCTCAAAACAGAGACAACAACCTGTATTAATTCAGCGAGCAAGAGCGCCGCGCATAATTCAAGCCTAGGTATGGATAAAGTCTTAGATGGCGCGACTTTTGATTTAGCGCACAACAATGTGATAGTTGCAGGTTGCATATCCATTGAGATTTTATGTAGATCACACCACCATAACCTAAAGTCGATGCATCACAGAAACCAATGACAGTAATTTTCGAATCATTCATCACTCCTAAATGACGTGGTATGAAGAGATTGGACAATAAAGGGAACTCCTTCTGACATGTCTCCCATTGAAGCGCAATAGAGGGAGGTACTGAATCGTCCCAATCAAGACCAGCATTCCATAATTGTTTAATTAAACATTTAAGAAACAAAGTTAGGGGTGACAAGAGTCCCAAAGGATCGAAAATGCGTGCTACTACCGATAAAATGTGACGTTTGGTAGGAACAGACTGATTAGGATTCACTGAAAAACAAAACGAATCACTACCAGGTTGCCATTTCAAACCTAGGACAGCCAACAAATTTCCCATCTCGAAATCTTTAGACAAGGCCGATTTTTCATCTTCCGAGAAATCATTCATCAATTCAGGTGAATTGGAACTCCATTAGTAAGTTCGAATCCGCCTCTCTCGAACAATTCTTTAGCCTGACTACAAAGACGATTTGCTTCACCTAAAGAAGACACACTTGTCACCAAATCATCCATAAACATGTCACTCGGAATACGAGCTTTAGCATCAGGGAAATTTTCACCTTCTTCTTGAACAAGTTGATGGACAGTTCTGAGAGCTAGAAACGGTGACTCACTCAGACCAAATACGACAGTTTTTAATTCAAAAATTTGTATGGGATCATTGGACGAAAATCTCCATAACAAACGCTGAAATTTGCGACACGATTCATCGACAAGAATCTGTCTATACATCTGCTTTATATCAGCAGTTACAGCGATAGAAAATAACCGAAAATTGACTAACAGAACGAAAATATCCGTTTGCAACTTGGGGCCGATATGAAGTATATCATTCAATGATACTCCAGTAGTAGTTTTCGCGCCTGCGTCAAAGACAATACGCAAAGGCGTTGATTGACTCTGAGTTTTGATTACAGCATGATGAGGTATAAAATAACCACTTTTATCACTCTGATTTTTTATCAATTCCATGTGTCCTTGTTTGAGATAATCCAAGAGGACATCGTGATACACTAAACGCATGTTTGGATCACGTGCCAGTCGTTTCTCCAAACTGATGAGTCGACGTTCTGACATAGCATAAGAATCACCAAGACAATCAGGGGATTTTGAAAACGATAATGAGACAACGAATCTACCCGAATTTTTACGACGAACGGACGATGCAAAATTCTTCTCGCATTCCAACTCATCAGCAGTGAGTTGTTTTCCTACATCTGGAACGCTTTCCACTTCCCAAAATTTTCGAACTAACTTATCCAACGGTGATGTTAGACAAGTCATCAAACACGTTGAATTTTCTGAAGATTGAGTTAAAATAGGGGCTCTACCCATCAAAATATAACCGAAAACACTTTCCAAGGCCATCAAATAATTCGAATCAATTTCCACACGACCATTTCGGAAAATATGGGGCACTAATTCAGCTCCTATAATAGCGTCAATTTCGCTGGGAATGTGATAACTTTCATCAGCAAGTCGAAGACCAAACAAATTTGATAATTTAGAATTATCAATTTTACTAGTGGGAAGCTGTTCCATGATTTTTTCGACAACTAATGGTTCAATGGAAAATTTAACACTAGAATCGAGTCGAGATTGAAGCGTGACAAAAGTACGACCAAAAACTGATTGCGAATTTCCGCCAAAACCATTCACAATTAATTGGAAAGGAGAAATCGATAGTTGCAATTTACGACAAAGTTTACGAGTAATGAAATGACTTTGACTAGCTGAATCAACTAAAACTCTTATTTTGTGCAATCTACCTCTCTTATCAGGTACCTCAACTTGAGCAGTTGATAGTAGAACACTATACGGTGCCGACTTCGAATCGATAGAACAACAGGTAATAGTATTATTTTCTACCTTTTTCGCATCCGAATTTGATGACGAATTTGAAGCATTTCCGAAATGTAAAAGCGAATTATGCTTCTGACTACATTCCTCGCAGTTGGAAGAAGTACAATCTTTACTACGATGGGCTGGCGAGAAACATTTCAAACAGCAACCTGAACTCTTCCCCACTTCGGTCTTTGTTTAGAGTGGGTTTCGAACTCCCTCACTCTATACGGTATTTTGCCCGGCGCCAATCAATCACTTTGGATTGATAAAATAATTATTTTACTATAATTTCACTCACTGAACTAATAATAGTATTGAAGAAAAAGATAAAGATAGATAGATCAGGGTCGTGTGTAAGGGAATGTATAAAGTGAAAGGCAAAACAAAGGTTAATTATGAATTTATTATTGAACTTTAAATTTATATGAATTTATAAAAAATTGATCAAAAATATAGTAATGATTAGATATAAATACAAGATGATTAAGTTTTGAAAGTACAACAGTTCAAGTTTAATTTTAAACAACAAAATTTAACAAACAGTTCTTATTACTTTTATCAGGTTACTTGAACAATAAGAAATTAAATCAAAATATTGAACAACTCTAGTTAAAAATATGATTATAGTCAAAAATAAGAGAATTGATAAATTTTAATGAATGAATATGATTAGGGGAGCCTTGCTTTAAAAAAATTATTATTTGTGCTTAGAAGAAAATTTCAACTGTAAGCTTCAAGAAGTTAATTAGAACTGTATCTATAGATATGAATTTAAAGAGAAGTAATAATTAAGTTTGCTCTTTACTATGATGCTATGAAATTTTATATACTTATTTGGGCTTTTTAGGGTGGGGTGGTGTGGATTTTAAATGAGAAAAATTGAAAATTCTAAATACAATCTTTACCTGGCTCAGTCAATTCCCTATAGGATAATTGAAGTCTGAAACCAAAAACTCACTCCTACAACTAACAGCAACTCACTGCAACTCAACTACCACTAACTGCCACTCAAATGCCACTAACTTGCAAGGCATGGTCTGCCTGCATATATACTAGCACCACGATTTTCCACCCCTCATCACCCTTCGCCCTCTAGCTCCGCCTACACTCAAACTCTTCAGCTAATATTCTGCTTAAAATTGGATTCACATATCAATTTGAATTCACTATAATGTTTATTATGTTAAATCATTTTAAAATATGGCTCCCCTTCATTATTAAAACAAATGATATCATATATTTTATCAATATTTAAACTCTGAAGTTTGGATACTGACAATTGAATGCATTGATTTGATTAATACAGTAGGCTAATCAATCTTATAAATCTAATATAGCAAATACTTCAATAATAAATACATGAAATGAACAAAATACAATGTCATACAGTAATCATTACAATCGAGTTGAATAAATCAAATTAATAAGATACCAATCAATTACTACTTAATTAATTAAGCAGGTTTCTTATACTCATTGTCAACCTGTTTCAATCAAATATACCCAATTTATTCTATTTACAAATTTGTCCTTAGCCTATGAATTCGGATTCAACTAACTTAATTAGCTTATAATAATTATTAAATTATAATTTATTATATAACATTATATTTGTTGAATACTTTATACATATAGCCTAATCTACTTCATGACCTAATTTATAAATACATCTACTCATATATCATGTTTATCGTTTTATGTGATCACCATTCAAATAATTGATCATCAAATAATTGCTTCAATAATATCATATGCTAACCACGTGGTAAAATTGTAGCATATGCTAACCACGTGGTTACATTGTGAACTAACTCACATATCTATATTTACTTCTCTCCTAACTATATATCTATATCGCTATTCACAATTTTCATTCACCTGCCATCAACTTATGCTATAGATATATACAAGGGTTGACACAAAGCACAGTGGGCCATGTGGTTTCTATTGTAAACGTGTCTGTGACTGACGTTAGGAATGCTGTTAGCAAATTTCTAGGAAAGAATGATTTTGTCTCAAACTATTTTCAAAAGAATAATGCCCCAGCGTCTGTCTAGGTAAGCTATTCAAATGCATTCTCAATAGTTTCGAGAAACGGTTCTTTTTATTATTCTAGCTCTTCGAGCGTTCATATTCTTAAATACAATATGTTCAGAGCACGTGTTGCAACAAATAACAGAAATCTACAATTTTTAAATTTTAGGAGAGCACGTGGTCGCCATATGTGGCTCAAAACCCCCCTCTCAAGAGCAAATACTAAATGAAACATGAGTTTAGTCTTTGCGATATTAACACTAAAAGGATGGTTATTAAGATTAAACTACGTGATGAAATTAATGTTCTCACACTTCAGACACCACAACATGAGTTCATATGGACGGTCTAGAAGTTTGAAGATCACTGTAGTTCTCCATCGCGGTACAACCAGATCATTGGATGCTGCATGTTACTTTGAATTCTGACTGGCCGTTACCCTAGTGACTCGTAAGCTGATGATGTCCACCACGTCCGCTGCTCCATTTTTTTTCTTTCGTTTCTATCTTTCCTCATCATACTGTACTGTACAATAATTAATACTACCAGCTACACATTTACAGTTAAGTTTTTCAGCATAGTGCATCCTTCACACAATAAGGCTACTCAATCCACCCCTTGTGTGAAGTTAAGTTAAGTTTTAAGTACAGTTAAGTTTTTCAGCATAGTGCATCCTTCACACAATAAGGCTACTCAATCCACCCCTTGTGTGAATTCCGCACAATGCTTACTGGCTTGTTTACTCCGTGAACAATACATTCTCCATCTCACTCCTTCTCATGTCTCTCGCTCATCTCGCAGGTGTTACCACTTTCTCTTTCTACTCCAGCCCTTACACTTTCATTCTGTCCTTCTTGTGAGTCATTTGTTGTCCTCCCTTCATTGTTTATTAATTGTTCACAAGCTACTGTCCATTTCCTCATTATTATGATTTCTTTAATACTATCTATTCACACTAATGGACTTATTATATAATATTATTTACATACTTTCTCAACTAGAAAATTGCTCCATTTTATAATCAGTTCTGGGGATTGTCACGTTCCATATTTTCCATCTCATTGTTCACCTCTTCTCCAGTTATCATCTGAAAACGACCCTCTTTCTCGGTAGTCATTCTGTCCTCTTTTCCAGTTTTTATTCCGTTGAAAGGTGTTTCCATTGTCATCAGCATTACTTCTCTGCGAGTAGTTATCATGATTGATTGCTCCCCTTGATCCGAAATTATCATCTCCATATCCTGTTCTCTTTATTTGCGGATTCCTTTCTTCAAATCGTTGGCATTGTTTTTCTTCTTTCTCTCCTGCTGGACTCTGCTGACTGCGTGGCTGATTCGCGTCTCTCCTCCTCCAATTCACATTTGGTGACGAATTGGTGTTCTGCCAATTAGCATTCTGGTCGCTATTCCATTTTCCATCTCGAATGAATCCTTCTCTTTCCTTATGGCCGTTGAAAGTCAGATTGTTGTCCCGACGCTGCTGTCCGTTACCAATCTCCTGCTCTCTTCTTTTCATTTGCGGACTCTTTCTCTCTTCTCTTTGTACCCATACATTCTTCTCTTTTTGTTCTCGCTTCTCCCTTAATTCATTCTTCTCAACATCGATATTTTGCAAGCTCCATTCTTCCAATAGTTTTTCCATCTCGGGCACTGTCTTAACATTCCTATTGAATCTAGCTGTTTCTAGTCCAGTTCCATAATGTTTTACTAGTTTTATTATGATTTCTTCATCCGAGAGTGCCGGTGTCAAATTCCTTGCTATGAGCATCTGCTTTATGAAGTACTCACTTGCGTTTAATTTCCTCCCTCTAATAAATTTTCCGGTTCTCAATCTCTCTCGCACTGAATCTTGAGTGAGTTGGCTCCAGAATTTATTAGTGAAACGCTCCTCAAATTGTTCAAGAGAGTCAATGCTAGCCTGAATAATCATCCACCATGCTGAGTGTTGACTATCGAATGACTTTTCAATGATGCTTGATTGCTCACTCCAGTTAATTTTTCCACTACGCCGCAAATATTCTTTCAACTTAATCAAAAATTGCATAGGATTCTCCAGATATTTCTCAAATTTTGGCACTTCATCCGATCCCCTACAGCTGGTGTTGACGATAATCGGTTGTGTCCTGGCCTTCTCGAATTCCGTTCTCATCCTTTCCTTCTCTCTGTAAAATTCCGCGAGCTGCTCCTCAAATCTTTTAAAGGCTGCATTATCCATTCCACCTGATTTCTCTGATAGCTCCTTTCTCACCGATGCGATCTCTGTTGAAAGTCTCTTATCTATTCTCTCGACGTTTTTCTCAACTGCTGTTATTTTTATTGCTATCTCACCACAAATCTCTTTAGTTTTTTCCTCCATTTTCTTCTCAAATCTTCTCTCCAGCTGTTCTACATTGCTACTTAACTTTTCTAACTTTTCGTTCATTTCTTTCTTATTCTCTTCCAATTTCTTACTGTTTTCTTCGAAGCTGGCACCCATATCTTCCCTCATACTTGTTAATAAGTTGAAAATCTTGTCCATTTCGTTTCCTGATAGTCCTGCTTCACTCCTTTTTCCACTCGGATTTTGCTCTTGGTCGTCATGAGAGTCACCAGGTTGATTTACCATGTCAGAATTCGGTAACATCTCCGGTGAATATTGCTCCTGACTCTCACTGGTCTCGATGGTGTTGTCTATGCTTCCCTCACTGCTTTCGAAATTTGTTGTGCTGCTCTCATTTGTTGCCATTGTGTCTGATTGAAGTGTGTTTACAACCCTATTTCTAAGAAAATATCCTGACATAGGTAACCTATACTACGAACCTATTACTAATCCTACTTATCACGAAGCTCATACATGACCCAAATAATGTTCACACACAAAAATGAAATACTGTTTAATGAACTACACCCACAAATAAATAATTAAAATTTAACTTTCTATGGTGCTTGACTGGATAAAATAATATAAAAGAGATATAAATGATACTATACTCAGGGCTTCCAATTCTCTACTTCTATATCCAATTCTACTAATATAGCCCAAAACTATATTCACCAAAATAACATACTGAATGATTGATTAAACCCAAATAACAGACTTTTAAAATAAACCTACCCCTAAAGTAATATTGAATGAGAATAAATAATATCAACTTTCTTATAACCTATATAGAAATCTACATATGGTTGAGTGCACCAAATACGAACTCAAAAATTGATAGAAAAAGTAATTAAGTGAATAGGTTGAACACTGAAAATTTGGAGAATTTAAACGGATAACTTTCCCACCTGGCAATACTAATAATAATAATTATCACACTTCTGTAGCACACTCAATAAGAATTTCACACAAATGAAGATGATTATGTATACCAATTCACTATTATGCACTTTCACTTGATACACTTCAGCAGATTAACTCAGAATCTGGCCCCTAGTTGCGGCGACATTTTGAACTCTTCCCCACTTCGGTCTTTGTTTAGAGTGGGTTTCGAACTCCCTCACTCTATACGGTATTTTGCCCGGCGCCAATCAATCACTTTGGATTGATAAAATAATTATTTTACTATAATTTCACTCACTGAACTAATAATAGTATTGAAGAAAAAGATAAAGATAGATAGATCAGGGTCGTGTGTAAGGGAATGTATAAAGTGAAAGGCAAAACAAAGGTTAATTATGAATTTATTATTGAACTTTAAATTTATATGAATTTATAAAAAATTGATCAAAAATATAGTAATGATTAGATATAAATACAAGATGATTAAGTTTTTGAAAGTACAACAGCTCAAGTTTAATTTTAAACAACAAAATTTAACAAACAGTTCTTATTACTTTTATCAGGTTACTTGAACAATAAGAAATTAAATCAAAATATTGAACAACTCTAGTTAAAAATATGATTATAGTCAAAAATAAGAGAATTGATAAATTTTAATGAATGAATATGATTAGGGGAGCCTTGCTTTAAAAAAAATTATTATTTGTGCTTAGAAGAAAATTTCAACTGTAAGCTTCAAGAAGTTAATTAGAACTGTATCTATAGATATGAATTTAAAGAGAAGTAATAATTAAGTTTGCTCTTTACTATGATGCTATGAAATTTTATATACTTATTTGGGCTTTTTAGGGTGGGGTGGTGTGGATTTTAAATGAGAAAAATTGAAAATTCTAAATACAATCTTTACCTGGCTCAGTCAATTCCCTATAGGATAATTGAAGTCTGAAACCAAAAACTCACTCCTACAACTAACAGCAACTCACTGCAACTCAACTACCACTAACTGCCACTCAAATGCCACTAACTTGCAAGGCATGGTCTGCCTGCATATATACTAGCACCACGATTTTCCACCCCTCATCACCCTTCGCCCTCTAGCTCCGCCTACACTCAAACTCTTCAGCTAATATTCTGCTTAAAATTGGATTCACATATCAATTTGAATTCACTATAATGTTTATTATGTTAAATCATTTTAAAATATGGCTCCCCTTCATTATTAAAACAAATGATATCATATATTTTATCAATATTTAAACTCTGAAGTTTGGATACTGACAATTGAATGCATTGATTTGATTAATACAGTAGGCTAATCAATCTTATAAATCTAATATAGCAAATACTTCAATAATAAATACATGAAATGAACAAAATACAATGTCATACAGTAATCATTACAATCGAGTTGAATAAATCAAATTAATAAGATACCAATCAATTACTACTTAATTAATTAAGCAGGTTTCTTATACTCATTGTCAACCTGTTTCAATCAAATATACCCAATTTATTCTATTTACAAATTTGTCCTTAGCCTATGAATCCGGATCCATCTAACTTAATTAGCTTATAATAATTATTAAATTATAATTTATTATATAACATTATATTTGTTGAATACTTTATACATATAGCCTAATCTACTTCATGACCTAATTTATAAATACATCTACTCATATATCATGTTTATCATTTTATGTGATCACCATTCAAATAATTGATCATCAAATAATTGCTTCAATAATATTAATATTTTTATTATTCTAGCTCTTCGAGCATTCATATTCTTAAATACAATATGTTCAGAGCACGTGTTGCAACAAATAACAGAAATCTACAATTTTTAAATTTTAGGAGAGCACGTGGTTGCCATATGTGGCTCAAACCCTTCTCCTTAACAAAACGAAAACGGTCCCAAGGTGATAACTGACGAAAAAGACGACAATTGATCAATTTATGATTTGTCATCGAACATTTCAGACATTCTGATATTTTTACCGGTGATTTGGTCACTTGCGAATTCGATTGAACAACCAACACTTTGGATTTTGGTATTGGTTTCACTACTGGCTTGCATTGTTTAGACGATTCGTCATGCGGTAACGATTTAATCTGCCTTTCGATGAATGAAACAAAATCAGTATATGTGGGATCATCCTTAGTATGTACTGAAGCTTCAAATGCCTTTCGAGAAACAGGATCTAAAATTTTCAACGCTTGGAACAGAAATATTGCATCAGATACATCTTCACCTCGTAGGCGTTTTAAAGCAGTAATTGAACCACAGAACTGATCGACTTTAGAAACTAAACCTGCACGAGACTCAGATTTTAGACAATTGAATTCGAAAATTTGTTTCAAGTACACATTTGAGAGTGAGTGGGGGTCATTGAACCGCTTAATTAATGCATCCCAAATAATTTCATAATTATTAGCAATAGGTGGTAGATGACGTGAAATATTAGCCGCTTCTCCAGATAGTTTGGACACCAGATATTGGACCTTTTGTTGATTTGGAATCGATTTGTTGTCATGAATCATGCATTTAAACATTTCGTAGAATACCGCCCATTTTGATTGATCTCCATCGAACACAGGAATTTCAATTTTCGGTAAAATATTAGACGAATCCTTATTGGAAGATACAGGTTGAGCCGGGGTAGAAACACTAGGTACAACCTGACTGCGTTTTTTCAATTCACTAGCAATTGCTTCCATATGTTCGAACATTTCCATATGTGAACTACTAAATTTGGGTACAAATTCCGGGTCTTTTTCCATTTCAAGCTCCTGTATTTCCATTTCAACAGCTTCATAATCCTGAACAGTTTTAAGAGTGGAACTATAGAGAATTAGAAATTGTTTAGCACTAGCTTCTTCTTTTAAAGCCTTTTTCGACAAATCGAAAGTATGTTGAATACGATAGAAATATTGCTCAAGTTTAGCTCGTTTGAGCTTTAACTTCTTTTCACTCATGATTGGATATTGGAAAGGTCTTAATGATTTTCATTTACTAATTTTCGAATAAAATTACGAATGCAACAATGAACGATTTTCATTGATGATTCAAGCAAGCAAAATGATAATGTTAGTACAAATTGAACAGAGAAAGCTCAATAGACGAAGCAAGCTAAGTGATAACGTTATCAGCATTGCAAAGTAACGGTTCCGATCGGACAATAGAGATAAGAGTGAACCAACTTGATCGGCTCAATTCATAATGTACAAACAGGTTTGAACCCTAGCATGCACAAACGATTTACAATAAAATTGGATAAGTGCTTGCCAAATATTTGAATAAAAATTAGCCAATAAAATTCGGCCTGGATGACCAATGTAACTCTAAGGTTCAACTTTACGAAATTTATATTGATTTTAAATTGGTAATCATAATTTGATGTAAAGTGGACTGTATTGAATAGAAAAGAAACAAGTGATATCTCTACAGAAACAAGTACATGCAATGAATATATAAAAGAACAACTCACCGAAAATCTGCAGAGTACCTAATGTAATATTTATATTATTGAGCTTACAACTCCCAGGTAAGGTATTCAGGTGTCCCCGAGGTAGGAGATGAATCAAGGATGGTGAAAAGGCAAGCTTAATTGTCATCTACTGTTGGTAAATTCGGCTTCCATCATATAACGGTGCACATATATTTCTGACGAGATATTTACAATGTCTTTAAAGACTATAGATCGGTGAACTTTCCAATCGAAAAATAATAGTTTAAAACTTTCAACTAACGGGAGTTTGGCAAACACTCTTCCAAACGTAGGTTTATGGTGTACGATTTAACATTAACGAAAAAATAATAATTTGAAGAACGATTTTCTTCTGGGAATGATCGACAAATAATATCAATTCCCGACTCGAGGCAAGCTATTACAAAGTGAGACTGAACTGAAAGAAACAGCCTACCAGCTAGTGAGCGCGATGCACTCAAGTGAAAGAAATACGAACTGAACGAGGAGCGCGCGTCCAATTCAAAAACGAAAAATGAAAACTAGAGCTGGCTCCAACATAGAGTAAAAATCAGACTATAGAATTATCCATCATAAATGAATATGAGTGGCTAGTAGCTAATCCCTAGTAAATTAAAATAGGAGACACTGAAATGCAGAATGGAGCTATTTCATTGACAGATTCGTGAATGCTGTTGACCAATCAAGGTGGAAAGCTGTCATTGGCTGAGACAAGACACGCCCACAGTAGGTGGAGAATTTACAGCATGCCATGAGTCATTAAAAACAACAGCAAAGATTGAAACGAAAAATAACTAATAAAAACATTAGAAAAATTGCAAGCGCATGAGAAAAAATATCAATTTCAAATGTAAAATACGACAAACAAATGCAATTTGAATTCTCAAATTCAAGGAATTTATAGGATTGGAATGAAAAGCAAGACACATTGGAGATAATATTTTGAATTAAGAATTGGTGATACTATACAATCTTATTTTGAAGGAATGCCAGAAGTCTCTACTCTAGAATCCATACTAATCTTCTTCAACTACAGTTGTTTAACACATCGGAAAGTCCACTTTTGACAGTTTCAGATCTTTGAGAAAACAGAAAATGAAACAAATGGCTCACTTGAAGCTTCAGACTGTGAACCAAAACATGCCTTCAAATTGCATTTGGCTCTCACGTTGAATGATCGTTGTTTAAACAAATAAATTCAAGTTCGAAATAAATTGCTCCAACAATTTTTCAGTGTTTAGGAACAAGATAATCAGTTGGATTTATAGGTTCAGTGCTTCAGAAAATGGGGGCTCATTACGGCTGGCCTGTATCCATTGTTATCAATCCTCAGTTTCTTTAGCCGTTCTATTGGAACAGTGGATTGTATCAAATTAATCTAGTCTAGAAAGGCACCATTTGGAAAGGCATCTAGAAAGATTTAGTTTTCATTTCAGCTTCAAGTGCTGTGCTTTCTAGATTCTAGAGATTGGAGAACGAAATAATTTTATCAGTGGATAAATTATTCAAGATGAGAGAAAATTATCTCTAGGATTTGAAAGCAAAGTCTTAAGGATGAGTTAATTCTTCTTGTGATTTGATCTCTGCAGTACTTTTATACTGAAGAAGACAGGAAGATGTACAAATTCATGAAATTTGGAAGATGGACAAATCGTTCAAATGTACAATGTGTTGTTGATACAGTGATTCAATTTTCAGACACTCTTATGACATTTTTAATGAAGTGCTGTTGAAGAAAAAAATGCTGAAATGAAGATACATCTATTCATTAACAATGATATCATACTCTTCAACTGGATATTGAGAAATACTGTTTCTATAACTGTTGGTACTAATTCCAACTTAAGGAACATCTTCATCTATTCCATAACAGTTCTGAATATCAAAAGTATCTTTTCGAGGGGGTTTCTTCCTAAGAGAGATCCTTTCTATTAATGATAGAATAGAATGACTTTTTATTTATGTTGATGTGGCGAAGTTTGGACAATAATGTCCAATCTACCACTTAACCACGTCGTTAGCAATACAAAATATGCAGAGAAAACAAAAACAATTGAAGCAAGAATTGACAATGAAATGTAATAAATATGAGAGATCAATATTGAATAATGAAAGTCTTTAAAAAATACGTGTTTTTCAATAAACTCAATCACTTCACTGCTGAAAGAAAAAGCAAAAATAAATTAAAACGAAATAATAGACAAGCTACTGAAGAGAATTAATACAGTAAGAATTGGAATCAAAGATGAATTTGTTCATTTTATGTATAGTGGATATGGATATGAGGAAAAAGAACCTGTGTAGGCCTAACATTATTCAATACGTGTGAAAGAGAATAAAGAAAAGTGGGGAAACTCAGATAGCAAATAAGAAGATTTTAAATAGGAAAAATTTTGAAAAGAAAGAGGATAAGATGTACTTACCTAAGCAATACATATTTTTGAGAATTGAAATAGATACAGAATTGCAATGCAATACGTTTTGCAAAATAAAATTTTTTATAGACAAGGAAGAAAACTGCAAAGCAAAAATAATAGAAATTTAAAGGACAAGCACACACCGGACATTCAACATTCACACTCGTAAGCATCTTATGAGGATACTGATAATGATAGCAAGATCAAGCCCCGTCTACCGACTCAAACATGTCAAGGGAGTATCTTCCGATTGAGAATGCAAGATTCAAAACTTCCCAACTCTCCAAGGTGAAATTCAATTCAAGGGAACGACATCCTTTCAATAGTTAAAGGAGGTGAGCCGCTACATTATTCCGATCTTGCGCAATTTGGCGACGAAGGACATGTTATCAAGTATTTAAGGGAGTCGAAAGCAGGAAGATGCGATTCAGAAGGCGGTGGAATGAGATTTGCAGGACAAGAATATTCATTCAGATTCCCTGTGGGTCACTGTTATTTGGAATACCGTACTACTTGGGATTGACTTCAGCTTATTGCAAGATTGTAAAATAAGAACTTGGATAAACATTTTGAAACGATTTATATACTGGAAAAATCTGAAAACTTGATTTGGTTCTTACATCGTTAGCAACCTCTTATAAACAGAAATCTGAAATATAGAGTAAATTTACTTTCAAAATATAGAGCAGCAGAAAAAATATGAATGGAGAATTATATTTCAATTATTTATTGGGAAATCGAGAGAATAGTTTCTGTTGCTTTACCATAATCACGGAGTGAAGTGAGAGAAATATTGTTTCTTTGACCTTGAACTATGGTGTTTCCTTCTTCTATGCCATAGTTAACTTAGTGATAATAAATTCTGATGCTATGGAAATGTAGTAGATGAGAGTATTTTATCATTAATCTATTAATCGAATACAATAATTAGTCAAACTCTATTCTATCATCATTAGTACGAGGAACGATGTCAAGAACCTGAGATATTCCACCAAATCAAATGATGAATTCAATTGAAATTGATCCAATGATCAAAATCAAACGCACACAAATAAAATGACAATAGCTATTAATTATAAAGAAGTTCTATACTAACTAACATAAACAAAAATATCAAAGCAAAATGGCAACGAATTAGAATAGACAAGGAACTGATTATAAAGAATACAGGAAAGACAAGAGAAAAGTGGAACGAGTCAGGAAATGGTGAAGAGGGAATGAAACAAGGCGTGGAAAGGGAATAGGGAGCAATCCAGTATTCTTTATTGTCTCCGGTTTGACGTCATTCCTTTGAGAGCACTCCTTTATTATTCGCCTCCTCCCTGATCATTCCCTCTTTCTCTTTCACTGTTTTCTCTCTTTTATCCCTGTTCCTCTCCCTCGTTCAGTTTATTTTTCCCTTGCCAGTTGACTTTCCAGCCCGGCGGCTCACTATAGTCTCTAAATCTTTCGAGTGTGCTCTTCGTCTTTTTTCAAATACAGTACACTGTTGTAAATAAATGGCCTCGTTACTTATAAGAGGATACAGTGAGGAGCATAGAGCTTCTCACTTGAGTCTATTTTTGAAAAGGAGGAAATATGTGAGGGAGCAAAAGTACAAAAAGAACATGAAATAGATGATAAGGAAGAAGAAGGATAAGGAGAAGAATAAGCATCCATTGCATTCTTCAGAATCTATTACATAGTTGTACAAAATAAATATAATCATCGCATCTAATATCAATAATCAATATAATAAGAGAGAGTAGGGTTGTGTTTGTTCATTTTTTCGCATCAACACATGTCAATTTGTGGATTGCATACCGGAAAAACGGGAATGATTGAGATCTCCCAATTTTGGACATACTAGATTTTAAAAATATCAATCTCGTGCACCTCGAAGCCCGAATCTCAGTTTTCCTTCTAGATTTTTCAGAATTAATGTTCAAATTTCATACATGGGACATGTAATTTTATACAGCATAGCCTACATCAGGGGTCTCCAACCTTTTTCATCCAAGGGCCACATTGTTAATTCTTGGGAGGCTTAGAGGGCCAATAACAAGGATGTACGTGGAATTTGACTTGTGGGGACACACACGACGGGGGATTTGGGGGGTGTACAATTATTATATAATATGAGAGGTTTTAAGTAATGTTTAATTAGGAAGAAACAAACCAATTAATTTCATTTTAATACAAATTCCAATTTATTTAGTGTAAAAATCTCATAAGAAAACTTGACAATGCATGAATTTATAAAAAGTTACCATGCTAAAAGAGAATACTCATTTTTAGTGAGAATTTGTTTTCCACTTGAATTGTCCGCCCATTTAGGATCAAACTTTGTGGTTCCGATCATTAAAATTGATTTCAAATGCTCATCTGACAAGGAAGTATTTGGATTCAACAAACTTCATTTTTGAAAATGTCTGTTCATACTTGTAGGTAGATCCAAAAAGAGAAAACATAGCTCGAGCATGGTTTTTTATATTTTTTAAGTCTTTTTCTGGGAGAGAACATTAAAATGGAAGTAGGTTACCTTCTTTGTAGCGTTCAAACAGGGACATGTACAGTCCGTGCAGACCATTTGCTAATATCTCACAATAGTTGATCGCTGCTTCTTTACAGCTAATTTTACACTTATTAAGAAATGGAGTGGCTAGTAAGGGATGAGTACTGAGCTCACAGTTGTTGTCAAAAATATATTTTGAAAAATCTGTTGCAATAACTCTCGGCGGGCCGGAATAAATCCATTCGCGGGCCGGATGTGGCCCGCGGGCCGTAGGTTGGGAGCCCTGGCCTACATTGTTGTAAAATGTATTTGTTTATAAGGAGGTTATAACGTTGTTACAAGACATTCATATTGGAGCGAAGCCGTGGTTTATAACACTCTTTATAACACTGGACTTTGGTGCAAATGTTTCTCGGATCGACCCGATTCTTCCAATTTTTTGTTCTCAATTTTTCCCTCGAAACGTATTATAATAAATTATTTTTTTGAAGGAAGTTGTTTTCATTACGATTGAACTTAGATTTCTTCAAATAATTGTTTAACAGGGTGTCTACGGGGCGGGAAAACCGGGAATTGTTCGTGAATTTTATTTGGGCGGGAAATGTACGGCAATTTTGTCGAGATATGGTAATTTTTTGACACTTTTGCAACTAGCTACTCTGCTAATTCTATATTAATTAAGGGCAGAGTTTGTTTTTTATATTATTCGGAAAACAGTAAACAGTTATCATCTTATATAATGGTGCTACATTTTCACTTTTTGTGTGGTTGATATTGAGGTAATTATTCATATTGAATGAAACAGACAAAAACCACAGATTTGTTGATACTTAGAAAGACCGGTTTTGGTTATTACACTATTGTCAATCTCTGATAAACTCTGAGTTTTCAGAATCAATAAATCTGTGGTTTTTGACAATTTCTTAGTCTGTTTCATTCAGTGCTACATTTTGATGTAATTCATGCTGCTTTACTTTTGATATTGTTATTCAAGAATATTACAAATGAACACCCTTCTGAACAAGTCCATACCCCATAAAACAAATAATTACAGATATGATCGTATTCAAATACTATACTCTCACTTATCAAATCAGTTGAAAAGCGCACTATGAAGTGATTTTCGAGAGGGACTATTATCGAATTCATTTTCACTAATATTAGCTCAAACTCCAAACCAACGTGCAATCCTAACACTTGAAAGTTCAATATCCATCTGTTAGTTTTGTTACATCTTATACACTACATTATGTACTGTAATACTTTGTATACTTTCATCGTTATAATTCGTTCGCCATTATTGTGCTAACATTGTACACATGGGCCCATACTATCGTTATTGTATCATTAAAACTTTCATTGAGTATCTTTCTTTATTACTTAAGAAGAAGAAGAAGAAGAAGAAGAAGAAGAAGGGAAAAAAGAAGGAGAAGAAGATGGTTTAAGAAATGATTTTCATATCTCCAGGTCACTGAACTTCAATGAAAACCTTCTATGGAAAGATTTCAACTATTAAAAAGTTTTATTACTCAGGAGAAAGTTGTCCACTCACGCATAACGTCTGTCCTTTCATTCATGGTACATATCCACACACTATTAACCTATGATGTACAATGTAGAATGAACTTGTGAGTTGTAATTGCTTTTCAAATGCCTTCACGATTTGTTCGCTTACTCTGGTTTTTATCTAACCTAGTTCGGTTCTAGTCTCGCTTGTCACATTCAAGTGATAACACGGAAGAAGAAGCCAAGACAAAGGAGAGAAGAATTGGAAAAATTATAATATAAAGAAGAGAATGTGAAGAAGAATTTGGAAAATGAGAGAAATTGAGTGCAAATAAGGGAAGGATTGATATGAATGGAAGGAACCATAGAGGGAATAGAGAAAATGAGAAGAGAAAACATTACAAGAATGTGAAGAAGATAAGTATAGATTAAGCAATTCTTATAAAGTACAGGGAATAATGATACGTGAGAAATAGGGATGATGGAAGAGTATCAATAATTTAAAGTTAATGATAACTAAGAACCACAGTAGGAGAAAATATCAATGAGAGTATAAAAATAAAAGTAAAATATGTTTGGTGGAAGCTGAAATTGAGGAATAAAAACAGAAGGACTAAACATTGAAAAAAGAAGAAAATTAAGAGATGAAAAAATATATAGACTGATAGAGATCTGCAAGAATTTGTAATGTGTAGTAAAACAGAGACAAGAAGATGAAGAACAAGATGAATCTATGAATGAGTGGAAATGTGGTGGAAGGGAAGAGAGGTAATAGAGAAACAGATGGAAGACGGACAAGAAAATGTCGAGTCTGAAGAAATTCTATGAATTGCGATATAGGATGGGAAAATTTCATAAAAAAAGAAGAACTGAAAGAAGGAATGTGAATAAGTGTTCTGTGAATGTGTGAATAAGGAAAAAATGAAGAACTAATCAAGAATACGTAGGAAGATTGAATTTAGATGTCGGATGAAAGAAAGGGTAAAAGTAGAGCTTGCTAGTCAGTAAAGTACTAGAAGAACAAGGAGGAAATAAAGAAAGAAAAAGAAGAGAAAACAAGAAGAACAACGTCAAGAGAATGTGAACTGGGTGTAGTGTAAATGTAAAGTAATGACCTCAGTTACAAGAGCAATGATTCACCCACTGTATAGTACACCACATCGATTCGTTATCAGAAAAGAAAAGTGAAAATCCGATCTATTTTTCTCTTTCAAGGTGCCGCTAAAAGCATATCCTTGTCCCTCCCCCCTCTCACAATCACACACTCTCTCTCTTTCTCTCTCTCCACCATCTTCGTAACCCAAATAAGAAACAACAACAACAGAAAGAGAAACGTTACTCGACAGAAAACGGTGAGTCATGCTCTTTTTTGTGTGGTACTGAGTTTTGCCCTTCATGTGATAGGGATTAGAAAACTGCTAATATGACCAGTGAAACTATCAGTAGTAGTAAGAATTAGAAAACTAGGTTTAGACTGGGTTTCACTAGTAGTAAGGATTAAAGGACAAAGTTTACAGAGCAGTTAACATGTGATGAAAGTTTGAGTAGCCTATTGCTGGTTGCTGTTAATTTTCAGAGACAACTGAATACGAATAATACTGGAGAAATACACTTTATAATGTCAGCATTTTTTATCACTAACACTCCTCATACAACCTATTTTAATGTTTGAAGTAAATCAACACTAGTTTTCAACTAGACAATTTCTATTGTCTTAGTTGTCTTAATGCTTTCATCGAATAACTTCAGGATTCAATGCTGTTCAAAACTATGATATCATTGAGAAATGAAGGTTTTGGAACAGGAGTCACAGGAGGCTACACACTATTGAGTTTTCATCTGCTTTTACTTTGAAACTTCTCATATTGCACTTTTTTGTCTTTAATTAATTTTACCACTGACGTCTTTGTGTTGTTGTCAGATTTGATCATTAATTCTCGTAGGAATGCTTTAGTAATATGACATCATGTTATGGTAGTTGAATTTAATGGAAGTACGATGAAGTTGTTGAATTTAATAAAAGTACGATGAAGTTGTTGAATTTAATAGAAGAGCAATGTTATAATTCGGAAAAAGTGCTGAAACAGGCACTTCGTTCTAGCGTGTTTCGGACGCTATTATATAACCAGCGCCCGATCAACTATATTATCTTTTGCTGTACGGCATATTACGGAAATGGCTTCAAGTCTTTAAACAATATCTTATCCTGATAACGAGCCGTCAAGCCTTTAAAAATGTCTCATCCTAAAAACATAGTGTTATCGGAAGTGCACGTTAAATTGGCGGTCCCGGCTGAAGTATAACAGTCGTAAGGCTCATTGACGACTTAAATGATATATTCAGGCGAGGTGGAACTTCCGTCAGGAACTCCCCACAAATAAAAGCCATACTATCCTGAAGACCTCTTTAATAATGATTCATCTTGAAAACTAATCATTTGTTGATGAATCGAAAACTTGAATTATTGGGTTCTTCCTATACATAACAGTTTTAATCTTCTCCAATAAAATTAGAGATCTGGCTCGACTTATTTCAAACGTCTTCTTTTTATATTATTGGGTCAAACCTGTTATGAAAATTAAATAAAATGGAAAACAGAGCCTTGTTGTGTGTGAGCCAAAACTATGCTTGACCCCACACTTGATTGTGGAAGAAAACAGGCCGAAGGGAGGAAACTAGAGTAAGGAAATTCAAAAGGCTTTGCCAAGTAGGTTAGCAAAGGGCCTCGCTTTTGAATTGCCATGGTTGAGGAGACCTTTGGCAAACCCTCTCCCTCCACCCCACTTGGCCCAAATTGCCCCCCAGGGGCACTTTATGCTCGACCTATTACCATGAAACAACGAGCTTCACTTTGAAATTTATTGGACCACTTGCGCCTCCCTTGAATAGTGGCCTAACTGCTGTATCCTCCTCCAATGAGAACGTTGTATGTGAAGGTTTGTGATAAAATAGTGTGAAATTCATGATAGGTTTGAGCTTACAAATGTTGTGATTCAAACATTTTGGCCCAGTTGTACAAGGGGCTGTTGAGTTTTCATAGTGATTAGATTCTACCTGAACCAATCAGGGAAGCCTTCTTACGAAAAAGCCTTTTCTAATTGGTTCTTGTGATATTTAATCATGATTAGAATTTAACAGGCTTTTGTGCCACCGGGCATAAATATGAGATAGGATGCCGTTGGTGTAGGCCTACTTGAAAAAAGTTAAGAGAAATTTTTGGAGATTATTGAGTACGATTTATTTTATATTAATGTTTGCTGGAACCAGCCAATTATTATTGGAAGTATGAGAAACTCAGAAGTCGAATTATAAGAAATCAAAAACAATACAATATTTCTCCTCAAACACGATTTATGGTTTAGGTTTGATCTATAGTTTAGAATCGAACGATAAGTTTGTGTTTCTGTGAACTAACTTTGCAAGTGGATGCCACTATTGTCCCTGTGTGTAGGGAGTTTATCCATTGATAAAAGATAATAGATTAATTAGTAAAATAAATATAATATATTGAATGGAATAATTTAAAAGGGCTACTTGAATGTTCTATCATTATAGAAAATTGCTATTACCCTCTTTATATAATATCTTTTTCCAAATAGATATCTATAAATAATACAGTTTTCTATAGATATCTACAGTTTTATAGATAATATCGTTTTCTATGGATATTAACAGTTTTATAGATATCTATAAATAATAGTCTACAGTTTTCTATAAATAATAGTTAAAAGGTTATTTTTAAAGATTCAACTTAGTCTAACGTGAACCTCTTTATTTCGTTGCAGATAATAGCCAAAGTCCACAATGACGTTCCCACCAACACTGCTGGGGGCGGCATACCTCCTTTTAGCCGCCTCCGCCTCACTATCGGAGGCAGCCCGCCTAGCCCCCGATGACTCCTCCCTGGAGGCGGGAGACCAACAGCAGATGGCATCTTCCGCTGTCGTACACACGGCCCAACCACCCCCGGGGGCCGCTGACAGCCTGGAGCAGTACGTGAGGGGTCTGGAGGTCTCCGCCCCCGAGGGCGCACCCCTCTCTAGCGACGACTACCCTCTCAACTTTAACTACCACAACTTCGACCAGATGACCAAGTTCCTTAGGATGACGTCATCCAGGTACCCACACCTGTCAGCACTCTACTCGATCGGAAAGTCTGTTCAAGGTCAGTTGTCAAAGAATTTGTTTTGTATTTTAGTAATTTTGATGCTTATGAATTTTATTGGCAGAGATCCAATAAAGGTCGAAGGCCTAACTATTGGATCAACCACTTCCCCTAAAAAATAATACAAACTATTATTATAATTTAAACTGGCTCCTCTACTATTTAAATTTGGGAGAATTGGAGCAACGGGAGTTTTGGATTGATTCTGTTGTTGGAATATTCATTTCCCAATAATTATTGAATTATGAAAATTAAATAACTATTTCCGAAACTTTTCGGCACTGATAATTTTTTTGTGAAAATTAATGTGAAATATTGTATTCCTAGCCAACCATATATGCCTCATAAGAGAGGCTTCTGTTCTTTTAAGAATGTAAATGAAGCTATATTATTATATAATTTTTTTGTTAACTAGCCAGAGTTGTTGAAAAATTATATGTCAAGGGACTCAAGAGCGCTGCAGACATTGGTTCGAGGGTAAAATTTCAAGTAGAAATAATGACTCCTTATTATTACTGTGAATGTGGATTCGAGTTGGTGGGAACCAACAGTGTTTCAAGTTTTCCGATCAGTTTCGAGACAATGTCAATGTCTTAAAACATTTAAGAGGATACAAATCCATGAAATTTTGTAGAATATCTCAACAAATGAAGGAGAGAGATGGCTCGAGGATAGGAATCAAGTACTCGCTCTACTAATTCTTAGAGTTGCCAACTTCATCTGTATCCAATTTATTATGAATAGCCAGTAATAAATCGCGGGGTTTCCCTGATGTGGAAACCAGTTCCAATAATAAATTGCAGCTTCAAAATAAGGAAAGACGTATCCAGACATAATAAACATGATGATAATCTATAAATAAAACCAATATATGATAACATGATAGCTTCTAATAGGTTTCTCGTTAAGTTTTTCTAATACGAAAATACGTCAACTGATGATAAATATTCCCACTTTTTTGATACATGTGAATGACGGAGAGAATAGATTTTAACCTTTTAAGAAATAATATTTTGTGGGCGAAGAACAATAATTAAGAAATAGTATCAACTAGAAAACTGAATTCTGGATAATTGAAGAGAAAGATACTAAGAAACTGATAGAGTTTCCAGTTCATCCATATTACGCAGTCAATGAAGATACAGTATACTTCTGAAATGCATTTTAGAAACTGATAAAGTTTCCAGTTCATCCATATTACGCAGTCAATGAAGATACAGTATACTTCTGAAATACATTTTAGAAACTGATTAAGTTTCCAGTTCATCCATATTACGCAGTCAATGAAGATACAGTATACTTCTGAAATACATTTTAGAAACTGATTAAGTTTCCAGTTCATCCATATTACGCAGTCAATGAAGATACAGTATACGAATTTATTATGGATTCAGGAGAAGCAGAAACTCATATAAATTCCAGTATAGTATTATTACAGTATGGTAAGTGATGTATTTTCTTTGGGTATGAATACTGTACCTCCATCTATGATTAGTCAATCATAGTACTGTAGGCCTATACACTATACTCTTATATAATAATAATAAATAAATGAAATAATCATAGATTGTGATTTGAAGACAGTACTGCTAGGTGGTAATGTACTGTAAAGTAATGAACTGGATCTATAAAGTATTGATGGACTGTTCTAATAATCTTTTTATTCCTTAAAGAACTGAATTCAATAGTTAGCTGTATTCGTGAAGAAGACACGTCTTAAAGTCCCCTTATTTTGCCTTCAAGAATGAGTAAGTACCTAAATAAGCAATCAAACGTAACGTCAACTAATGGTTCTACCAGATTAACAACTAACAAATATCGGGGTCAACGAACTCTACATGCTCACAGGAAACAAAAAACTGTTATGACGATACCAAACTACAATTACATTTGTAGCAATGACCTCAAGAGTACTGTAAGCTTCAAGTCAAATCCAGTTTGCTTTCACGGCGTGTGTTGAATTGTAAAAGTTCACGAAAAATGTTGCAGGAAATGCGCGAAAATAATTGTCAAACTCAACGTATAATTGGTTTGGAATCCGTTCATTTGAGACCAGAGAGTTTAGAACGTAACATTGTATAGAATCACACAGAGTTTGAAAATCGTAAAAAATACATGAAAGAAAGCAATTGTTAAAACATAAGGATTAACATAGGCTATACATACGATACAATATATAATATGTGTATTTCTCAAAACTCAACCATTTTTTAATGTTCACGGAATTTGTTTTTCCAAAAGTCACAGTAGAATGAATCAAACCCATAAACCAGTAGCCTACAGCAACTAAACTATTTTTAACCACTCATATTCATTTATGTTATCCATTTATTGTATAAAACACTATAATCATAATACAATTATGACATTGGAGGAAAAAATAGGCTGAGCCTGAACTATTCCTCTCCAAAAACTTTGATAAAATGTTAATGTTGTCCAAAAGTTTAGGTTATGTAATCACACATTGCTTCGTCACTTGATTTTCGGTCCAAGAATAATGACTTGAAAATTATGAATTTCGAAGGTTTATGTAATACTCTAAATGGATTACAGAATGTATCACAATAAATTAAAATCTTAATTAAAAAAAATTAATGAGCAATGAGAAATTAATTTATTGATAATTAATTATAAATAATTAAATGAGAAAAATAATTAATTAAAAGCAATGAGAAATATTGCACTTATATAATGAATGTGTTATCATCAATATATTTACATTGTATAATTCAATAGAACATAATTCATTCTTGAATTGGAAAAATAGAACAGAAGAAAAAGGCATAGTACCTTATAAAGTTCCAGTTTTAAAGATTATATAGTTTCCAACTCTACTTCAGAACCGTTAAAGCCCTCAGGAGTGGAGCAGTTATCAAACTTCATGTCTAGTTATGATAATTATGCTACCAGCTTCAACTCAAACCAGAGCAAACTTCTATACTTCTAAAGATTGTTTGCCCAAACCAGTACATAATATCATCATAGTCGATCTTCCCTGCAAGGCTCAAAACTTGATCTCACGATTCAAGTAAAGTTAATTTCAAAAAATCTCCGAAGAGTGAGCAGTGGGACATTTAAAGTAGAATAATTTACTAGCACATGTGATATAAACTCGTAATTGTGAAATTATATGAGGTAAGGGATGCCGCAAGAATATCCTGAAGCATTTCAACTGTAGCCAGATTCAATTCAAACTGTCAGTATTATTTTGAATGGGAAGCATCAACGTTATTTATGAGGAATTCTGACAGGTAGAAGTTTAAGGTGAATCTCTCTAAAGAACTCACGCAAGCTACGATAAATTATTGATAATTATATAGCTATCCTATGCTCCAGTTTCTATGATCGAATCTCAATTGACCAAGTAATTATGTTCAAGTTCATCTTATTATTACAATGATTTCACTGATAATTGAATTGATTTGAGTTCAAAACGTCTTCTCACAATAATTTTACAGGATGAACATGTATGGATTAAATTGATTTTAATCCATAAATTAAATTGATTTGATTTTGAAGTTTTTTTCCAATTCTTACAGGAAGAGACCTCTGGGTGATGGTGGTATCATCCTCACCATATGAGCACATGATTGGAAAACCTGACGTGAAATATGTTGCCAACATGCATGGAAATGAAGCTGTCGGACGAGAGTTGATGCTGCATCTCATACAAGTAAGAAATTTACGGTATGCTTTTTACAAAATAAAACATGGACTACAGTACAGTCATTCTAACCCATCAGATCTGCATCAAAAATAGTATAAAAACCATCTACTATTGTTCTAATCTTTGTAATGCCATAAAGTATTTTTTTAAAGGATTTGTATTTATTTATAATAGCTGTAATTCACAAGAGTAATATTAATTCATATCATAGTAACATAGTATTTATTTGTAATAGCTATAGTTCATAAGAGTAATATTCATTCATATCATAGATAGTTGGATATGGTCAGAAGAACCAGTGGAAGGATTATATTAAGAATTTGTCAAGCAGTTTTATCATGAATTTGTTAGTAATTTATTACAGTATTCTCTTATTCCATTGTGTTTCCATGTTTTTGTAACATTTCTCTATTGACTTCTTATATTTTATCTCGTGACATGTGAGTTAACCATTTATCCATATTTCATTGCTGTGTCTGCTGTTTGAATCACTATTTTAAAACGTTTGTATGAACCGATAATTGGGGAGGGTCTTGTCTAGGCCAATATGGCAGACGTTTATTTTGATAGGTCAAGGCATGTACCAATAACAGTGCTCGGCTGTTAGTATAAATACAGCTGCTCTTTACTTCAGTTTTAGTTTACCAGAGATTAATATGAATAATGGTGTAAAAACCAAAACCAGTATCTCGATTTTTAATTAATCTGTGGTTTGACAGAATCTAGTCTTCTTATTCATATGAGATTATTGTCGTTTAGTAGAACCCAATGTACCTAGACTACATTCAATGTATTCTAGATACCTTGGTAAAACCTAGTAGATTCATTCAAATTTACAAAGATGAAGATTTTATAGATTTTGCAGTTTAACAACTGCTGGGATATTATTAGTTTGGAAGAATTACTAAAATATTCAATGAAAAAGCTATATAGATAAAACTAAGTGGTAGTAGCGGTAGCAGAAGCCCTTGATTCTATATTTATATAGCTTTCATTGTATATTTGAGAAAAATATGATAAAGTAACAACTTTACAAACTTAATTATCAAACTTTACTGAAAATTTTGAATGTGAACGAAATGATGAAACTAGCCATTGGAATTCCCTAGTAATGATAGCCTGTATTATTTGAATGTCAGATTATTATATCAGTCAATACTTTAATGATGGAAATAATTATTGAAAATTGGAGGAGAACATTATCGAAGACAGCAGCTTGAAAAGTAAATGCATTCAACAGGAAAACCTAATAATTGCAAAAGTTCTTTCAAATCTCACAATGGAAAAAGCATTAAAAGCTTGTCTGACTTCTGTACAGCCGATGGGAATGCTAGAATCAACCAATTAAAATAATAGTATTCATCTAAGATGAATGAGCAGAATTCTTCAACTTTACAAAACAAAATCCCAAGGTTGAAACAATTATTGTTCAGATGATTATGCAATTTTGTTCCATTAAAATACAATACAATTCATAGAGACCGTCTTGAAGTATAGACATGCTTTAAAAAACTCTTCTTTGTATAACACAGCATAGACTAAATAAACAACTATGAATAGAATACTATAGTTTTGAATTTGTGAATACAGGTATTCTTCAGGAGGCAATATTGTCATTTCCATGATTCAATGAAAACTATTTGCATTTAATCTTGATACATTTTGTAAGTCGTATTTTTTAAATTTTCAGTACTTGGTGACCAGCTATACAACAGACCCCTACATAAAATGGCTACTGGACAATACTCGTATCCATATCCTGCCTTCTATGAATCCCGACGGCTTCGAGGTAAAACGAAAACATTTCAAGTGAATACCATACATTTTAAGAACTTTTCTTCAATTCTCAAGTAGTCTCCACATTTTTCATGGAGTTAAAGCTGGTAAAATGAGAGCTAGTTGTTTACAAGGGGTTCCCCAGGGCTCTGTCCTGGGTCCCTTTCTATTTATTTTTCACATTAATGACCATCCTAAATCAGTTCTAAATAAATCAGTCTTATATACGCAAATGACACAACTCTTTTGTGCTCTAATAAATCTTCAACAATCATTTCAATGACACGTAGTTGGTGCGATTATCAGGAAAAATGTCGTGTGGAGGACCAAATAATTAATAATATCTTTGGATGTTGGACAACACATCCAGAGGAGTTTATTCATGAATATAAATAAATTGTATTGCTGTATTTGAAAAATCTAATTGACTCAAAGTTTACTTACTGTATTAATTTTGAGACTTGATTTTATCTTTTGTCGTACTGTATTCAATATTCGACTTTGCCTATTGCTCTAAGAATTCAACGGCAGTAAAATCATATTTATTTTTATGTTATTAATTCAAGAGCATCACATGATATTTTTATACATTTTCAATAATATAACATTATTCAAAGTTTTTTTTTTAAAATGATACCTCACATATAATATGTGTCGAGGATATCATCAAATTGAATTCAATTGAATTGACGAACAAGTTGTGATAATGATCAACAGCTTGTGATAATGTTCGACAGCTTGAGGCAGTCTTGAAACTGCTCAACTCTGCCAAATTTCGCGGCAAACAGAGAGTATAGACAAAATGTAACACTGCATTCTTTACTCTATGGGGGCAGCTTGGACATTTTTGGTTTCTATCATTTCGTTGTATTGAAGATGTAATTGATCATCTTCTTATTGAATATTTATTTATTTATCTATTTATTTTTTATTTATTTATTTATTTATCAGGTGGCGCGCGAAGGACAGTGTGACGGCGGCGTGGGTCGCTACAACGCGCGCGGCTTCGACTTGAACCGCAACTTCCCGGACTACTTCAAGCACAACAACAAACGCGGTCAGCCGGAGACCGACGCCGTCAAGGAGTGGACCAGCAAGATACAGTTCGTGCTGTCGGGGGGCCTCCATGGGGGTGCACTCGTCGCCAGCTACCCCTTCGACAACACACCCAACTCTCGTCAGTACTTATTTCTATTGATTTTTCCAACTCATCCAACAATAATGATATTCAATAATAATACAAGAAATAAAATAATTATATTTCCTCATTATATAGCTATCCTGAATATATTTCTTCATAGTAAACAAACGGGCAACATTACGGATCTAGAAAAAATAAAAAAAATAGAGCTATAGTGAGGTCCACGCTATAATGGCAGTGTAGGAAGATAGGAGAAAAGAGTTGCCAGATCTCAGCCTTGCCACCCAAACAGCTGATACTGGTTTATCTGATGAATTCAACTGTTCATTATTGTTGAAAATAGTTAATCATATTTTATTTGTCAAGAAAATATATTTTTTAAAGATGAATAATAAATTTTCATGATTCAGATAAAATATTTTGTCAATTGATTGAATTTCTACATTGTTGATAAACGATGTGGCAACATTGCAATGCGTGAAAGAGATAGCGCCATCTGCTTTGTTGAACGATAGACAAGGATAGCAGCACCATTGCAAATCACACACTGCCATTATAACGTGGACCTCACTATATGTGCGTAGTCTAGTGACAAACGAGGATAGCAAACCTATGTTAATCAGGTGCTGGCTTTATAACGGCGCAGAATTAGGTTGGGCGTACACCGATTAGTCAAGACAAGACTAGTCACCTTTAGTCACAATACTTCACATTGCTGCTTATGACGCAACACACACTGATTAGTCATTGCAATTAGACATGACTCCATAAGCAACTATGTGAAGTATTGTACTAAACGTGACTAGTCTTTTCCTGACTAATCGGTATGTGACTAGCCTTAAACAGTGTGAGTTGCGTCATAAGCAACAATGTGAAGTATTGTGACTAAACTTGTCTGATCATGTCTTGTCTTGTCTTGACTAGCTGGTGTGCGCATAGCTTAAGTCAGTCTTTATTAATTGAATCTTACAAGAGTAACAAATACATTTGGCACTACAATAGCTATGGACTAATCTCCACAACTACAAATCAAGTTTAACTCAAACTTAGTGTCGGTTGCACAAAAACCGGTTAAATTTTAATCGTGTTAATTTCATGAGAACCAATCACAGAAGCCAGAGACAACTGAAACAAGTTAAACAGTATCTTAACTCTATGGAGAAGCCTTCTTTTCAAAAAAGCCTTCTCTAATTGGTTCTCGTGAAATTAACCACGATAAAAATTTAACCGGCTTTAGTGCAACCGGCACTAAGTTTGAGATCAACTTTATTTGTAGTGGTGAAGATTAGTTCATAGCTATTGTACTACTAAATGTATCTGCTACTCTTGTAATATTCACGGTATAAAGACTGACTTAGTCAGTACCGTAATGAAATCAGCACCTGATTAACATTGGTTTGCTATCATCGTCTGTCATTAGACAACGCCCATAGTTCTATCTTTTTTATTTTTTCTAGCTCCGTGATGTTGCCAAATCGTTTGTTTACTATGAAGAAATATATATGCAAGCGGACCTGAGTACGGTGTGACACAGTCTCCGGAGCTTCAAAAATGTATGAAATAGAATACCAAAGTGTATATCAGAAGAAATGTGTGATCTTACCTTCCTCAACATTCCATTGCTTGACTATATAGTTGTATGTAAGCAGGGTCTCCAGACTACTGGCTCACTTCCTCAATGATAAATAGAATATGTTCATGTACGGGAAACGATCTCTCACATCTGTGAAAAAACAATAATATAATGTTAATCCATATGTCTATGAATACATAAATAATTAATATACGAAAAAATAATATCCTGTTATATGGTTTCTGGTTGGCAGCTAAAACTCCAAATTAATATAGAAATGATCAACATCATCATCCTTGGAAGAACGTAGAAGTATTTTGTAGGGTACGAAAGATTTCAAGGAATTATAACCCATTTGAATGCTTAGCCCTACAAATCCCAACCATATCCATCCATAAATGTATCAATTTTTAGTGTCAGCTTCTACTTCCACTTGAACAATTCCTTGAGATTAGAAATCTCATACGTTGACTCATATTATATACTATTATGAAATACGTGATGAGCCATACTTATAATAAATCTATGTTTAAAATTGCTGGTCTGGAAGGAATATGCAGGTCTTCACCGTTATGCGCAGGTAAGCCTAAGAATTTCAACCCCACAATAAATATTACAAGACAGTATTGGGCTTCAACCTTTCACAGTAAATACTAAACTATCAAACTTACCATGAATAATTATAAACTATACTATAAAATCATAAAAAATGATTTTATATTCTCATATAGATAAGACTCGAAACGTTCCATTTTAGCGTAGAACTCACAATTTGTATCTATCAATTTTCAATAAATATTTATAAATAATATGAATATTTATTTATTCATCATTTACAATCAACTTAAAGACAAAGAAACAGACTACAGTCCAAAACTTATTTTAATCTTTTAAATAAGCAATTACTTGAACCAACACACCCAGTTATGACCGTGATTTTCTAATATTCTATCATTCAATCTGGATTCGCACACAAGAGTGACAGTAAACAGTGAAAATATAAAATTTCTAACTTTTGTTCTAACCATGTAAATAGAAAAGTTCTAACTATGTGGTTAGAAAAAATCACATATATGTTCAAATTTATTATTCATAATCACTCAGCCGGGCTGAGTGGAAATAGTTCAATCAAAACTCGTAGGAATTATATCTTCACAGCTCACTGTCGCTTTTATGTGCGAATTCAGCTTGAACCTTTCACTCTCAGTTGAAGTTGATTTGGCTTTCGGATATTGTTTCGCGAAAGTTTGATTCAACATATGCAGCCTACCTACACTACCTTGAATTTATTCTGTATCATTTTGTGATTTTTCATATAACATCACATTATTAGTAATCAATTAAACATCAATTATTCTACTTTTTCCACGCTTTTCTCATTTACAGTAATAGGTTCGATAAAACGAATAGGAGGCACAGTCGGAACACACATCAGCAAAGTTATCGGAAACAAGAAAATGGGAGATGGTGAGATAAACAAAATGAAGGAAAGGTGTTTTGGATGATTGAAAGGGTGTTTGGGAGATCGGTCCGTCAGAGTTCAAAAAACATCTATAAATTTCTGTCCACTACAAAATTAATGATTCACACAATCACACATCTTTCCAGGGGTTCCAAATCAACAAAAATACACAATCTGAAAACAATCATTGAAACAATCACACTATACTCACAATATCGAAATTTGTGCATGGGTTTTTTTTGGACGAAAGTGAAATTGGTTGATTAAAGTGTCATACCTTAGATGGGATAGTACTCTTTGAAATAATTTTTGATTAAAAAGAAGACTAAACTTTTATACAATAGATCCAGAAAACATAGTTCGATTGTCTCCAGCATTGACTTGAACTGTCTCCTTAAAAAATTGATTTTTTTCAAGTTTCATTACAACTTTATTAAGCGACAACACAACATAAATTAGCAGATAAACTAGCAGACAAAAGGGTGTCAGAATATTCGTTTCAATGAGATACGGCGGATATTACTGGATTTTGTAGGAATGAAAAATTGATAACTATTGTAAGTAAAGCAGGAACGTTTTGTGAAATTCATCCATTTATCATCTCATTGCTTGGAAATTCCTTAATCGTCTCAAACCTCGTTTATCACAGTGGAATGAATTTGTATACTGGAATGAAAAGTTTATGAAATATTGGAAATTTGTAAATAGATGGATATTGAAAGGCAAGGTTTTTGAAAAATATAATAATAGATATTGTTTGTATTGTATAGTGGTTGATTGATAAGAGTTCATCATATGGAATGAAAACTATGGTAATGAATGTAATAGAACATTCAAGAAACATTGAAATTTTGTAAATAGAGGAATTTAAATACAAGGCATTTTTTTCAAAGTCACTGATCCAATAGGAGAATAAAATGGTGTGGCTGATTAAAATCTTCTGAGTCTGTCTCTATTATAAGCAATTTCGTGAACTAGATTCGAGTTTATCGAAATTTCCAATTTTCCCCAATATATTCAAACGCTGATGTAAATGGTGAAATGGAATGAAAGCATTTGAAATTAGTATATTTCTGGTGATAAAGTTTTGATTAAGTTTTCTGTGACAAAACCCTTTTTTAACTCTTTTGTAATTTAGACAACTTGTTTCTAAGTAAATATTTTTAAAAATACCTCAATTCTAGACAAAATACAGTGTGAGTATTTTTCAAATATTAACTTGGAAACTCAGTGTCTAAACTAAAACAAAGATACATTTTTGTGGTATTTTTTCCTAATTTTCCAAATACGCTGGTATTTTATTCATTCTGAATTTCATACAACTCATCTATCTCACTTTCCATGACAAACTGCTAGTTAATAATTCGTTTTTGAACTATTTTTGACGACACTACAGTCAAATTTGTTGAATAACAGTTATCAAAAACTAATATCATAGCCAACTCTAATACCACCTGTACTAGAGGTGGCTATGCTAATATACGTGTGTAGCGCTTTCGCATTTTGAAACTATTCTCAACACCCATTTTCACTGATGTATTTAAAATGGATTCAAAAATCCGAAAGCGCTTCACACGTGAGTACTAGTTTTAAATAACTATTATTCAAAAAATTAGACTGTGGTGTCGTCAAAAATGAATTATTAACTAGTAAGTACCAGCGTATTTGGAAGATTAGGAATAAATAGAACAAAAATTTATCTCTGTTGTAGTTTAGACGCTGTATTTCCAAGTAAATATTTGAAAAACACTTACGTTTTGTCAAGAATTGAGGTATTTTTATAAAAAATATTGACTTGAAACAAAGTGTCTAAATTGCAACAGTTTTACAACTATTTCTCTTTTTTAACGTCATCTATCTTCAGCAGTGCACCATAATATGTGTGTATAATTATGGTGTACTTCTTGTATTTGAATACTGTTCAATTAAGATGAAATAAAAAACGATATTGTCAGTTCCACATAATTTATTTGAGCCAAACTTAAGTTTCAATGTACTAAGGCATCATAATAAATTATATGGAACTGACAAAATCGTTTTTATTTTACCATAATATGGAGAAATTCCACAATGTTTCGGGTTGTTAAGTATTCGTTTATTCACTTAAATAATACAAAATATAACATTAACTTGATGCCATTAGGCTATTCAAAGTACTATTGTTCATAGTGTAAACTGTTCAATTGGATTTTCATCTTCTATCTGTTGATTAAATAGGTTCCTTATTTCTTACTTTTCACTTCTTCACTATTCTTTATCTTCTGTTGTGCAGTGTTCCAGAGCTACGCATCGACGCCATCTTTGACTCCCGATGACGACGTTTTCAAACATTTGGCGCTGACATACTCCCGAAATCACCCCACAATGCATCAGGGGAAACCATGCAAGTCGGGAACGCCTTCGTTCAACCAAGGCATCACAAACGGAGCTGCATGGTATCCTCTCACAGGCAAGTACCACCACCAACACCAGATAGAAGTCATTGTAGCAATAGAAGAGTGAGTTGAACAAGTGGATTCTAATGGATAAGTACCACCTGTACATATAGAAGTAATTGTAATAATAGAGAAGTGAATTGAAGAAGTAGATTCTGATGGATAAGTGACATTGAGACCTGACTATTTTGGAAAAATTCGGGCAAAGGTGTGACGTCGTCATTAGTAAAAAATTATTTCACAATGCATGTCATGCAGCCGCTCTACTTCCTTTGAGACTGACTATTCTGAAATAATTGAATGAAAAAGATTAAAAAAAAAAAATTCTGAAATAAGCTTCAATTATTTCTGAACAGCTATATCTCATTCACCATCTATTTTTGCCCTTTAAAACAAGAACGTTCCTATAGCAATTGACTCGACATTGACGAACTTATTTATTGTATATTCTGAAAAAAAATCAATTATTCCTGAACAGCTTTATCTCATTCACCATTCACTTTTGTATTTTGGAACAAAAACGTTCCTAGCAATCGACTCAACATTCTTGTTCAAAAGAACAACTGAGACCCGGTTGCAGAAAAGCCTGTTAACTTTAACCGTGATTAAATGGCACAAGAACCAATCAGAGAAGCCTTATTTTCAAAAAAACTTCCCTGATTGGTTTTCGTGGAACTTAATAATGATTAAAATTCAACAGGCTTTGGGGCGACCGGGCCTCAGAGTTAGACTACGAATATCCCTAGAACCAGTAGAAATAGAAATTAACAAGGTAAGCTGATCTCACATAAGACGTGGGGACACAGCCTATCAAATTTCTCAGCAAGTATACCACTCTGAATAATTTAGAAGTAATATATTTGATGTGTGGCTCCCATGAAAGTTTGCTGTCAATGAAAATACCTAAAAACTTGACACTACCCAAACGGCTCTCCATAGGTAAACTCTTCAAGCTAAAAATATTTTCTGAGTTTTATTCTCATTGAGTGAAAAACAATTGGCTCTGAACCACTTTGAAGCCTCAGACAAACTGTTCTATATGATCATAATTATTACTTAATTTATCATTTTATTCATTGACTTTGAATTTATTTGACAGGAGGAATGCAGGACTTCAACTACGTTTGGTACGGATGCATGGAAGTCACATTGGAATTGTCCTGCTGCAAGTTCCCACACTCATCAGAGCTGCCCAAATTCTGGGAGGAAAATAGATTGGTGAGTGTTTATTTTCTCAAGAAAGCACTGAGTGAGAGAGAAAAACTAAGGATACTCCTTGTACTATTTCTTTCCCAAATTTAGATAATATTTTAGAAGTCCGAAATGAGGTTATGATTCCGCTTTTCTAAAATTTAGTCCCTTTTCACTCAGAAACAACAGAAACTATTGTTTTTATAACAACATAAAAAGTGTTATCAACAGTAAACCAATCAACTTCATGTTCAACTTTTGATAGATAGATTCCCTGCTTATAATGAAACACGCAGACATGTTAAAAAATGGAAATATGTTCTCAAATTAGCTTTTTAATTACATAATTTCCTTAGAATTCAATGTTAAATTCTATGTAAGCTTCCTTTTTTGTCCTTTTGTATTATTTTTTTGAGAGAAATTGAGTATCTTAGTTGAATATGATTCAGTAAAAATGAAGATTGGGGTGACTGACCCCCCTATGCTTCGACAACTATGGGGGGAGGGGTGCTGAAGCCAAGCCAGCCCCCATTAGTCGACGCCTATGATCAGGTACATACATCAAAGTATAGTAAATAAGGAGTTCATGTGAACAGAGATTGGAGTTTGGAATTAATGTTCATAATGAATTTATTTATCATTTTTACAAGAGATGACTGACCGGGAGAAAAAACTAAGGATACTCCTTGTACTATTCCTCTCCCAAATTTACATAACATTTTTTAAAGTCCGATATAGGGTTATGATTCCACTCTTCTAAAATTTAGTTCATTTTTACTCGAAAATAACAAAAACTGAAAATCTTGAATTTTTACGGTTGAAAAACTGGATAAAACCACAAAAATTACACTAAAATTACCATTAATTGAAAAATGTTTGCGTGATTTAAAAAAATTTAGAGCCAGAAAAACAATTGAAATAATTTTTTGAATAGCCTACCTATTTGTTTTAACTTTCAGAATTGCCTAACAGTTTTGTAATGTGTACAAGGAATAATGCAGTTTTTGAATATTGTTGACAGCCACTAGTGAAATTCCTGGCGGAGGCACACCGTGGAGTGCATGGATTCGTGATGGACGAGCACGGTAATCCGGTCGAGAAGGCCTCGCTCAAGGTCAAGAACCGCAACGTTGGTTTCCAGACCACCAAGTACGGAGAGTTCTGGAGGATACTCATGCCCGGAGTATACATTCTCGAGGTGAGAATTTTCGAAAAAAAATTGAAAGTGTAGCTCTTGAAACTATATTCATCTTCCATAGAGCCTGGTATATACAACAATATTAGAATATGACATTGTCTGTAACTATGATCAGTTGAATGGCAATTGAATTATATTTATTTATACATTCTCGAGTTAAGGTTCAATGAAAACTGAAAGTGTAGGTCGTGAAACTGAATTCATCTTTCATAGAGCCTAGTACAAACTATAAGACCTTGTTGTGCCTACAGATCATAGACCCTAGATCGTCTATGAAGCGGTCTAAAAACATGACAGTCTAGAGAACAACTTTTTGTCCTGTCGAGCGTCCACACTAAAATGTGTTACAGACACATCTAAAAGACAGGACAGGAAGCTCTCCGATTGGCTAATTCTCGATACGTCAACCCAATCCGAGACCTTCCTGTCCAGTCTTGCTGTGCTGACTCGTCTAAAAAACGCCTCGTGTGTTCCAGCTCTTGTTGGATTAGCCGTTGAAAATGGATCTTATGGATTGCTTTTAACCAGTGCAGTATTCGCCGACGGTTACATGCCTCGCGAGGTCGATTTCATGGTGATCGAAGACCACCCGACACTACTCAACGTGACTCTTCACCCGCCCAAGGTAGGCACTCTCTCTGGTGGCGGAACCAACAAGTCGGCCGTCGCGACGCCCCCCAGCAACCGACGCCCCTGGCAGCCGCCCTGGCTGGCCGACCCGGGCGTCAGGGGAGGTGTTGGAGGGGGAGGTGATGGTGAAGGTGGACTGAGCGGGGGCGAGAGGGGGGATCGGCCCTATGCCTATATGCCGGCCAATTACAACTATAGCTATAGTGCCGCTGATAGCCTTTTGCGGTGTAATAGTGTTGTGGTGGTGGGGCTTGGTGCCGGCTGGCTGTGGAGATTATGACATGTTATGTAAACAGGGTTACAGGCTATTTATATACATTTCAATTGATTAAATTAATTGTTACCGAATTTCAAAAACAAACTTAGAGCACTGCACTTTGTAAACAGGGGTTTCAAGTTCTGAGGTTATTAGTCTGTTTATCCTATTTATTCATACATTCACAAATACAATATCATTCTCAACTCAATATACATTTTTGGAAAATAAACAACAGGCGGCTAAAAGCTCAGAACTATTTATTTCCCAAATTTTGATAGAAATTGTTACCGTATTTCAAAAGCAAAATTAGAATACTGCACTTTGTAAACAGGGGTTGTAAGCTCTGAGGTTATTAGCCTGTTTATCCTATTTATTTATTCATACATTCACAGATACAATATCATTTTTAACTCAATATGAATTATTGGAAAAGAAACAACATACCTAAAGACAAACTATTTAGTTCACAAATTTTGATAGAAATAGTCAAAAAATATGTTGAATCAAATTGAATTGGATTTTATTTTGAAAAAGAAATAACAATATTAAAAATACACTATAGTGAGGTCCACGTTATAATGGCAGTGTGTGATTTGTAATGGTGTTGCTATCCTTGTTTATCATTCAACAAAGCAGATTGCGCTATTTCTCTCACGCTTTGCGATGTTGCCACATCGTTTATCAACAATGTAGAAATTCAAATAATTGACAAAATATTTAATCTCAATCATGAAATTTATTATTACATTATTTGAAAAATATATTTTCTTGGCAAATAAAGTATAATTATCTATTTTCAGCAATAATGAACAGTTAAATTGATCAGATATACCAGTATCAGCTGTTTGGGTGGCAATGCTGAGATCTGGCAACCCTTTTCTCCTATCTTCCTACACTGCCATTATAACCTGGACCTCACTATAGAATAAAGTACCTATTTTGAATCGTTTTTTTGTTCTATGTGAACAGGTAATGAGTCACGAGTGATTTTTTTTGCCAAGCATGATGCTCTCATGAACTATAGGCTTGTGCATGGTAATAATGATGGAATTCTGTTAAAACGTGTACGGTACCAGAACCGTATTCTTTCAAGCCAAACTCCTGTTTACATCATTTATGTTACAGCCTATTCAAAAACATATCCCTGTTTACATAATAATTCATGTCGAAGCCTATATTGTTTGACAACAAATTGCTCTCCATATTAGTGAATATTTTCAAACAAAATACTATCGAAATGAGAACTATACTAACGGTTTCAAATGTATGGAAATGGTAAATTACCCTAATGTTAAAAACTTGTGAAGTCTATGAAGCTGATAGAAAATTTTGAGAGGTATATTTCTAAGGTGATGGAATTTGTATCAGACCTTCATCAATTCTGTTCTATATTGTATGGGAATTTTATTTCATATCGGTCTCAAGCTGCATGGAATCATTATTAGTAGCTCATCAAAAATGAACGAGAACATGAACAAAACAACATTTTAATGAATCCACCTGAAAGACTTGCAAGAGCATGAAACTAAACCAAACAGTATTATTTATTCTAAACTGACAAGCAATACCCTCAGAATATTAAATATAATTTTTATAGATCAGTTGTTAATATACCAGTCTCGATCTAAATTCACTCTCAGTTTAGTTAAATAATCAGTTACCATTCCCCAAGTTCAACCCTAAACAAAACCTATATAATATTGATTAGCTAGCGGCTAGCATATAATATAGGCCCTATATCATATAGTACAATTTTTTATTGTGAAAGTGCCTGTTCATTAGATAAATTGATGTTATTTTTTAAAATACAGAAGAGATTTTTGATGAGCTCTGCCTTTAAATAGCATCATTTCAACTATCATGTTGGCTATGCTGGTGGATGTCCATGTAATACGTCATAAAATTAGTTTTAGGTAAAAAGTAGATACTAACAAATAGGATAAGTTAGTTTCTTAATATTATATTAACCAGCAACATATACAAGTAACATACCTACTGCACTACCTGTATTTTTCAACTTATCACTTCCGAGCAATAATATTGTATCCTTGAAGCCAATATTTATGAAAGATTGGAAATATTTATATGAGATTTACATATTATTTATGATCAAATATAGATTATTGTATGTGTGGAATGAGTTGATAGTATGTGTGTAATGTTGAAAGATTAGAGATCATTTTGAATCTATTAGAACAATTCATGCCGAGAGTGAAGTTAAGATTGAAACTAAATTCGAATTACTGAATCAGTAAAAATGAAAAATTTTGTTGATAATAATATTAATTTTTCACAAACTAAATTCTCCTTTAGTTGCACCAACTTTTAAATTTGAAAAATAATAAACTATTCTTTAAAACTATTTTGCAACAGTTCGAAACACATATAGGCATTCTTGATAAAATACTTGGTTTTGCAATAGTTCTTCACGATTTTATTTAAATTGAGATGGTTGAAAACTAAATTGTTTAGAATTTTTAAAAGGAAAAATTTCCAACAAATTAAAAACTGTGAAGTGGCATTAATTTTTTGAAAATAAGCAGCTCTCGTCATCTCATTAAATCAATACAATCACTGAAAATCTCTGCATTTATTTGATTCATGAATAAATTAAATACATATTTTATATTATTTTTTAATTAATCTAGTGTTCCCAAAAATGCAATGTAGAGTAGGACCCCTTTACAGTCCTACATGAAATGGTCCATAATAAAATAATTGAATTTATCATATTTTTTGAGAACCTACAATGATTCTCAAATGGCTTGGCCAATTATCGAACAAAATAAGTTAGATGAATATAATAAATGAGTTGTAATCATATTTTATTAGTAGGCCATTGGGGTCCCATATATTTACAAGGGAATTAAGTATGAAACTAGAATATTTATCAGAGTCATAAGTTACCATTATCTAATGTACTTCACAAAAGATAAGCCACTCTAGTGCTTGAAAAATGTAAATAAAAATTTGTAAAGAAAAGAAAAGTATTATCTTCTTGCCATTAGCTTTAATTATAAGAGATGATATCACATGAAACTTAAAAACTCAGTATTATTAGTAGTACTGTGATTATTCATCTAATAATCCATAGTTAGTTGAAATTTATACGCAAAAATTCTTTCTTGAATAATAGACTATATCAAATCACATAGCAACAAGTAAAGTTAATATTTTAAGAATCTTGCAGTAGAAATCTAGATCAAAATATAATTATTAAACTTGAACGGATAAAATATAAGCCCCGTTAATCAAACACATAAATATCATTGAAAAAGTTCAGAATAAATTATAATTATTAAAGACATACTCTAAAACGTTAAAATGGATGTTATGAAGACAATGTTAAATATGTAAAAGGATTAAAGCTTGTATGTAAATTCAAATATATTTTGAAAGAGTATGTGATTAAATGTTTTTCTATTGCTGTTTTGTATCGTGGAATGCAATTTGAAAATAAAATGGAAATGGAATAAAAATGATTGATGTGTATGACAATAAATGATTTGAAAGTCTTTTGCGTTTTGATTTGAAAGGGAACTGGTACTGTAACAAAAATGCTAATTGTGAGTTAATTCAAAAGCTGGATGAGTTAATTCAATTATTCTGACAACCTTGAATTCTAAATTTTATTTGCTTTCCTGTTTTCTACATAAAATATTTGTTCACAAATCTCAACAGTAACTCATTTCAGTTTACTGGATAATTTGTCATTCTCTTTCTTAATAATTAAAACCCAAACTCAACAGTAACTCATTTTAGATCACTAGATAATTTGACCTTTTTTAAATAATTAAAACCCAAACTAATTTTTGTCTAATAAATACAATACCGGTACATACTTTGTTGATATTTCCCTGTTATCTATAAAGAAGACACTTGCCATAGGACTTCACGTGAAAATATCTCTCTTTTGAATTACTATTCAAAAACTATTATTTTTTATATTTCTTGAGTACAATGTAGAAATTTAGAAACAATTTATTGGAATCACATTCTGTATTGAAAGTTGGATATTGAGAATACATGTTAAGATAAAATTATCATAAGATTCGAAGTCAAGAAGATATATTCATGAATTATGAAGTTGGGGTAGTACAATGTATAGGGTTACTTAACCTAAACCAACTTCAAAATGAATGCATGAGATCAAATGAATGTCTGGAGAATGAATGGAAGAACGAAGAACGAGTGAATGTAATTCTAATAATTTTGCAATATCTGTGAGTATATTCTGTACAGCACCAGGCAACCAGTGGACCAAAAGATGATAACAGCAACAACGACACAACAACAAGTTGCAAACAAACAGAAGACAGCAAAAGAGCATGTAACAACCTTAAACCAATAATTGTACCTAACACAAAAAATAATCAAAAAGGAACTAAAGTCATCAATCAAAGCAGGAAACCAAGTGACCCAGCAACTCAAGGTGAACTTGGTGGGGTTCCACCTCAAGGTTCATCTCAGAATGTTCCTCAAGCCTTGGAACCACAGGGAAATCTGCAGGATTTCAATCCTCAAGGGACTTCACAATCCTCAGATTTCTTGAGTCCGACTCTAGCGCAGCCTGGTGGCGTTCTACTGTACTATCCGACACTGCAACAGACGCCACTTTCGCTAGAGCAGCCTCTGACGCCACAATCCGGGGTGCATAAAAGTTTACACCAGCCGTATTCGGATGCAATCATTTTCCCGACCAACTAGCAACAAGTAAGTGAGGTCTGAGGTGATGTATTGCTACTCCATCGTTTCATCTGCTTTTGCACAATCATCATCATCATCATCATCATCCGGGTTAGGTGGAGTCCGAAACACCATCAGGTTTGAGATTAAGACATAGAAATAATAGGTTAGGGTACTCACTGAGCCAACCCACGACCAACCCATGAAACTATAGAGAAAAGATACCCATAGAAGCATCTTAGATTCCGAGAAAACGTTACTCAACAGTAATATAATAATAATATCGAGTGACCTGGCTGGCTCAGGTCTGGTGTCAGAGTTTTCAGGTCGCAACTGATCAATTCCAGGGCCTCTGACATGACCTAACGACTGCTTTTTAGGCAGCCGGGACCGACGGCTTAACGTGTCCATACTCAACAGTGAATAGATAACGATAGACCCACAAATATAACTCGTTTATGATAAAACCTGGTCAGAACATGCAAATCATCCCTAAATCTCATCATTATTAGTTATTAATGTGGAGAAGTACCGGAACAGTGTTCCATATCTGTGTTTAGCCATATGATATGAATATAGAAAAAATATTTCATTAAAATTCAGGACTCTTGTAATAATTTATTGATGGGAAGAGGGCTGGCTACTATATACACATGAGACTTATGAATCACTTAAGTATGTGGGAGTATTTTTCCCATATTACAGAGTAGACCTACTCTTCTAAAGTTACACTAGACATGGATAGTTCATCGAGCTATGTAACAATTTCATGTGTCTAACGTGTAAGAGACTTATTGCTCCTATAATAATTATAGGAACAATTATTGTTTCTCTATAGTAGTAGACTTTGTCACTACCATTAATTCTTATGTAAGTGACAATTTCAAGTTGTTTTTTCGAATAGTTGTTTTTCTTTTTTATCAATTTAAAGCTTCTGAATTTCTACTCAACAGGACCCTGTTTCTATTGAGATATGGGAAGCACGATGGAGGCTAGAAAGTAGCTGGATTCCCAACTACATAAACGATAATAAAACCAAATAACTGATTTATTTGTGATTGTTAATTCCGACAATTTGAAAATACCATCATGAGGAATCATATCATTCCGCTTCTGCTATCATTTAGAATTATTTTTTTCTAATTCTAATTATATTTATACAAAGAACTGCATTCCATACTAGTCTACACTTCATAATAATTGACATTTTTTAAATGTGATTGACTGTACTAAGAATTTTCTTGGAGAGCTGAATATTCTTGAAGCTCAGGATGTTTAGAATGAATTACAGAAAAGCATTTTGAGTTGAAAATCTAAACTCAAAAAAATACTTTTGATGTTGCTTTCCATGACGAAACACTATAAATAATAATTTTGTTATAGTTCAGACACTGTGTTACTTGTAAATATTTGAAAAAAAAACACTCACTCTTGTTGGAGTATTGAGGAATGCATTTCACTCCTAAAGAGGAGCTTCATCAGCCTTCATCAACTTTGAAATAAGTTGATAACACTTTGTGTGTATGTGTGTGTGTGTGTGTGTGTGTGGTGTGTGTGTGTGTGTGTGTGTGTGTGTGTGTGTGTGTGTGTAATGCGCACACATAATTATACAGCATGCATGAATTAAGAGCATGCGTATTATTGATTTGAAATGAAAGTGAATTATATAAGCTTGTATAAGCTTGGTATTTTTCATTGAAGAAAGATAAAATTGAAATGATAAGTATCAGTATCAATTTTTTGGATAGGCATGAATATTATAGAAATATTGCATGAGTATATTTTCATAGCCTATTAATAATGTAATTGGCTATATAGTGATATTGCATTAATGTATGGATGTATTTCTTAAAAGAATGATTAGCAAAATATTTGAAATGAAATGAAAAGTAAGAATGCAATAAGTTTGTGGAAGTAATAATTGATTGCCATTGATCAGAATCATTGAAATGATCAATAAATTATAGTAATCTATTTCTACTGGTCCATCAGAAGTTTTCCTATTCATACACACGTATGGAAAGGAGAATACATGGAAATGACGAAATGACATGATGTTTTAAATATTTATATAATAACATGTTTTTATTCCAGCAGAATAACTTTCTGAATTATGATTATTGAAAGTTTGTCATAGGTACTGCTATTTATAAATCTGTACAAATCTTCAACAATTTATATATGATTTGGAATAATCAAATATGTGGCCACTTCTCACTTCTTTGTGATAGAAGTAAACTTTGTACAGTCTTCTCTTTATAATGTAAATATGAAATCTAATTGGAATAATTATTATTGTTGATATTTTCTGAATGGTGTTGGAAATAACTTCAAATTTGTAAATGAAAATCTATTCTGTCACTACCTATTTCTTTGCTTTGTTTACTCCAATAATTCCTCACGAAATTCAAATTCTCTTGGAAATTTAGTTTTGTGATATAAAATCTGGCATAGGAAATCAATAATAGTTTACTATGATTGGAAAGAATATGATGTTCATAAGATTGCAAGAATGTAGAAATATGATCAATAGACAAAATATAATTTAATCTCAATTATGATAATGTATTATTCAATCATCAAAAATATATTTCCTTGACGAATAAAATATGATTGATTATTTTAAACAACGATGAATAGTAGATAAATATACCGGTATCGGGTATCCTCTATGAAAGACAGTGGCAAGGCAGAGAATCAGCAACGCTGTTCTATCTTTCTCCACTGCCATCATTTACTTCAATTATTTGCTTTTTTAATTGATTAAATTCAATTTGGAAGTATTTTAAGATTTGAAATATATGTTTTTTGTTTGTCTTGGATTGTAAATTAGAGTGTAATTAGTAAATGTGGAGCAAAGTAAAATATAATCTTGAACATTCAGATTGTAGTATGAATTAGAATTCACTTTTTGTGTAGTTGAGAAGTTGATTTTGTGTTAATTACTCATATTAAATGAAAAAGACTAAGAAATTGTAAAAAACCACAGATTTATTGATACTTAGAAAGACCGGTTTTGGTTATTACACAATTGTCAATCTCTGATAAACTAGAGTGGAGTTGACAATGGTGTAATAACCGAAACCGGTCTTTCTAAGTATCAATAAATCTGTGGATTTTTGACAATTTCTTAGTATTTTTCATTTAATATGAATTAGAATTGGAGCCGTTTTGGGCTTTAGACTGAGGTACTTTTGTAGTAGTTGTATAAATAAAATAATATGATTGGATAAATAAAATAATGTGGACCCTACTACTAATTAATTATAGTGCCCTATGAAAAATATAGAAAAGGATGGTAGTAGTTTTCTATAAGTGTTGAATACTTGTTTAACATTAATATTGTAAACCTGTTTCACGAATATTTCAAAAAAATTCTAACCGCAACCCCTAATTCTCTGCCCCCGTACAGCGACAAGAACCTGGAACTTCGGCCTCCTTCTACCGCCCCCAACAGCAGCTGCCCCACAACGGAGGCGGCAACCCACAGCATTTCTACCACCACCCCCACCACCTTCTCTCACCTGGACCGCCGCCCCTCCTCAAACCCAGCAACCAGGAGTCTGGTATTCTCTCCTCCATCACAAACGGATTCAACAACCTGGTCAGCAACATTTTCGGATAGATTCCAGAAACATCACACTCGACTAACGGGAAATCAGAAAGGACCTTTAAAGAGTTGGCGCACATACGGATTCAGCAATCTGGTCGGCAACATTTTCGGATAGATGCCAGAAACGTCACACTAGACTAACGGGAAAGCAGAAAGGTCCCCTTTGGAGAGTTGCCGCTAAAAAGAGGAGATGGTATTTTTAGCGCATATTTAGTTGGTAGAGAAGAGGAATTGGTAGTTGTGATGAAAATTGAGAGGTGAGTCAGTAGAGAGCCCGTGAATGTGAATTAAGTCAATATTAAGTCCATTAAGAACTCACTTGAACTAAAACATAAATAAATAGAGAAACATTGATGGGAAAATGGCCCAAAATGGATAGATAGTTGATAGCCGAAAATACAGAGAGAAATGTTTACTAGAAGTCCAAAACTGGAAAAAAATAATGTTTCTGTAGGGCAATCAAATTGATTTTATCCAGTTTGATATTAAGTCTAAATATGCGCCTCAAGTGAGTGCTCTAGATAGAGATATTTCCTGTCAAAAATAGTGCTCATTTCTCAAAATACTAAAGAAATATAATCGTATTTGTTGGTAATTGACTCTTCTCTAAGCTCCATTACAATCTTTATGTAAGTACCTATTTATTTGAGTGTTCCATCAATAAATAATGAATTAACGGGAGGACTGACACATCACATATCTATAGGTACCATCAAGTACCTAATAAATCATAATTATTACTAGTTCTTAGTTTCAAAAGTTGAATGAAACTTCTACAGTATAGATTAGGAACCAAAAAATACAGTTTTATAATATACCAGTGTGTTATTTAGTGAGAAAAGAATGAGTAAACGTTGGCGAAACTTCAAAGCTGGATTCAGTGCAAAACACTAACAAAGTATTCTATGTGTAAATAGCACCATTTATACCACCTAAACTGATTTAATTCAGTTGTGCTACTTGTAAATAAATTTATTAAATTATTATTAGTTAAAATAGTTTCAACTTTCATATTATATGTGTAATTGCGTTTTGTTTTGTAAATGCAATCCATTCAACTTTTTATATATACACAAAATCAATGTATTTTTTACTACAGCACTCTTTTAGTGTTGTAATCCTTATGTTCTGGTCTCTTAAACTACAGCGCTACTCAATCGTTTAATTGAGCACCTAATTTAATTTATTTAAGTTTGTTTTTATTTTATAAATAAATACTATGAAAGTACAACTACGGTTTCGTATTATTTTTCACAACACACTCCACTTGACAGGAGGTAGTTAAGTAGTTAGTTCATAAGTCAATCACATTAAAGATTTAAACCACTGTAAAATTATGTAACTCAAGCAAAGTCGGTAGAACAATGAGCAATGCAATGATATGATTTCACAGTGGTCAAGTTTTATACACGTACAAATTTCTGTGATACAAAAGTATTATCGTACAACATTTACTCTGACAGAAAAAAATGACACCTTTTCCGCGAATATGTGGATAATGAGTCCAAGATTACAGAAAGAAAATAATAATCTGTAATAATATTAGTAGTGAGATTCACTTCAAACTGTCATCAAAAGTAGGATCAATTTTAATTATCCTACAGATCATATCCAATTCCAGTATGACCGTCGATCTTGGTTGGTGCTACATAGCAATTAAAAAAATCTGGTGTGGCGCACTCACACAACTTTCCTTGCCGTTATGAAAATTGATCACCTGACGCTAGTGTTCACGCGCATCTCAAGTCTACTATTCAAAGATCTGAGCCAGCTGGTGACAGGACAATAACGCTGGAGACACACGATGTCTGCTATCTCTTCATAGTGAATGATTTGATAGAATTTACAGTTGCCAACAGTTTGCGATTGAATAATCACATTTTCTCGAATTGCGAGCTTATTTCAAATCTAAGGTGAAAATGTTACTGAACATTAATTGCAGAAATTCTCATGCTCAATCTTTTCCACTTGGAATTTTTTGTTTAAATTGTATCTGAAGCCTGATAATTGGGAATCTAAAATTAAACTTTGCATAGATGGGGCGGAGCTCCTGAAATTTTTACAGATATGGGACTTGTGGCAGTTGATAGTACTTTCCAATGATTATTTAAGGTATAAATTTGATCAAAATCCTTGGAGCCGTTTTCGAGAAAATCGCGAAAAACCCTGTTTTTGACATCATTTTCGCCATTTTGAATTGCATTTGATCGAAATAGTTCGTGTCGGATCCTTATATTTTAAGAACCTTAAGTTCCAAATTTCAAGTCATTCCGTTAATTGGGAGATAACATATCGTTTACACAGACACATACACTCATACACACACACATACAGACCAATACCCAAAAACCACTTTTTTGGACTCAGGGGACCTTGAAACGTATATAAATTTAGAAATTGGGGTACCTTAATTTTTTTCGGAAAGCAATACTTTCCTTACCTTACCTTTCCTTACTAGGAAAGTAAAAATAATTCTAGAAACGTCTTGATTGATTTATAAAATACTTGGTAGTATCAAATATTGCTACTTACCATACTCCTAAGGGCAGCAATTCTTTTCCAACTTTTTCTTCTTCAAAAGTTCATCCAGCTTTATCAATGAATTTCTCATGAATTTGCATGCATTTTGCTGGTAAAAAGTAGCTGAGTACTTTAAAAAAATATTCCATCTTAGTTATGAACCTATTGAAAAATATAATTTTTTTATAATTTTAAAATATAATTGATTATTTTAAACGTCAATGAACAGTTAATATTAAATCAATAAACCTGTATCAGCTACCGTCTATAGAAGGAATAGACAAGACAGAAGATCGGCAACGTTATTCTTCTATCTTTCTCCACTGCCATTATAACGTGGACCTCACTATATACTATCGTATTTCATTGGTAGTTGCTTCTCCATCCTGCGAGGCAACTGCTACATCTGACATGAGATATGTAAACATTCTGTTTATTCATATAGATTGTTTTTTCTATGGTTCAGTGTGAGCAGCTACAGACAAAGTACCATTAGTTTTATAGAGTAATTAGTTCTTATGGCAGTACCATTATTTCTCACTACAGTAATTGGGTAATATAGTTCTTACTATTGGTTCACAAGTTTTCAGTCTTCAAATGTGTGAACTCTCCCATAACTATCAATGGTACTCTCTTTCAGCTCACAAAGGCATAACTTCATTGGAAGGCAGGGCTTTAGGTAGAATGTGAGTTGCAAATATATCAAAACATATTTTAAAACAATAATTTCAACCTCTACCCACCTTGAATTGGATTAAAAAAAACCTACTTCAACTTACTGACAAGTCCTCTATACCTTCAACTATTATTACTATGAGAATAGAGAAATGGAATTTCTATTTCTATTTCAAGTCAGGCTTGCGTCTGGAGCCTTTCAGGTAATGAAGATTTATTTCTTATTATTTCTAGGTGTTTATGCATGTTTCATAAAGAATGCCAGGGGGTGTTCTTCCACAAAAACTTGAAAGTTATGTACAGGGTTGGGCAGGGAGGTATGGGTTATTTGAAATAACAGTTACACACTCAGCATCTTTAAACGAGACTAAAAATTTATTTTTTCAATGTGTACCTTTGATGTTGCCATTATAAACATTGAAGAGGAAGAAAATTAAAACATTGATTATGTATGAAAAATAACATGTGTTAAATGCTGTCCGTTTTTGTCCATACACTCCTGTAGACGTTGTGAGAAGTTATCCATACTCCTCTGAAGCATTGCATGTGGTACCGCTCGAATTTTCAGTGTTATTGTTCCACTCAGGGATTCAAGGATTTGTGGTTTGTTTATGATCGCTAACCGCAGAAAGGCAACATGTCCAGTTTTCATAATTTTACAGGAGAGACAAAAAACTTGATCAAACCTAAACCTGCAGTAAACGATATATTCAAAACGTCGCCATTACAATGCTTTCTGTTGGACATGTTTCCTTTCTACAGTAAACTATGTACCTTACATTAAATAGTTGATTTATTGAAAAGAAAAAACGTTTTTTGAAAATGTTGGACATGTTTCCTTTCAGCGGTTAGCGATTGTATATACGTGATTTTAGGTAGCCCCATAAAACTAATTATTGGCCCTTACTTTTACGATAAAACGGTCGAACCGTCACTGTCAAAACGGATCGTTACCTAACTATGCTGCGTGAATTTTTCTGCCACAATTGAGAAGACGACAAAGCAACGTCAATAATGTATGGTTTCAACAAGATGGGGCGACATGCCATACATCGAGAGCAGCTATGGCATTTCTAAGGTAGACTTCCCTGGAAGCCTCATTTCGTTGCGTGGAGATGTGGAGTGGCTCCTCGGTCACCGGTCCTGTCACCTTGTGACTATTTTTTATGGGGCTACCTGAAAGCACGCGTATAGATTATCAAATCCTTGAAGTCCTGAGTCGAACAATAACACAGAAAATTCGAGCGATACCACGTGCAATGCTCCAGAGTATGGACAACTTCTCACAACGTCTACAGGAGTGTATGGACAAAACACGGACAGCATTCAACACATGTTATTTTTCGTACATAACCAATGTTTTAATTTTTTCCTCTTCAATTTCTATAATGACAACATCAAAGGTACACACTAAAAAAATAATTTTTTAGCTTCGTTTAGCTTCGTTTGGGCTCCCTGCCCAACTCTGTAATACAGAAAAAGGGCTCTCGAACACTGGACATATGAAAGTATCACAGGATTAGTGTAAGAAAGATTTTTTCCTACATTATGGGCCTTGAAAATGTCCATGAATCATATTAGAATCTGACATTTTTCATGAAATCGAATAATTTTGGAACTAAATTCAAATTTCCAGATGATTAATTTTTTGGACTTGAAATTGTTTGTAAATCAAATCATGACCTCTTCATAAACTCTGGACTATTCATTTTAAATTGAGGTTAGAAGCAGTTTTGGGGGAATGCCTGTAGTTTTCACCTGGATTGTGTAAATTGTCTATGAATAAATGAATTAATCCACAAGTATAAATTAAGAAATATACTGTAGCGCATTTTTGTTGATGAACTGATAATTCAATTCTTCTCGAAGATGGTGTATTGAGGACTGTACGTTCAAACCTAATACCATATTTCTAGTATAACTCTACCAAAAACCAAATTAGGCTAAATGAAAATAAAGAATAACCAAAATTTGAAATGAAACATTTATTACAAAAAATAGAATTTCTACAGTACAATAATATTGTATCAAACTTTTACAAACCACTACAATATCAAACAATGACAATGAAAAATAATTCTCTACATAAAATATCACAAGACTCATTTGGGAATGTCGGTTCACAATAGGTAAAGTCATCAACCGAATTAAATTCTATTGGATCACAAATTCAGTCTTTCCAATATTTACAACAATACATAAAAATATTACAATAATAAGTACAAATTCAAAAGAAAGATGAAACCATTTCTACAAAACAGAATGAATTGACAAAAATTACACAATATATTTTATAATTTTTGACAATGTATTCTACTTTCCCTGAGTACATTACTGTAGGCCTATAATAATTAATGAGGAACTAAATACACATCAATACCAAGTACCATTATAAAGGACCCCATTTCAGTGAATCAATAAATATGGATTGTTTGCAGTGTTCGATTGGACTAATCGGCAATAGTGAATAATTAGGCTAGGCACACACCAGTTAGTCAAGATAACGATTAGACAAGACACGTTCAGTCACAATACTTCACATAGTTGCTTATGAAGACATGTCTAATTGCAATGACTAATCGGTGTGTGTTGCTTCATAAGCAACTATGTGAAGTATTGTGACTAATCGTGACTAGTTTTGTCTTGACTAACTGGTGTGTGCCTACCCTTATTAGGATCATCAGAGCATGAGGTATAGGAAACAGAAATGATTTAAATATTTTCCACCAACTTTTTTGATCAAGTATTTTTCTTTCAATTGCCGTAGTTATATCTCGAGAGGTGGGGGTACAACCTGCCTCTGATAGGCTGACTTTAAACAATAAATTATTATGCATCAATATGACAATAACAATTGCTTCTGAGCTTCAATAACAAACTTCAATTCATCCAAAAGAAAGAAAATATTGATAAAAATCAACTATACTTCTGATGTGCGATAGTTTGTTATGTTCAAGAAATAGAAGAAATTAAATATTAGTAAAAATCATCTATACCAGAACTTCTCATGTCCAATAATTTATATGGTCAATGTTCTTATTACATCACTGCAAGTAAAAGATTGAAGCTTTTAAATCTAATGACATTATGAAAGAATGATAAAAATACCGATTTACTGAGATGGGGATATTATTATTTACTGTAATACATGGTCAAATTGGTAAACTATTATCAATTACTTAGGGCCGTTTGCACAGTGTAAGTTTAAGCTAAAACTTAAACCAAATCTGGATTTTTTTGGTTCAAACTGAAATTCCGTTTGCACAGTATCAGTTTAAACTCTGGGAAAGTTTAAACCTACTAACCAAATAATTTGGATTAACTTGACATCTGTAAAGATTTTATAGGGAAACAGCTGATAGTAAATTATTTTTCGACGGTTGTTTTTAATGCTTCTGTATACGATAATAATATTTAAGTTATACTACTTAGTAAATCATTATTTGAATGTAAAAATAATTATAATGGAGGAATTGATAGAAGTTTTTAGTGCAATTGATAAAGATGACTGCGAAGAAATTTTAAAACTGAAAAATTGGGCAAAAACGATTGATCTAAATTTCTGGGATGATAGAGAATTTTCTTAACGCTTTTTCTTGAGTAAAGCAACTGCCAATCCAGTATTTGATTAAATAAACCACTTGATAGAAAATAAGACAATTTTAACAGTGGTCTTTGATTAGTAAACATATTTTCAATAACACATAACTGGGATATTTTGCTTTAGAGAGATTTCTAATAAGCGAGGAAGATTTAAGCATAACAAAATCGCTTTTTTAAAAACATTTGAAAATATATTTTTTGGTGCCCACTTTAATATAAGTTTGTATCTAATAGTAATATAGCATTTCATCATTGAAGAATTTCTTGATCGCTTTTCACTTTTATTACCGTACAGCTTACAGCTCTGTGGATTTTGAACAAGGAAATAGTAGCTACATAACCTCAATTTACTAATGGTTTGTAAACAAATAACAAATTTCATGTAAAAATCAGCCTTTCTGATATCATAAATGATGACATTCTATTACCAACTTAATGCTAAACTAGTTTAACTTAAACTGGATTAGTAAATGCACTGAGAAAACCGATACCAGTTTAAACTTTCTGATTCACTTAATCCAGTTTAGCAATCTATACTGTGCAAACGGCCCTTAATGCATGAATCAATAACTGAAATACTACATGAACATAAATATGAATGACACAGAACTACAAAATTGTAGAAAATTAATTGTTAGATCATTATTGTTAGTACCTAGTCTAATTGTTTTAGTTGGTTTAGTCTAATTAGTTGGTTGAACCAACGTTCAACGTTTAAAAATAATTCAAAACAGATATTGAAAAAAAACTTTTTTCTAGTATACCTTTTGTTAGATGAGTCTTCAGTGATTCAAATAAACACCAAATCAATCTCTTTATCAAAAACGTTGAGTTTAGACATTGCAAACGGCTGAAACATGATTTTGTTATCAATTAAGACAGAAATTTTGGACATAGTATATTTTTCCTGACACTGGAGACTGTACTACAGAATCTTTGGGAGAATATGTGATAGATTGTGATATCACCAAACCAAATGGTATGAAATAAAATTAAAGAAGAATCATTATGCTAAACAATATTGATACGACCATGGTGAGTGAGTGTGTAATGTTCAAGCTTAAAATAAAGTCTTTAAATAAGTTAATTACATTCCATGTACATTGGAATACAATAACACCTAGATATACTCATATAAGAGTTAGATTCACAATAAAAAAACAAATATGAATACATAATGTCCACAGAAAATATTGATAATTTTCTATAATTGAATTTTATATACTCTGAGAAAAGTATAATGTATTCAATGACTAAACAATGAATGTAGGTATAATTATTAGGATGTGAGCTACTCGAACAGCATACAATAAACGCCATACAAGCAATCAATAAATTCATAAGGCAATGAAACAATTTCCAATTACATCAATAGATCTGTATTAATAATTACAAAAATTTACTTTGGAATACAATAGCTTCTAGGAAATATATCAAATAGAAGATGTACAATGAAAAATAATAGCAGTTCACCCAGAAAATGATTATGATTTGTTTTTAAATAATCATGACGTTTAGAATTTTGACATGAGTATAATTTGTGGATTTGAGTGAAATTTTTTGTGATTGTGAAGTAAGTTTTTTGTTTGGATTTGTATTTTGAAATTAATTAATCTGATAAATTCAAAATTATTGTGATACATACAGGACTCAAAATAGAGTGTGAATTGAGTTATCATTTACATAACCTCTAAACCAAATTAAGGTTTAAAGCAGCTTTGGGCGAATGTCTGTTGTTTTTACCTGTATTGTATCTATTGTCTATAAATAAATGAATGAATCATTTACCTTTACACCTCGGAATGACGTTTGTCAAGGTTTAGGAATAAAAATAACTTTGCATTTGACATTTGAATAGCTCTACCTTCATCACATCCATTACCCTTTTCTAATAAAGATGGAAATGGTTAACCAATAATAATTAATAGGATCAGAGAGCTTTCAAGACTGTTATGTGGATTTTAATACAGAGAGACAAAACCTCATACAATGTTGTTTCCATTATTGCAATGCATACGGTAAGTGGAATGGGATTTGAATAGAAAATACATGTTTTATGATATACTAGTTTTTTTTATCTGAGCAGTAATTCATTAATTCAATTCAGTAAGATTGCTTAGAAAATATCATGTTCCATATCAAATTCAATTACAGGAGTGAAAATCTAACTAAGCTGGTAAGCCTGATTAATGATTATTCATAAATAAATAAATAATTTATTTGTCAAAAACATGAATGTGTCATAACAACGTCAGTTCAAACTTACAGTAGTCTAATAACACATCATATATAATATATATACACATACACACACACACACATATATATATATATATATATACATATATATATATATATAAAAAAATGTAAACACATACATACATCACACTTCATTTACATTATTTTAATCTATTTTATTTTTAAACTCAATTGTCTAGCACTCTCAATTCCAAAAAACAAACATCTACTCAAATAACTTTCAAAATTGAATTCGAAAAAAATCTACCTTTCTATCTTGCATTTCCATTGTAGGTTTGGCAATGGGATTACCACTTTCAGGATATTTTGCAAATTTATACATTAATGAACTCGAGAGATCTAAAATAGTTGATAATATTAACCCTCTAAAACAGAATGTTACAGTATTATATTAGTAAAGATATGTAAACGATATAAGAATGTCTTTATGAAGATTATGTGAAACATTGATACTAGTAGTTGTAGTTTGTGTTTTTAATCTTGTACCTATTTTATGTTAAAAACTTTTCAAAGAAAGGGTTATAATGTCATTTAATAAAATGAGCTTTTATATTTGGTTTTGAATAAACAAGATATACTTACTAATGTAATCATTGATAAAGTGAGTTTCATTTCTAAATGAATATAAATTAAGTTTATTGATGTTATTATAGAGAGCATTTGCAATAAATTTTAGTTATTCAATAACTGAGCTGTTTTATTTACAGTTACCCATAATCTATATAAATAAAAATCAAACCTCAAATTTTGACATTCAATAACTTTTAATATTATCTTCATGTATAGAATTTACTGAGGATTTGAATAGAAACTCAGAATAATAATTGAGTTTCAAAAACCCTATTACTCTTATTGACCAAGGTATGTAGAGTCTATCGCAATAAACCTTGCATATTGACTACAGTAGCCTTCGTAGGTACTGCTGTACTTGATTGTTTATAATGTCTTTTCACAGTAAAATTTTGCATTGCGCACTTGGTGTAGATAAGGCTTACGATGTACAGTAAATACTAGGGCAACCTCATCCAATAATATATCGAAATTTCAATTCAAATACATTTTATTAGTATTTATCACACATGTAAACTTAAAAGTAGAAATATTTTTAAAACTCATGTTAGTGACGACCGTTTCGTTGTGTGCTGCATCATCAAACTAAATTATGTTCAAACAGTAGACTCTCAAAATTTGAGGGTTGTGGTGGGGGAATTGAACTCAGCCATATAGATGAGTTTTAAAAATACGGTACCTATTTATACTTCAAAGTTAACATTTGTGTTAACATTCAACAAGTAAAAAAATAATGGATATTCAATACAGAAAAACAAAGATAATTGAAATAGAAACAAATAAATAAACATAAAGCTGTGAACTGTATGAATCATTCAGTAATCAAGAATTATTTGAATCATACAAGGATTCAAAAAAAAGTCTGATAAAATTATTGGTATTTTACCAGTTCCATCAAAAGCCGCGTTCAACCCTAAAGCTGGCAGGATACTGATTCTTATTTGGCAGCGGGCCTATATATAGGCCTGCCGGCAGTTTGTCAGCTGGCACGGCCTATATATAGGCTCCTCATTTCATCTGCTTATAACATAGCTGTTCAATGTCCTAGCCGTTTGTAAACTATACCAGTCGATTCAGAAGGCCTTGCTCTGTAAAAGTGGACAAATAACAGCTCTCTAGTATCTCTCTTGCTTCTTCTATGATACTTCCACTGTGCTTGTCACGTGGAAGTTGGAACGAAACGAAGCATTCAGTTCGCTATTATTGCTTGCGGTACGGTTGGCTGTTTGTTTATCAGTTGAAGTCTTTATGCAAAATAGTGAATTGTTTCATATTATATTGTATGAATTATATTGTTTGGAACTAATCTAAGAATTCAACAGAGATTGTTTGCGGTGATTGTTTGTGGTAACCCACACTTGGTAGATAACTTGGTGGTTTGGTAGCTACTGTAAGCTGTTTGTTCAGAACAAATTCTTTGTAGGCTATTGTATTTAACTGTGATTTTTTATCTGTTTTTTTTTGATCTGTTTTCTTTTTATCTGTGTAACAAATTAGAACATTTTAGAACAAATTCTTTGAATTATTGTAGGCTATTGAACTATAAGTTTTCATCCTTTTTTTATCTGTGTAAGCTGTTCATTTGGAAAAAAATATTTGAACTATTGTATTGTATTGTTTTTTTATCTGTGTTATCCAAAATGAGTGAATTGTCAAACAGCAGTGACATTCGTGATTGCTTATTTGATATTGACAATGATGATGAGGATAGTGACTTTATATTGGATGATGATGATGATGGATTTTCTAGTGACAGTGAGATTAACATTGACAAACCAGAACCAGTGAATGAACCAGAACCAACGAATGAAAACATTGACATTGACAAACCGGAACCAATGAACGAAAACATTGACATTGACGAACCAGAACCAATGTATGAACCAGAACCAGTGAACAAACAAGAACCAGTGAACGAACCAGAACCAACAAAAGAAAACATTGACATTGACGAACCAGAGCAAGAACAAGAACCAGAGGTAGGTGATGGGGATAATAATGTGATAGGTCCTGCTCCACCAGCCCCTAATTGGGTCAGGGTTTACCCCCCCGAAGGAGAAATTGATATTGAACAAGAGTTCAATGACAGACATGTAGGACCCAGGAACTGCCCACCACGAAATAGTGCTCCCCTCATGTATTTTTACTTGTTTTTCTCCCAAACTGTCTGGAACTTACTTGTTCAAAACACAAATAAATATACAGAAAAGTTTATTCAGAAAAAGAGAGATGCAGGCAACATGAAACGTCACTCGAGAATACAAGGTTGGGTGGATGTGACCGTTTCAGAGATAAAAAATACATCGCTCTTATCATAAACATGGGCCTTATTCCGAAAAACAATGTAGAAAAATTCTGGAGCACTAAAAAGTCGCAATCAACTCCATTTTTTCCTCAGACCATGTCTCTCAGAAGGTTTCAAATGATCAGCTCTGTATTCCATTCCAGTTCGCAGGAGCATGTACCTCGTGGTCAGCCAGGTCACGACCCTTGGTATAAGATAAGAACTTTTCTTGACCTAATGAATCAGTCCTTCAAAAAATATTTCATTCCTAATCAAAACATATCAATCGATGAGTCCATGATAGGTATGAAAAATCGCTTCGCCCATATTGTCTACATGCCCAATAAAAGACATTCAAGATTTGGGATTAAAAAATTTGAAGTAGTTGAAAATAAACACAGCTACATCTTGCATACAGAGCTTTATAGTGGGAAACAGTTTTTAGAGGACAGTGCTGACCCGTTTACCCAAACTGTTGTAATGTTTCTCCTCAGATCTTGTAATTTACTCAATAAACATTATCATATTTTTACGGACAACTTTTACACCAAAATCGCACTAGCAAATCAACTTTTAGCTCATAAAACTTACATCACAGGAACAGTAAACAAAAGATCAAAAGATCTTCCAAAAACAATTTTAACAACCCAAATTTCTCCCCAAAGCTCATTGTATTTTCGCAAAAATGAAATATTGATGGTAGGTTACAAAGAAAAAAAAACGAGAAAACCGGTCTATCTTATTACAACAGGATGCCATGTGGAAGATTCAAGAATCACCAGTAGAAGTGGAAGAGTAAATATGAAACCACTACTGATAAATAAATACAACTTCAATATGGGTGGGGTCGATAATAAGGACAAATCAATTTATCACGTGACATGCAGCAGGGCCACCAGAAGATACTGGAAGAAGATTTATTGGACATGGCAATTTTCAATTCATATATTTTGTATAGGCTAAACACAGATAAACCGATTATGCGTGATGAGTTCATGGAAACGATTGTTGTGAAAAACTGGTACAGGATTCACAGAATGAACAACAACTACCACCACCACCACCCATGCCAGATGCTGAGATCAGACATGAACTTGAACGTCTTCCAGCTAAAAAACAGGGAGTGTGTACGGTTTGTTCTACTTCAACAAAAAGATCACGGAGTGTTTATTGGTGCCCTGGATGCGACTGTGGTATCCATCCCACTTGCTTCAAGGATTTAAAACACAAAGAATAAACCGTATAAACACACACTTTTTTACACACATAGATTTTTGTAAATAAATCTATTACTATGCGTTTTTATACACTATAAAGTTTATATATTATGAAACTACATGAACTAACACGTATTTACGTTTTTATACACTATAAGTTTATTTATTATGAAACTACATGAACTAACGTGTATTTAAAGCGCAGAGGGAGAGAAGGAGAGTTGCAGGCTTCCATAACTAATTTATTGTTGGAGGTCTGAAAATGTTTGTAGCCTTGGTGAAACGTCTTGAAGAGGCTAGCCACTTACTGTGAAAAGATTCACTTTCAACTGTCAGCATTTCTTATTAATAACATCGATGCTTCCCATTCAGTCAATGCTGACTGACCAGGTACTCTAAGGGGTAGTTCACTTTCAACAGTCAGTATTGCTAGTGAATAGCATCAATGTATCACCTTCAACTAATGCTGACAGTGTCTCACTTTAAAGCAGGTTGGTTGTGTGTCAGTCACACACCAACCTTGTGATACCTTGTGAGTACCTCTTCAAAACAGTTGTTAGGCCTATGGTTAAATTTGGCAACTAAATTGATAATTTTGTTAGGTTGGCATTGAGTTGAGGATGATTTCTGAACAAGATTCGAGTTGTGTCACTTCATTAGATTAGCACCAAATTGAAGAGCTAATTAAAATGCATTAATTTATCAAGAAGAATTGATTTAGATGATAAATATTTCACAAAAATAATCGTATTTTAATTTCCGTAGTGAAGCACAGGTGCCTTGCTTGTATAAACATATAAACATAAATTGCTCGTTTTAACAATATAGGCTATTAAACAACACAGTTTGTTCATTCACTGTTATGCTTTTAATTGGGTAGTTTCATCAAGTGATATAAATTCGTCATTAACATTCCAAAAAACCTAATAATTCTGTCTTATTACATTGGAAATTTCGAACTTGTCACTTTTTTACAGATTGGAAACATATTTTTAAATCTGTATAACATTTTGAATGAAAAATTGATTATACTTAAATATATACCTATAAATGGCATTTTGAAAACTATAAATAGCAAAGGAAACCAATTAACGAAAAACATTTACTACTTGTACGTTGGGTAACCTAAAGAATAAATAAAAATTATTTATTTTTGCGTTTATTCACTTTAAATTAAGAACTATAATCATCTATTCATTGCTTTATTCACTATAAATCTTCAATTTTCTTTTTCAGACTGAAGAACGTGCCAACTCCACTGACACCTTACCGTATTATTTGTTTTACATAGAACAATTCAATATATTAGTTATTTACCTATGAAGTGTACTATTAATAAATACTATAAAAATAATAGTCTATTATATAATGAGTATTTCAACAAACGAAATTTATTAACGTTGTGAAAAATTTGTAAATATTGTGAAAAATTATTATGTTTGTCTATGTAAAAATTTCGGTAACATTATCATGCACTTGTTTTATAATTCTTATAATGTAAGTAGATTGCACAAGATTGTAAATTTTAATTTATAAGTCCTGTAATACAGGCCCTGTATTACAAGGGTTTTATGAAACAGGCCCCTAATTTAAGATTTATATCGGACAAGTTTAATTAAAAAAATTAAACATATTACAAGAGTAACTGAACATTTTTTATTCAGAATTAAATTTCACTTTCTAAAGATCCATTAAGCAATCACTATCCTAATTCAAAAAGGATTAAAATTGGAAAATATAGTTTTCTGTCATATTCGTCCCATTGTCTCAACAGCCATTGAAGATACATAGGTACTTGGAAATCGTACAACATTTTATTTTATTCAAATTGATTTACAATTTCAACATCATACGCAAATCGCAACGACTGTTGCAGCAACACAATGCGTTATAAGCTGTTGATCTCAGCATAACTTTTTTATCAATCGTTAAAAAGTTGTAAAGTTAAAATAAAAAGAATTTTTTTTTCTTGAAATCTTGAGCACTTATCTCGACCACTATAAAATATATTGAAAAATGTGACAGATGAATGTGGTTGAAAATCTTGTGAGCTTCAATTTTGTATCGAATAGTCATGTTCGTAAGATGTTTAGTTTTCGAAAATAATAACAATAACAGAAAAATGGTACATTTACACCGGCCCCACCCCTTCAGCACAGAGGATATATGTTTACCTCATTTCTAACCAAAATAGTGTTGTGGTGTCTAGAAGTCCCCCAAACTTTGCCCTCTATGCCCTTTTTGAGCATTCATTCATTGCATGGACTGTATATTAAGTGAGTAATATTCAATTTTCAGATCTCCAGAGGTATCATATGTTGTATCGAAATTGAACGCATTGAGAATGATGCAGCGGGCAAGGCATCAACATTTGCCACCCACCCCTCACACTTTGGAGGATGTGAGGGAGGTCTTAAGGGCCGACCCACGCCTCCAGAGAACAAGGGATGGGGCTCATCAATTCTATGTGGATGAGGTAGCTGAAGGCAGCATAGCATTTGTAAGTCGCCGGACAGCAGAGTTTCTATCGCAACATCCAGCTCAAGCACAAGACATGTTTATCGATGGGACATTCAAAATTGTGCCGAGGAATCCAAGAGGATTAAGACAATTATTGTCAGTACATATTATTTTCATGAGTGTGGTAAGTACAAACACTTTATAAGATACAATAAAAATCTATGCAATCTCGAAATTACAATGAAGCCTTCTCAATCGATATTTGAAATAAATCATCGCCATAAGGGTATTAAACACAATTGAAAATATCACAAGTTAAGACAACTCAAGCGATTTTGAAGAAAGCAATGTTACCCAAAAACAATAAACTTTATTATGTAGCCTACCTTTTATCATACAAATCAACAATAGTAATCATATCATAAACCACAAGGTTAGTGGTAAAAAATCCATTGCAGAGTTGACTGTATGGGCTATGTTGACTCAAAAATCGATGTGATGCTTTTTCTAACCATTCCTTCATCGCCAATTTTACTCAAACCTGAACAAGATGTAATTAAAAACTGATTTTCAAGCTAATTGTTAGTGTAGGCTATTTTAACAGAAAAATAAACTTTTTTGGTAGGTACCTAAGTCACGACTCATCTAAATGTGCTGTAATTGAAAAAGTCATTATTCTGCAAGAAACTAAAAAAAATAAATAGAATTAATTCTTACTACGGCTTTTGGAACGTTGATTAATTTGAAACTATGTTCTTTGTTTTGTCACTAATCCAGTCGTATAACATATTACAGTATTTGAAAATTTTAAATAACTTAACTAGTGACAACTTAATTAGTGATCAATGCAGTTTTGAATCCAATTATTTAAAACTTCATTCTCCTCACGTATTTATTGCCCAGAATCCGTCATTAACAAGAATTGCTTTTACAGATGTACCCGGTAGCCTTTTTTCTCCTCACGAATGCCACAGCCGAAACCTACAGGGCAATTTTAAATTTTTTGAAGTTGAATGTGGTAACATGGGCTGTGGCACACGTAACAACAGATTACGAGAGGGCTCTAATACAAGGTGTGCGGAACGCATTCCCTCAAACCGAAGCACATGGCTGTTGGTTCCATTACTGCCAGGTAAGCTTTCCACAATGTAAAGTTTTGTTTTGTGTCACTTTTTACACTACTTGTTGCCCGACCAGAGCACTACCCCCGTAAACAAAGCCGTAGTGCGTTCGTGTGACGTCAGCACTGGTAGGGCTCCTACACCAATAAAAACACTAGCTGATATAGATCAGCTGAAATCAACGAATTTTTATTGGTGTAGGAGTCCTACCTATGCTGACGTCACACGAATGCACTACGGCTTTGTTTACGGAGGTAGTGACCAGAGAGTGATCTGCGATCTCATCGGAATCTATATAACAACCTCTTAAGGCTGTGCAAAGGCTGAAAATAAACTTTCTACTGGTGATATTTTTCAAAGTTTTTCGATTTGTATGGCATTAAGCTATCAAAATGAAAAAGGTTTCTCAGGAGAACAGTTTTTCACGATCATTACTTTTTGAGATATGAGAGCTTAAAGTTTAAGTTTTTGGGACAGACGATTTCAAATTCGGTAAGAGATTAATAAATGCGATTCGGAGGATAAATTCTTCATGGTATTGTTGATTGAATGAAAAAAAATCGAAAACATCAATTTTTGAGAAAGTTATTCAATTTACTAAAAATGACCGAAAATAACTTTTAGTTGAGTTATTTTTTGGTCATATTTGGTAAATTGAATAACTTTCTCAAAAACTAATATCTTCGAAATGTTTTTGTTTTATTCAATCAACAATACCATGAATTATTTATCCTCTGAATCTCATTGATTAATCTCGTATCGGATTTGAAATGTTCTGTCTCAAAAAATTAAACTTTAGGCGCTAATATCTCAAAAAGTAATAATGGTATCATTTTGATAGCTTGATGATATTCAAATAGAAGAACTTTGAAAAATATCACCAGTAGAAAGTATCTTTTTAGCCTTTGCACAGCCCTTACATTCTAATCGCAGAACGCTTTCTGTGTGGCGGGCCATAAGTGTAGACTGCAGAAAAATGTACCAAATTGTACTTTCTTTTATACATTCAACAATGACTACAAGCATTGTCATAAAATTAATCCAAATAATGGGCATAGGCCTACTCACTATCAAACATTACAATTGAAACAATTAAATTTTAATTTATTTTTGCAATTCATTGTAAGTAAAGTGTACTTTACAATAAATGCGTAGGTTGATTTTTCACTTCATGACTTTTTATTATCAATCAATTTCCCTGAAAATAATATTTTCAATCATTAAAAACAATAATTTAAAGGAAAACTGACTTCACATTCAGTTTATTTCAGTGTTCAGTTGCCTACTTATAATTTTCTCTTGAAAACGTCTAAGGCGTGTGATATTTTAGATTAAATGAAAAATTGAATGGAATGGTAAATAATTTCATGGAATGGTAAATAATTTCATTGGTGATACAATTATTTCAAAAAATGACAATGTTGTAGTACCACTGTTCAGCCCTACTCATTAAAGGGACATTTTGATCTAACACAACTCGAAGGTCCGAACAGAAAATCTAAACTTATTTTTCTAGAAAGTACGGTAGTAATCATCACAAAGATATTGAAAGAGGACTTTCCTCAGTTTGTCAGCATGGCAGTGCTAATACCACTGTGACGGCACTGCATCGGATGGGTGGGAATTGTTGCTCTTGAACTTGTAAAATTTTTTTTTTCATTATACTGCACTTTTACTGTCACTGTTGTGTGCGGATTGACTTTTAGAACCAAAATTTGGTACAAGATTTGTAATTTGATAAATGTGACATTTTCAGGCCATCTGGAGGAGAGTGGTGGCTATCGGGTTGAGGGCGGCGTGCCTGGCTGATCAGGCAAACATGAGTGTGGTAAGAATGATTATGTCCATTCCGCACCTCCCACCTCAACGGGGCGCCCCCAACAGCAATGATACGCCACCATTTTCAATGGCAGATGGAGTCGAGGCGGTCCGAACGTTCATCAACGAGGGGGGGGTTGATGATCGGCTACATATGGTGCTCGAATACATCACTCAATTCTGGATGAGGAGGATTCCAGCAGGACAACTGACCACATTTGCAAGGCCCCGGAGAACCAACAACTCCTTAGAGGGTTTTCATTCAAAATTGTTGTCCTTCTTCGGGCCTCACCCAAATATGTGGCAGTTCATCAGTGAGTAGCATTAATTTCAGTAGCAACTTTTTCATTTGTGAATCGGATAATTGTTATTAACTAGCATTCAACTTGAAAATACTGTACAAAACATTATAACATTTGTCAGTATAAAACATTATAAGTGTTAGGTTTGACATAAAATATGATGGAAAAAGCATGTTTTCCAAGGCAGACAGTACTTTTAACTCTTTTTCCGATGACTTTTGTAACAAAAATCATGATTTTGGACTCAGGGGACCTTGAAACTTATAGAAAACTTGAAATTAGGGAACCTTAATTTTTTTGAAAGCAATACTTTCCCTACTATGGTAATAGGGCAAGGAAAGTGAAAATACGGTAATTATAACTACTATATAGTTTCGGTGACACACCATTGTCAGTTTATGAGAATAAATCTATATAAATAAAAATCGAAAGTGGTCTTCTTGTTTGTTTGACAAAGGGAGCCCAGCTCTCGAAAATTTTCTTTTATCATGTAAGTTTTTAATCTATCTGTGTCGTGTGTATCCTGTTTCAATTTATATATATTAAAGGATAATTCATCCTTGGAAAAACAGCTGAGATTTTCGTTTTTGGATATGAAAAATGAGTGAGCGAGTGCGGCTGTGGAAAATCAAAATATCTCATCCCCGAAATTCACAAGTTGACGTATAGCCAAACCGAAAAATATAAACACAACCTAAACGATGAAGAAACCTTGAGAGTATGAAAGTTGAAACTAATTGCAATTAATCAAAAATAATAATCATATTAAAAATATAAACATATTTTCGTGATGTTTCCAAATTCATCAAATAGTTGAATTCCTTTTAATTCTTCAACACTTCAACTTTTTTAAACAAATGCACACAGCTGTTGTTTGGCCTTTGCATGTGTAGTATTTTGTTTATAAAGTGATGAGACATAGTATTAGCAATTGCCATTTGTGTTGATAGTGTGAGAATAACAATCCTTTTTTGGGTAGCACAATTAGAAGTAATTATCAAGTGAAAACCTCATCATAATATAGTGTTGTGAATGTTGGGCTGAATTTTTCCTCTTAAAATTGAAAAACAGTAACTAGATTCTATTAGTGTAGAATAGTAAATAGTAAATTAAAAAACTTGTAGCAAACATAGAATATCATTCTATAAACTATAAATATATTATAATTTACTCTTTCGTAATGAAATTTGTATGCTTTTGTACTCCAGAGCGAAGCTCGGTCCCCCAATATTGAATATAAATTTGGAATTCCTCCTTCACATTTAATTTTTCACTATCATGTCCCAATTCGAATATTGACATGTTATGTTCAATGCTTGTATATTCATGGTTTGAATTTAGGTGTTCAGCATTGAAAGAGGAATTCCAAATTTATTTACATTCTATCTTTGAAATCTTTTGAATTTTTGAAGAAATTATTTTCCAATTTTGAAATATACATTGAAAATTGTTTATTTTTTAAAGTTGAGTATTTATAGCATAAATATTCATGCCAAATTTCAGATCAATACAACATTTCATTCTTGAGATAAAAATTCGTAAATGAAAAAACGAAATGGCAGCTATAAGGATAACCGCTGAGTTTTGGACACTTCAAATACGACATTTGTAGTATCCTATCATCCAGGAACAATACCCTAAAATGTTCGACACTACTTCTGAAACATTCTGTATATTGTATTTTGCCAAAGAAGATAATAAATCAATTCCATTTGTACTGAAATTGATACTTTTTCAAGATATTATAAAACAAATAACATTGATAATTCACTCAACTCCTGCTTATGTATCATACTCATTCTATCATATCCATTGACTTAATCTACAATAAACTCCAAAAATCCTTTGGTTCCGTTAACTTAATGAATTTTGGGTTTGACCAATGATTTGGAAGGAGTTAATATCAATCAGAATAGAGTTATTGGTTGATATTAATTATATAGATCTCAGAACGTTTATTATTAGGAACACATTACTTGACATTCGTATTATTTAAAAATAAAACAAGGAACTGAATACTACTGCAAAACTCTAAAAAGATTTTAGTGTAGCTTGTGTTGTATTGTGAACATCTTTTTTGTCAATAACATTTGGTTGGATTTATGTAATTTGTTAATAAGCTTAATTTCAATTTTCCAGGGCATCTTCAAGAAGTAGAAGCCGAATATTACGGCAATCTGAGGCGGTCGGCTGAGGGCATAGCAGTTCGCCGAATGCGGATTGGTAGGGCCAACAACAACACAACGGCCATTCGAACAGCTCTGAGGCTCCTCATCAACAGAGAGCTATCTGTGATTGACTTTTTGCGGAGGGTGTCGCATCGAGCAGATGCTTTGATGCAAGTACTTGCGCACCCTTTGCAAAGGCGACCAGATGAGCAGATGGCTGATGAGGAAGAAGAATTGGCTGCTCCCCAGGAGCAGTTCAATTTTGAACTTGGGGCTGAGGTCGTTGTGGAGATGGGTCCACCAATCCAGCATGAACCTCAGCCGGCAGAGCCACTTCTAAACGATCACGCACTTTATGTAGCCCAGCCTCAACCGGCACAAAATCTACCCGAGCCTCAACAGGTACGCAGATATTGATAATCTTTGTAAAAAGCTTTCAAGAGTAACTTTTATCTTAAGGAAATTAAGTAACTGCGTGAATAATGAGGTATTAGTCACTACATATTTTGGTCTTTTCCATGTTCATTTATGTTATGGTGTACGTTTGTGGGGTAATTCCAGTGCTGCAAAAAAACTTTCATTTGGCAAAAACGAGCTATCAGAACAATTTGTGATATAGAAAACTATGTATTCTGTAGAACTTATTTTTCAAGTATAAAAATAATGACTTTGGCATGTATCTTCCTTCATTTTTCAAAACTTGATTTATGTCAAGGAAAATTTAAATCAGTTAATTTCCAATGATACTGTTAATACATTTCATACGAGACATAGATATGACTTGGTAACATCGAATGTTAGACTAAGCAAAACACTAAAGCCACAGTTATCTACAATGTAAAATGTATAAGAAGCGTTGAACATTTTCAATAGAACTATTGCCGGATGGCTTGGGTTAGAGGATTTAATTCAACAATAGTATAATAATATCAACTGATGTATAAGGATTTTATACAGAGTGTTAAACATTTATAATACAACATTTCGTTCTTGACAAAAAATTCCCAAGTGAAAAAAAAAAACAAAATGGCAGCTATAAGGATTACCGCTGAGTTTTGGACACATCAAATACGACATTTTTAGTCTCCTGTCATCCAGGAACAATGTCCTAATAATTATGTTCTACACTATTTCTGAAACACCGTGTATATATGAGACAAGTTGACTCAATTATTTTGAAAATGAAAATATTTTTAAACTGACGATGCCTATTGTAAACTTGTTTTAATTTATGGCAAATAACGATCTTCTATTCTTGTATTCAGGCACAAATACAACCACAGCCTCAACCAGCACCTAATCCTCCGGCTCAAGCTCCGGGAAGAGGGCGAGGGCAAGGCCGAGGGCGAGGGCAAGGCCGAGGGCGAGGGCAAGGGCAAGGCCGAGGAATAAGAACTTGCTCTATTTGTTTAGTGCGGCGACCATCACATGCTGCTATTCCATGCGGGCACAAATGTTTGTGTCCGCAATGTGCAGCTGATGAACGGCTGCGTATAGAGCCAATGCGTTGCCCCCTTTGCCGGGCATTAATGACGAATATTGTGAGAATTTTTTAATCATGTCAATAATATTGACTGAAATTTACTTGTAAATGTTTTATTGGCAATAATATAAAATTACATCTTAGATATACATACGGTAATAGAAGCAATACAAGTTTTACAACATGAGAAAATACTATTACAAAATAAAATGCAATGCCAATTGAGTATTTGCATCTCGAGGTACTAAACCTGTTTGAGATGGTGATATAAAATTGATTACAAAACTATAGCGCTAAAATGTAGTTACTGAGGCCGACAGTCGCATATGAAGTGACACATATTACATAACAGTATCGATGATTTATCAATTTTAGCTTTGAAGTATATTGTACAAAATTATGATATACAAGTCTACATGAGAATTCTACAAAAAAGTATCTATATATTCTCACATTCCATTACATATCTCTTGACATCTCTCAAAAACCTTCATCGTATCTTGCACTGCCTTATCTCCAAGGGCAGCAGGTTTTAGAACTTTGGAGCCAAATAAGAAACAATTTCATGAAGTGACTTTTATTTGGTTTAGGTATGCAAGCTTCGTATTTATTTCTCAAATTATTGTTTTTCAAATTAAAAACCGCATTGCCATTAACGCTGCTATCAAAGAAGTTCCTGAGCACTTTGTAGACATATAATTTTTCAATGGAAGTTTAGCTAATTTTCTAAAGAGAGGTGCTGTGTGTTCCAACTTTGCCTTGAAGGAGATAATGCGAATGAAAGATTTCTCCTCCCCACAACGCCAGACCATATTCGAGTTTAGAATTTATCAAAGCATAGTATACAGACTTTAATAGAATGGAGCTACACACTGATCTTAAGAGATAGAATACTCTTATGTATTTCATGAGTTCCTGTTTCAAATAGTTGAGATGCTTTTTCCATGTGACTTTATTATCTAGTACTAACCCCAAGTATTTGATTGCTTCGACTTGTTCAAGTTGGGGGCAATCACAGATAGTGGTTTTGGTACAAGATAGGCTATGATACCTCAATGGCGTTGAAAAACGGATATATCTTGAAATACTGAAGATCATGAATTTTGTTTTGGGACTCATTATCATAAAATTGTTTGTAAACCACCATCTCAGCCCTATTAAATCATGCTGCATGTCGGTGTGTAATTTCTCTAATGTTTTGGCCCGATAGAAAAGAACCGTGTCATCTGCAAAGGCAGTAAGTTCCCCCTTGAATGACCCATTGCATAGTTCATTTACGTAGATGAGAAACAATGGCCCCGATAAGACGGATCCCTTAGGAATACCGAATTCGACTGTTCCTACATTACTGAGACTTTGATTGACTTTAGTCTGTTGTGTTCTTCCGGACAAGTATGAACGGAACCAGCTGAGTGCAACACCCCTAACTCCCGCTTCCTCCATTCTTGATAAAAGAAGAGAATGATCGACAGTATCATACGCTTTCATAATGTCGACTAATATTCCAGCACACATGTCTCCATCATTGAGTGTCCCATATACTTTAGTCATGAAGTCGAGCAAAGCTTTTCCAGTATTTAATCCCTCTCTGAAACCATACTGGTTATTACTAAAAAAATTGTGTTTTGACAAAAAGTGAACTAAGCGGGCCTTGACAACCTTCTCTAGGATTTTTGAAAACAGAGACAAAAGGGCGATTGGGCGATAATTTGTGGGGTCATTCTTGTCAGACTTCTTGTACAAAGGTTTTATTATAGTTTTTTTTTCAATATCTCGGGAAACAAACCAGAACTGCGAAACAGGTTAAATAGGTATACTGAAATATCTTTAATACAGGATAAAATCCTGTAATACAGGTAAACTTAGAAGTTTGTGTTTCATAAACAATTTACCATGTAAAACAATTTACAAGACATTTGCTTGTATTACAAGTAAATGATACAGGACTTTATCATAGTTGTGTTAAAATGGATGAAGGTAGTAGTTCTAGTAAAGATGACTATGTTATTATTCGTGGGTCAAGAATTTTCAAGGACAGAATTTCTTACAATATCATGCAGGAAACTTATGAATATAATGAGCGGTTTAGATTGAGCTTTTATCAATAAAGCGTTATTGGAAATATTCAGAAAATGTACGTCCATAATGTTTTATGTTTTTTTTATTAAACAAATTTAATTAATGTCGTTAATTTAATTATTGACATTTGATTTAACTTTTTTGAAACATTACTTCTCACATAGGCCTAACTGTTATAATAAGTTATGTGAGTTAAATAGTTATTATAATTTCTCAACTATTTATCATTAACAAAGTTATTTTCCAGCATGAATGCAATCTGTCCATCGTCAGAAATTTGATAATGTGGATTTTCCACCAAAACGTTTTAAGTAGGTAGCACTTTGTTCAAATATTATATTAGGCTCGCTGGCCAATGAAATCATTAATTCAAAATAAAGCAATTGTAATATAGGCGAATATTACAGGTGATTTTACAAGTGTAGCATTATTTTTATGAGACATAATTTTACAGGATTGTAAATTTTAATTTATAAGTCCTATAATACAGGCCCTGTATTACAAGGGTTTTATAAAACAGGACCCAGGAGCTTTTCGATTGCTGACTGAATTTACTATATTTCTAATCTCTTGGACTGATGTTGGGTGGAAAAAAATGCTATTGCTTGTTAAAGTTTTCATAAAAATTTCGGAGTTTGTGTTATTATTTTGAGGTTGAGAAGGAATATCTAACATTATCTCATCTCTAAGACCTCCAGCTATTCTACAAAAAAAATATTAAATATGTTAAAGGTTGATTCTGGATCGTCAACAATATTGTTCCATTTCAGTCTTTCAATGAAATATTCTGAATGTGATTATTCTCATTTCCAATTACATGATTTATTTTATGCATTCATTGTTAATAATATTTAATGTTTATATTTTATACATAGATTCTACTTTACTGGTAATGCATTTAAGAGGTTTGGAGATGATTTATTTTAGAATAACATTTTACTTGAATGGTCATGCAGTTCTAAGGCTTGGAAGAGATAAGTGATTGTCTAGACTTTGATTATTGTAAATTCTCTTATTTTTACTAGTAATGACAATAATTATTAAATATTGAAACAAGGTAGTTCAACTATAAATCATGTTATTCCTTTTGAGGGTCGTTTGCACACTGCGTGAGTTTTTTAACGAAATTTCATTTCCAACTCAATTAGAAAATATACATATCAAGTTTAGTTTGTTATAAATAGGTTGATTATGTCAATTAGGTTCATATTTAGACAATTATATTTATCAAATTTATTCTCAAAATTAGTTTGAGCTTCTTTTGTGCAAACAGCCTTGCAAATTCTCTTATTGTTCTTATGTAATAGGTAACTATAATTAAAAAAAAATTAAAACCATGTAGATTAACAGTAACTCATTAATTCAAAGGTGTGAATAAATAGGAATAATTAACTCAACTTTGTTTAATTTATTATAAATAGGTTCTTGTTTAGTTAAATTTTTAATTGTGCAAACAATCTTATACTATTTATAAGGTTATAGTTATAAGGCTACTTATAGTTATAAGGTTAACCAAATGAATTTGAAACATATTGTACAATAAATGAATAAATATAAATAAAGCCCTACAAGATTAATCTTACCTTTTCTTCTTCTGTAGTACGATCAGTAACATTATTGTGACATTCAGCTTTCAACATCTTGTTTAATAAACTACCGTAAGGGAGAAAAGTAATCATGTATATGATAAATTATTTATTCAAATTCCTGTAGTTGATAAAGATTAAATTACTATTGTTCACGATTACACAACACTCAACTTTTGAAACTTTCAACTAAACTTTGAATGATTTCTAAATAACCTAACTGTACAACTTTATAAAATACTTCTCAATTACAAAGAGCAACGTGTATACAAATATAGAATTTAAGACAAAGTATCCTGATTTCAACACAGTTACAAATATATTTCTTTGTTTAGACTCATCAGTTAGAAAGTATTACCGCTAAAGTAAAATTCTAAACCGATATCAATTTAACCGCTCAAATAACAAATAACCTACAAAATCCTGTAAAGTGAGCTCCATGTTATAATGACAGTGTATGATTGACAATACTGTTGCTGTCCTTTTCTATCATACAACAAAACAGATAGCATTATCTCTCTCCAGCTTTGCAATGTTGTCTGTTTGCCAGAATATTTTATTTTTACTTTTGACAGTGACTGTACAAAAGTAAACAAACATTTTATCAGCCGCTTTTTTTCTTCATTCTATCAAAATACTCGGGTACACAAGTCGTATAATTAATTTGAAATGTGTTTTTAATAAAATGAAATAATTTTTAGACATTATCGTATGAGAAACACAAATTAAAATACCTGAAATGGCTAGCCATGCTAAGCTTGATCCACTCTTCATTTAGCCTACACGTTAAATCTACTCGTACCGGTATAAAATAGTATTAAAAGGTTATTTCAGAATTATTTTCATTAAAATTACTTATTTTGAATAGGATATATATTTTTCAAGTATTTTTAAAAGAAATTGGAATAGAATACCCACCAAATGACTTAATTTCTGTTGTTTTCAAATTTAGATTGTTGCATCACAGCTTTTTAAATTAGCCGCTATTTCAGGTTTGTAAAAAAAATAAAAATCTAATATCAATAATTATGAAAGCAAATATTGAATCAAATTATGAAAAATATATTTCTTGATTAATTTGATTTTTTAGTTTGATGTTAGAAATGGAAGGCGATACACGTGAAAATGCAATTCTAGATTATTTAAATACCTGCACATTAGGTTCGGATTTGAGTGAAGAACTTCATGGAGTGTTTACTGATTATTTTGATCGACAATGTGATTCAGATTCAGACGTTTCGTCTGATTCTGATGAAGAAAAAAGTGAAAATAATTCAAAGGAGCTGTTGATTGAATCACTTGACATTCCAATCACTGTAAGTAAACATACAAATAATTGTCAATTATTACTATCGTAGCCTATGGTATTCATTCATCCATTCAATCTCAGTCATAGCATAATGTATTCTTTCCATGTAACTTTTATTTTTAAAACAGTCTGCATACAGCACAGTTCACAAAATCACCCTACAGCTCAAGTACCTAATGTCTTCAAAACTCTAATAAGTTGATCCTGATTTCAGGATGAAATCGTGGATGGTATGGTGATTGATGTCTCCCTGACAGAAATTGTATCATCTCTTCATGGCAACATTACAATTGATGAGGAAGATGCAGCTGGAAATTTGATAGAAGAATCTAATTCCAATAATGAAATCAATCCATCCACAGAACAGACTCTTGATAAGGAAGAGACAGTTATTGGTGACTTTAAAACTAAAGGTTGTGGTTGTAAACAGACACAGGGAAAACAATGCAGTGATTTTTTTTCAGTTGAGGACTATAAGGACATTCGAAATGAAAATCGTAATTTAGATTATTATGAAGGGCATGTTAACAAGTTAGATTTAATTGTATTGGGCAGATTACGTGTACTGTGCTGTACGACAGAAAAGACTGTAGGGTTGAAGAAAGCTTCAAACACTCGTAAGAGATTAAGAACCAGGTTTATGATGAATGGATTAGAAGTTTGTGAAAAAACATTCTTATTTTGTCATTCGTTCTCTAGAGAACGATTGAAAAGATTGAGAAAGGTTTTCAATGAGTAAGGTGTTGTTGAAAAAATGCATGGAAATACAGGAAACCATCCCAAACACTCTCTAACATTTGACATAGTAAAAGATGTGGTCCAATTCATAAAAAATTATGCAGAGCAAAATGCCCTCTATCTTCCTGGCCGACAGGCCAATCAATACAATTATACAGTAAAGCTGCTCCCAACAAGCGATACAAAAGTAGCTATTTACTCTTTGTATAAGGAAATTTGCAATTTGAAACATGAAAAAGAAGTGTCACTCCAGTCATTTAGAAGGTTGTGGATTCAGTTTTGCCCTGATATTATAATTCAGAGCCCCAAATCCAATTTGTGTAGAAAATGTCAGAGCAACTATACAACTTTGAAACAATTAGGATTTGTCTCAGAAATTGCAAAAATGAAAATAGTTCAAGATATGTCCAATCACTTGAATAAGGTCATGGAGGAAAGAAAATTCTACCATGATTCTATAGAAAAAACAAAAAAACAGGAGCATGATTTCACCCAACCCCTTCAAGGTCCATGTTCTTTTGAGGGATCCTGCCATTATTCATTTGATATGGCCCAACAGATTTTCATTCCCTCAAATCCCCTTCAACCTGGACCCATATATTTCTTGGCACCATACAAAATAGGAATATTTGGTATAATGTGTGAGACTAAAGCACAGCAACAAAACTACCTCATTCCTGAGGCAGTTGTAGTTTCTAAAGGAGCAAATGCTGTTGTCAGCATGCTCCATCATTATTTCGAAAACTTTGGAAATGGTGAAACTGACATGCTATTGCATGCTGACAACTGTGTGGCACAAAATAAAAACAACATTCTCATGTCCTATCTAAATTGGAGGGTACAAAAGAAACTTAATAAGACAATTCAAATTTCTTTCCTACCAGTAGGGCACACGAAATTCTCGTGTGATTGGGCATTTGGCCTATTTAAGAAAAAGTTTAGAGTCACAGCAGCATCATCTTTGGATGATATTGTGAAAATAGTGGAAGATAGTACTCCTATCTCCAAGATAAATAAAGCTGTGAAAACCGGCAATGAAAAAGGGGAGGTGATAGTGCCTTTCTTTGACTGGCAAAGCTACTTCACAAGTCTTGGGTGGAAGACAATTCCTCAAATCAGTTCATACTCGCATTTCATGTTTAAAAATGATGATTTGGGGATGATTCAGTGCTTGAATGATATTGACAGTGAAGGCACAAAAGTTTCAATTGGGCTGCTTCCCTCAGAGAATCAACACCCAAATCAGGTATATCCAGAGGGGTTGACTGAGGCCAGGAAGAAGTATTTATTTGAAAAAATCAGGGAATATTGCACCCCAGAATCTGCAGATCTAATTTGCCCATCACCAACACAAACAGTGACTGAGTATGGTGATGAAGATGAACCTATATCTGGTCCATCTGAACCACCTCAGAAAAAAAAGCGTGGCCGACCCAAGAAAATAGATTAGTAGTTTATTAAAGAAGATGACTGACTTGTAAAAATATTCCCCTTCATCTGTAACTTTATTTAGTAGTAATTCTGTTAGGGAGTATGATGAAATGATGGTAATAGATTAGTAATTCAATGTCATATATTTGAAATTAATTACTATTCAAGTTGAGGCTAGGTTAGTAATTTTTATTATTTTTTCATGATAATACATTTTTATTCTTTATTCCCTGTAGTTATTATAGTCACAGTAACAGTAATTATTATGTTAGGGTTTTCTATGTTTTATTGTCAGTTGTAGAAATGGTTTTAGTTTGATTGAGATAAAATAATATCTATTCTCTATCAGTAATTAATCTTTTAAATTGTACAATGTTCTATGCTAACTAATTCATTATCACTATTATTTTTTTATTATTACATTCAAGTTTAGATTGTGTAGTTCGATTTTGTGTTTTAATAATATCCTGAATTCATTGGAAAAAAATCATGATTGCAACTCTGACTTTCATTTGAAAAAACCTCCTCATGTCAGCATTGAAATTAAGCGCTTTCCATTTTTAAGGTTTTCACTATTTTACACATAGCAGAATTTTCTTTTGAAAATTTTTTGGTTACCATAATATTATTCTACATGATGTACTGAACATTTTGAGTACCTATATGATACACTTATCTTTAAGCATGTGAGGGTTATGAATTTTTCTAGTGCAAAAACTTTCAAGCGAATTTCCCACAAGTTAGTTATTTGAGAGATAAATTTCAAAAAATCATGAAAATTTCATTTTTTAAGATAGAGACATGAACCTGGCATTGAAAGATTCAAAATTTCTAGCTCTATCAAAAAAGGCAAAAAAAAAACGAAAATCTCAAAATCCGACTTAAGGCATGGTTTCTCAGATCGCATCACATATTGTACAAAATTATGATATACAAGTTTACATGAGAATTCTACAAAAAAGTATCTATATTCTCACATTCCATTACATATCTCTTGACATCTCTCAAAAGCCTTCATGGTATCTTGCACTGCCTTATCTCCAAGGGCAGCAGGTTGTAGAACTTTGGAGCCAAATAAGAAACAATTTCATGAAGTGACTTTTATTTGGTTTAGGTATGCAAGCTTCGTATTTATTTCTCAAATTATTGTTTTTCAAACTAAAAACCGCATTGCCATTAATGCTGCTATCAAAGAAGTTCCTGAGCACTTTGTAGACATATAAATTTTTCAATGGAAGTATAGCTAATTTTCTAAAGAGTGGTGCTGTGTGTTCCAACTTTGCCTTGAAGGAGATAATGCGAATGAAAGATTTCTGTAAAACAACTATTGGCCTCAGGGTTACAGTGTATGCTCCTCCCCACAATGCCAGACCATATTCGAGTTTAGAATTTATCAAAGCATAGTATACAGACTTTAATAGAATGAAGCTACACACTGATCTTAAGAGATAGAATACTCTTATGTATATCATGAGTTCCTGTTTCAAATAGTTTAGATGCTTTTTCCATGTGACTTTATTATCTAGTACTAACCCCAAGTATTTGATTGCTTCGACTTGTTCAAGTTGGGGGCAATCACAGATAGTGGTTTTGGTACAAGATAGGCTATGATACCTCAATGGCGTTGGAATTAATTTTATAAACTACAATTTCCACAATATTGAACTCACAGACATACCATACACATTGACATGTGAAGGAGCACATCTGGCAGTGAAGAAACGCCAAAATAAACTGCACAATATTATCCATCACAATTTGGAATTGGACAAACAGTGTGATCTTTATGCGCCACAAAACCTGAATCCATAACAAAAGGTGGTTCACAACTAAGTGATTAATAATTTGCAGAATTTCACAGTGGTTGAGTTCAAAGCCACTAATCGGTGAGTGAACGATGAGATCGGTGAGTGAACGTGGCTCTGAACGATGTACTGTTTTGTCATTGAATGATGCATAGACTCACATGCAGCGCTAGATTATTTGGAATTGAAATCGGCCATTAAGGGGACAGCCTGGAAGATTATTACATACTAGAGATCTTGAAGATTTTTGTGATCTATAATATTACAAAAAATATATATTATATAATATCTCGCACTAAAATACCTCAATGGAACCTTCAACTTCAAGTAAGAGCATTGGGAAGGCATAGGTATTGTGCGTTTATAACTCTTCAAGGTCTTTGGTCTAACTGATAAGAAAAAAATACATCATATCCGGTTCGTTCACTGATCAGTTAATCGTACTTTTCCACTGATGGAAAAGAACGTAAATAGAGTAGCTGAACGTAAACATACACAGCTGAATATGAGGTTGTTTACAAATGATGGACTCCATTATAATGTATTTGGGAGCAGAGGAATGCATGATTACATAAATTCAATAACATTTAAAATGTTTTACAAAGCATTTAAAACTACTCCAATCACCTGATGGTTTTCCATTTTAATTGATTACAATGAAATAGGTTAAGTTCTAGTTTTGTTTACAAAATATGATCAACAAGGGAAACATCTGTCAGTCATGACTCATGAGCAACTGTTCAGCCACAGAATACACACAAAATGGAAGGTATCAATCTAACCAAGATTTGAGTGCACCAAGACCATGACACATGACTGCATCATCTTGTTAGAAATTAAAACTACTGCTGTATGACAATGCTACACTTTCTTTCAAGATGGTGGATTATGGCGTCAAGATACTAGCCGACTTTCCAATCTGTGGTTCATCTGTGATCACTAATCTGTGATCAGGTTTTTTACTGAATGTAAAAAAAACCCGATGGAATTGATCAGTGGCTTTGAACTCAACCACTGATTCAAGCCAGACCTGGAACAGGCAAGATTTTTACAATGTTGACTGTAGCCTATTCCTTGCGAAACAACTATCCAGTAAATGTTCTGATCTATAAACATGATCTCTTGATAAAATTCAGGCAGGCAGCACACACAATGACACTTGCCAGCTTTTTCATGTCGCTATTTCAAATCAAATCTTTTCCTGATTATACAGTCTATGAAAAGCAGCTTACAGTAAAAATGAGCACATTGGAGTTTGCAATGTGTCTCAAAGGATTGATGAGGCAAGCAAAATTGCCAACAAATTTCCACAACAGTCTGGTGATTATATCACAACTTGTGTGCTATCATCTAGCCAAACTGGCGATGAATTTTCTACATGCAGTACAGTACAGTACAGTATTTTGAACTAAAATCTTGTTTATTCAAGATGGCTGCCAGACATTGTTTGGTTGGTGGATCAAAGGTAAGTTCATTTACTCATTATCTGCTCTAAATATGCATTTCTTGATAATTTTTTGTTACTATCAATTAGAAAAAATATCAGGCTTTCATAAAATATACTAAAATGAGTTATAACTTTGATCATTTTGAAAGTTATAGCTTATGTAAACTGTATGTATCCTATAGCACACATTGCCATCTAGTCAAGAAGCTATTCTGCTACATGTGTGTATATCCTACATTACATTGCCAAGTAGTCTACAATGCAAGATTACAAACAAATGGATACTCTATATTAAACTGTTGTCCTAAAATTGAAAAATAACTAATTATTTTGTTTCTATTTTCTGTTACAGAAGAATCAGCAATTATTGTCATATGCTTCCCGAGGAGATTTTATACTCTCGAAAGTGCTACTACCACCAGAAGATGGGAGTTCTGATCTGGATGGAAATAATTCAGATGACCCAGAAGACAAATTGTTCAATCATCATGCAAATGATTTTTATAATTCGGATAGTTCAGATGCTCCATCATTACCTCCTGAACTTCAAGACATCCTTCATGACTTAGAAGTTGGTGAGGATCTTCATATATTATCTACTGAAAATATTGGAACTTATATCAAAGATCAAGGAGTTCAACCTAATGTTCAGGCTGTTGAAGTTGTCAATCAAGATGAGAATTACGTATTCATTGATAATGTCATACCAGAAGCTACCTGTATTGCTGATAATAGTAGGGTGACTGCACCAGTAGTAGGCACTCGCCCAGTAGTAGGCACTCCAGTAATAAGTCTATAAAACAAGAAATTCAAACAGCTGATTGATTTGAATTTACTGCCATTCAACACCCTAATATATTCAGCATATGTTGAGAAATTTTCACCATGATCTTGTAAGCAGTTCTTAGGTTATGTTCATTGTAGCTGTATCCTGTCTGGAAACACATGGTCACTAACTGATTTGCTAAGAAGGTGAGTCCAATTATTTATTTTTTATACCTAAGTTTGTTACTTTTTCTGTACTTTTTTAACTCGATAGCATATCTTACATACTATTTTAATGATAGATAACATTTTAATATTGAAATTGCTAAGTATATTGTATGCCTACTACAGGGCCATCAAATTGTAAGATATTCTAGTAGTAGGCACAAGTGCCTACTAATGGAAAAATGTATACTACTGTATTAAACACATATTTTTCATCAGTTTTTAATTTGGAATAGACTGGTTATCGAATTTTATTCAGAAAATAAGCAGTTCCAATAATAGGCAGGGGTGACTACTTCTGGATCTTGATGTTGCCTACTACTGGAACATGAACTTTTCACAGTATCTTAGCTTATGTACTGTGCTATATTAGGCTATCTATTCATTTATTTATTTATTCAAGTTGATACAAATACTGTGATTAGGAAAGGAACTATCCACTCTATCCAAGAGAAGATAATACAAAAGTAATCACCATGTGTTATGTAAATATAGGCCTTGTTAATTTCTTCTCAGATTCATACATTCATCTAAATAATAACTGAACAATTATTTCTATTATTTACAGATCTAACACCATGCCTCCTGTAAAGGGGAAAATGTGGGCATACACTCAGGAAGCATTGCTGGCTGCAGTTGAAGATGTTCGAAGAGGAATGCCTATAGCTGCAAAACGTCATAATGTCCCTCATCAGACACTCGACTACAAAGTGAAGGGTAAGACTCCCTTAACTCGAAGAATGGGGCCTAAATGTACACTCAACGAAGAAGAAGAAGAAGGAGTGCTGGTACTATGGATAAAGACAATGGCTGCAAGAGGATTTCCTGTCACCACAGCACAGCTCTTAGAGAGTGTTCAGCATTTGATTAAAAAGTTGGGTAGGGAAAATCCTTTTAAAGAAGGTAAGCCTGGTAGGAAGTGGTTGAAGCTATTTATGCAGAGACATCCTACAATCACTAACAGAATCTCTGAGAATCTCACCATGAGCAGAGCATCTGTTACAAAGCAGTACATTACAAAATGGTTCAACGAAGTGGAAAGTTTCTTGAAAGAAAAATCCTATTTTGAAATATTGAATGACTGAAATCATGTGTTCAATGGAGATGAGTCAGCATTTTTCCTTAATCCCAAAGGAAATCGAGTCCTTGCCCCAAAAGGAGCAAAATCGGTTTATCTCACAGTCAATTCAGATGACAAAGAATGTCTGACCGTTCTTATAACAGTGAGTGCATCTGGTTTGCTGGCTCCTCCCATGGTGGTGTTTAAATATGAACTTGTCCCAAATATTATTGTTGAAAGTGTGCCTTCTGGTTGGGGTTTGGGGAAAACTGAGAGTGGGTGGATGACAAGAGCAACGTTCTTCTAATACATCACAAATATCTTCCACCAATGGCTCATCAAAGAACAAATCACTTTGCCAGTGATATTATTTGTGGATGGACATATGTCTCATTTGACCCTACAGTTAAGTGAATTCTGTGAGCAAAATGGGATCATTCTTATTGCTCTTCCTCCAAATACTACACATTTCATGCAGCCAATGGATGTTGCAGTATTTCGTGGGTTGAAAGAAGCATGGAAGGTTCAAACTCATGACTGGAGAGTGAAAAATATTGAAAAGCCCACCATCAAAAAAGAACATTTCTCTCCTCTCTTGAAACGTGTTTTGGACGAAAATATCACTGTGCTCATGGTAAGCAATGGATTCAGGAAGTGTGGGCTTGTACCCTGGAACATTGATGCAGTAACCTATTTTGAAAATAAAATTCAAGATCCCTCAACAACAAAACATCAAATAAATTTAAGGGATACTGAAATTGCACTTTCAGTTCTTGAAAAGCATATTGGGGCAGAAAAACTTTTATCTTTCAAAAAGGAGGAGAATTGGAGTGGACCAACGGAGGATACATCACTCTTCAATTTTTGGAGGAGTATGACAACTGAAATAGTCAAGAATCATACTGGAATTGAAACACCTGTAATGGAGCAAGAGGAAACCATTCATGACAGCACTGCAACTATCAGTGAACCAAATAATGATTCTTCAGTTCAACCAGACTTCAATACAGATTTTCCGACAGTTTCCAAAACAAAACCTGCAGATGAAAGTGTTTCCATCAGTGGACTAGATGATTCAGTTGGATACAATGAACCCCAAAATGAGATAGTTACAATGGCAATCTTACTTCCTAGTCCATTCAAGAAATCTCTTATTTGGCCAGTAGAAGAGACAAGGAACAAGAAAAAACAACAACGAGAACGGATACCCAGTGTTGTCAGAAAGCCAAAGTGTGAGCATCTGGTGCAAAAATAATATCAGAATACAAAATGTGAATTTATACATTTACTTTTAATGTACCGATAATGTTTAACAATCTACTTTTTCATTAAAGTATATGAAATATTACTCTGCTCTTATAAAAAAAAAATATATATATATATATATATTGTGATGAATTTTTTAAATAAATCTCATGAGAAGAGAGAAAAATTGTGATTACCCTTTTAAAATGAAAGAATTTGCTAAAGGAATAGTTAGCGACCGAGCGATAAAGCTTCCTTATCAGTAACTGTATATTAGATAAGAGTACCATTCTGTACTGCATATTTTCTAAAGAATTATTTAATAAAATTATAATTATTCTGCAAATTAAGCACGAACCATTTATGAACTACTCATTGAATTTTGAGGTTACACTTTGTTTACTATTGATCAGATGTTTTTGAAGCAGCTCAAACACAGCTGACTGATTCAACATATTGTAAAATGTCATGCCAAATTCATGCAAGCTATAATCTTATTTCTGAAAAGTAAAAAACTATCAATAAAGGACCAAGAATTTCGAATAAAAAATAAAATGTATGTATTATCGTTGAAATTATTTATTACTTAAAAAATCATATTATAATGTCAAGTATTATTGTAACTAACTAGGTCATAGCATGAACATTATATTATTGATAAAAACAGCAGAAATTAATTATAACAGTCTCAAACATAATAAAAATTGTATAAGAATATTCAATTATTAATTATTGTTCTAAATGAACCACATGGTGATTGAATCTCTTTGGCAAGTCTAAGCCAATCATAGTGCATAAAAATAGCACCAAAAAGGTGATCGTTTGAAAACAACATATGTTAATCTGTTATCAGACAACAAACCTGCCTTATCATATATGCTAGCACATGTACATTGTATAAGAGGAACTATGTCTAGGAGATTAAGCAGTTTTAAGAATTATACAAATTGAATTATTATCGTAATTAAAGGAATTATATTCTATTGCTTGCCACTGATGTCACGTCTACGTCACAATCATTCTACCAATGGCAAATTTTCATGCAAATTTATTACACCGAGATTCTCAGAAAGAAAGTTCTAGCCAAGAAGCTGAGAAAAAGACTTCACTTCCCTTTTGAAATCCTCACCGTTCAGACCTCGTTAAAGTTACCAAGACCTATTTATAAAAATTTTGTTTGATTTTATATGTTTTATTTGTGAGCCAATATTTTCGGCTATTCTAATTGTTATTTGTAAAATTATTTTCATCAATCGATAAATCAAAAGTTTAAAATTAAATTATCCCTTAATTAATTTGGTGAAGGAGATATTAAATTAAAAATTCCCCACGTGCTGAGACCGAAGCTTGGACCCGCCGCCAATCAAACAAATTTGATCTAAAGAAGAAAACCACGACCGCCAAGGAGTTTCACATGAGTTTTAAAATTTAAAGGGGCCCCAATCTATGCTTCGAAAAATATTACAGTGCAGAAATATAAATTTTTCTCCGTTAAATTATTGGCCACGCTGTCAAGCACTTATTAGTCATTAAGAGCCTAGAATTTATTCAATATAGAATTTATAAGAACTTGTAGTTGATTAACTATCCTCCGCTGCCAGAACCACGACCTCGAGCAAATTTTTTAAAATATTTTATAATTTATTTTCACCATTTTTTCACAAACTGTTAAATTTCATCAATTGTAAAATTCTGTCGAATCATGCATGGTGTCATGCAAGCACAAGAAAATTTTTAACTCTTTTGTTAATGCTATATTATTATCAATCTGTAAATCAAATTCTGAATCTGCACTGTGTGACCATATATTTTATTATAATATATTTCAATTTTGTTAATTCGTCTTCTGAGTTCGATTATTTCTTAAGCCTGTCAATTATTGTGTCTGATACGTTCTATACTATCAAGAACCGATCGAATACGATCATTGAAATAATTGAATTAAGCTGGATATTGGAACAGGTCTAAGTAGATGTATTGTGTGGGGTCAGATCGAGGTATTTATTCTCTGTCCTTACCTGCTCATATATCAGCTTTTATCTGTTACCAACTTCGACTTAGGAGCGAATACATCAACTGTACTACAGTCGCAGCCGGAGATCATATAATTTCCTACAATAGAGCTTAAAACCCGACAAGACTCTGTTCTCGAAATATATTCTGAACGATATCTGGTACTTGCACCCTATCTTAATCTTCGGAACTTATTAGAGACGCAGTCCCGTAAATTATCTACATCAGGATTTTTGCTCGACCTGTATGATTTTGTATGCTCCTTCATCACAGGTAATAGTTTTAAGACTTCAATATTCAGTGTTTAGTGACTGCTACACTACTTATAAAAATTTCATCACCATACAATCTGTCATAAAAAGAATCAAGGGTGAGCGAGTGTTTAGGCCTCCTGCGATTCCGACAATTGTATTGAATCTTGTAGTGAACCAATCAGTCTGGTGTACACTTAGCGTTCACGCACGCAGTTACAAAATTTATAACCTCGACACTGGTGATTCAGTGCAAGATTCACTCTACATATGTGAGGCGTGAAAAAACCACTTTACAATATATATATATATCACTCTACCATTTCATCAAAGTATATGTATTATTCCGAAGACCAAAAATGAAATTATATGGGAGATAGAGCATCTAAGAAAAATGGTCTTATCTCAGTAAGATATAAACAAAAATTATCATAAATATATAACATAACTAGAATATTAGATTGGTTGAAGTGAAAATATATATGTAATTAAGTGTTGGATAAGAGTATATAATTGAATTTTTGTTTTTTGATGTTACTAGCTCTTCAAGCGGTATATTTGTTTACTTAGTCTATATCTAAATAGATTCTTTACTACCTTATTTTTTGTGTAAGAAACATGTCGAACTCATTTCCGGCTATCTGGGCTCAGAACCAGAACAGAGTGAAAAATGTATTAAATCAAGTGCGCGATGACGCATGTCGCATGACTCCCTACAATGAACACCATACTCGCAATCCTAACATGGATGTGACTCCTGCTGCACGCGAAAAAGATTCTATCCGTGAAATTATCTTCAATGATAAGGATCCACAGGATCCAACAATTGTGCAGGCGTTACTCACATGCGTAGGGCATAATCTAGACAAATGCGAAATCATGTGTGTGTTGGAATTGTATCTTAACTTTTTTAAATCTATAACACATCAATATTTCAACAGATGAGACCCTGGTTGAACGAATGCGAGATAGAAGTGAGAGCTGTAACCATGGAAGCTTTCAAGCAAGAATGTATAAACTTGTTCGGAAACGAGACTGTTCAGCAATATGATGACTTCAATGCCAACCACAGGTGCTGGGTGGCAGGCATAATTTCCAACTTCATTGGAAACGCTCTCTCCGATAGGAACTATGCCCCATGGCATGACAAGTGTGTAAATGCTTATTGTATAAAATGCGATGTTTCAAAGGAAGACCCTTTGTTGCCGCTGCTTCGCTTCACACTCTACTTGCTCAAGAATCTACAACATCATTTCGACGAAGGCCTCATTAAGATGGAACCTCTTTTATATGTTCAGAATAATTATGGGAAAGGGCCAAACAAAGATCGCCAAATCGTTGGAAGTCACCATGATCCTACTCAGAGGAGTAGGCATGACCGGCTTTATGTATATTACCTATTATATTGTGAACCTCCACCCAATTCTCTTTGGGTGGAATGAGCTGGGTAAATACCTTCTGGCATACATTGCAGCTGCCACGAAGTACTACGGTAGTATGCCCAATGGCTTGGGCCCCTACCTCAAAATCATTCTGGCTGAGGAAGAGACGACCAAGTTTAAGGCGGATAAACTTGGCGCCCTGCAGACAGTAGCAACCGCCATCGCCAAGGCTCAGGGCCAAAAGACCACTGACAACATTAGAACAGCGATTGAGGCAGCGGACCTCCCTATAGTTACGCAAGCGCTGGAAATCGTAAGGGCGTACGGAGGCGCCAATACTGTTCTCACAGAGTCAGTCAGGAAGTGGGACATCGATCATCTGCCCAACCCCCAATTGATCAAGTACATGGATCAGGGTACAGCTGATGTAGAGGGGCTTGGCCCTGAGTTAGAGTTACCTAATCTGCATAGGGAATAAAGAGCTTGAATTAATCATGCAATGTGACCAATTTATGTCTATATATTCTTATATAATATAATAAATAATCTATTTTCATATTTATGATTTTTTCCATTTATTCATTTTCATGTTATCTTTTATATCTATATATTTTGTTTGTAGTATACATGTCATGTTTAAATAAAGCAAACCAAAAAAATATGAAACACCTTTCTTGTATGACTTTTACCCAACAACTTTCTCCAGATTTTTAGTATATTATGTGTGTGTGTGTGTGTGTGTGTGTGTGTGTGTGTGTGTGTGTGTGTGTGTGGTGTGTGTGTGTGTGTGTGGGGGGGGGGGGGGAACTAGGGATGGGTATTGAAAGACAAAATATCAATGTTTTTCCCCTCAACATCGATAAGTGAAAAAAATTGAACAGTAAACATTGATGTTTGATGTTGAAACATCAATGTAGCAATACTCATCCCTAGTGGAATCTTCTTCAGACTTGGAGGAATTTGTGGCGCAGAGAAATGGAGGGAGATCAGAAAAATTGCAGTGATGGATTGAGTCAAAGGTGAAAGTGTAGTTGTCAATTTGTCGAATAGAGTCAGTTGAGACTGTGATTGCAGAGAGGAAAACTCCCTATGTTCAACATGAGTGCTTGAATACTAACTGGAAATTGGAGAATGCTGCCCCATACACAATGGCAACATAGCAGCCGAAGTATACAAGTACAGTAGTTCCAACCAACTTTCTATTTGAAAGTTGAATTATTAAAACAAATTGGAAATTGATTATTTCACTCAACTCCTCTATCAATTTCCAATAAGTCATTATTAATTTGTTATTGTATAATATTGATGAAATGTTTTTTCACAGGTTGGAAAAAATGACTAGTAGAGCTGCTATGTTGGTTGAATTGGCTAAGAAATCTAATACCAGTACTACAGATCCTACCGTAATAGGCCTACAACCAAAGTATTCCAACATGTAAGTGAATAGAGATAATAGATTATTAGTACAGTAAAAGTAATGAGAAATGATACTTTCATTGACATAATATGGCAATAACGACCTATCTTGTTTGCACTGTCAACATTAAACATGGAGATGCATACTTTTGTAGTGAATGTTCATGAAAATGCACTTATGGTGTGTTGGCCATCATTAGACAACTATACAGAAACTGACAATTGATAACTTTCAAATAGTGCTTGTAATGATAAACCTAAAATACGGTTTTGTGACTGTTGTTAGTAAGTAGTTGGCCAACAATGGTTCAGAAGTGAACCACCATGATATAAATAAAAATTTCTTCCTAAATTTAAATATTATTTTGAAGCTTTATATTTCTCAGTTGTCTGCATCACCAACTCAATTGTAATCAGTTTCAAATAGCATAGGCTACTTCTGAATTTGATGCAGGTTATTTTTTCATTGGAGATTCAATCAATTTATGCGCAAATAATGAAAACAGGAAACATAGAAATATACAATGATGTGGTCTATACATTGTAGGATAGTCTATTTTTTAGGATATAATACACAGAGGTAGGACATTACTTGTTTATGGTGGGTACAGGATGGATACATGGATTAATTGTGAATAAAAAAAAAATAAATTCGTATGGCTTTTGTTGGTGGGGAGTTCCCTTTCGGGAATGTTCCACCGCCTGAATATATAATTTAAGCCGTCAATGGGCCTTACGACTGTCATACTTCAGCCGGGACCGACAGTTTAACGTGCCCATCCGATAACACGGGAGTGATCTGGTTAAAAAACTTTTGGTAATGAGAGGGGTTCGAACCCGGGATCTCTATGCTGCTACGCAAGCACTCTATCCACTAGACCACGGATCACTCCAATTGTGAATAATTAAATGTGGATAATAAATTATTTCGAATCAAACAATGAAACCAGTTAGCAGCAATATTCATATAACAGTTATATATCATGTACTCACTTCATAATTCATTCTTGCTTATAATATTGATGAGAACTATGTTCTTTTTCACAGGTTGCTAATGAGGGAAAATATGGATATGGATATCAATTCTACTGAACAAATAACAACAGATCAACCAACAGTTCCAGTTCCACAACTGTGTAAAGAAAAAATTAATTTTGGAGACGTTGGAATGGAAACCTTACATCAAAATGAAGAATTAGGAGATGAAGAAAGGATTAATTCTACTGAACCACTGACAGTTCCAGTTCGACAACTAGATGAAGAAGAAATTCATTTTGGAGACATTGGAATGGAAACCTTACAACAAAATGAAGATCCAGAAGATGCTGAAAGGATAGTAGAGCTCAACTCCTCAGATGTCAACATTTCTATTCCATCAGAACTTCTAGACATAAACAACATTAATGATTTTATACTATTGGACACTGCAGAGACAATTGATGAACAAGTGGAAATAATTGATGAAGTTGAACGTCTTGTTGGAGATGAAGGATTAAAGAAGAACAGAGTAAAGTCAGTTAGAAGGCAAAAAAAAGAGGAAACCATGCATGGTAAGAATAAAAGGATGAAGCCTACCTAATCCATGTGTTGAAGGGAAACGTAAATTGGGCTGCTTTCTCATCCAGGAGGATAAGCGGCATGAAATTTTTAAGAACTATTGGAATATGAACTCCTATGAAGAAAAAAGAAACTGGATTCTTTCTTGTGTAGAAAATGGTGTGGTGAAAAGGAGAAGAACTATTGGAGAAAGTCGTCGTTCTAAAACGTGTTGTTATACTTTAATACTTGATGGTAGAAAGACACAAGTTTGCCTGCAGTTTCTATTGAAAACACTAGATATCTCTCATAGAGCTATCTCTTACACCAAAGAGAACTCATCAAAAACGAACACATGCAAATCAGACCAACGAGGAAGGCATTGTCCAGCTAATAAGACATCAGATGAGAAAAGTGGTGCTGTGAGGAACTTTATTAAACGATAGCCAGCTGTACCATCACACTATTGTCGACGAGATTCGAAAAAGAAATATCATGACTCTGAGCTACAGAATCTATCAAATGTATATAGAATATACAAATCTAGTGTGGGCAATGATTTGCTAGTGAATGAAAGAGTATTTCGAAATATATTCAATAAAGAATTTAATTTAAGATTCCATGTACCTAAAAAAGATAAATGCTCACTTTGTGAAAAATTCAAATTGAAAAGTGTTGAAAATCTTTCTGAAGAAGAGGTGCAAGAGAAAGAAACACACGTGAAATTGAAAGAGGCTGCTAAGAGTAAGTTTGATGAAGCCCATAAAAGAGCCTTAGCTGATAGATCTTACTTATGTGTGAGTTTTGATCTTCAGAAATTGTTGAACACTCCAAAAGGAGAAAGTATGCTGCTATATAATTACTCGAGAAAATATGCAGTATATAATCTCAGTGTGTATGAGAGTATAACTAAAGAGGGCTACTGCTATATATGGGGTGAAGCTGATGGTCATCGTGGAGCCAATGAGATCTGCTCAATCATTACTAAATATCTTGAAGTAGTTGATAAAAGAGAAATCATCAAAGAAGTTGCATTGTTCTGTGACAGTTGTCCAGGACAAAACAAGAACAAGCAGATGATAGCTTGTATCTATTTGTTCAAAGTTGCCAGAATATAAGGGAAGTAACAATAACATATTTGTTGCCAGGTCATACTTACATGACTGTGGATTCTATACATGCAACAATAGAAAATTTTACAAAAAAACGACACATTTGGGCACCAAGTGAGTGGCCAACTCTCATTTCCAATTCGAGGTTGAAGCCAAAGCCTTACAATGTGGAAGTTCTAAAACACACTGACTTCCTGGATCACAAGTCATCATCCGCACGGTATAATTTGGAGAAGAAGGGAGAGAAATTAAACATTTCAAGTGTGCGAATTTGCCAGTTTAAAAAAGGAGATGAAAATGTCTATTTAAGAAATAGCTATGATGAAGATGAAGAAACAAGGAAAATATCAATGCTTTGTAGAAGGAGCAAGACTGAAGTAACATCAAAAACCCAACTGTACAATGATAAGCTTCCAATAAATGAGAGAAAATATAAAAACTTGACAGATTTGTGTAAAAATGGAATCATCACTGAAAGATTCCATACTGAATACTTCCAGATCCCTCATAACAAAAAGACAGCTGATGTTCTACCAGAGACAGATGAAGAAGACTCTGTAGAAGTTTAGAGTATCAGAATAACTATTAGATTACAGATAAAAATCAATAATAATATTAGTGATTTATTAGGAAATGAATACGGTATTAGGATAGACTTGTAGTTGATAGATTTGATAGTTACTACTTACTACTATGGACAAAAATATTTCATTATTCAGTGCATTATTTACTACTTTATAAATATTTAAATTATTTACTACAAGGTGCGGCAGGAACGATTAAGCAGTTTGTTTCCATTGTCACATCAGCTGTGATAAAGTTACAAATTTCCACATGGTCTGTTTTTGTTTCTTAGTTAACCCCATTTCAGTAGCCAACATGATTTGGACCGGTGCTCATCGTGGTTTTGCCGTTCGCGCTTATTATGAGAACAATAAATCTGTGATCGCTACACAACGAGCTTTTCGACGACAGTTCAACATTCCACGCAACAACGCCGTTCCGAATGCAAACACAATTCGGTCATGGATTCGGCAGATGGAGGAAACTGGTAATACACTGAAAACAAATACACATTGTCGTCGCAAGTCCATTAGAACGCCAGAAAATGTGCAGAGGGTAAGAACAGCATTCGAACAATCACCGGAACGCTCTGCTCGACGACATTCTCTTGCATTGGGGATTTCAGACCGCAGTTTAAGAAGGATTTTACATTTCGATTTAAAGTTTCATCCTTTTAAAATAATGATTGCTCAAGAATTACGCCCAGTAGACTACGCCAACCGACAAAATTTGTGTGAGCAAATGCTTGCTCAAATCCCTCCACATGCAGCTTTTTTTAGTAGTGACGAGGCACATTTTCATCTTAGTGGGTGCGTGAATAAGCAAAATTTTCGCTACTGGGCTGAAGAAAACCCTCGAATTATTCATGAAAGACCTCAACATTCTCCTAAAGTGACGGTGTGGTGTGCCATATCACAATTTGGCGTGGTTGGCCCCTACTTTTTTGAGGAGGAAGAAGTGACCGTGACAGTGAATTCCCAACGTTATGTTTCGATGTTGAGAAACTTTCTGCAACCCAAATTAGAAGAGATGGTTGAAGAACACGGGCTGGCGGATTTGTGGTTCCAACAAGATGGAGCTACTGCTCACACAGCTCGAATTTCACTAGACGTTTTGAGAGAGATGTTTCCGGGACGCCTAGTCTCTTTGAGAGGTGATGTTGGGTGGCCTGCGCGGTCACCAGATCTGAGCATTTGCGACTTTTTTCTTTGGGGATATCTGAAGGAAAGGGTTTTCAAAGGCCGCCCTCACACTCTAGCAATGTTGAAACAGCGGATTATTGACGAAGTGGATGCCATTCCCCGCGATATGTGTGCAAGAGCTGCTGAAAACTTCAGAGATCGCCTTCAACAATGTATTGATGCTAACGGTCGCCATCTTCAGGACATAATTTTCAAAAACTAAGTAATATAAAATGGTATATTGAACCGCTTCAGAAAATAAAAACATGTTTCCATTATATATCCTGAGTCACTTTTTATTACTCCTAAAAAATGCTTAATCATAGCTGCCGCACCCTGTATTTTCTTATTTTTGCCTACTTGTTAAATTTTCTATTAATCTTAATTATTTCTACTTGCTGAATTTTTAATTATACAAGATAATTGATTCAATTTTCTCTAATAACTGAGCATTGAATGGAACTGTGGATGTGGGGAGTAAGACCATGATACACAAAACTAAGTTATAGGAAACTTTATGATAAGTTATACAATGCCTATGATTATAAATGATGAATAAATTGATTCTATTCTAATAAAATCTCTTTTTTCTCAATCATTAGATTAATTTTAGAGAAAAATTAAAATTGTAACCTCCATACAGTAAATTTCAGTGTAAGGCAGAATGTTGCAAGAGACAAAATCTAAATAACACGGGAATATGTTGAGTCAGATTGTTGTAACTGACATTAAGCTCAAATTTTGTAAAGGCAAAATGTTGTAAGTGCCATAAATTGGTTAAAAATAGAAAAAAATGAAATTTGAATAATATTTTCATAGAAAACAGTTGACATGAAGCACATATACACATACAAGAAGATAATTGTTGTTGAAATGATGATTCTAGAAGTATTTTAGCTCTCCTGAAAAAACCGAGTTCTGTCTCTTACAACAATTTGACTTTCCACCATCGATATATGCTCCTCTATTATTCTATATGCTTATACAGTTTGACATTCATATTATTATTTATTCCCATTTTATTTCAATATCACATGAAATCTGTACTATTATTCTATTTGTACAGCGATTTGGGAGACATGGTTCATCTTCTCTCATCGAATTCTTTATAATCCACGTTTGGTCATGCATGGCAATTCAAATTCAACCCAATAACTTTACATGATAACACCTGGGGAAAATTTAGTTTTGGAGATATCAAGTTTTACACGTTTTTTTCTTATACTGTAATTAGAAAACCACCAATCATTCGTAAATTTTCGATAAAAAGTAAGTTATTGGATAATATAAATAAATAATAGTTCATGCTTCAACGAAAATTTCTGCAATAAAAAAATACTTTTTGTATACTGCAAGATTTCCAAGATAAGCCAATTCTCTGTTCACTGTTTTTTTCATTTACATTTACTTTCTTTGAAGTGGTAATAGGGTGCAAGTATTCAATTGGAAGAAAGGTGAAATGCAAAAACTAATGTACAGTATGACACTGTACATTGTTATTGTCAAATGTCCAGGAGTGGTAACGGGGGAGGGGGGGGTGCATAGACTGTGTCCTTGTCATTGTAGTGAGGGGGGTTTCCAATAGGGTCAATATTGTAACGAGTAACAATCTTTCTGTTTGGAATGTTTTCTGAATCGTGCTAATACAGTCACAAGTACTTTGCTTCTGAATAAAACTATGCTTATGAATCATAAACTTGTTTTGGGTTTAGGCGCCTGCGCGGTAGATTCTATTTCATTCATAACATAAAATAGAAAAATAGACAGTTAGCAACTGTCCATTGATTAGTTGTTGTACAGGCCATTGTACATATAGTCCAGGCAACAAATGCTCAAATAAAGGTATAGAGTGAAAAGTTTGGAACACAATTTTCAACTTCACAGCTCTTTTAAGGATAGTAAGAGGATTAAACATATCAAAATTCCTCACCCCTACCCCCTGTGCTAAAGGGGTGGGGGTGGTTTAAAAGTACCATTTTTTCAAGTTTCACATATATCTCGGAAACTATGCATCTTATGAACATTTGTATTTTGTGCAAAATTGAAGCTTACAAAATTAGGTACCAACAAGGTTATCTTCTACATTTTCTCATATCTCTCATAGTTTCTGAGATATCCGCTCTAGAAGGTGAGACATTTTTTGAAAAAACACTTCTGCCTCCAATTTTTTCATCTTTTCGGCCTTATAATTTTTGAACAATTAATGAAAAAGATCCTTGCTGATTATGAGCTGATAGAGCATCAAATTATCTTCAATTTCATGTATATTTTCGCTATTTTATGCATTTCCCTACAACTGTTGCAGCAGTTTTAGTGTTGAGAGAGAAATTTTCTGTTCAGCAACAATAGATCAGTTGACAATGAAATTTGGAGGGAATGTTTGGAACACAATTTTCGACTTTTTGAAATTTCAAAGAGAAGCAGTGAAGAGAAAATTCTACTAGAACTAGGGTGGAAATGAGTGAAAAAGAAAGGAAAGAGAGCTCAAGAAGTTATGGGGTGCATGCTCAAAAACCAGATCTCCCCAAAGAAGAAGTTGAAAGAAAAAAGGAGGAATTTCTAGGGCTATTGAGCCGAAATTGCAAAGAACTCGCTTCAATCGAGAGAAGAACGGTTTTGCAAAGTGATAGTGGTTTATGGAAGGAGGAAAGGCGAAAATTGCTGACCGCTTCCAACTTCAGAGCGGTTTGTAAAAGATGTGAAATGACGAATTGTTGGAGCCTAGTCAAAACTCTGCTCTACACCAACTTGGATTGCTCTGCTACACGGTAGGGTAAAGAGAACGAGTTGAATGTGATTATAAAAATGGAAGAGGTCCTCGGTGAAGAAATACGAAAATGTGGTCTGTTCATTGACAGTGAGGTACCATACCTCGGAGCAACTCCAGATGGGCTTATTGGTGAAGATTTTTCAATTGAAGTGAAGTTCCCAGAATCATGTAAAGGATTAACTCCTGAAGATGCAATCAGGGCAAAAAAGTTTCCCTTCTTGAGCTTGGTTGAAAACTAAGTTACGATCAACAGTAATCATAACTTTTTCTACCAAGTCAGGGGCAGCTTCATATAACAAAGAGAAGAAAATGTTTATTTGCTTTGTGACCCCTAGGCATAGTAATAGAAGAAATTATCAGGGATGACGAATTTTGGAAGAGTAAGATGGAGGAGAAGTTGAAGAAGTTCTATCTTCACTGTTTGCTTACGGAATTATTTGGATCCCCAGTTAGATTAAAACTTTGTATGTACTTAGTCCAATCCATTACTGATATCTTATCTGCAATCCATTACTAAATTGGTCTAATCAGTTGTTATTGTTTATTGTGTAATGTCTAATCTAACTTTCCCTAATATTATCTTTCTATGTACTTAGTCCAATCCATTACTGATATCTTATTTGCAATCCATTACTAAATCGGTTTAATCAGTTGTTATTGTTTATTGTGTGATTTCTAATCTAGCTTCCCCCAATGTTATCAAAGTAACTGTTTCATATAAATACGGTATTAGAATCAATGTAAAGTAGTCTTAAGCAATATTCTGTATTATGTAGTTGTAGTGTACAGGCTCGGCCTGAATAAAGTCTTTTTAAAAACTCTAAAAGTCTTTTTAAGTCTCTTTGTTATGGTTTAACTTAACTTTTCTGGTGGCTTGAAACCAACAACTCATGAACTTATTCCATCATCAATGAGTTTCCATCATTCAACTCATTCCATCTTACTCATTCAACTAATTTTCATCATTCACCTCATTACCTACACATAGCTCTCACACCTATGTGGGCTTTGTCCTCCTAAAAAAAAGTTACCTCACACATCATATGAAATTGATGTTACTCTGATATATCAATTTCTGTTGCAGATGAAAAATGCCTCCCACAAATTCAAAGTTTTGGTCAAATGACACGAAGGAAGCTGGAGGAAGCTGTGGCTGATGTATCACAAGGAATGCCAGTGGCTGCTGCTTTAAAGAAGCATGGGGTTCCTCGAACCACAGTCAGGAGGTACATTTCTTCAAAACGCCCATTCTTGAAAAGAATGGGGCCTGCTCCAGTGCTGACCAAGGAAGAAGAGGGCGTGTTGGCTGATTGGATAGCAGCATCATCGAAATCCGGATTTCCAGTAAAACGCAACGACCTACTCGATAGTGTTCAGAGACTTTTAAAAGACCTGAAAAGGGAGAATGATTTTGTGGATGATCGTCCTGGACGCACCTGGTTCCTATCCTTTTTAAAAAGGAATCCACAGGTAACTTCCAGGATTGCTCAGAATTTAACAGTGAGTCGAGCATCAGTGAAAAAAGAAAATTTAACCAACTGGTTTAATGGAGTACAAGACTATTTAGTGAGTGAGAAGTTGGAAAGCATTTTGCAAGAACCCAATCATGTATACAATGCAGATGAGAGTGCATTTTTTCTGAATCCATCCAAGAATCGTGTGCTGGCTATGAAAGGTGACAAGAATGTGTACCGTAAACCGGGGTGAATAGGGACACATAGGAGCTTTTAAAAAATAAAATTACATATTTTAGGCACATATTTATTTAAAATAAACTAAAAAAGAACTTTTATATGGAAAAATATGGGTATTAGAAAAATACCCGTCAAAAAATAGGAAAAATTTAAAGTAAATAGAAAATAGGTTTTACATTTCAGTGAAAAAATACCTTCCTCTCTTACTTGTAGGCTCTTTTAGAAATTTTGATACCTGTTCTTTTTTAAATTCAGTAATGTCCGGAACATCTGGAAAAACATGAACATTTTTCATTTTTGTTGATGGTTTTTCTCGAAGGAAAGATCCCATGAACCTATCACTGGACAATTTTTCTATGACCTTACCAATGAATGTTTTCACTCCTGTATCATATTGAAAATTCACTTGCACCCAATTCCCTTCTTCAATTCGCTTTTCATCCTCCACATCCACATCCTCATCACCCACATCCTCATCATCCACATCCTCATCATCCACATCCTCATTCTCCACATTGTGTTCTTCTGGTTCAACAACTCCTAAACTTGGCATGGAGTTGTCAGAAGAATCATTGTTCATTCCTTCTGGTTCATCCTCCTCTTCACTTGAATTTTCTTCACTTGTCTCAAAATCCTTTGATGTTACACTACGACCAGGGGGGATGTTCAGCTTCTTCTTCCGCTTCTTTGCTGGTTCTATCTGCTCAGGATATCTCATTTCCTTCAGGAACGCTGTTAAGCTGTCGTTTATCAATGCTTCATTATCCACTTCATCCAGTTGATCCTCCTCAGATGGTAGCATTTCTAGGACCCTATTTCGGTTTACAGGCTGTATTCCAGCTTTATCAAATCCTGCTTTGATGTCTTTGTCAAGAGTACCCACCATCAAATGGATTGCATCTTTAAGATGTGCTGGAAAGAATCTCTTATCAAAAACATTGGACTTTGATTTCAATTTGGCCTGTTCCATTACTTTACGCCAACACTTTTTCATTGGTGCAAATAAAGCAATGTCCAGCGGTTGCGTTAAGTGAGTGGAGTTTGCCGGTAAAAAAATAAATCCAATGTTGTTCAGCTCACATAACCTGATCACTTCAGGAGACAGGTGGGAACTCAAGTTATCTCCTATAATCACTTTTTTTCCATCGATGCGACGGCAGTAGGGAACAATAACTCTCTGGAACCAATCTAGAAAGGTGTTTCCATCAATCCATCCCGACTTGGTCCTGTTGTATAGGGCTTCAGCAGGACCACCTTCACACCACAAATCATACAAATGTTTGGATTTGTAAATTACATATGGAGGCAATAGTTTTCCTGCAGCTGTAGCTGCAAACATTACAGACACATTCGATTTACTTTGGTTCATCACCCTCTCAGGGTACTTACAGCCCCTTTTGAATATTAGCTTACGACGACCAGGGTCATCCGAAAGAGCCGTCTCGTCGTAGTTGATTATTGCTTCTGGAGTGATGGCATCCAGGTTTTTCTCAAGTTCATTGAAATATTCATTTATTGATTGATGCGAAACACCAGCCCTATTTTTTTTTATATTTTGACACATTCGTTGAGAAAGTTCATCCTTGTGCCTCTTTAAAAATGAAACCCCCCAATCAGCTCCCGGCATGTTGTCCTTGAATCTTTTAATTGTTTTGCCTTCTCTGTCAAGGAAATATTTCACAAAGCAACGTAGGTCGAACGTGCTTAATGGGTAACCCCATTCACCACATTTTTTTAAAGATTTCACCAAAATATGTTCAATGTCTTTGCTGAGTGATGTTTGACCACCTATCTTCACTATTTCAGGTTCACCTTGAAGTTCAGATTTTTTCATATACCGTTGTAAGGCCGATTTACTGATTCCAAATTTTTCCTCGGCTTTTCGTAGGCTCATCCCTCTCTTCACAGCATCCAGAGCCTTTTTGATTTCTCCTTCATCCACTTGGAGATGGTGTTTGGTGCGAGGATCCCTCTTGTAGGTCCGTACCATTTTAACGTGCACCTGAAAAAAAAATTAGGTTAGGAAGGTATGCACCAACTGAAATACAGCTATACTTACTAGAATAAATTTATGATTATTCATTGTAGTAATAAGTAATGTGGTAGTTGAGCAAAGTAATTCTGAAAACTGTTATAAAAACAGGCAAACCGTGGTTTTAGACAGTGTCCCAATTAACCCCATTTCAACATCAAAATGGTCAAAATTTATGAAAATATTTTTAGCATACTTTAAATGTTAGTCAAGGCTTGAATATTTTATGTATTATTACTCACCAGAATCAGAGGAATACAGAAAAAAATATTCCAGGATGATCACTTGAACCTGCACAGAGCTGCAGACAACACTTTTTGAGGTTAAGTTTATGGCGCTTACAACAATTAACAAAAACAAGGCCTACCAACAGTATAAAAAATCAAGTTGAACATGTTTCATATATGTTAATATGTACAGAAAAGTTCCCTCTATTAGAATAAATTGAGTTGAGCAATGTATATTTAATGAATGAAAAGTTATTGATAAATTAAAAAATTTCCTGGATTTTGTCCCTATTCACCCCTGCGTCCCTATTCACCCCGGTTTACGGTATCAACAGGTAAGCTCCAATGAGAAAGAATGTGTTACAGCTCTCATTTGTGGCAATGCAGCAGGTGACCTAGGGCCTCCATTGGTAGTATTTAAATAAAGAGTTCCAAAAGACAACATTGAAAGTGTTCCTTCAACATGGGGGCTAGGGAAATCGGACAGTGGTTGGATGAATGGGGAAATCTTCTACCAATACATAACCAGTGTCTTCTACCCTTGGTTGATCAGCAATGATGTCCCACTGCCGATAATTCGGTTTGTAGATGGCCACCAGTCTCACTTGACTCTACAGACAAGTCAATTTTGTAATGAAAAAGGGATTGTACTAGTGGCATTGTATCCCAATGCAACACATCTTATACAACCAATGGATGTATCTGTTTTTAAATCAATGAAGACACACTGGAGAGAGAAAGTACATAGTTGGAGGCTTACTTCAGACAAACCAAAATTGAAAAAGAAAGATTTTTGTCAATTACTTAAAGAAGTCCTTGAAGATAATATAACTCCATTGATCATTAAAAATGGATTCAGAAAAAGTGGGTTGGTGCCATGGAATCCATCAGCCCCACTGGAATCTTTGGAAAGGAAACTGATTGAATCTTCAGATTCAAGGAAAAATTCAGTGAGCAATAGTGATCTTAAAATTGCATTGAATGTTATTGAAGGTTATATAGGGGAAGAAAGGATTGCAGCATTCAATAGTGGCCCTCAGTGGACTGGTGCTATGGAAGACAAAAACTTATTCAATGGAGTCAAATTAAAAATGATGTTTCGAAAAAAAAAAGATTGTCCACCAGCTGTGCAAGATCAGGGACAAGAAGATAGTTTAGTGGATAGCCTCCAAATATCTGTGGAAGATGAGTCACCAGATTTGTTTTCAATAGTTGAAGAATGTGAAATAGATAAATGTGAAAATGATTTGACTATGCAACCACAAATACAGAATGGTACAAGCTGCAAGGCTGAACCCCAAAAGAATCAAAGCTGCTCAAACAACATTTCAACTCCTGTGATCGATGCAAAAAACATCCAGGTTACTCCTCCCAATAATATTTCACAGTCCATTCCCAGTCCTAATATTCCTAGTCCATTCAAAAGATCATTGAAGTGGCCTGTGAAGCATCAAAAAGTGACATCAAAGAAAAAATCTTCCACTGGTTTTTGTTCTATTTTAACCTCAGAGAAATGGCGTGAAAATGAACAGAATAAAATAAACAGGAAGATGGAAATGGCTAAAATGAAGGAAGAACGTAAAATACTAAGACTGAAGAAAAAAGAAGAACGTGAAGAATTGAAAAGGAAGAAAGAAGAAGATCGTGAAGAATTGAAGAGAAAGAAAGAAGAGGAGAAGAAGCTTAAAGTAAAAGTACCAAAGAAAACCAGACAAAGAAAGAAGAAAATGAAGATTGTACAAGAATTTTCTTCAGATGAGGAAAACTCATGGAGACCCTCTGGTAATTCATCTGATGATGCAAGCTTAGAATTGGACTCTGATATTGAAAAAGATATTTTTGAAGTCGAGAAATCAGTGAAGACTGAAGAAAACTGTGAAGACAATAGTAAAGAGAAAGAATTGAAAAATGAAGAGTCCAATTCTCTCAACAAAAGTGGAATATGTAGGGAAGCAAGAAAGACTAAATCAAGTACTTCATCTCACCAAAATCAGAATGAGTTCACAGCAACGGAATTGAGAGAAGATTGGACAGATAATGAGATACCTTCGATACCTGATTGTAATTCAAACATTCAACTACAATTATTTACTGACGTCCAAGACAAAAATGAGGCTTCACTTGTCTTTCTTGATGGAGTACAAATAAGCTACTTAGATTCAAATGGCCTTGGGATTGAGTATTCAGACTTCAATAAAGAAAATCAATTAGAACTCACAACTGGAATGAGATCACCAACCAAGACTTTATCTGACAGTGATTTAAAAAGATTTATAGAGTCGGCAAGTTCTACCCCAATAAGGAGTATTGAAAACGTGGAGGAACATAAAAGTGATAAGCCAGCGACGGTTCCAAATGATGAAGACCAACTGATAACGGGTGACAAACATTCATGCAGGAGACTTTGTGCTTGCAAAAATCACTAAAAAAAACTGTAGAGTCAGATGTGTTTGCTTTGTTAAAGGTGTGATGAGTGATCTGAAGGTTAACAAGATAGTGACTTTGTTAAAGCCCTGCAATCGAATGCAAAATGTTTTTGTAGCTGATGGACAAGAAGAAAAAATTATATGTGATAATGACGTCCTATACAAATTACCAAAACCACTGGAATTTGGCAGTGCTGAAAATGTACACTATCATTTCCCTCAATGCATTGATGTGCCTTGGTGATCTAGAGAGAAAAATTTCCAGGTATGAAATTTTAATTTAAGAGATGAATCAATTAATCAAATTAAAATTTAAGTTTAAATTGAAATTGAAATTCAAATAAATAATCAAGAAACAAGTTGATTTAAATTTTCTAGGACGCCACTATCAAAAATATAATTTTTTTTCTTTTGGCTACAAAGAATAAATTGATTATTCTTGTACTGACTTATTCTTTGATATGAAAATTGTATAATTAAATAGAATTTTGCATTAATAGTATTAATTTTCATTCCAAACTAAGATAAGCTTACTTAGTTGATTAACAATCAGCTACATATGAAAGAATATTGTCAATAAGTATAAGTAAAGAGTAGTAAGAAAGCATAAAACATTATAATTATGGCCACTACTGAAATTTTATGATTTTTCAGTGGCCACTACTGAATGAAAATTGAGTTTCACAAAAAATTTAATATTTAAAAAAAATTGAAACTATCACTATTTTAGGGAATGAGACAATTAGGGAAGATTTGGGCTACATGCTCACACAGTTTCAGAAGAGATCGTTGATAAAATGAACCCACAGTTCTTAATATACTACAAAAATTCCTAACTGTGGCCACTACTAGAGCTATTACCTTACATAACAGCTGTTTCATGTTATCATGGATGATAAAAGCCATTTTGATTTGATTTATTATATTATTGGAATCATTTTTTGTTTGTGATTTTTCCTGATAATATACATAAATACATTGAAATATTTGATCCTGTACTCCAAACAATATTATTACTAGAAAAATTAATTCCTATCTAGAATCAAAATAAATATATTTAAATCTCAAGAGTGAAGAATCAGGATTTTTATTTGTCTATGCATGAACCATTTCATTTTATTAACAGCCTTCAGCACTTACTGTATCTATAATATAGATTTATAATATTTTTGTATATTATATTATAATATAGTGCACTCATATATTAATGAACGTGTATGTCAATTTAGAAGAATTACTCAAATGAATTGTTCTTTGATAACACTGTTGAAACAATAAAATACCATCTATAGCCAGGCTACTCAAAAGCAGATCAGTCATGTTAGAACAGCGGCGGTGAGTGAGTGCATGTGTCAATCTTGATAGTGGTGCTACTGAAGTAATGAACTTCTTTCTCTAGAAAGAGAAGACTGATGTGTGAGAGAGCGCATCGATTGAGAGTGAGTAGAGCTATGAAGACCGATGTTTGTGAGCCAGCATGCTTTTTTACTCCGTCCCCCATCTCATCAGTTAATTTTACCGAGTACTACACTTATTGAACAGCCTTCCTAGAGATCGCACTTAAGACTAGATTATCTACCAAAACCAATTGACTTTCTACACACATTGAAACCAAAAGACTATGAATTATTTTCACAATTTTTAAACGAGACCAAGTATTCAGCATCGTTTATGTTAAAGGATATAAAACTGCCAAAGTGTATTGTATCAAGCAAGCATGATGACCTCACTAGACGCCAACAGTTAGCCAGCACAATAGGGCCAACGAAAGACACCAACTTCATTTATAAATGCTAATATTAGAAAATATTAAAAAATAAACAAGCAATTGTATTTTGATGAAAATACAATTGGTTGTGATTTGTCAGACAATGAGCAGAATAACTATCATTCCATTTCAGTTCCCATAACTTTACAGTACAATTACAATGAAAAAAATTCAAGAGAAGACCATAAACCAATTTCAATTAGAACTGAAATTGTTGGACAAAAGCTAAATTGGAACAAACACGAACTCAATACAAAAGCGTCTATAGTTTACTGGCTAAATGGATGTGACAATTATCGTTTAAATGATGTTTTTACAGATAAACTATTGCCTCCAACAGAAACTGAGGAGCTTACATTTTGGTATCTAAGAATTGTGTATAGAAATATACCATACTTGTTTAAAGTGTCTTTTCACCCAACCTCGAGCTTGAGTACAGGCAAATGGTATTGATGTAATATTGAGTGTGAAGATCCATTGATTGATGGCAACACATTTGGTGAAATCTATCACTGCTTGTATAGATACTATGTGCTACAGTGTTATGAAATGATTGGTGTGTGTTCTAGTAGCATTGCACCCGTGGTTAATTTGACCTCCAAAGTGGAAAAATATATATTGTCATTCATTCATCATTCTGTGGATTGTGAAATACCATTTACTGATAAACATTACACAATGTTGTGTCATATGACTATTGTATCATTCAGTGAAGCTAAAGTGTGGTGATCAACATTTTCAAATGCCACCAAATTGAATGAAAATACAAATCGTATGATAACATTCCACAAATTGCTTAGCTCATTTGTTTTAGATCAATTTTAAAAATGGTTATATATGTAGAGAATTGTAAAATTATTATAATTCTATATCTATTGATTTATATTTTGTGTATGAATAAATGAAATAGCACAGACAACAGCCTAGCAGTATTCATGTCTACATTCATTATTTCATACAATACAATAGTATTGATTGAAAAAAATTGTGTTTGAATACCAGGAAAATCTGTGTATAGCAAATCAGTATAATATTGGTTATGATTGTGTCTTTACTAGTTATACTATTTGTCATAATTCTGATTTTATATCATAATTATCTACGATGTCAAGAGCTCTAGTAAAGGCTCTAGATGATGCCATCAAAGGTGTATCCAAAGTTAGAACATTTACAGATGATTTGAGATTAAAGCATAGCTTTGATAATGGTATAAAATCTTTGGACGATGCCATATGACTGGCATCTGTTACAAAGACAAACAGTGGTGTCATTTTGGTTGGCAATACAACTGTAGGTGATTTTCGTCATGCACTCAAATTAGCAAATCTTGATAGAGTTTTGGGAGTATTGGGTCGTACAGACATACCAATCACGTCTACTGATCGAGAAGCATTTGCAACTATTGTCGGTTCAACACCAGAACGAGCATTAGATAAACTAGATATAAGTGTAAATATAAATAAGAGAAAATTTCCCAAACTGAATGTGTCAGCCGAAGCTGCAGACACTATTTCAGATACTGGTAAGAAAAATAAAACAATTATTGAGAGTAATTTATATAAATATTTCAAACAAGGTACAACCATAGCATTGACTATGGGTGTAGTTACAATGGCAGGCGGTTGGTTAAGGGACTTGGAACAGCTGAAAAATAATTTTTTCCAAACAATTTTTCTATTGTTTTTTCTTATTCTTCATTATTTTCTGTAAAATTTGATGTATGATACATAAATATTCTATCAAGGGAAGATGTTTTCAAACATTTTTTAAAAATATATTACACGCCTAAAATTTAATTTTTTCTGGAATTTGCGTTTGCTCCACAAAGCTAATCCTAGCTTGATTTCCTTGCTCATTCGTTCTCACTGCAGTGCTATTTTTTATTTTATGTTGGTACTACTGTGATAATTCACTTGAATCACGGCTGAATATTGAGCTCTCTAGACTAATATTGCTCTATGTCTATGTTGTCAAGAGCTGCAAACAAAATTAGTCATAACCAAAAAGTTACAGAAGTTGAGAAGTTGTATTGTGAAAAGTATTATTGTAGCAGTCGTATATTTACTTGATTTGTTATAAAACAGATTGTTATTTCAAGTGGAGTGCAAGTTATTTAATTAACAATGCAGATGTCATCCAGAATATTCAAAAAAAAGGAAAGTTCATAAGCCTTTCCCTCTACCAGAAACACCAGCTAGGGAGCCACATGTGAACACTCAAAATAAAGTTGAAAGTTCTTCTGCTAAGAAACTGAAAGACAATTTGAATTCTTATAGTGATCTAGTGACAAGTGAATGCCAATATTTACTCATAGATTTGAAACAACTGAATTCAATGTTACTGGATGTTGCTGTTTGTAAAAATTGTAGTGGTAAACTGAATGTGAATTGTGATAAAAATGTAGGTCTAGCTTCCAAACTTTCTTTCAATTATGACAAATGTTTTCATGTATTTCCTGGACAGTATTCATCAGTGAGAGTTCCACATCAAACTAATAAATATCTTTTTGATGTCAACCTAAGATTCATGTATGCAATTTGAGTGATGGGGAAGGGTGATAGTGCTGCTAGAATGTTTTGTGGGTTGATGAATCTTCCAAACTCTCCCAAATTTGAAGTGCTGTGTAGATTTGCTTGTCAATGCAGCAACAAGTGTGTGTTTGGATTCAATGAAGGGGGCTGTTGAAGAAGCTGTGGAACTGAATGACGGTAGTAGAGACCTGTGCATTGCTCTAGATGGTTCCTGGCACCACAGAGGCCATACTTCACTCAATGGGGTGGTAACTGCAACATCTATACGAGGGTTAAGTGTCAAAGAACCGTATCTACAAATTTGCCGATTTTGAGTTGAGAGTGCCATTTTGTAGCGCAAATCAAGTTTCATTAAGTGTCAAAAGATTGTATGTCTAATCAATGTGGTTCTGAAGATAGCAAAATCTGTATGTCATTTTTTTTCGTTTGGTTAAGAGTCAAATAAACGTATTTCAATATGAGATACTCTGACACTAAACGTGATAGACGGAAACATACTGTCAGAAAACCGTATGTCAAGTTACGGTCATCTGACTCCAAGTCCAGCTGCCTCACATTCGACTTACGTTGTTCTAGGTGGCATTGGGATTGGATTGCTTTGCCCATCATAACCTCTATCTTCTAACACAACAATACCACGTTTTCAGAGGCTTCTAGCTGGCTTGACTTATAAGTTATTTTAGTAAATGTTAAACCATGTTTACATGCAGGGGAGATAAATTATTGGATTTATTAGACATTCATATTAATACCAATAATGGCAAGCCTGCTAATAATGATTTGAATGATGATTCAGATCACAGTTATTGTGAAGTAGGCCCACCATCAGAAAGTCCTTGCCCTGAGTTGGATCCTGAACTTCAGGAATTGCTTGAAGAAATAGAAAATGATGATTTGGAGGTAAGTTTGTCTTTTTTAAACCTTTTCACTCTTTTTTCTATTTGTATATTGTTTATATGATTAAATTCAATGAATAAAAGTGACTAGGCTATTCACTCAATATGACTTGGGCTATCACCATAGAACTACGTATGAAGTTTATAGAAGACCTGTCCACCAATGAGTTGGACTTACACTTTCATGTGTTATCCAAACCACCAAGAAGTGAAAAAAGCTTGTATAAGCCTACCTTTTTGTTTTATTGGTTCATGATTATATAATTTTACTTTCGCTTAAACATGGTTGAATCTTACCTGAAAACGTGACCTGGTGACATTGTTTTGACACTGTATGTGTAAGTTATATTGACAATAAATAATTTTATTTGAAATGACAAGATTCTTGAATAATTATTTTGTTTTAAAATTATTTTACTTTTAATTCAAGGTTGTAAGAGTGGGTAATTATATTTCTTTAGATTATTTCTAACTCCAAACTTATCTCTTATTTCCAGAATGAAATATTTGATGATGATGACAAGGACCCAGACTACATTCCAGAAGATTCAGTGCCCAGTGAAGTCATGGTAAGCTAATAAATGCTTATGCTTTTGTTAATGTTCAATGCTACTTACTTTTTTTCTGAGAGCAATGCCCACATGAGTGTGTACATGATAAGGTGGATGATGATTGATGAATTGAACCTACAGTTTTAAATGGGTTTCAATTGCCAGAAAGTGTATACAGTAAGTCTATAGTTTTGCTTGACTGTTGAAACCATATTTAATTTTCGAAGAAAACAATATTATGTAGTTGGACCAATTTGTTGTAGATACAGTAACTCAAATAATTTTACAAAATTGACATTGTTATTGAAAACCTATGTTTTTGAAGCACTCTTCTCAACAGCAGTACCAAGAAAAAAAATTCACTACAGTCTCTATAAGCTTTATTTAACAGTGACATGATGGCAGTAGGCCTATTCGTATGATGATGTACTTAAAACTTAGACATTGTATGATGTGTAAAGCTTTGATATGAGCTTATTTAGAAATGGGCGTCTGTTGCAAGCAAATGGAGTCTCAATTGAATTGGAAAACAATAGAAATATTATTTTATTAGCAAAAGAATGGCAACAATCATTTCAATTGTTGTGTTAATGCCCTCAATGAAACGATTGTATTTTGTAGAATTGATAGACCTGCATGTTCTTTTCTGTTCCCAGTTTCCAAATGCTGCAACAGAATGTTCTTCAACAACCGAATGCGAAGATGTAACACCTGCTGATCCAGTTTCACCTACATCAGAAATAGGAGATCAAGTAGAGAAATGTGTTAAAGGACCGAAGACTTTCCGTTCACGGAATGCAGTGAAAAGGAAAATTCGCACAGGAGAGGAGCATAAGAGTGCTAGTGGAAGGGTTATTGCAGCTAAACTAGTGAAGTTCCAAGACTGTTCAAGATGTGTGAGAAAATGTAATGAGAACTTTTCTGAGAGTAAGCGAAACGAAATTAATCAGGACTATTGGAATTTGGGTGATGTTGATAAACAAAGGTTATTCCTGAACTCTCTGGTATCAGAAGTAGAAAAAAAAGTCACAAGAACGGCTGCAGATGTGTCTAGGAGACAGAAAACACGAAACTATTATTTTAACAAGGCTGGTGATCGAATTCAGGTGTGCCAGCGATTTTTCCTTGCAACCCTTAGTATCACAGATACTGTTATTAAGAATATGTTGAGAAAAAGAGCTGAAAGTGGTGTTATTGAAAAAGATCGACGAGGTTGTCACATTCCTGGAGTGAAGAAACCAGAAAGCAGTAGAGAGTATATCATAAATCACATAAATAGTTTTCCTAGGATTCCTTCTCATTATTGCAGAAAGGACACAAAGAAAGATTATTTACCGCAGGACCTCAATCTTCAAAAAATGTATGATTTATATGTAGTGAAATGTTCAGAAGACAGTGTAACACCTGAGAAAATATCATTCTACCGAAACATCTTCCATACTAATTTTAATATTGCTTTTCACTGCCCCAGAAAAGATGTATGTGATTAATGCTACAAATATGAAAGAATGGATGTGGAGGAAAAAGAGAAAATGAAAGAAACTCATGACAGTCACTTGGCTAGGAAAGTAAAGGCAAGGAACCTCCGAGATGAATTTAAAGAAAAAGCTTTGAATGGTGAGTGTAATTTTGCTGAATTTGATTTTGAGGCTGTGAGATATTGTCCATCATTGAAGGCAAAAGCAATATTCTACAAAAGAAGATTAGCTGTGTACAACCTTACGGTATACAATGTTGCCACAAAATATGCAACAAATTATATGTGGCATGAAGCTACTGCAGGTAGAGGTTCGAAAGAAGTAGCTTCATGCTTGTTCAACCACATGAAAGAAAAGTCGAATGAGGAAAGTACACACTGGGTGTTCATGTCAGATACATGTGGTGGACAGAATCGCAATGTGAATGTCACAACAATGTTCCTCTATGCGGTTCAAAAATTAAATATATCTCTAATCGATCAACTTTTTTTTGAACCAGGGCATTCACAGATGGAGTGCGATTCTGTCCACGCACAAATAGAAAAAGCCAGTAGAGATATTGAAATTTTTGATCCTTCAGGCTGGTACACAACAGTGAGACTGGCATCTAGGGGGAAAAAATATGAGGTGAATGAGGTCAATCAATCTGAAGTATATGACTTCCAAGAATTACAAAAAGATCTCATAAAAAATAGGAAGATTGATATGAAAGGGAATGTTGTTAGATGGCTGGACATAACTTGGTTGCAATACAGGAAGACAGACCCTATGTTAGTATTTTTCAAGTATGACCAAAGTGAGGAATTTGAGGCATTTGCTATTTCAAGAAGAGAAAGAAGGAAGTTCTCAATTGATAAATTGATTCTCAAACCAGCATACTGTGGTACTTTGCCGATCGAGAACAACAAACTGAGTGACTTAATGAAACTTTGTTCCAGTGGAGTGATAAGAGAGCAGTACCACAGCTTCTATGGATCACTTGTTGGGGATTCAGTTGTAAATGCCGATGATGAATGAGAATAAATCTTCAGTAATGAAATAGATGTTATTGTAATTAATATGTATGTAAATATTTTTAAATTAAAATTATTTCTATGTTTTTTATGAATATCTTCTACAATGTACATTTTTATAATAATTGAAACTGAATTTGATGATTACTATAGATTATAAATAATTTAATAATTTCAATAAAATATGATTACAAAACAAGCATAGAGAAGTTTTGTTCATTGTGTAGTTTGCTTATGTCAGTGTTCCTTGAATAGAAGTGACAGTATGTTAGAGACAAAGAGTTGTATGTCATAATCATCTATTTAAAAAGGGGAAAATATGGTCAAAAATGAATACTTCAACAATGAATTTGGAATAGACATTTCCTAACAAATAATTAAAGAGATATTTGCAGTTGTTTGCTTAATATGACTGATTAGAGTTGTGTAATAACTTGTTTTCGTGAGTCAGATCCAAACTTTCTCGATTCCTGAAAAATGCCACTTTTGTAGATACAATTCTTTGACTCTAAACCCTCGTATAGACAATGGGAAGGTAGTGGACTATGAAGTGATGTCAAAATATTGTAGGTGTCCCAACAGGTTTAATAATGAGCATACAGACACTTGTTCAGCTAATTACTTTGGTGTGAGTGGGGGCATGGAAGTACAAGGTGTATCAGAAATCTATAAGAGATCGCAAGAAAGGTACAATGTGAGGTACACTCAATATTTAGGGGATGGAGACTCAAAGGCTTTCATGAATGTAGCTGGAATGAAAGTTTATGGAGATGAGTGTACCATCTCAAAACTAGAGTGCATTGGTCATGTCCAGAAGCGGATGGGGACCTGATTGAGAAATTTGAAATCCAAATCCTCTAGGAAAAAACTTGCTGATGGGAAATCCATTTCTGGAAAAGGAAGATTGACTGACAGTGCCATAAAGTCACTCACAACTTATTATGGCCTGGCCATAAAATGGAACAGTAATGAGAAGTCAACTGTAGCAGATATGTGCAAGGCAGTTTGGGCATTGTATTTTCATGTTGGCTCATCTGATGAAAAGCCATCACATGGCTTATGCCCCATTGGACCTAACAGCTGGTGCAAATACAGGGAAGCTGAAGAGGAAAATAAGACATATTCCCATCAAAAACACTTTCACCTCCCTGAAGCTATTATGCTGGAGTTGAAACCCATCTTCAGAGATTTGAGCAATCCAAATTTATTGGAAAAGTGTCTTCATGGAAAAACGCAGAACCCTAATGAGTCAGTGAATGAGTGGACAAGAATTCCTAAAACAGTGTATGTTAGGCTCCAAACATTGAGATTTGGTTTTGCTGAGGCTGTTGCTTCATTCAATGAAGGAGCAATCACCAAGTGCCGGATTCTGAAAGCACTTGGACTTGACGTGGGAGAGAACTGTATCACAACAATGATGGCGATTGATGCTGAAAGGATCAGGAATGCTGACAAAGGCCTTGAAGAGATCACCAAGAAAGCCCAGAAGAAGGTTCAGGCAGCCAAAAGAAAGCTGGAAGAGAACATCCAGGAAGCAGATGAAGAAGCAGGACCATCCTATGCCTCTGGAGCCTACTAGTTTTGGTTAGTTCAACTTTGAATGCGATGTACGCAAAACTTTGCTTTCTCAACTTCATGTACCTTTTTCTCAGAAACTACTAGAGATAGAGGGCTGAATTTTTTTGTGTATATTCCTTGAGTTAAAATACAACTTTAGACGAGAGATTTTTCAAAAATATAGTTCAGTTCAAGAGAAAAAAATTATAAATTATAAATTTCCATAAAAAAACATGATATTAGAAAAAAAAAATTTTTTTTAATTTAAAAGTGGAAAATGAGAAAACAGTCTGATTATATCATCTAATCCAAAAGGAGATATGCTAGAAGACTCCTGCAAAGTTTCAGCTTTGAAGTCCTAACAATTTCTGAGAAAAAGGAACATGAAAGTGGCCAATTTAACATGGGCAAGATAGGACTGTTCCAACCCCCTTAATGAAAGCCACCGCTGAACAACATGGATGTTTTATGTTTACCAATGTAGATGGTAGCATTACATCTTGTAGAATTTCATCTTTCACATGTACAGATGACAGGGCACTCAGTGGTAGACTGTGTGATTCAGACTCTACTCTATTCTATTATAATACTACATTAGTTCTGATGCACCTGGCACAATTGAAAGATACAGATGTACAAAAGATTGAAGTAGCCAGAGTTGCCAATGTATTGGTGAGTGAGTTTGAAAAACTTATGAATCAGTCAATGTGGGGTTTTTGTGAATATATGATTGCCATCAGTAACTACATCAATGAGACACAAATTAATATTCAATTGCAGGAGGTAATCAAATATGTTCTGAGAGATTTGTTAGGAAGATTAGGTGCGGCTACTATCTCCAACATTGGTGTGGCAAGAAGGACCAATAATGACTTGGAGGATTTCCACTCAAGATTGCTTGCCAATCATGGATCACATCCAAATATTTGGAGATTTGTCAGTGAGTAATATTGGGAAACCTCATGAGAATAAATTAACACATTTAGACATGAATCCAGTCAAAACATAGACATCACTTACATTAATCAGTCAATTACAATTTTTTGGACAAATTTGAGTTGTTCTAAAGTATTGTTCAATAGTTTTAGGATATCTCATGATAACTTTCAATTAAGTGCAATAATATAAAATGAATATTTAACACACAGGGCATTCTATTTCACAGCCAATGTAGAGAATGGTGCCTCAGATAGCACAGCTTTCTAGTCTAGCCCAGCTTTGCTGTGATGACCACGAAGCATAAAACATCATATGACCACTACTGAATCATATACCTGGCCACTACTGAAATTTTATGATTTTTCAGTGGCCACTACTAAATGAAAATTGAGTTTCACAAAAAATTTAATATTAAAAAAAATTGAAACCATCGCTATTTTAGGGAATGAGACAATTAGGGAAGATTTGGGCTACATGTTTACACAGTTTCAGAAGAGATTCTTAATATACTACAAAAAATTCCTTAACTGTGGCCACTACTAGAGCTATAACCTTACATAACAGCTGTTTCATGTTATCATGGATGATAAAAACCATTTTGATTTGATTTATTATATTATTGGAATCATTTTTTGTTTGTGATTTTTCCTGATAATATACATAAATACATTGAAATATTTGATCCTGTACTCCAAACAATATTATTACTAGAAAAATTAATTCCTATCTAGAATCAAAATAAATATATTCAAATCTCAAGAGTGAAGAATCATGATTTTTATTTGTCTATGCATGAACCATTTCATTTTATTAACAGCCTTCAGCACTTACTGTATCTATAATATAGATTTATAATATTTTTGTATATTACATTATAATACAGTGCACTCATATATTAATGAACGTGTATGTCAATTTAGAAGAATAACTCAAATGAATTGTTCTTTGAAAACACTGTTGAAACAATAAAATACCATCTATAGCCAGGCTACTCAAAAGCAGATCAGTGCACGTGTCAATTGTGATAGTGGTGCTACTGAAGTAATGAAATTCTTTCTCTAGAAAGAGAAGACTGACGTGTGAGAGAGCGCATCGATTGAGAGTGAGTAGAGCTATGAAGACCTATGTTTGTGAGCCAGCATGCTTTTTTACTCCGTCCCCCATCTCATCAGTTAATTTTACCGAGTACTACACTTATTGAACAGCCTTCCTAGAGATCACACTTGAGACTAGATTATCTACCAAAACCAATTGACTTTCTACACACATTAAAACCAAAAGACTATCAATTATTTTCACAATTTTTAAACGAGACCAAGTATTCAGCATCGTTTATGTTAAAGGATATAAAACTGCCAAAGTGTATTGTATTGAGCAAGCATGATGACCTCACTAGACGCCAACAGTTAGCCAGCACAATAGGGCCAACGAAAGACATCAACTTCATTTATAAATGCTATAGAAAATATTATAAAATAAACAAGCAATTGTATTTTGATAAAAATACAATTGGTTGTGATTTGTCAGACAATGAGCAGAATAACTATCATTCCATTTCAGTTCCCATAACTTTACAGTATGATTACAATGAAAAAAATTCAAGAGAAGACAATAAACCAATTTCAATTAGAACTGAAATTGTTGGACAAAAGCTAAATTGGAACAAACACGAACTCAATACAAAAGTGTCTATAGTTTACAGGCTAAATGGATTTGACAATTGTCATTTAAATGATGTTTTTACAGATAAACTATTGCCTCCAACAGAAACTGAGGAGCTTACATTTTGGTATCTAAGAATAGTGTATAGAAATATACCATACTTGTTTAAAGTATCTTTTCACCCAACCTCGAGCTCGAGTACAGGCAAATGGTATTGATTTAATATTGAGTGTGAAGATCCATTGATTGATGGCAACACATTTGGTGAAATCTATCACTGCTTGTAGCACCCGTGGTTAATTTGACCTCCATCCAAAGTGGAAAAATATATATCGTCATTCATTCATCATTCTGTGGATTGTGAAATACCATTTACTGATAAACATTACACAATGTTGTGTCATATGGCTATTGTATCATTCAGTGAAGCTAAAGTGTGGTCATCAACATTTTCAAATGCCACCAAATTGAATGAAAATACAAATCATATGATAACATTCCACAAATTGCTTAGCTCATTTGTTTTAGATCAATTTTAAAAATGGTTATATATGTAGAGAATTGTAAAATTATTATAATTCTATATCTATTGATTTATATTTTGTGTATGAATAAATGAAATAGCACAGACAACAGCCTAGCAGTATTCATGTCTACATTCATTATTTCATACAATACAATAGTATTGATTGGAAAAAATTGTGTTTGAATACCAGGAAAATCTGTGTATAGCAAATCAGTATAATATTGGTTATGATTGTGTCTTTACTAGTTATACTATTTGTCATTATTCTGATTTTTTTATCATAATTATCTACGATGTCAAGAGCTCTAGTAAAGGCTCTAGATGATGCCATCAAAGGTGTATCCAAAGTTAGAACATTTACAGATGATTTGAGATTATTTGCTAGTGCCAATACTCAATCACTTGAAGAAGTCACCAAGTTGGTGCATAGCTTTGATAATGGTATAAAGTCTTTGGACGATGCCATATGACTGGCATCTGTTACAAAGACAAACAGTGGTGTCATTTTGGTTGGCAATACAACTGTAGGTGATTTTCGTCATGCACTCAAATCGGCAAATCTTGATAGAGTTTTGGGAGTATTGGGTCATACAGACATACCAATCACGTCTACTGATCGAGAAGCATTTGCAACTATTGTCGGTTCAACACCAGAACGAGCATAGATAAACTAGATATAAGTGTAAATATAAATAAGAGCAAATTTCCCAAACTGAATGTGTCAGCCGAAGCTGCAGACACTATTTCAGATACTGATAAGAAAAATAAAACAATTATTGAGAGTAATTTATATAAATATTTCAAACAAGGTACAACCATAGCATTGACTATAGGTGTAGTTACAATGGCAGGCGGTTGGTTAATGAAAGCCACCGCCGAACAACATGGATGTTTTATGTTTACCAATGTAGATGGTAGCATTACATCTTGTAAAATTTCATCTTTCACATGTACAGATGACAGTGCACTCAGTGGTAGACTGTGCGATTCAGACTCTACTCTATTCTATTATAATACTACATTAGTTCTGATGCACCTGGCACAATTGAAAGATACAGATGTACAAAAGATTGAAGTAGCCAGAGTTACCAATGTATTGGTGAGTGAGTTTGAAAAACTTATGAATCAGTCAATGTGGGGTTTTTGTGAATATATGATTGCCATCAGTAACTACATCAATGAGACACAAATTAATATTCAATAGCAGGAGGTAATCAAATATGTTCTGAGAGATTGGTTAGGAAGATTAGGTGCGGCTACTATCTCCAACATTGGTGTGGCAAGAAGGACCAATAATGACTTGGAGGATTTCCACACAAGATTGCTTGCCAATCTTGGATCACATCCAAATATTTGGAGATTTGTCAGTGAGTAATATTGGGAAACCTCATGAGAATAAATTAACACATTTTGACATGAATCCAGTCAAAACATAGACATCACTTACATTCATCAGTCAATTATAATTTTTTGGACAAATTTGAGTTGTTCTAAAGTATTGTTCAATAGTTTTAGGATATCTCATGATAACTTTCAATCAAGTGCAATAATATAAAATGAATATACACGTTAACTGCCAACACACTTTTCCTGAATCCTCCAAATCTAAATTTCTCCAAATCGATTCAAAATGCATTGAAATGAACTAGTTAGATACAAAAAAGGTTTTATTTTTCATTTTTTTGAGAAAATTACACACAAAAAAAACTGTCAGTCTCCTGTACCTGACACGGCTTGAATGGTTGAATTTATAGTCATTGAGCCATGTCAGTCATTTTGTCAGGCACATAACCTACATCTCTCTCAGCTGTTTGTCAGGCACATAACCAACATCTCTCTCAGCTGTTTCACAGTCATTTTGTCAGGCACATAACCTATATCTCTCTCAGCTGTTTCACAGCTGTTGTCTTTGCCTTGTTCCATCTGAACAGATGTTTTCATTTACTTAGGCGTATGCATTAGAGGTTATGTTTTACTACTCATATAGGCTTTCAAAAATGAGTTGTAAAGTTTTCAATAATTAGAATTCTTGGTGATATTTTTGACAAATATGGATGACTTTGAAATGATAGACGATTTTTCCTCATTCGACTGGAAAGAAATTGATGAATTAGAAAAAACATTGACAAGTAATTTTCCATTACCAGATGTAAGAAGTGATAGTGATGATGTAAGTGTTGAAGAAGATGAAACTCCGAAGTTATGTGCCAACAGGAAGAAGAGATATTGTAGAATTGATAGTGAAGACGAAGATGAAACTCCAAACAATCAGGTAACTCCAAAAGAAAATAAATCTGATTTGTGGTCCCCACCATCACGTAACCAAACGAGAATTATTCCATTCACAGAATGCCCTGGTTTACGACCTTACAGGTTGAGGAGTTTGATGGCTCATTCAAAACCTGAATCATTTTATGCTTTGTTAGTCCCAGATTCTCTTTTTGAATATATTGTTGTAGAAACTAATCGGTTTGCTCAACAAACAATTACAAACCTTACTTCTAAGAAAAAAATAAAAAAACACTCGCGATTGCTTGACTGGGTCGAAACAAATCTCAATGAGATAAAAAGATTCTTCGGCCTGATATTGTATATGGGAATTGTGAAATTACCAAAACTAGCCGATTATTGGTCGACTGATCCTTTAATTTGTCAACAATTTCCACGAACAGTGATGGCTCGAAATCGGTTTGAAATTTTGCTGCGTTTGGTCCACTTCTCTAACAATGAAGAGCAACCTGCTGGAGACCGTTTGTTCAAAATTCGTAATCTTGTTGATGCTTTGAATCGGAACTTTTCAAATCATTACTACCCCCGGGAAAATCTGTGCATCGATGAGTCTTTAGTACCATTTCGAGGACGTATTATCTTTCGCCAATATATCAAATTGAAGAGACACAAGTACGGAATCAAGGTGTTTAAATTGTGTTCCAATCCAGGGTACACTCAAAAGATACAAGTTTACACTGGTAAAAAAAACGAAACTGAGTTTACAACACCCACCAATGTTGTTATGTCTCTAATGGCCAACTACCTCAATAAAGGTCATACCCTCTACGTTGACAACTGGTATACCAGTGTAGATTTAGGAAGAAAGCTCTTGGAAGAAGAAACTCATTTAGTGGGAACATTACGAAAAAACCGAAAACATTTACCCAAGGATGTTGTAAATGGAAGCCTAAACAAGGGAGAATTTCGAGCTAAAGAGAATGAGGATGGTATGACTTGCATGAAATGGAAGGATAAGAGAGACGTTTGTTTACTGTCAACGAAACACTCAATTGGATTTTCAAGAACTGTCAAAAGAGGAAAAGAGATCATAAAACCTAAAATAGTGATTGATTATAACAAAGCCAAAGGATCTGTAGACCTATCAGATCAAATGAATGCCTACTCCAGCCCACTAAGGAAGTCTGTGAAATGGCATAGAAAACTGGCAGTAGAGTTGTTATTGAACACATCTTTGCTCAATTCGTACATAATCTACCGAGAAACGACTAAGTCCAAGATGGGGATAGTTGATTTTAGGAAGCAATTGTGCAAATACCTCACTACACCTACAATTCAGGTATGCGAACCAGCGATACGAAATAGAAGGCAGAAGCACTTATTACAAAAGAAAGAAGGAACTGTAAGAAAGGCGCGAAAATACTGCTCTCGATGCTATAAAATGAATGTTGAGAAAGTTGACAGAGAGTATGCAAGAAAGAAGACCAAGCAAGTTGTCACCTACTGTCCACAGTGCCCAAAAAACCTCATTTTTGTCTGGAGTGTTTCAATTTTGAGCACAAATAAAAACAGTCATTTTTGTCAGAAGTGTTTCATAATAATTATTGATAATTTTCAATTTATTTTTCTCTTTCAATATTATAATGTTACAATTTATAGCTATTTGTGACTTTCAGTGTTCAAATGAACAATTTCTGTATAAAATGTTTCAATTTTCAACATAAATAATAATTTTCAACACCTTTTACTCATTCAATAATGTTGTTTCAACCTTTTATTGGCTACATAATATGATTAATTCAAGAAACAGTGAGACCATTTATAAATAATATTGTGGTTTTATTGTGTTATTTTATTGTGTACTCGTATTTTTGTTAGAAGTGTTTCATAATAATTATTGATAATTTTCCATTTATTTGTCTCTTTCAATATTATAATGTTACAATTTATAGCTATTTGTGACTTTCAGTGTTCAAATGAACAATTTCTGTATAAAATGTTTCAATTTTCAACATAAATAATAATTTTCAATACCTTTTACTCATTCAATAATGTTGTTTTAACCTTTTATTGGCTACATAAAATGATTAATTCAATAAACAGTGAGATCATTTATAGATAATATTGTGGTTTTATTGTGTTTCATTCCATAACATAAAAAAAATTCAATAAATTTTGTCACAGGCAAAAAATTAGCAGGCCATTTAGAATATATCTTGGTTGGAGCCTTGTCAGTCACCTCTAATAGAGAACAACACTGTAAAAGTGCCTGCTGGCGCACAGAGATCGTTTGCTATTTGTATGTTTTTGTCAGTCACCAGTAGCTGACATGGCCTGAACAGAGAGTGAGTTTGTCAGGCACCGGTGACTGACATGGCAGTTAACATGTTAACACACAGGGCATTCTATTTCACAGCCAATGTAGAGAATGGTGCCTCAGATAGCACAGCTTTCTAGTCTAGCCCAGCTTTGCCGTGATGACCGTTTAGTAATGCAAGTACTTAGAATGGTGATGGCACTGGCACACTTACCAGCCAAAAATGTTCTGAATGATCCCAATGTGCTTCAAAATTGTACAATTGTAAATGGCATGGTTGCCATCAGTAACTACATCAATGAGGCACAAATGGAGTGCAGGAGCTAATCAGATATGTTTGGAGATATTGGTTAGGAAGCGTAGGTGCTGCTAGTATCTCCATCTTTAGCATGACAAGAAGGGCCAATATTGACTTGGAGGGTTTCCACTCAAGATTGCAAGCCAATCTTGGTTCGCATACAAATATTTGGAGATTTATCAGTAATTGGAAAACCTCATGAGAATAAATTAACACATTTAGACATAAATGCGGTGCATAACAATAAACAAAAGATGAGTCATAAATATTCAATACACAGGGCATTTTATTTTACAGGCAATGTAGAGAATGGTGCCTCAGATAGCAGGTCTAGCCCAGCTTTGCTGTGATGACCATTTAGTAATGCAAGTTATTAGAATGGTGATGGTACTGGCACACTTACCAACCGAAAATGCTTCAAATGATCTCAATGTGCCTCTCAAAGTTGTACAATGGCTGATGGCCTGATTGCAATCAGTAACAATATCTAAGAGGCACAAATCGATATCTGATTGCAGGAGGTCATCAGATATGTTTGGAGATATTGGTTAGGAAGAGTAGGTGCTGCTAGTATCTCCAACTTTAGCATGACAAGAAGGGCCAATATTGACTTGGAGGGTTTCCACTCAAGATTGCAACAAGCCAATCTTGGTTCACATACAAATATATGAAGATTCATCAGTAATTTATTGGAAAACCTCATGAGAATAAATTAACACATTTAGACATAAATGCGGTGCATAACAACAAACAAAAGATGAGTCATAAATATTCAATACACAGGGCATTTTATTTTACAGGCAATGTAGAGAATGGTGCCTCAGATAGCAGGTCTAGCCCAGCTTTGCCGTGATGACCATTTAGTAATGCAAGTTATTAGAATGGTGATGGTACTGGCACACTTACCAACCAAAAATGCTTCAAATGATCTCAATGTGCCTCTCAAAATTGTACAATCGCTGATGGCCTGGTTGCAATCAGTAACAATATCTAAGGGTCACAAATCGATATCTGATTGCAGGAGGTAATCAGATATGTTTGGAGATATTGGTTAGGAAGAGTATAGGTGCTGCTAGTATCTTCAACTTTGGTGTGGCTAGAAGGGCCAATAATGACTTGGAGGGTTTCCACTCAAGATTGCTAGCCAATCTTGGTTCGCATCCAAATATTAGGAGATTTATCAGTATTTGGAAAACCTCATGAGGATATATTAACGGAGTCCGTAGTCAAAAATTTAAAAAAAAATCAATTTTTGGTTCTTGTGTGAATATTAATATTTGAATCTCGCGCTTTCCAATGAGATATGAACAGAAGCTCTGGGACATACTGAACTTTGGAAAAAGATGAAAGCGAAGAAATCTTCTACTCCGGAACGGGAAATGGACAACTAGAAATATATCTATTCCATGTTTAAAAATTGAATGTCCATGCTAAAAATTCCAATTTCTTGGATTCCTCAGTCATTTTTATAATTCTTCTAATTCCTTATCAATGTTGAATATTATTATTATTTATTCCATTATATTGGCAAAATGACTGCCTCTATTAGTTGTTCAGCTGTTTCAGGTTAGTATCTAGACAACTGCAAGCAGTTCTATGAAATATTTTTTTATAAAATATTATAAAATGAACAAGCAATTGTATTTCGATGAAAATACAATTGGTTGTGATTTGTCAGACAATGAGTAGAATAACTATCATTCCATTTCAGTTCCCATAACTTTACAGTACAATTACAATGTAGAAAATTCAAGAGAAGACCATATACCAATTTCAATTAGAACTAAATTTGTTGGACAAAAGCTAAATTGGAACAAACACAAACTCAATGCAAAAGCGTCTATAGTTTACAGGCTAAATGAATTTGACAATTGTCGTTTAGATTATGTTTTTACAGATAAACTATTGCCTCCAACAGAAACTGAGGAGCTTACATTTTGGTATCTAAGAATTGTGTATAGAAATATACCGTACTTATTTAAAGTATCTTGTCACCCAACCTCGAGCTCGAGTACAGGCAAATGGTATCGATGTAATATTGAGTGTGAAGATCCATTGATTGATGGCAACACATTTGGTGAAATCTATCACTGCTTGTATAGATACTATGTGCTACAGTGTTATGAAATGATTGGTGTGTGTTCTAGTAGCATGCACCCGTGGTTAATTTGACCTCCAAAGTGGAAAAACATATATTGTCGTTCATTCATCATTCTGTAGATTGTGAAATACCATTTACTGATGAACATTACACAATGTTGTGTCATATGGCTATTGTATCATTCAGTGAAGCTAAAGTGTGGCCATCAACATTTTCAAATGCCACCAAATTGAATGAAAATACAAATCGTATGATAACATTCCACAAATTGCTTAGCTCATTTGTTTTACATCAATTTTAAAAATGGTTATATATGTAGAGAATTGTAAAATTATTATAATTCTATATCTATTGATTTATGAAAACATTGGCAAATAAATGAATTTGAATTATATTTTGTGTATGAATAAATGAAATAGCACAGACAACAGCCTGTGCTATAATATTTGGAGATTTGTCAGTGAGTAGTTGGAAAACCTCATGAGGATATATTAACACATTTAGACATGAATCCAGTCAAAACATCGACATCACTTACATTCATCAGTCAATTACATTTTTTCGGACAAATTTGAGTTGTTCTAAAGTATTGTTCAATAGTTTTAGGATATCTCATGATTACTTTCAATGAAGTGCAATAATATAAAATGAATATTTAACAGTCTGTATTCGGTCTAAAATAGCAGTCTAAAATCAATATTTTACTATCTGTATTCGGTATTTACAAATATTGTTCTGTAATGAATTACAACTAACTGTGTTATTTACAAGTATTTTACGATTTGTTCCAATAAAAATTGGTTTAATAAGTATTTGTTCTGATACCCAAAACGTAAAAATCAATTGATATGATTATTATGATTTAATTCATTCATTATGGAGTTTTATAACATTGATGAAGACTATTATTTCTCTTTATTCGAATCTTGGTTCATCTTATTATCATCAATTTACGAAAGAAACACAGTAGGCTACATAAATAAGTACAGACACATGAAAAAAGTGTACTGATCTGAGTAACAGGTAAGATACTACCTTCTATCAAAACATAGTTTCTACTTCATAGTATTGTAAAACTCGATATCTATCAATATTGTCACACAGGGCATTCTATTTCAGAGCCAATGTAGAGAATGTTGCCTCAGATAGCACAGCTTTCTGGTCTAGCCCAGCTTTGCCGTGATGACCATTTAGTAATGCAAGTTATTAGAATGGTGATGGTACTGGCACACTTACCAACCGAAAATGCTTCAAATGATCTCAATGTGCCTCTCAAAATTGTGCAATCGCTGAGGCCTGGTTGCAATCAGTAACAATATCTAAGAGGCACAAATCGATATCTGATTGCAGGAGGTCATCAGATATGTTTGGAGATATTGGTTAGGAAGAGTAGATGCTGCTAGTATCTCCAACTTTAGCATGACAAGAAGGGCCAATATTGACTTGGAGGGTTTCCACTCAAGATTGCAAGCCAATCTTGGTTCACATACAAATATTTGGAGATTTATCAGTAATTGGAAAACCTCATGAGAATAAATTAACACATTTAGACATAAATGCGGTGCATAACAACAAACAAAAGATGAGTCATGAATATTCAATACACAGGGCATTTTATTTTACAGGCAATGTATAGAATGGTGCCTCAGATAGCAGGTCTAGCCCAGCTTTGCTGTGATGACCATTTAGTAATGCAAGTTATTAGAATGGTGATGGTACTGGCACACTTACCAACCAAAAATGCTTCAAATGATCTCAATGTGCCTCTCAAAATTGTACAATCGCTGATGGCCTGGTTGCAATCAGTAACAATATCTAAGAGGCACAAATCGATATCTGATTGCAGGAGGTCATCAGATATGTTTGGAGATATTGGTTAGGAAGAGTAGGTGCTGCTAGTATCTCCAACTTTAGCATGACAAGAAGGGCCAATATTGACTTGGAGGGTTTCCACTTAAGATTGCTCAAAATTGTACAATTGCTGATGGCCTGGTTGCAATCAGTAACAATATCTAAGGGTCACAAATCGATATCTGATTGCAGGAGGTCATCAGATATGTTTGGAGATATTGGTTAGGAAGAGTAGGTGCTGCTAGTATCTCCAACTTTAGCATGACAAGAAGGGCCAATATTGACTTGGTGGGTTTCCACTCAAGATTGCAACAAGCCAATCTTGGTTCACATACAAATATTTGAAGATTCATCAGTAATTTATTGGAAAACCTCATGAGAATAAATTAACACATTTAGACATAAATGCGGTGCATAACAACATACAAAAGATGTGCCTCAAAATTGTACAATTGCTGATGGCCTGGTTGCAATCAGTAACAATATCTAAGGGTCACAAATCGATATCTGATTGCAGGAGGTAATCAGATATGTTTGGAGATATTGGTTATGAAGAGTATAGGTGCTGCTAGTATCTTCAACTTTGGTGTGGCTAGAAGGGCCAATAATGACTTGGAGGGTTTCCACTCAAGACTGCTAGCCAATCTTGGTTCGCATCCAAATATTAGGAGATTTGTCAGTGAGTATTTGGAAAACCTCATGAGGTTATATTAACGGAGTCCGTAGTCAAAAATTTAAAAAAAATCCATTTTTGGTTCTTGTGTGAATATTAATATTTGAATCTCGCGCTTTCCAATGAGATATGAACAGAAGCTCTGGGACATACTGAACTTTGGAAAAAGATGAAAGCGAAGAAAACTTCTACTCCACAACGGGAAATGGACAACTAGAAATATATCTATTCCATGTTTAAAAATTGAATGTCCATGCTAAAAATTCCAATTTCTTGGATTCCTCAGTCATTTTTATAATTCTTCTAATTCCTTATCAATGTTGATTATTATTATTTATTCCATTATATTGGCAAAATGACTGCCTCTATTAGTTGTTCAGCTGTTTCAGGTTAGTATCTAGACAGCTGTGGTTTGTTTACTAATATAATTCTAGGCAAAGTCATGAATAGGTTATGAAATTATGATCAACTTGCTTTGAGAATTTGAGATAATTATTTTCTGTTGGATAGTTAGTGAAGTTTACATTTTTGAAGTGATAAAATGGGTCGAAGTCAAAGAGTTTTCAAGAAAATGAAAGCAGGCTTCAAAAGGAAACCGTTGTCAAAACAACTGACATTGACTCCAGCTGCTCCAACTCCATCATCATCAAGTGCCAAGGTATCAAGATCAAATGAAAAACTCTCTGATAAGATTCTTGAATATGATAATAGAATTGAGGACAATACGTTTGAGTATATTATCATCAATTTAGATACGTTTTTCGAAACTCTAGGAGAAACTGCTAGCTGTAGTACTTGCCATCAAAATTTGACTTTTGAAAAAAAACATCTGATAGGACTTGCATGTAGGATAAAAATATCTTGTACAAACTGTGAAACGAAAACAGAAACAATAAATTGTGAGAAAATTGTAATCAATGATGAAAATACAGTGGACAAAGTTTTTTATGATGTGAATATTGGGTTAGTATTAGGTTTCAGAGCTATAGGTAAGGGAGAAACTGCTGCTAAATTATTTTGTGGACTAATGAATTTGGCACCACCACCAAATAGGTACAATGACCATGAAACGTACATTGGGACTGTTAGTAAGAAAGTGTGTGAAATATCTATGTCAAATGCAGTGCAAGAAGTTGTTTCTGTAACTGAAAATAGAGATCTTTGTATTGCAGTAGACAGTTCCTGGCAAAAAAGGGGACATACTTCTCTGAATGGTATTGTTTCTCTGACTTCAGTGGATACTGGAAAAGTTTTGGATGTATCAATAAAGTCGAAATATTGTAGATGCCCTAATAGGTTGAAGAATGCTCACTTGGACAATTGTAAAGCCAACTATTTGGGTGTAAGTGGTGGCATGGGAGTAGCTGGTGCAGTTGAAATGTTCCAAAGGTCAGAAATTTTGTACAATGTGAGGTATACTGAATATTTAGGAGATGGAGACACAAAAGCTTTCCAAGCAGTGAGTAATGCTCTACCATATGGTCCTGATGTTCCAGTAACAAAACTAGAATGCATTGGACATATTGAGAAAAGAATGGGAACAAGATTGAGGAAACTGAAGGCTGAAGGTAGTAAATTGTCCAATGGTAAAAGTTTAGGAGGAAAAAAAAGACTGACAGATGAGGCTATCCATAAAATCCAACTTTTCTATGGTTTAGCCATCAGAAGGAATACAGACAGAATAAGAGCAATTTGGGCTACATATTTCCATATATCTTCAAATAATGATAATCCTCAGCACCAACTATGTCCTGACTCTGACACAACATGGTGTAAGTACAATCTGGCAGCTAAGACTGGTGAGCCATATGATCACAATAAACATTTCCACTTGCCTCAGATTGTAATGTCTGAAATACACTCCATTTTTCACGATTTGGCCAAACCTGAGCTATTAGAAAAATGCACAAAGGGGAAAACCCAGAACCCAAATGAGAGTCTCAACAATGTAATTTGGACCATTCTACCTAAAAGGACTTTTGTTGAGGTTTCCACCCTACATTTTGGTGTTTATGAAGCTGTGAGCAGGTATAATGATGGACATATGGCAAAAATATACCTTTTGGAGGAGATGAATGTGAATCCAGGAGGAGAAATACCCTCATTGCCTTGAGAAATCTGGACAGGGAGCGGATACGTAAGGGTGATAAAGCTGTTGCAGATTACCAGAAAATGGTTCGTCAGAAGCAAAGCCTTGCTAAGAAACGACTGGAGATGGTTTTTGAAGAGGAAGAAGACCCTGAAAACCCATCCTACAGTGCTGGTAACTACTAAAAAACATGAGTAATGATAATTCACCTTGTATTTGCTTTCTTTCGCATTTTTCTCAAAATGTGATTTTTTCAACTTCATGTACCTTTTTCTCAGCTTCTGTTAGAGATAGGATGCTGAAATTTTTATGGCATATTATACTGACCAATAAGTTTATTTTGTGTGTATGTTTCTATGTAATAGCTGATATTATCATTGGAAAAAAAATCAGCCATGTTTTCAAATTCAAAATTTTAGAGTTTTTGTATTTTAAAATCTAGTTTTTCCTCTATATTGATTTTATACACACAAAATATTAGAATGGTAGTAAGCTTTAAAACAAAAAAAAATGCAGGTCTCTATCTATAATAGATCCTGAGAAAAAGGTACAAATGTTAACATGGAGTAACATACGATTACGGACTGCCCTTAACACATTTAGACATGAATCCAGTCAAAACATAGACATTCATCAGTCAATTACAATTTTTTGGACAAATTTGAGTTGTTCTAAAGTATTGTTCAATAGTTTTAGGATCTCATGATACTTTCAATGAAGTGCAATGATATAAAATAAATATTTAACACACAGGGCATTCTATTTCACAGCCAATGTAGAGAATGGTGCCTCAGATAGCACAGCTTTCTGGTCTAGCCCAGCTTTGCCGTGATGACCGTTTAGTAATGCAAGTTATTAGAATGGTGATGGTACTGGCGCACTTACCAACCGAAAATGCTTCAAATGATCCCAATGTGCCTCAACATTGTACAATTGCTGATGGCCTGGTTGCCATCAGTAAATTGTCACAAAGTAAATTTTACTCCGAGATTAATAACACTACCGGCCGATAGCTTATCATTTCCCTGCCTAGTCGATCTACTCCAAGGTCAGCCGCCGGCCGTTGCAGCCAACCCCTCCTGCGACCCTCCCTATTCGCTGCAACTGAGATAAGAGTTGTTTTTTGGAGAGCCGGTCAGGGCAGTCGGTGACGAGAATCGAGTGAGTTAACTGGGTAATTAGTAGAGTGAAATTTTTGCTAATATTACTTGAAGTTTTGCCTTCAATCAAATTGTGAGTGTGATTTATTTGAGGCAAAGTGTTGGTAGTGTTTAACTCTTCTTCTATAGGACAAGTTAGAGGGAGGGTTGTATTAATTAACGCAGTTAATTAATTTTAACGAGTAGTAGTGTACTTGTAAAATCCTGCAAATCTTTGCAAATTTACATCTTTACAGTGCAAATTGTAAGCGGATTCAGAAGATCAGTAGAAACAGATGTTTGCTGAACCAGTTACCTGTGTATGAAGGTAATGGATTTTAAGGCGAGGAGTGGGGTCCCTCAGGGATCAGTCCTTGGTCCTTTGCTTTTCCTTCTATATATTAACGACTTGCCACCACACCTTGAGCCAGCACACTGTGTTTTATATGCTGATGATGTAAGTATTTTATTGAAAAGTAACAGTCAGCATGATATGGAATCTGAGAGTAGAAGAGCTCTTCAGAAACTAGAAGAATGGCTGGCCTCAAATATGTTGGTACTAAATTACAATAAGACTATGCAGATTCCATTCAGGACGGCTTGGGAAGCAGTATTGGATACGAGAGATGGAAACATAGGTTCATCAAACGAGGCAAAGGTACTTGGAGTAGTGCTGGACTCTTAACTCTCCTGGCGACCTCATTTAGACCAGCTAAAAAGCAAACTAAACTCAGCAGTATTTGTTCTTAGAACCGTGAAGAAATTGCTGGATGCAGGAACGCTTAGAAGTGTTTATTTTGCTGTGTTCCATTCTCTTCTTTCATACGGTGTTATATTTTGGGGCAATTCAACTCATGCAATACATATATTTAGGATTCAAAAGTGGGCAGTTAGAGTGATGGTGGGTGAATCTATTAGAGCAAGTTGTAGAGATTATTTCAAAGAGTTAAAGATTCTCCCACTACCATGTGTATATATTTTAGAGGCTCTTTGTTTTATTGATAGGAATAAAGATAGGTTCAATACAGGAGAGTTGTTTCACTCATACAATACCAGATATAGACAAAACCTCAGAGACGACATTCATCGAACTGGTATGTATGATAGGGGGGTAAAGAGTGCAGGAATTCGGCTTTATAATTCATTGCCAACACGCATAAAAGCTCTTACAGGTGAAAAGTTCAGAGTTGAGGTGAGGGAGGAGTTATTGCAGGTTTGTCCTTATTCCAGTGAGGAATTCTTTTTGCATTATAGAATGCAAAGATTGACAACTTAGATTATAATTGACAAATCCTTATACCCCTTTCATAGGTGGTCAGTGGGATGAAAAAATGAAATGAAATGAAAATGAAATATCAGGAGCAATAAGGTAGAAGACCTTTACTCAATTTCGGCAGGATGTGAATTCCGCCGCTATGGCTTTAGTAACATGGAAGTTGCCACATTATTTCGGCAGGATGGAAATCCTGCCGTAGCTATTTTGGCAAGATGAGAAGGACGCCGTCACCACTTTGGCAGTATCAGAATACCGCCACCACGAGCAACGACACCATTGTGCTTATGCATGAAAGCGCCACCGCCTCTGCCAAGATCCTAAAGGCGGCGCGGCCACTCGGAAGCGCCGCCGCCGCCGAGATGCCGCCGAGAGCACGGCCACTTGAAGACACCGCCGCCGCCTCCGCCGAGATGCCAGAGGGCACGCAAACACTTGGAAGCGCCGCCGCCTCCGCCGAGTGCGTGGCCACTTGAAGACACCACCACCGCCTCCGCCGAGATGCCGCAGAAGTCCCCGAAGCGAATACATGGTTGGACACGTCAATAGACTTGGGTGAAAGTATCGGCACCAATAACTAGGGGAGAGGGGGGTACCTTTCAACATTTTGAATTTCCCGCCTCTTGTACCGTTCAAAGATTGACCAATAGGTGAGCCAATACCCTTTCATGATGTACACCAGATGGCGTATGCTTCCCCACCATTTCTTTCAGTAGTTCCTGAGTTCTTGATAGAAACACGTTCTATAACCTCAAAAGTGAAAAGCTCATTTTGATTTTGATCCTAATTTTCCAACAGAAGTTCTTGAATAAGGTATGTATGATTTATTCTTGTAATAGCTTATTTCATTGTGCATGCAATCACATTATAAATAAGGCATAACTCTTTTTCTAAGATAACTTATAGTAATTTAAAGTAAATGGTGGCACGTGGGGCAGATTTCAACAGACATTTGGGGGTACATTTCAACAGTGTTGAAAGGTACCCCTACCAATATTTCAAATTATGTAGGGACATTTTCTGCTATGTAGGCTAGGGTTTTTCGAAATTTGTTTGCATTTTAAGGATAATTGAAGATATGGAAGAAAAGAATAAGAAGGAATAAAAGAAAGTTAATGCAAGTTAAAAAGTATCATTATCATAATAATCAACAGTAGGCCTACATGTAGGCTAAGGATGAAAACTAAAGAAGAAATTGAATAAGAGAAAGAGCACTGGCCTTTAATGCTAACACTGTAGGAAACACATGATTCAAAATTAGCTTTCCCATCATGTGACATTAGTATCAGATGGCTGTAAGAACATGATTACAGACGATTGGGTAAGTCCTAGGGAGCATACCACTTACTGGTGCACTGGAAACTAAAGGGTTTAATTGATCTATTTCTATTCATGGACGATCATTGTTTATTTACTAATCATATTACTACTGTAGTATTAATATATTAGTCTACTAATACTATACTATTACTAATATTATTGTAGTACTATAGTATTTTACAATATGCTATGATGCTTAGCCATAATTTTTATATTTTTTCCTCAGATGGTGCGAACATACAAGAAGAAGCAAAATAAGCCAGAAGTGAGTGAAGAAGACATCGCCAAAGCAATGAAAGCAGTCCAGGATGGAATATCATTGAGAGTAGCAGCAGATCTATTTGGGATGCACTATTCTGCACTATTTTATAGGCTAAAAAAAGGTAAGGTAGGCAGAGACAATCCTAACAACGATGGCATAGACAATCCTAACAATGATGAATCCAATAGGCCTACAGCCAACACATCGAAGTGCTACGGCTCTAAATACACGACTCAACAAGTGTTCACTGCAGACCAAGAAACCATGCTTACGAAATACATAATTAAATGTTCAGAACTGAATTATGGGTTGACCTACAGACAAGTTCGACAGCTTGCATATGAATACGCGAAACGCCTGGGCTCAAAAATACCAAATAGTTGGGAGGAAAACAAAACTTCTGGAATTGACTGGTTGAAGAGTTTTATGAAACGTCAACCAACTCTTACATTAAGAAAACCTGAAAATACTAGTTTGGCCAGAGCCACAGCGTTTAACAAAGCAAATGTCACTGAGTTTTTTGATAACTATGAGCGAGCCCTTAAGTCTGGAGAATTTACGGCTGACAAAATTTACAATGTTGACGAAACCGGTGTATCAACAGTTGTCCAAGCTCCAAATGTTGTTGCTAAGCTAGGAGCTCGCCAAGTGGGCCAGGCGGTTTCTGGCGAGCGTGGTTCCATGATTACCATGTGTATGATTATTAATGCTGTAGGAAATACAGTCCCACCAGCTTTTGTTTTCCCAAGAGCTAAATTTCATGACTCAATGTTGTTTGGTGCACCACCTGGAAGTTTAGGTTTGGTTAACAGTCCTAAAAGTGGATGGATGATTGGTCCCCTATTTTTGGAAGTACTAAAACACATAAAAAAGCATACACATTGCTCTAAAGATAACAAAATCATTGTGGTCATGGACAATCATGAGAGCCACTGTTCAATTGATGCTGTGGTATATGCTAAGGAAAATGGCATGGTGTTAGTGACTTTTCCTCCTCATTGCTCTCACCGGCTTCAACCTTTGGCTATTGAATCAACATCAATATTATGTTACTAGGTAATCAGGGATACTACAATAAGATGATAATAAATCTCAATAATTTAGTTAATTGATGCAATATTAACTCTTTTTTGTAGTTTAAAATAAACAATTGTATTTTATCAAGCCAGAAATTATATTTCTCAATAATTTTATAATGAATATCCATAATTATTATGAAAATAATATAATTTACTATCATTAAAATATAACTTATATATATTTATATAGGGTATATATATTATTATTATTATTATATTTTATTAAGCAAGAAATTATATTTTTCAGTTATTTCATAATGAATTTCCATAATTATTATTAAAATTCATCATATAATTTTTGAAAATTATAATTTCTTGCTTAATGAAATATAATTTATTTTTTTAAATGAGAATAAAGAGTTAATATTGTATTAATAAAGTGGTATCAGCTACTGCCATTGAAAGATGTAGCACAAAATTAATAATAAAAGTTTTATTCGGAATAATACAGTTTTATTCAATTACATACTCAATTTTCAGGTCAAATATTTTTTATTCAAACTGAGTTTTATACTTTTGAAATTTCAAAATTTCATCATGTGTCTGATTATCATGTATAGTGATATTAAAGATATTCATAAACATTAATTTGATAGGCTTTTCAAGTGATTGAATAATTATACAATAGTAATAAATTGTTGTTTTATTGCTACTAACTGTTCAAATAAATTTATAATAATTATTATCTTATCTTGAATATTATCTTATATAAAAAATAGATTTTAAATTTTAAATGAAAAGAGATTATCAATTAATTTTTTTTTCATTAACAATTATTTTCAATAATCCATGGATCTAGTCATGAAATATAATTGTCCACAAATAAATTGATCATTTCTTACTTTTGCATGGATATCAATTTTTCTGTTATATCGTAATGTAGATTTAGAAACACATATCAAAAAGTATCAAATTGTAAATTTTTCTAGAGCTTGGAGCTTTTGGAATGTGATGAATGCAAATTTTTTATGTACAGTAGGCCTATGGAGCAGCTGATAAAATCTCATCAAGATGAAACTCCACTTTTCCATATTGGTCTGGTCAATACAGATCTTATGAATGATAAGTCAACGTATAAGATTCCCCTCAATCAGTTTTGACAACAAACAAAGCAAGGTCACTATCCGGGCAGTATTCTTGGCCATTAAGGACACAATTTACGACATTACCAAGGATAATGACTTCTTTATACACTTCCGAGCACTCGAGAAAGTACTCTTCGAATTTGTTCCTCAAGTTTTTTGCGGATCACAATCATTTTCATATGAACATAATCAAGTAAAAATATCAACATTAGTAGAGAAGGTTGCATTCAAAAGGGCAAGTAACATTTATTTTTAAATTATGAGAGATTAAGAAACGTCTGTAAATCAATGCTCTCTCATGCTTTTGGATCTTCTCAGACATAAACTGTTCACTATAAAATTTCGAATGAATTTAGTATTGACAGTGTTATTACAGATGACATTGTAAACTGGGAGGAGTTTATGGGGCAAGGCATTGCATTTGTGGAAGAAGTGCCACTTGCCGCTCCACCAGAAGATCTCTGTGCTCAGAGGGTTAGAAGAGGCCGTGGACAAGAAACGAGGAAAGGGAGAGTGGGACTCGGCTAAGCTGGTCGTGGTCGAGGGAAATTTCCATCCCTCCAGAGAATGTGAATGTTGGTCGGGTTTGGCGGCCGTGAGTAATCTGCCTGAACCTTCCTTCAACACACATATGTTTGCTGGGTTTGCATCTTTGTATGTGTGAAGGATTCCCAGCATAATCCCGCACACCAACTCAATTTATGGTGTCCTTTGTGCAACAATCTTAGCGACCAGTATGCAAGTAAAGCATTTATTCATTAATGTTATGTAATAAACATAAAAATTATGTAATTTTTTCACATTCAGCTGAATATTCTATTTATCCTAGGAAGTAGATTATAATCATAAAATTGAAGTGGATTGTCATAGCTTTTGATGACTTGGGTGATCATAAAATTGGTTTATCCTGCATTAATACAGATTGATCTTAATCAGACTGATATGGGAGTTATTTTATAATGTTTTGAATTGCTTTAAATTGACAGTGCTTTTCAAATGGTTTTCAACTGGTTTTTAGTTTAAATTTTGCCCACTCAAAGCATTGTAATTTATTAGAAATGAATTCGAATGTGATTTTATTATAGCATGGAATGCTTTAGAGTGATTTAAAGGTACATTTTGAAAGATTCTTGAGAACGTTTTCAATAATTTTTAATTGATTCAAAATTATTTTCAAGTGGTTGAAAAATCAAAATTTTGCCTACTTAGAGAACTACTGTAAATCATTGAAAAGGAATTTAAAAATAATTTGAAAGTAATTTTATTCTACTTTGAAAAGCTTTAAAAAGTAAATAAGTCAATGATTTTGAATGATTCTGAAGAACTTACTCAATCATTTCTAAAGTAATTTAAAGTAGTTTAAAAATCACAATTTTGCCCACTTAAAGCATTGTAAATTCATTTAAAATTGATTTAAATCTATATTGAAATGCTTTAAAGTGTTAAAAAAGTACATAAATCGATGATTCTAAATGATTCTGAAGAACTTATTCAATCATTTGAAAGTGATTTAAAATTACTTTTGAAAGTACTTTCAACTGATTATTTTGTTGCTTGGGAATGTATAGGCTAATTACAAACCTACTAGGCCATTAAGGACTCGCCACACCAAGCTCGCCAGTACCGCCGAGGTAGTACCGCTGGTGGTAGTTTTCTCGGCTGAGCACGCCACACCGAAAAACGTCCGCTAGCGGTAGTCTCCGAGTAATGAGTCTAGTAGTGGGGGGAGGGAGTCCAACTACAGTGTGGGAGTGAGACGTACTAGTTGCGTTGTGCTGCAAGGAGGAACGCCAAATGAGTCATCACTATGTGCGCATGCGCTACCTCTTCGAATCGCCTGCCATGTATTCAGGTTGAGCGCGCCACACTGAGCTCGCTTTGTCCGCCGTACTACCTCTCAGCGAAGTTTTGTTGAATCGCCTAGCAGGCGGTCGTAGGTGGTAGTGCGCCGTACTACCGCCGCGGTAGCGAGCTCGGTGTGGCGCGATCAACCTGAATACATGGCTAGCGATTTTTAAAACTTCGCTACCGCCGCGGTAGCGAGCTTGGTGTGGCGTGCCCTTTACTTTTCTGCTAGTTATAAGGAAATCATCCAGTTCATTAGAATTATTTTTGATGATGGGAGTAATTCCCATGTTGCAAGTTTAAGCAGCCTACCGAGGTTGACTATGACAAATAGGGTGAGTGGCGAAAAGAAAAAAGACTTACTTTCAATGTTGGAGTTTATGGAGGAGAAATATCACCCATTTTATAAGGATTTGTGTGAATAGACACCGTTCATTTCCATATTACAAAAGTTGGACTTATATTGTTTTCAACGAAAATGAACATGACATTGTATTATTGTCAAAACTTGCTTCATAAAATATTTTTTAAGGTTAATTCTGTTGTATTGTAAAAAATAAATATGTTATATAAGTCAGTAAGAGTGTATAATTTAATAAAAGAATACCTGTTAGTGAAAAAATATATTCTGTTAGTGTTTAAAAAAACTAATTAGTGCATAGCCTGCTTAGGTTATGCACTAAGCAGGGACACTGTATGCCATGAACCTATCTTAACAATGGAATCACCCTAGATGGTTGTTATACATCAAACCATTTTTTGAGAATCATTGTGATTTAAGGTCCTTTCAATTCAAAGGTCCTTCACGATGGTTCCATTAAACACATTAATTAAGGCTTTTTCTGGTATTAACTTTACATCTTTTGCTCCCCACAATCTTTAACCATGGACGTCTGTGTGAATTTCAAAATTCAAACACCTGGCGAGGAAGTCTCTTTCCATATTTCTGTGGACCTCTGCAGACGTCTGTCAGCTGCTGTTTACGTGCGTTTTCTAAAGACTTGAATGTGAATCAATACAACTGCCGTGATGCTGGCCCCAAAATATCGATCCCAAATTTTGAAACATATGCCAATATTCAGTTAATATCATATATTAACATATTATCATATTATTATATTATCATATATTATATAATATATTATCATATATTAACATATCCAATATTCTGTTTCTGTTTATGTTTAGTGTTTTTTAGCTCTGATGAGAAATTTCCATTTTGGCACTTATACGATTTTCTATTTTCACTCCTCAATTGTTTCGATGCCCAGCTACTCTTTGTTTTGGGCAGAGAAGACTAGATATCCACAAATTGCAGATGTAATGTGGAGAGACAGATTCAAAAAGCTAAGAGGGAATGTACATTTCAACAAAATGATATGCTACCCAGGGATGATACAATGCATGATAGGCTATAAGTTACCAATCCATATGATCCATTTACTGTATGATATTGATTATTGATATTGACAATGTAAACACCGTTCCTTGAAAATGTATTCAAAATTAGGCCCCTCAGATTCTTTGCTATTGTATTTCTTGAAAATTGAACGAGAGGAGCATGAATTCATGATTGCTTTGAAAGCCCACACAACTATGAAACAATACATAAAAAGTAAGCCTCATAAGTGGGGAATAAAAGTATTTGCATGCACGAGCAGGTGATAGTGGTTTTATTTACGATTTTTAAATTTATGTAGGCAAAAAAACTTGTGCTAATGAATCGAGATTGGGAGTGAGTGGTGATATTTTTATGAGACTGGCAAAGCACATTACAAAAGACCATAATTACAAATTATATTGTGACAATTGATTTACATCTTTGCAACTGTTTTCAAAATTGAAAAATGATGGGTTTCTTTGAACTGGAACAATTAGGAAGAATCGCCTTCGACATTGTACTTTAAAAAATGACAAAGAATTTACACAGCAAGGATGAGGCAGTTTTTATTACAGAAATGAAAGGAGTTTCAGTCAAATCGTATTCAAATGGATGGACAACTATCCAGTTCATTTTATATCGAACTTAGTTGGAAATCTTCAACCCATTGAATAAGTGCAGCGATGGTCAGTAGCTGCTTCCCTATTCAGGGAAAGAACCAGATAAGTCCATGCATCAGACTCTGACGATTCTGAATACATAGTTCCAAGTGAAAGTGAAGATTAACGAAATGATATTTTAAAAAACTGATGGGCCTAATATTGATAATAATTATGATGTAGTTAACAACAATGTTTCTGGCAATAGAGACACTCATCAGTTGCTAACATGGAAAACCAAATCAGATCTCACCATTCATTGTAATAGGAGACAACATGAAATTATTATTTATGAATTAACCAATAATATTATTATAATAATGATACAGAGTGTCCCAAGAAAGGTTCAACAGCCAAAGATCAAATGATCCCTCAAGTAACCTGAACGTTTTTGATGGAGGATGTTCATGCTGCTGATCATGGGCATAACCAATCATTGATAGTACCCGTGCATGAAGAACCTGAGGCTAATCCGATACTGAATAAAACCCTGCCTGAAATTGATCTATCTCAGTTTGGAGCCGTTAGTTCAGAGTTCAACCCAACAGCTACTTCAAGGTCAGATTTGAGAGGAGATACTCTTATGCCGCAATGTCAGGAATCCGCTTTTCCATTGGTAGTCTCATCAGAATATAATCAGATGAATACAGTTGATACTACAGTGCACATTCTCTCTGACACCTCTACTGTCACAACCTATGTTGATGCACCACCAACAGAAGAAGAACTGATTAATGAGATGCCGAATTGTGTTGTGGATGACAAGCAAAAGCAACATGAGGCACAATTTGATGATTATATAGCGTTTGAAATTGATTCATGGGTTCAAACTGTAAAGAGTATAGTTGTAGAGAAGAAAAGAATATCTCTGGCTACAGTAATATCTGTGACAGAGAGTATTTCCGACACTGTAGATTGTAACACAGTAGAGGAGACTTTAGGTGTTTTAGATGCCGGGTATCCAGGAATCAGGAGAATAATAGAAGTTGTCCTGTCTAAAGGATCAAATGCCAACCCAACTGAGCAGATGGGATTGCTCGACAAAAGAGTTTGGAAACTACAAGTACAGATCGACAATGTGAGAGAAGAATTAAGTCAGGAAATCAACAGTATAAAGACTGACTTAAAGGGTGGAAATTAATCATTATCCTCTAAGAGTTCAACGTACATCACTCCACCTCAATCGGCCCATGAGAAACCGTCTGTTCCAAAACAGGTGAGGAGTGTACCAGCGATGATCGAGACCATCTTGCCTGTTAAGCAGACAAAAGCATCAACATCTAATAGTAGTGTGCTTGAGAGGTTGATGAAGGGACCTAAGAGATCGAGGGATAATTTCCGAAATTGTAGATCTGCGAAGAATGAAACCGCCTCAGCCTCGACCAGCACAGCAGCAGAGACATCCAGGCCCAGTTCTATGGTAATGAGGAAAGAAGCGAACCCCACCATGCCAAAACAAGTTATAATTGTGACGAAGGATCAATTGAAGGAAAAAATAGCTAAACTGGACCAGCGATTCGCAGGCGGGTTAAAAGGGAGAGAATACATCTTGTTGGATCCAGGTCTCTCGCCAGGTCTTGTTGAAAAGCTTGCAGCGTACCAACAAGATCTCAATACCTACCCCCATCAATCTGTCCAGAAGAGAATTCTCAAAGCAATGGCAGATGAACAAGGCATAAATACAGATCTCTTCCCCTTGGTGCAGAATGCTTACATACGACAGGACTTGGACTTGTTACTTGAGGTCCTTATTATGAATGGTAGAGTATAGATTATTCAAAGCCATATCAAACAGAATTTGCCAAAAAGAAACTGTAAGTCAAATTGATGCCTACAATTTATTTCTTTAAAGTATAGTTTTAGAAACTAATCGGTATGCAAAACATGAAGTTATACAGTGAAGATGAAATTGAAATTCAGTTGTTTTAATTATTGTTCACATACATGGAGAAAAGAAGAAACAACTGTCGCTGTTTGCTGAAGTCGATGAAGACGAGCCAGTAGAGGATTTGAATTTGGAACTTCAGCCATAAAGTGCAAGCACAGTGTTTGAATACTTTGGGCCTGATCATAATTTATTAAGATAAGATAATTTAATTCCAATCCAGTAATATATAAGATCATATCGAATTTTGTTCTTTCTCTTCTCTCCCTACCTACAGACAAGGAAAAAATCATCCTTTACAGCAATGGATGTGCTTGTAAAAATAGGAGCACAAACATCAGTAATTCTTTGCTGCACATCACAGTTACAAAAAAGTAATCATTGAACAAAAATATCTCTAAATAATTTGGGCATACTAAAATGGAGGCCGACAGCATATGAGCATATTGTTATGAATGAGCCTTAAGATGGTTGATGCGGCGGAGACAGGGGGGCTTCTAGATTCTTCCAGCGCGTTTGGGTTCGTCACACGGGACCAATGGCAAACGCAGTTTAGATGCGGGAGAGGAATGTCACTCTTCAGATCTGATCCGGGTTTCTTGGAGTGGAGCTGCAGAGAAATGTTGAGTGGGATGGTCATTTGAAAGCACTTGATGTAAAGCTATCTCGATCTCTCTTTGCCTTAAAACAGCTCTGTAGAAAGATGCCACTTTTGACGAGTTGGAAAACGTTGCCTACGTTTGGTCAATAGAATTTTTGGGCCGGTGGTGGTGGATTTCCGCGAGTAAACCAAGCTTGTCGTGTGCGTGAAGCGACAAGCTGGATCGAAAAAAGACCTAGTTTGTCATCGTCCCAGTTTGACAAAATAGCCCAATTTATCCCATTATTTTTTTATTTTTATTTTTTTTTTTTTTTTTGGTTGCGGTGGTTTCAAGGGCTGGCGTTTCTCTGCGAACACGATGTAAAGCTATCTCGATCTCTCTTTGCCTTACAAACAATTGCAAGAGTGGCAACTGGCCACATCACTGGCTGTCTACCATTACTATTTTTTGTCACATATTCGCTACAGTATTATGTTTTGGAGATGGAGTGAAACAAATGTACAGAGATTTTTTTCGCAAGCAAAAGAAGGCCATCAGGTTGATTGAAGGAGTTGACTCTAGAGTGTCGTGTAGGCCAATTTTTAAACGACTAGAACTCCTTACTGTAACGGCTCTGTATTTTTATGAGATCGCCTCCTTTGTTTTCAAAACCAGACAAAGATTCATGGATAACAGCCTTTCCCATGGGTACAACACTAGACATCAAGCGATCACTCTGCAATACCAAATAAACAGGCTCACATTACTGGAGGGGGGCCACATTATGTAGGGCTTCAAGTTTTTAATTCTCTACCATGCTCTTTGAAAAATGTAAGTGATTATCGCGGATTTATAGCAACCTTAAACGATACACTGATTGAAGCTTGTCCATATTCAATAAGAGAATGCTACAACTTATTTCTTAATTAATTTTCCATCGAAGTCAACAATTCAATAAAACCAAGTTAATGAGACTATATTCAGCTCTTTATCATGATTAGGTCAATTAGTATCATACCGACTCAGATTACATTAATTTTTATCATCAGCTACTAATCTGTGACTGGTTGAGATTCTTCTCACCTTAAATATTTTAGTTTTGAGCCCTTTATTAGTTGAAGATAATATATACCTTTCAGAAATACTAGTTGTACTCTCAGTCGGGGGTTACAACGGGAATGAGATTACTCATTATATATTTAATCTTTGAAGACAGTGCTCTATCCGGGCGTTTTGCTGGATAAATGTGAAAATTGTAAATCTAGCAACACACCCTGGTCTCCGCGGCTTTGTTGGGATTGTCTTGAGCCATGACAAGATACATGCAACGTGCGTGGCTGGAGTGATTTCAGTATTAAGATTTTTTTGAAATTGCTGTGACCTCAGGGCTGGGAAAACTAGATGTAGTTAATATTATTTAATTGACGTGTCATACACTGTTAGAGCTATGCTCATATATACAGTTTCACATGACAAAATAATAATAATTTAGATGTTTCTGGCGACCTCCATGCGCTGCAATTGGTCGGACGTGTTCGCCACCTTTAGATTATTATCGAGACTTCTGTTGCCTATATAAAATGGCACGTGTTTCAATCATGTTATATTTGAGAATATTCAGTGTTCTTGTAGAAATAAAGTGTCACACAAAAATATCAGAAGAAACCAGAAAATCCTGTTTTGACCATTTTTGGACTAACTTATGTGAAATTTTACCCAACAAAATACATACATTTCATCAAATGAAATCAAATTCTTCATTAGCTCGGTTTATAGGATATAGGATATAGTTATAGTTATACCCAATTCATTCTAGATGCAACAAGTAGGCTACAAACTGGTGGACGTTATCAAGCTCCGGTAAATTCTATTGTTCAATAATATATACTACATTTCAAATCTCTTTACTGTTACTTTCTCATGCAAGTTTCATCTGAATCATTTTAATCCAGATTCACCCTTACTCACAGGCAAGAGCCTATGTAAGGTATTTTTCATTACTATCTTATACTGTATATTGTACAAAACAACAAATTGTTACTATAGTCTTTTATGGTATGCTTATAAATGTTATGTTATACTGTAGTACTACTGTATTTACTGTTTTGCTGTGCAATATACATCAATTTTGTAAAGTGTTGAAGAGAATAAATTTGATTTGATACTTTTCAAAGCAGAAAGGAAAGAAAAATTATGAGAACGGCTTAGTATCTCATAAAACAATGTGATTTCAAGGAGGGTGTGATTGAGGATCCTATTCAAATCAAAAATACTACTTTACTGTGACTAAATCTGGTCCGACATTTTTAATGCAACTTTATTTTTTTGAATAGGAAGGTGATCATGCGATACATGATTACAATACGGAATTTCAAGACAAAATGAATGGCAAAAACCACACACCGATACATCAAACCGTTTGGAAGATATTCATATTATTATTCGATACCACTTATGTATTCAATTTCTAATTTGCATGGTATTAACATCAATTACTAATGAAAAGGTGTAACGACATTAAGATTTTCGAAGTAAGGACGGAGTCCCCTATTCAGTTTTTTTTATAAAGAGGCCTATTCATACCAGCAAGGAGATTTTTTCGAATTAAAAGTTAATAAGAAGATGACCAGAGGAAGGTCGAAGCAACATCCAGCTTCTCTAAAACCTGCCTACAAAGTTCCACCAGGGATCTCTGCACTAAAAAAAGAAGATCTGCTGTCTCTTTATTCCAGTAAACTTATACCAAACCCATATCATAATTTCTTCAATGAATTGAGAGTCAACAGTCAACCCTCTGAATAATGACAAAGATGAATGAATGAATTGACAACGAATAAAGATGAATCTACTTCAGTGTTATGGCTCCTCCACACACTGACAAGTCGCATTGATCAAGTAGATGCGTCCATGCATTTCATTCTATGTTGAAGTCGGTCGACACACTGAATTCAACATTGAATTGAACGCATCCACGTGATAAATGTGACTTGTCAGTGTCTGGAAGAGCCCTTGTTGCTTTTATAATGAATATTTATATAATTTTCAGTATAATATATACTATTGACTGCCAGTCGAAAGTAAATATTATATTACCTAGTATATTACTATAGGCCTATAATATTACATAGTTACTATATTATATAGGAACAATAATTCCCGACTTGGCAAAAGCAAATCACATGATTCACAAGGGGCGAATCAGCAGATGATATCCTTCAATATGTCCCCTTTTTGATGTGAAATTCCATTTCAATTTTCAAGAATGTTTCATCTAATAATTAAACCTTAGTTAAACCGTCGGTCCCGGCTGAAGTATGACAGTTGGAAGGCCCATTTACGGCTTAAATGATAAATTCAGGCAAGGTGAAACCTTCCCGCAAGGGACTCCCTACCAAACAAATGCCATACGACTTTACTTTTTTTACCTTAGAAATAGACCGTGAACTGAAGCAATAATTAAATTTAAAAGGAAACAATTATGAGGTTTTGTCTAAAAAAATCTAATTTCTTAAAAACGTCAGTCTAAAGATCATTAAATCCAGTCCTAGACAGCCGTGAAAGTTCTTGAATCTAATAGAAAGTTCGTTCTATCAGACATCTATCTCAAGTTTTCAGATAATCAGCTATCTAGCTTTCTATCTTGATAGTCTTCAAATATCTATATATCTGAAAGAGAGTTTATTTGAAAAACTAGAGTAGTATTTATACATTGAGATCATTTCGAAATCAATTGACAAAAACAAATTGGATAGAAAGTTGATTAAAATAATGTTCAGTTTTTCTCAGCAAATTATGGTGAATTTGACATATTTTGGAATAAAATTAAAATTGCACATGATCGAATTTATGTCATAGATTCATTTTGAAAAATATTGATCCATTAGATCAATGACTATAACAAATTAATTTAGCTTTGCATGAGCATTAACTGACAAAATTCATCCCAAACATCTTTAATGAATCAACTGAAAATATAATCATCCAATTCAAACAAATCCAATTGAATTTATCATTCCGAAATGACCTTCAACAATCCGCATTATTGATATTGCCTGAAGAATCTTAATATCCTTCTACAACACGTAACTATGATTACTAATAGAAACTATAGCTTCTAAAGTCTGAAGATTATAAGCAACTTTTATCATATTCAAATTTACGAAGATTAGATTACAAAAGTCTGAAGATTATAAGCAAGTTGTATCAGATTCAAATTTACGAATAGATTTGATTCACAAAAGATCAAATAAAAAATATGACATTAATCAATTTGTAAATTATTACAAATCATAATAAGATCAATAGTACTTATAACTAATGATATTTTGAAATATTTAATATCATATGGAAAGTCTGAATCCTGTATCTTCTTTAAACCTAAAAGCCTCTTTACTTTTATCAAAAAATAGTAATTTTACAAAATTTGACTGATGGGCTACTTGGCAGAAACTATAGCTTCTAAAAGAATCTTCAAAATCTCAATTCAATGACTAGAGTAATCTAAAGATAAATTGTAATGTACAACAATAGTGATAAGAATGCAACTCACAAATTCAATACCGCTTACACCTTCTAACGATGGCTCCTGAGACAGTTTCTTCTGGGTTCTTCTTGGCACGAACAATCACGGCTCCTTAGACAGTTTCTTCTGGATCCTTCTTGGTACAACCAATCGCATTAATGTTGTCAATGGGCAGCAATCATCAAGTTTGCTGTTCCTGTGTTGTTGTTTAGTTGTTGACGACAGCTCACTGATGTTGTTCGATGTGGCTGAAGTGTTGTTGTGATGTTCCCAACCGATTTCTGTTGTTGACCGCTACTCACTGTTGTTCTGATGTTGTTTCCAAAGGCCTACAATAATCCAACTCGCTGTTGTCTAACTGTTCTTCAACAGCCATATCCAACCGTTCTCTGTCGTTAAAATGCTGTTTAGCTGTTGTGTCCATGTAACCTAATTCGTTGTCGTCAAACTGTTGTTTTGATGCCGTATGCAACAACCTACTATCATTCTTCGAGCTGCTGTTCAAGGGAGACTTCACAGGTGACTTACAACCATCCAACACTGTATTTTTCAAGGTTGATCTCAAAGGCGTCTCACAATCATTATTGTACAATATTGATTTCAAAGGTGACTCCAACAATTTACAATCACTATTGTTCAAGATTGATTTCAGAGGTGTACAATCACTCAACTCACTTGTCTCAAGGATTGTTTTCAATGGGGTGCGATCCCCCTCCCCCTCCCCAGCACTACTGTTAACATCAACCGACTGAAAGCAACTGCCGTCTAAAAACACATCACTGTTGTCTAGATCAGCTCTCAATAGTTCACTGTCAGTAGGAGAGGATACTGGGATGTAACCACTACTGTTTCCCGGCGTGAAAAGGCGTTTCTTTTTTGCCGACGGCGTTTTATACCCTGATAAGGGTGTACTACACGTGAAAAAAGTTGTAAAACTTTCACGAGGCAACTTGGGGGTTTCATTAGCTGTAATAGTTTTAGAAACTGTGGGAGTTTTGTTGGATAAAAATGTTTTTGAAGTTATGGGAGTCTCGTTATTGGATTCATTGTATGAACTGCTTTTAGAATAGTTGAATGACCGATTTTTGGAATCATCAACGTCCAGTTGACGTTTACGAGATGAATTGATAGGAGACACGTTCACGGAAACGTTCCCTGAATCATTGAATAGGCAGTTTTTAGAATAGTTGATGTCCAGTTGAACTTCAGGTGTTGAGGTAACACTGGGGTCAGTCTTTGGTGAAGGCATCTGGAAAAAACAAAAACCACATTAAAAATTATTTAATGGAAAGGTCGTGTAACAAAAAATATCAATTTGTAAGTCATAATGCAGAATGTGGGATACTAGGCTTCAAATAATAATTTTCGGAACACTTGATTCAGATTGATAACAGTTTGAAGAAATTCTACATCAAAAGAAAATTCAATTCACAATATTAAATAATTATTTCAAGCCCATAGCATTAAATTCATGACACTAACTGGAAATTTATCTACATTATTCGAGAGAATTGAAAAACTCAATTATGAATATTTAAAGTCTAACTCTTCTAACATATCTGATAAAATTATATTACATCAGATTAAATATCTGATAACATATCTGACAGCAGCTAATTTAAGAGCAAACAAACATTGATTTTCTCACAAGATTTAGACAATATATTTAGTCCAGTCAAATGGTCGTTTTTCAGGAAACAACCCCCCCCCCCTCGTCAAAGAATTTTCTTGTCAGTTTTATATGTATTTTGGGGCACTGAATTCTAATCTGAAATTTTTGACACGCCAGAGTCAGCCCTTAAAATCCCAAAAAAAACTGAAATTTTGGGTTTTTTCAATTTTTCCCTTTTATTTCGAAAACCTCAGGGTTTTTGAAAAAAGCATTCTTTATAAAATTAAAGGTAATAAAATTTCCAATAGATTGAGCGGTCACGCAAGATTCTACGATTTCTGATTTTTGAGCTACAGATTTTCAAAAAAGGGGTATTTTTCAAGGTATTTTTGAAAATTATGAAAACTCACTAGCCTACTTTCACTCTATACAACTTGGATTAATGATAAAAAAATCACATATCACGTAAAAGTACAATTAACTCTGAAAATTACTCAGAAATTTTGAAATTTAGTATAGGGGGGAGGGTAGTACTAGCAGAAATAGAAAAATCATTTCCTACAGCCAAATAATACAAATTTTCTATTGTAATAACTTTCAAGGTCTTCCTTACCGATCAAATCAATATTTTGGATCACATTGTTATAAAAATGTTATGTTCTATCAGTATCACCCGTAAGATGAATTCAAGTTCAGGATTTCCTAGTAGAGAGGCACTTATAAGGACACATCAAGGATGAAAATGTCACTCTTGACTTTTGACACAATAATAGGATCTTCTCGTACAACAGCTCATTCTTCTCAGCTCGTCAAGACAGTTCAAAATCATGTACCATGAGTTGAACGTGAAATGGTAAATCGGCAATTGATTTTGATAGCAAAAACTCAGTACCGATATCAATGTCATTTTCATGTAGGAATCAGACTATGGGAGGTTCATAGCTTGACCGAGTTGCCAGAACTCTCCGTCTCTGGGAGTAGCTGGGCACATTGAAGCAATCTGATGGAGTTTTGGGGACGCCAGTGAGAGACCAGACTATGGGAACATGGGTACGCCCATCTCTGGAAGTAGCAGGCATGTGAAACCCCCGGGGGGCCAGACCTCGGGTCCCAGACTGTGGGAATCGGGTACACCTCCGTCTCTGGAAGTAGCATCATAGCATGTCGAAAAATCCTCTCACTGGTGCTTCTTTCCGAAACGCTCGCGCCTGCGTGGTGGACATGCAAATGACCGTCATGCAGACATATACAATTGGGAGCCACGAGTATTTTTCCCGGTCTGTAGACGAGATAGAGGATACGTCCGGCCTTGCCCAGTAAAGTGGTGGTTCCACTCAATGCAGGCTAAACTCCTCCGTGATTCTCGCCTACCAACTTGGCAGTGCCGCCGGGTAGTAGATCGCGTGTCACAGTTACACCTCACGGGCTATGCCAAACACAGGTGCCCATTTGGAGGTGTGACGTTAAAGTGTAGTTTCGCGGCCAGAAACATTTCATTTTCATGTGAAATTCAATATGAAGATGAATTAAATGAAAAGAATGAATGAATTCATTTCATTTTCTAAATAAAATAGTTGACCGAGCGAAGTGAGGTCTAAGATTCAAGTCGACGGTTTGGCATTTCTCTTAATGTTTAAATGTTTAAATGTTTTTATGTTGCGCATTTACGGCAAAACGCGGTAATAGATTTTCATGAAATTTGACAGGTATGTTCCTTTTTTAATTGCCCGTCGACGTATAATACAAGGTTTTTCGAAATTTTGCATTTCAAGGATACTATAAAAGGAAAAAGGAGCCTCCTTCATACGCCAATATTAGAGTAAGAATCAGACTATAGAATTATTCATTATGAATCAGCTGACAAGTGATTACACAGATGTGTGGAGAAGCCAGTCTATTGCTGTATTTCCTTAAGGTCTATAGTTTCAATCAGGTACTTGTGGAGGAGAATACTGCGTGAGGTCTGCTGTTCACAGAAACAGCTAATTACCACATTAAAAATATTTAAAATGCAGTGATTCAACAATCATTTATACATTTTAACAATGTCTTGGTCAACGTGATATTTTCGAGCTCAAAATTTATGTGCTTTTATAGAATTATTTTGTGAATTTAAAGTTTGCTTTATGTTTTTACGGAAATTTTATTATTAACCTATCTAAATTTAAGAATTGTTTGTTTTATTCTGATTTGTATATTTAGATTGATGATTTACTGTATAAATTAAAATGGACATAACCTACAGAGTATTTTGACAATTCAAGACAAAATTAGGAAATTGAACAAGTTTTGGGCAAAAGCCAAAAGTTTTTTTTCTTTTTCGACTACTGTATTGTTTACTCTATCCAATAAATAAATAAACTATACCTAGTTCTAAGAATTCAGTAGATAAGACAAAAAGGAGATTCCTTGTGTATTGTTTAATAAACAATTATAATGCTGTGATTCGACAAGCTTTCATACATTAACTACACAGTTCTACGAGTAGAGTAGATAAGGCAAAAGCTCCGGCAAAAGGGAGATTCCTTGTGCTCCACTGTGAGCGAAGGGATGATATAGCCTAGATTTTGATCCACTTTATATCAGGTTTTGTAGAACATGAACCATACCACTAACCATAAACAATAGCAACAAAAAATACACCATGATCCGATAAGGCTAATAATTCCAGTAGATAAATAGCATATATTCTTCTTCTTACCTGTGAGTTCTGTTAATAAGTTGAGGCAGTACAATGATAGCAGAATTCTAAAAGTCTGATAACTGATCTCTCTGTCTGATTTCACGATTTCATCTCCTGTACTGACCTGCAGATTAGAAATACTGAATTAATTAACAAGAAAAAAAACAGTTAAAATAAGAGCGCATGAGCAAACATAGAATTGTTCAACTCTCAAATTCATTTCATAAAGCTGTATAAATTACGGTGAAACGTAGATTGAGAAAATAGGTACCATATCGGTGATAGAATTGTTGTAATAGAGAGTAACAGCGAAACAAAGCTCAGAAGAGAATGTAAAGGCATTTCACAACTTTGACACGTGTAAAACTAGATTGTGTTTTTCAATTTTGAAACCATTATAAGTCCATATACAGAGAATACAAAAAATAATGCAACCTTACAAGTTACCTGAATAGTATACGTAAGGTACTCTGAAGGTACTAAATAGTATATAAGGTAGCCTACTATATAATTGACAGAACGAAGTGAGGTCTAAGATTCAAGTCGACGGTTTGGCATTTCTCTTAATGTTTAAATGTTTATATGTCTGCGCATTTACGGCGATTTTCATGAAATTTCACAGATATGTTCCTTTTTAAATTGCGCGTCGACGTATAAACAAGGTTTTTGGAAATTTTGCATTTTAAGGATAATATAAAAGGAAAAAGGAGCCTCCTTCAAAGGCCAATATTAGAGTAAAAATCAGACTATAGAATTATTCATCATAAATCAGCTGACAATCATTTGTATAAGGTCTATAGTTTCAATCAAAGACCTTGAAGAGGTATGCATCTTTAAGCTGGGTTTACACCAAAGTTATTAACAAAATGTTAATAACTTAATCCTTATAGATTCTATTAGATTGAACGCAAGTTGACAAACACACATGTTCATCATGTGTATGATAAGTTATGTTCAATCTAATAGAATCTATAAGGATTGAGTTATTAACATTTTGTTAATAAATTTGGTCTAATCGCAGCTTTAAGGTCTTTGGTTTCAATATTTTGTTTTGCAGTCATGGTATTATTATGCGTGTCCATCAGTATCAATATTCTTATATTCGAAAAAAATAATTTAATAGGTGATTAATAATAATCAAATGAACTAAATAATGCTGAATAAATTATAATATTTTTGATTGGAAAAAAAATTTTTCATTGGATGGAAAGATTATCACGGAACTGGATGAATATTATATAAATTCTGGAATAGGAATATATTCTATTCATTGTTTAAATTAACATAAAATATTAATAAACTATGGAATACAAATTCAAACGTGAACTGATTTTGTTGACATTTAAAACAGTTGACATCAGGTACTTGAGAATACTGCGTGAGGTCTACTGTTCACAGAACTACTAGTATAGTACCAATAGATAATAGAACCAATCCAATATAATATGTAAAAAATGAGGCTGCCTTGGGGTGTGATCACATTGAATGCGTACATAGGGCCTATACATGTGCAAGTGCAAGCTTGGACCTTGGTGCATGACCAAGCGTGCAGATCAGAAACAATATCTGGAAAGATACAATAAGAGTTCACGCTGAACGCTTGCACTTGCTGGTTGCTTTTTTTGTGAGCAACTACATGCCAAGTCAAGTAATAACGTGTCTCAATGGTGCTTTTCAAATGTTGTTTTTCGACTCATGATTCATGAATGAGAATAGTTGGGAGAACAAGACGAGACAGAGTGAGAAATGACCGCATAAGGGAAGAATTACACATTAAAGCGGTTGAAACAACAATCGATGAACGGATACTCTCCTGGTATGGAGATCTCTTGAGAATGGACGAAAACAGAAAGCCTCGCCAATACATGGAGGCCAGGGCACAAGGCAGACGACCGATAGGAAGACCACGGGTGACATGGGAGGCAACTGTTTCACGGATAGCAGCAAAAAGAGGCAAGACCGTGAATCAGTTGAAGAGAATGGCTACGGACAGAGAGCAGTGGAGAAGATGGATCCGAGGCGACCAACCACCCAACGCTGTTAAAACGGCACATTGGGATAGATAAAGAGGAGAAAAAGATTCATGAATTATCTAACGTGAACATGCAATAGGCATTCAATATGTTCACACTCTGTAACTAGTCTATTAAATAGACCAGAAAATGATACCGGTAGGATCGATTCCAAAAGCTCTAGTAATAAATTTTATAACAGTAATAAATTTTATTACTAGACCTTTTGTAATCGATCATCTCATTTTATAACTAAGCATGAAAAAACACTAATTGATCAAGATAAAAAACCCTAAACCATCAAGAAAAATACTATTATTAGAACTGTAGGATGTTCAATATTTGAACAAACCTATTTATTCTTAAGCTGCGTACACATATTCGCGCTTCCAACCCGCACCGAGCACGCTCCTCCCTCGTACCGCCCTCGTTCCACCATCGAACCACAGTCGCTCCTCCCACGCACCCATCATGAACGTTACGGAAGATGTTAGATCTTCTCGCGTTCCCCGGTCGATCATCAATCGCTCTGCTGGAGTGACGTTCGGTTGCGGAGCAGAGCGAAAGTCTGTACGCACCTTTATATGTATTTACTGTTTGAACTATTCCGCAATAGTCTCTACCTGTGGGCAATTGTGCAAAAACGTTGCAGTTAAGTTATTTAGCCTAAACTATAGTTAGTAAATTATACAGATATGGTTATATAGTAACTGTCAACAGCAGACGACGAGACGATACCATTCTGATAGTGAAGAGTTTCAATGGTAAAAGTTCCCAGGATATACACGGTGTGTCAGTTGACCTATTGAAAGCTAGGCCTATTATTGAGGAAATCATTCACCCTCTCAACATTGTCTTGAACATTTGCCTAGAGGCAGGCTATTTCCCTTCTGCTCTGAAGCTTGCCAGAACTGTACCTGTCTTCAAGAAGGGAGATCCATCGGCCATGGTTAGCTACAGGCCCATCTCAATTATGGCAAAGATTTTTGATTAAGTGAAAAAGACTAAGAAATTGTCATTTCATTTAATATGAACAATTAACACAATATCAACTTCTCAACTACACAAAAAGTAAACGATTTTTGAGATAGGTGTGCATGAAGAAGCAGCTGGTTCACTACTTTGAAGAAGAGACCGTTTTACAAATACCATTAATCTCCAGGAACAATCTGGTGGAGGTATATTTTGCTATGTTTCATGGCCATATCAACTATTGTATGTAGCCTATTTCAGTTGTGAGGACCTGCTCCAAGCTGTAAAGATGTAGCCTTCTGCTCCAGCAGAAGAAAGCTCTAAGGATCCTGGATTCGGCGGGCTACTTGGACCACGGGCCGACCCATCTTTATCATGCTGAGAATACTCACAGAATACAATCAGCTCCCTCACAGAATACAGCTCTCCCTGTTGTACGCAAGGGATAATTTCCACTTGCTCACAAGAAGAAAAGAGAAGACAGACATTCCAACACGAACACCAGAGGAGAAGCAGAAATAGACATCCCTTTCTGCAGGCTGAGTAAGAGGGAGGATTGTTTTCCAATACTAGCCCTGAGGATTTACAACGCCTTAACTGACAGTGTGAAGAACTTGGACAACACGAGCTTCAGAACAAAAATCAAGAACTGGTTAATGGAGTCCCCATTCTACTCAGTGGAGGAATCTTTGAGGCCATTGGAAACATCAGCTGAATGTCGAGTGACAAAGTTCTTTTTTGTGTTTCAGTCAAGAAGAAAAAATCTTTCAATGATTTGAACTGAACTCATTGCTAGCGATCAGACACGTGTCTCTGCAAGCAATTTCTGCCGGTAAAATGAGTTCAACTGGGATTTCAGTTATGTTACATCTAATTTATTTTTATTAGCCTATTTCTAGAATAGAGTTTATTCTAAATTTCTGTATGATGTACCCAATTATTATGTGAATTTGTAATTGTATAAATCTTGTATAATATATGGCAAATAAATTGAATTGAATTGAAAATGTGATGCCTACAGGCAAGGCCATCGTGTTAAAATTGAAAGATTACTATTTTTAAATGTTTTATATTTTCATAAGTTTAGAAACGTGAATAAGAGTATATCATTAACATGATTTATATGTCAACCCTAGGAGACGACAAGGACCAAGTCAGGTCTACTTACTGAGAAAGTCAATCCAGATCTGGTCATGACTAAGGAGAGAAGTATGAAGTAAGTATAAACCCCAAACTGGTACAAAAACACTAAACTAAAGTTAGAATAAAATAAACTCTAATATTTAAAAACAAATCTGAAAATAAATAAATTTAGAAATAACAAGATGAAACTGATCGTTTTTAAAAGTAAAACTCACATTAAAAGTTTGCTAGTGTAGTGTAATCCAACAAGCTCATTCAATATTGAGACCCACGAACTTTTCACTTTTGTGAATCATAAAGAAACACTTTTTCATAAATATTGGAAAATGAAAACACAAATTATCCATGTTCTAATAAGTTGAATTCCGTTAACAATAACAAGACGGAGAAAGAACCATGTCTACTAATTCTGTTTCTGTAGCGGGTCGCCATTTTGACTTTGCTTGCTTTGACAAGTTTGAAATGGATTTCCGTTTTTCAGTGCGTCCCATTTCTATAATAATTTCATAATAATACCAAGCAATAAAAAATATTCTAATTGGTATCAATAATTATGTATTTATATAATTGATTATACCGATGATTAATAACTAATGAACAATAATTAACACTAATAATTCGCCTTGTCAGTCGTTTATTATCAATCATACTTTATCAAATCTCATGACTTTCAAAAGCTATTCAAATAAATTGATTCCATAGAATAAAATTCGAAACAGCTACAAAGTAAAATAAATATTTGTCTCAGATATAAAATTTCTAGCTTCAATTTCGACAATGTTGGTCACACTGACTTCTGCTCGCTGACGCTGACTCAAAATTATTTTGAGGTTAGGTGTTTCCTGTCCAGAGTCTAGACCATATTTTAGGTTCATTCATGAAACTTCAGTTATCAAGATTATTACTGTAGTTTAGAAGGAAGCATACCATGTAAAAAATATTGATAAGGATTTTCAAGTATTAGTTTGAATTGCTTTGTGAAGCACTTTTACTCTCATTCAGTACCTAATTATTGTGTTAAAGATATTTTGATTTTGTTACTAATACTGTCTGCTGCTAAACTTTAGTCATGAATGGACCACTACCTAACAAAATGTATCAAATTAAACCGGTGTTTTGTCTACCAGACAATTTAGAAACATCATCTAATATGTACAAGATGAAGAGTATTCATAATACAAGTTTTCAAGCTTCTAACCCTATTAAGGATGAGAATACGGTTGCTCTTGAGAAGGTTAATTTTTTCTTCACTCTTTTCTTGCATGCATATTTTTAATATGTTCAGCCTTGTTTTGTATGTAATGCTGTTTTATCTCAATTACTCAGGTTATAAGTGATTATTTTATAAAATGTCGCAGGTGATTGAAATTTATACATTTCTATTTATTTTGTTATTTATAATTGTTTAACAATAATCATCAATTAAACCTTCAATTTGTTTATCGAACGGAGGCAACAATAACTTAACATTTACCTATAAGGCTTGTTAACATTGGGCCAGTAGGCTGGGTCGCCAGTGAGCTACTACTGACCGCCATGTTTAAAGCAAGATGGGACACCAAACCTGGGAACACTAGAGAGACACCAGCCGGCTACTAGAATTTGGTGTCTCAGCTCGAGACCCTAGTTCATTATACAAACCTGAAAGTGGCCTTGTTCATTATACAAACCTGAAAGTGATCACTCATCTCAGCCGTCAATTGCTGTTAACGACTGGTAAATAACTGTTAACAATTCTTCCATTAAACCTAAATCACCTTCTGTTATTCAGTCCACTAAGTTCTTTATCTCCGATTTTTGTAAAACGAGTTTACTGCTGTAAAATACACTTTCATAAAAGCATGTTATCTTAGTTACACCACTTTTCGATTTCCTAAAAAGGCAATATAATCTTTTAAAATTCAATTATTATGATCAATTTCTATGTTCTTATTTCAGACACCGAATAACGAATATGATGACATCCATAAACGACAAAAAATAATTCTACAACAATTAACTGATTTACAAAATCAGATGAGTGTATTTAGAGAGCGGTTAAGCAGTGAAAAAGTTGTACCTGTGAAAAATAGCAGAAGTGTTCCAGACATCAAACCAAATACGGCTACCATGAAACCACGATTTGAGGAGGTATGTTTTTATTTAATTTAAAACATCTTTACTTTCTCTAGTTTACGATTTTTAAATTCATAACTACAAATTATAATATCGGATGGGCACGTTAATTGTCGGTCCCGGTTGAAGAATGAGTCGTAAGACACATTGACGGCTTAAATGATATATTGAGGCGAGGTGGTACTTCCGTCAGAGACTCCCCACCAATAAAAGCCATATGAATATTATCATTATAGTTTTGGGTTGGGTTGTCAGGACAAGTTTTGGGTTGGTAGGCAGGACTGTTATCGTGTAGATTGTGTTGAGAGCCGTATTTTAGTGCCTGATATTGTTGATGATAGCTCTCTGTTATAATCTACATCACCTTCCGGTGTTTTGGAACCTATACTTAATATTCCTTCATTAATATAAGGTGTTCCATCAGCTCTTTTCTAAACCTATCCTATTTCTATCAATGCAAGGAATGTATCTATTCCTGTATTCAATTTCAATGCAATTATAATAATTTTAAATTATTGGTTGTATTTTTTGCAGGGAGGAGTTATCTACGATGTGGTTATCAATGCTAATCCGAAGCATCCACCCTACTCACTTTTGGCCATTAACAAGTTATGGGGCGATAAGTTGAAAGTTCGAGTAAACAGCCACGTTCATTCAACAATTGCAACCTTTCCAAAAGTGAATGAACTGTTCCAAGTACTACATGATAACAACAACAATGGCTGTAGTCAATCTTCGCTCAATATAACTCTAGTATGGAAAGAAAGTGAGTGTTCGAGAGTTTATCCAATTTTTTAGAATAGTTTTTAAAGCAACCGGAGATATTGCTACATTCTGTGTGCTGGTAGATATTCCTATTGAATGAAAACTATTTGATATTGTCAAAACCACTGTTTCATAAAAACAATTTCAGATACTGTTTTTTGTTATTAGACCACTATCAATATTTTAGTTGTTTTTTTGGTTATTTCCTCTACTGAAACTTCTGTAAAGGATGGGTCAAGTCATATTCCAAGTCCAGTTTAACCCTAGTGGCTTTGAATCATATTCAAGCTTATTCTGGAAAAGTTAATAGTTTTTCATGCATTGTAATTGTAAGAAGATTGAAGCTAATCATAGTCCAATGAGATTCAAGTTATTAAGTCAGCGCCTGATAAACTTCGGTTTGCTATCTTTGTCTTTTATCAAGCAAAGCAGATAGCTGTATCCTCTTCCAACTTCACACCTTTGTCAAATTGTTTGTTTACTATGAAGAAATAGCATAAACAATACAATTACAACCAGAATATTCAACCTCAATTATGAAAATTCAGGATCAAATCATAAAATACTGTATATATATATTTTTGATATAACTCGAAAACTGAGGTCGATAAAAGGAAATTTACTGTACATTTTTGTTGCAAATTGCATGTGGAATCGGCTGTTACACCTTCCGTGGGACACCCTACCTCCCTTTAGTATCTACACTGATATGAAGAATTAGCATAAATAATAGAATAACTACCATAATATTCAATCTCAATTATGAAAATTCAGGAACAAATCATAAAATGAGTTTTCCATAAAATCACATTACTTATATGGGCTACTTCTGTTCAAATGAATAAAAACAATATAAAACCTTGTAGTAGCCTACCCTTCATTAAAAACTTTGAAAAATTTCAAGGATTAGTTTCGACCATAGGTCATTTTCAAGTTAAAACATTCAACTATGGTCGAAACTAATCCTTGAAATTTTCAAAGTTTTTAATAAAGGGTACTACAAGTTTTTTATATTGTTTTTATTAATTTAAATTTTCCATATATATTTCGAAAACTAAGGCCGATATAAGGACATTCTACTGGAAATTTTTTGTTGCAAATTGAATGTAGAATCGGCAGTTACGCCTTTCGTGGGACACGAAATCTACACGTTTCATGCACGAATAGACTAATCATTGATATTGTTGTGTTATTGATAGTAATAGTTATAGTGTTATTCATTTCTGTGTTATGTTTAGCATCCGGCCCCGATCTGGAGCTAATCACGTCGCCGCTGCACCATACGGCGATCCGCGGCGAAGTGAACCTACTGCGCTACCTGCACCGCCACCTGCAGTCGCACGACGACACGGTGGCCGCCACGCGACTCGACTCGCTGCTCGACCGCTGTCACGGGCTGCGACACGCCTCCACTGCCAAAGAGAAGAAGGCGGGCGTCAAGGCGGCCAACGCCGCACTCGGAAAGGTTATTATATTCACCATATTTATTTATTTACAATGCAAATGACACTAATGTTATAACATTGGCAAATAAAATAATAAGGTAGTCCTTTTTAGGTAGTGCTATTTTTCTTCCAAATTTATAGGTGACAAAGTCCAAGATAAGGTTAGAATTCCACGTATATATAGTCACTTCTAGATTTCTATTTGTCTATTATTCAAATTTCAAGTTAGAAGATACGTCCAGGCCTTAACCAGCCAGGAACTGGCTAACGTACCCTGGGAACAGCAGTAGTTTCCACAACCATAACTGGCTACCGTACCCCCGGAACTTGCTAACGTACCCCCGGAACTGCAGCAGCGTCCACATCCGGTATGACTGGACGATCTGTGGATGGTTCCACTGCAACGCAGGATAAACTCCTCTGTGTTACTACAAGGTGGTGCAGAGGGAACTCATGTTTTTCGAACAGCTAGTACTTTGCTAGTGGGTATTGCCCTTGAACGAATGTTGGCAGGCGGCCCATACTATGCCGTTTCAGTCACTATGGAGCGTCGGAACGTACAACATCGTATGTTCTCTGTGTAATTTTTTAGAAACAATGAATTTGTAGTCACAGTGCAACGCTTTTCCGTCAATATTTTAGAGTCGGACGTCAAAATGTTGATCAGGTAACCTTATACTAGATATGATGACAATTGACAATATAAATCATTAATTATCTAGTAGACTAGGTAGCGACTACATAAGTATACTACTTATGACTGTGCAATGGAGCCATTACACCTTATGTTTACTTCCAGCAATAATTATTCTAAGTCTGGAATTAGAAATTTCTTTAATAAAAATTATCATTTTCATTAATTATCGAATTATCTCTATGTAATATCATGTCATTTTGTGTACATTTATTTCGATAGGGCTACTTGGAATTTTTGAATTCAAAAGTAATGTAATAAAATGCTTATTTAATTTTGTTTTCAGGGGCAATGGTTGGGAGGCGGCGAGATGGGCGTGGCTGATGTAGCTCTCTGGTCTGTGGTCAAATGTGACGGAGACCTGGAGCTCACCCAGTCACTACAAAAGTGGGTGGATCGGTGCAACAATGCTATTGGTTAGTATTTTCAATTATGATTCATTTAATTTATTCAATCATTCTGAATTATACAACTGTCTATAGGGAACACATATTAGAAATTAGGAAACAATATTGTATTTGCTTTTTGGGATGCATTTGATTGTTTTATTTTTTTATAAAGAAATTGAAACTAAAAAAGAAAAGAAATTGAACTTCTAGAATTACCGTTAAAATTGTTTTTTGTTTTTTTTTTTAATTCTACTCATTTAAATAAATTTAACTCAGTACTCATTGAAGATAGAGAGTTCCGAATGATCTCATTTTATTAAGAATTACATAATCTAAAAAAAGGTGAGAGCGAATTTTTCTGTCCGATTACTGGATTTGGCGGATATATCTGAAAACTGGAAAATTAACCGAAAAGGTACGAGGTATTTAAGCTACCATGTATCTAGCACATGGAAATTTTGCTTCTGAAAAAATTGGTTCTGGACTTCTCTTATGTATCCAAACAATATAGGCTATTGAAAAAATCTTAACTACTATATAGAATGCAAGCACCAATGTATAATTATAGTGATGTCTGTCGAGCGATGGCGAGTGGCCAGACAAGCATCCACAAATGGTCACATTGCAGTGTGGATGGCAAGACCAACGTGGCCAAGCTTACCAGCTTGGCAAGCGACTTGACGAGTGTGTGGACCAGGCATTAAGGCTACAGGAATTTTCCACTGATTCTTTTTCCCATGGCACAAAACCGGCTCATGTCATTTTACATCCATATTTGTTGTATTACATGAACGTTTGTTGAATTCCCATAGCGAAATCACTTAAAATCTTCGATTCAAACTGTATTATTCTGTCATTATTCTATTTTTATCGTTTCAGGTATTGGTGCTTGAGCTATATGAATATCGTATAACATCTGGAATGTTGTCATAGTGTTGCGAATTTAAATAATTTATTTATTTTTATTGATTGATTTGATATGCTAATTTTAACAATAAACGAATTGCCCCTCTGAAATTGTCTTCTCTTTCAGTTCTCCCAATTACCAAAGAACAATAAATAACAGCATAACCTGGTTTGTCTTTGTTTGGAACCCGTGTTGATTCCCAAATAGAATTATTCTCCCATTCATAATCAGTATCTCCATAGCTTTTCAAGATTTTTGAAATGTATGGAATTAAATAGTATTATGAGAATATCGGGAATTTCCAGTACTACTTTCAAACTACAGATTTTAAATGATTTGCCTACCAACATTTTTGAAATATTCATCATTGTAAATGCTCAAATATGGGTTATCAAATCTACTATCTATACCTAGAGCCGATTTATAGCTGAGATTTAGATCTACAACCAATTCAAATCTAAGATTTTGATCTACAATCAATTCAAGTCCAATTGTGATCTATAATCATTTGAATCAGAAATTGCGATCTAAAATCATTTGAATCAGAAATTGCGATCTAAAATCAATGTAGCATGAAACTACTAACAAAGAATAATTTTCGCTACAACCAAGGCAAAATTCAAGAGTCCTCTTTGCTACAACACGGAAAATCCACCATCAATTCTGTACCACAATTCAATACCACAAAGATAAAAACATTGATATATTTCTCTACGAATCCGATAAATTTCTCCACTACTGCGAGGTTTTTCCTCTTGAAACCAACAAGTAAAATCATTAAAAACAGTTTTTAAAAAGGTTTTCAACAGAAAATTATTCAAACTAGTTAACAACAAAATATATTAAGTACATAGTTTGGTTATAGCTATTCAATACCATCATCTATAAAAATACTGTTTATTACCCAAAATTATCAACTACTCTTACAGTTAATCTAACTTATAAATACTTTGATTATCAATGTTTTGAAACTAAATAACTGAAATAAAATAGATTCTACTAACATAAATAAAAAACAATGGTTCTCTACTACATTGAACCTTTGATAAAATATCACATTGTCGAGTTAGTTTAAAAGCTTATGTTCAACTATTTAGTTATGAATTTCCTGGTGATTTGGAACCCACTTGAAGTATCTCAACTTGAAAGAAAAACTTTCGGATATTGTCAACTCCACTTCTCTGAACATATTCTCTTTTATACGTCTACAAATATTTCAGACTTGTTTGAAGTTATAATGACGGTATAATATTTCCTATAATGTAGGTAATATTGTTCAGGAAGAACTAACCCTAGTTTATAGTCCATTTTCAGGACTTTTTCTGATAAATTATTGAATAATACTGTTTAAAGGGGCTTAAATTGTTATTGATACCAACAATAAACATGATTTTATCGTGTGACTTGTATAGGTGAAGAGATTCAAGACTGATACACCGCGCATTCAATGTAAATTAAAATAAAAAACAAATAAATTACGCATTAGTACATTACATAGTATTAAAACACAACACATTACATGCGTTGCCTTATTGTATTACACTAAATCCAATCACAAGAATTGAATTCATAACAAAAAGCTTCCTCTCTAATTAATTGTAGAAAAACAGCACTGTATTATAAAAGTATAATACAGTAATGCAATTTATTCTATATGATTTAAAAAATAAAATTGGTGTACTTTACAGTAAGTACAGTCGTATTGCAAAGTTGCGACAATTTTTTCAATCATATAATCATTAAAATTCTGTCCTTATTTAAAGCATTGTAGAAATGTTGCATTGTGTTCTAAAAACAATACAATTGTGTATGAGATACAATACATTTCTATTGTAAATACAAATTACAATAAACAATATTGTAAATTGATGTAAAGAGGCTGGCTCCAATGCTGATTGTATTTGAAGCGATGAATTGAGGTTAGAGAAAATTACAATTTTCTCACAGAGATTGGCAATGACTGTTGATTAGATCAGCCATCTGAAATTGATAATATGATTATTCCTCCTTGAAATACCATCTTCAACATTTATCAATAACGGAGACACTTGCAGCAATAGGATAAACCAGACAATCACTTTTCAATGCACTTCATGATTTTTCGAAAATAATGAATCAATGGTGTTGTCAATTGGTCCATTCTACTTTCTATGGATGATTCATTTCAAGTTTGGTGATTGTCCATTAAATGAACAAATTTTAATGAATGATCAAATAATGAAAGAATTTTAATCAATAATTAAATACAATTTTGACGGAGGAGTTTTAATAAGATTTTTGATATCTTAACTTCTAATAAATATTTATCGGATTATCTTTTATATTTGCCAGCACGCCTGCATATTAGTTAGGTCAATCTATAAATTTTATGATTCAGTCACAACTCTATGCGTAATTGTACAGTTTAGACTCAAGTTAACAACTCCCAAATCTTAAGTACACGTGCAGTACTGTAATGCATACAATTAAACCTCTATTAATCAATATACACTTTTAGGCGATGTACTTACTGTATTTCTAGTAAATGTAATCAAATACTCAATGATTAAGTACTACAAGGTAATATTCCACTTGCCTCATCAATTACAGCTCTTCTTTGTATTGAACTAATAACTGTGAGTTAAGAGCAGATTCTACGACACATAAAATCTTTTCAATGAAATATCATGGTCAGTAACTCTTGTGGTTTTCATTCACTGCTTCAAATTTGTGTGTTAAAGTGGATCTCTTTGAATTGAATTGGATTGAAAATTTCTTTATTCATCAAAATGCACAAAATACATCTGAACAGTGTCAAATTACAACAAGAATTATTAATATCGTCACAAAACTATTCTTACTATCAAAACTATACTCTTACTATCTATAATGCCAAGCCTGATGAACTGTTTATTCTTTCAATTTGATTCTTATTAGATTGAGAACTATTTAAAATGTGTTTGGTTGGATAAAGTTCATTTCTATTTTATTTTATAGATCTAGTTTTCAATTTCTATTCTTATTAATATAGTACAATACACTATTTTTCTCAAATTGAGAATTCCATTCTCACTTGGCTTAGTTGGCTAACTATAAATTATACTGTTCAGTGTGCGTTATGAGTTCAATAACTGGATTGACTTCCTGGTGCCCTCAAATATGTATATTTTCAAATAAAATCATGGAAACATTTCGAAGATTATATGATTAGTATTGCTTATATAAACTGGAAAGATTCTAAGAGATCTCCAGCAATACAGTAATTGTGTTGATCAAACTAGGTGAAACTTGAACCAATTTCTCAAATACAATTACCCAGTTAATCACCAAGACCCGGTTGCACAAAAGCCGGTTAAATTTTAATCGAAATTAATTTTACAAGAACCAATCAGAGAAGCCTTTTTTGTAAAGACGGCTTCTCTGATTGGTTCTCTTGGAATTAATGTAGATTAAAATTTAACCGGCTCTTGTGCAACCGGCACTACGAGTTTATATTAAACGCAAAAATATTTATAATGCCAAGTATTATTAGAGTACCAACTTCTAACTATAGAGTTAACTCTATATTTAGAATTCTAATTAGAATTCCAACTAAACGGTATTTATTCGAGATTAAAAAAGTGAAACTTTACTAATTGTAACTTAGTCACATAACTTCAGATAATTCATTGAAATAGCAATAACCTTTTGAATCAAGATGCTACCTACTTTCAAAATCTACTTCATAATAAATAATACCTTTCGAATCCAGATGGTACCTACTTTCATCTACGAGAAAAACTCACTTATTCTAGATGGTACCTACTTTCAAAATCTAGTTCACAATAGAAGTCATGTACGAGAAACACTCACTTATTCTAAGACAAATCATGTAAAATATTGTTTACTCACTCATTTTCGTCCAGACGAACTTTCTTTGGTATCATTTTTCTTCTCGTTACTCAGTAAGTAGGTAAGTAATTCGGGGAATGTCATTTCACATCTGTACTTTGAGACCATTTCTTGCACTTTTAGTCTTCGTCGCACGTGAGGTGGCTGATAACTGTGCAAAAAAACATAAATTATTAAACAAAAAATTGCGAATAGCATAAGAATTTTCAAGAAATGAGTTGCTAAAAATTGAAAACCAATATGGGATTTCCAAGTCTTAAAAGGTTAGCGCAGAAGGCCTGCAACTATTTCAAATCGTGGATTTATAAATAATATGAAAAATAAATATAAAGATACGAGTAAACATATATCGATCACTCAAACATCTTGAGAAAATGAATTTACAATTTTCAAAATGATACACCAAAGGGTCGGAAACAACTCAACTTTCGAATCGTTTAAGCTACTCATTTTTATTTATTTTATACATTGATACATGCAATATCATTCTCAAACTATGAATGATTGGAAAATATTGAGCTTAGTATAAAAAGAATATAATCTTACTTGTCGTTATCAAGTCGTCTCCTACGGCACATATTTAGAGCCGTTTGTCTGACAAGAGACCCAACCACTCTTCGGCTTATAACCATTCCATCAACCAATGGCGTGGCAAGGCTCATTCTGAAAAATAAAACCAGTAATAGAAAATATTAATTACAAATATTAATATTAACCATAATGAGACAACACTGAAAGTAAAGCCTACGAATTATAACTGAGAAAATCCACAGTTCATAACAATTCTGGACTCCAAATCACAATCTGCTGTAAAATTAGCTGAACCAAATGAATAACTGATATAAGTAACGTATTATTGAGCTTTCAACCTACTTTAATGAGAATTCAGGAACTTTAAATGAAAAAGATTAATTGATGGAGGAAAATTGACTTCAAGATGTTTTGTGAACACTAGATAAGCACAGAAAGGCAAATATCATGTAGTATCAAGTTAAGCAGGATTCAATTTTTTTATAAAAAATCCTAGAGCTATACTAGTACTACCGGTAATATAGTACAGAGTGCGGCAGCAAAACTTCCTTTTTTTAAACGTGAATAAAACTCTTTGTATGGATCAGAAAGTTTGTATTTATTTTTTGTAATGTAGACACATAATATAAAGTTTTGTTCAAATTTGTTTTGGAAATCAAATCAGGTAGGTGACGTCCCCCATTCACCATAAGTCAAGTAAACCGATTTCTGGCGTTTTCATAACTCCTGCCAGCATTACAGGCGTTATATTGGCAATTTCCTCCCTGATATTGGTTTTCAAATCTTGTAGGGTAATTGGAAGGTTCACATAAACAAGGAATTTCAAAAACCCCCAAAGAAAAAAATCACAAGGATTAAAATCGGGAGATCGGGCTGACTACTTCAAATCGATCCTAATTGAGATGAGGCGTCGTAGAAAGTGTTCCCTCAATTGAAGTCACGTTCAGAAAGTACCTGTACAACTGCTATCTTGTATAGATGGAAATGAAGATTATCATGAAGAATTCGTCTCACAGAACGATCGGAATGTCCAAGAGCAGACGCATGTTTGCGCGCAGAACGCTGTGGTGATCGCAACAATTGAAACTCTCACTGCCTCAATGTTCTCAGGTGACCTAATGGGCCGGGGGACTTCAGTTCTTCGACTTGTCGCACTTACAGTATGTCTGAACGTAGTGACCCACGTAACAATTGATTTTCGGAATTGGACAGTAGCCAAAGGGGCTAGATTAAAGTTATTTCGAAATGAGCGAGGGGTTGTTATCACAGAACATCCGCTCGAAAAATGTCTCAACGTCAGATTCACGCTTCTCATTGTTCCAATGCATGATGGCGACTGAACTAGTCGGGAAGAAAACCTTATGGTCTGGCTTCTCTAACGAGACCAAATTTTCTCTACTACGACGACATCAGCTGACTGAATGGCGATCACTTTAAAAAAAGGAAGTTTCGCTGCCGCACTGGTACTAATATAGTAGATTTGAAATGATGAGCTGGTTTATGTTGAATACCTAATGAGTTGACACTGATCATCTTATGAGTTTATTTATCATTATATTATAAGGCTGATCACTAACGGTAGGACATGCATGATGCACATATCGATATAATTGTTGTGTCATCACAGTGAAAGGCTTCGGGCAAAATTTTTTGAGGTGAGGTTTTTGTATCTCCGATTTTTTGTTTGTTTTTTCTTCTCTGCTCTATTTGAGGTTCAATTATAGTTGTATCATTATAATTAGTAATTTTCCAGTGGTTTATTTATTGTTATTGGTTGTTTATTTTATGTTAGAAACCTCTCACTGATGTCAAAACATGCATGATGAACATGTGTGAGTGTGCATGATAAACATGCAATGCATGTACTTAGTGGCCAGACTAAGAACAGTATAAGTAGTGAATGTTCATAGTTGTAAAGATAATATATTATTTGATGAGATAATACTGTGTGTTTTTTAGAGGATAAGGCAAGACCTTTTAGTCAAAACAAGACAAGATATGATCAGACACGTTTAGTCACAATACTTCACATAGTTGCTTATGAAGACATGTTTAAATGCAATGACTAATCAGTGTGTGTTGCGTCATAAGCAGCAATGTGAAGTATCGTGACTAAAATGTCTGATCATGTCTTGATTAACTGGTGTGCTTCTAGCCTAACTGATAAGTTGAAGAGTGAGTCACTTATAACTAGAGAAAATGTGAACAAACCTGCCAGACGGACCCTGCAGTCTAACCCTGAGTAGACCACTATGCAAAGCGTGCAGGAAAATGACGAAGCAGTCCTGACTTCTCGGCAAATGACCTTGAGACTCGGGCTCCAGTCCTGTGCTGATGTAGGGCATCATGTCAACTGCAAACATAATTACAATTAATAAAACATATTATACAATTGAACTTGAACGTTTTACAGTTGAAACATAACCTATTTTTGGACAATTTATTAATTTATCAAAATTTGGGAATGGAATAGATTTGGGCCAAGCCTGTTGTTCCTTCCTAATCATATTTATATGAGTTGTGATTCTGTCCACGAATAAATAAATACATAAATAATAATGACACTTAATTGGATAAATACCAGAAACTAGTCATGTTTCAGAGGAAATAAAAAGGGTAATAGTAATTCTATGCAATAGAACTTTTAAGTAGCCCTATTGAAATAATAAATAAATAACAATTTTTAAATTTAACTTTTTTAACTGTTTGTGATTGATTGGATTCATTCTAAAAATATTTTGAAATCTGTGTTTCTTGCTTGTTTTGTATTGTAAATTGGAGTATGACTCAGAAACATAGAAGTGGTTTATAACCTAGCTACATTTAGATTGAATTGGAACCGTTTTGGGCTTTAGTACGTGGTACTTTTCTAGGAAATATAGGGTTCTCAAATAAATAAATGAATTTAAAGCTTGGAATAGCAACGGCCTTATGGGGACCAGGGACCAAGCTTTTTTCTTGCAATATCTCATTCTATCTCATCGTTAAACCGAAACTTTTTAATCTTCAGTAATAAGAAATTCAAAGAGAGGCTGCATTCCAAAGGGAAGAGAGAACAAGATTAAGGTGAGAAGATAAAGTGAGAGACGATCTCCAAGAACTGGGATGTAGAAGGAGGAGACAAAAGACAGAGGACCAAGAAGCGTGGAGAGCTGTAGTGGAGGCGTCCAAGGACTGTCGTCTGACTCACTCACTCGGAAAAAACTACCGGACCAAAAACATTCAAATTTGGTAGGTATGTTCAGTTGGCCCTTTAGAGGCACACTAAGAACGGATTTGGAAAAATTTCCAAAGATACGCCCAAAATCTGCGTTTTTCCAGCGTTTTTTTAGCGTTTTCTCAGCTTTATCGAGAACAAATAAGCAGAAAATGTTCAAATTTTAAGCTCAGCTAGGGTGTAATAATGTTGTGTTAGAAGGAATTTGAAATAACGTGACTAAAATGTCTGATCATGTCTTGACTAACTGGTGTGCGCCTAGCCTAAGGCTGGTCACACACCGATTAGTCAAGACAAGACTAGTCACGATTAGTCACAATACTTCACATAGTTGCTTATGAAGCAACACTCACCGATTAGTCATTGCAATTAGACATGTCTTCATAAGCAACTATGTGAAGTATTGTGACTAAACGTGTCTTGTCTGGTCTCGACTAACTGGTGTGCGCCCAGCTTAACTGAGAAGTTGAAGAGTGAGCCACTTATAACTAGAGAAAATGTGAACAAACCTGCCAGACGGACCCTGCAGTCTAACCCTGAGTAAACCACTATGCAAAGCGTGCAGGAAAATGACGAAGCAGTCCTGACTTCTCGGCAAATGACCTTGAGACTCGGGCTCCAGTCCTGTGCTGATGTAGGGCATCATGTCAACTGCAAACATAATTACAATTAATAAAACATATTATACAATTGAACTTGAACGTTTTACAGTTGAAACATAACCTATTTTTGGACAATTTATTAATTTATCAAAATTTCGGAATGGAATAGATTTGGGCCAAGCCTGTTGTTCCTTCCTAATCATATTTATATGAGTTGTGATTCTGTCCACGAATAAATAAATAATAATGACACTTAATTGGATAAATACCAGAAACTAGTCATGTTTCAGAGGAAATAAAAAGGGTACGGTAATAGTAATTCTATGCAATAGAACTTTTAAGTAGACCTATTGAAATAATAAATAACAATTTTTCAATTTAACTTTTTTAACTGTTTGTGATTGATTGAATTCATTCTAAAAATATTTTGAAATCTGTGTTTCTTGCTTGTTTTGTATTGTAAATTGGAGTATGACTCTAAAACATGGAAGTGGTTTATAACCTATAGTGAGGTCCACGTTATAATGGCAGTGGATAAAGATAGAAGAATAGCAATGCCGATTCTCTGCATTAATTAATTTTATTTCTACACTGTCAAAAACATAATTGGCATGGTTGTGGACCTAGAAAAGGATAGTACCACCGGCTTTGTCGAATGATAAACATGGATAGCAAAACCAAAGTTGATCAAATACTGTCATTATAACGTGAACCTCACTATAGCTACATTTAGATTGAATTGGAACCGTTTTAGGCTTTAGTACGTGGTACTTTTCTAGAAAATATAAGGTTCTCAAATAAATAAATGAATTTAAAGCTTGAAATAGCAGCGGCCTTATGGGGACCAGGGACCAAGCTTTTTTCTTGCAATATCTCATTCTATCTCATCGTTAAACCGAAACTTTTTAATCTTCAGTAATAAGAAATTCAAAGAGAGGCTGCATTCCAAAGGGAAGAGAGAACAAGATAAAGGTGAGAAGATAAAGTGAGAGACGATCTCCAAGAACTGGGATGTAGAAGGAGGAGACAAAAGACAGAGGACCAAGAAGCGTGGAGAGCTGTAGTGGAGGCGTCCAAGGACTGTCGTCTGACTCACTCACTCGGAAAAAACTACCGGACCAAAAACGTTCAAATTTGGTAGGTATGTTCAGTTGACCCTTTAGAGGCGCACTAAGAACGGAATTGGAAAATTTTCCAAGTATCTACGCCCAAAATCTGCGTTTTTCCAGCGTTTTTTAACGTTTTCTCAGCTTTATCGAGAACAAATGAACAGGAAATGTTCAAATTTTTAGCTCAGCTAGGGTGTAATAATGTAACAAAGATACGCTCAAAATTAGCGTTTTTCCAGCGGTTTTTCGCTTTTTCTCAGATTTATCGAGAACCAACAGAAATTGTTCAAATTTAGTACAGAAGCTAAGCTAGGGTGTAATAATGTTGTGTTAGAAGGAATTTGAAATAACGCCAAAGATACGCCCAAAATCTGCGTTTTCCAGCGTTTTTTTGCGCTTTGAATCGAGCGAGAAAGTACTTTGATTTTATGATGGAATGAAGCATGCTCAAATGAAAAATACAGGCGAGCTAAGCGAGCCCGCTGATCTCATTTTTGGACGATCCAGTCGTGGGTCCAGAGAGCGGAGCCCCCTGGCTAGACGGATATGGCGAGCGAAACGAGCCAGACGGCTAGTTCAAATTGATAAAAACAATATAAGAACTTTTAGTACCCTTTTATTAAAAACTTTAAAATATTTTAACGACTAGTTTCAATGGTCGAAACGAGTTGTTAAAATATTTTTAAGCTTTTAATAAAAGGGTACTACAAGTTTTTATATTGTTTTTATTAATTTAAAAAAATATAATACATTAATTTTCATTTATTCCAATAGGGCAACTTGAAAGTATTCATTTCATCCTTGAATATCCATTTTGACACTTGATGATGGCGTCTTTGGCCGAAAGGAACTAGTGTATAAAATAAGATGAGAGAATGGTATACTAGTAATTGCTCTATGAAATGATAAATTAGTTATAAACGTTTTTTATAATATGGAAATGTGTAATCTAATTTAGAGCATCTCACCTAAAGGAAAATGCAGATGATCTTCGAAGCTTTCCAGCCATACAACTAGCACAGGGGTGGGGGGATGTCTTCGACTCCATTTCTCCTTGGAACCATCCAGTTCCAGGCTCATATTGCGAGGCTTATCCCCTGATACACTGACACTGCGTTCAAACCAGGCACCTCCTATACAACAAACGACCAATAATCAGTCTATCAATCAATAAATCCATCCATCATCAATATAAATGATAAAATGATCTGATAATATTTATAATATGATCAGTGATTGAATTAATACAGTATTTTCACAAATGAATGAAAAATAAGTGAATATGAGATTCTTGAAATAATTTACAAGTACGATATGCCCCGATCATTCAAGCGCTATGCTTTTTGAAGGTGTATTTTAAATCCTATACTATTTAATCGAACAATTTCTGTTTAGATATTTAGATGTTTATATATCTGCATGTGACCGGATCTCGAAAACGGCTCCAACGATTCTCACGAAATTTGGAACAAAGTAGGTTTATGATATGAAAATTCGATCGCACTAGGTCTCAACCCTGGGATAACTCGCTGAAGGACATTAAGAGGATGAATACGTCCTTGGAAAAACAGCTGGAAATTTTGTCGTCTGTCGATACCGTAATGGAAATGAGTGAGCGAGTGCATGTGTGAATGAATGCATGAGCTGATCTCACAAGAGGAATAATCCAGCAAGAAAATCTTATTTTTGTTTATTTCTCTTTTTTTAGAAAACAAGTTTACTTTATGCTTTATGCTGTTATTGTGGAATAGTAAATAGTATATTAACAAATATTATTATTAATATATCATTCTAAATCGAATTCATAGTATATCTATTTTTAATTGATGATATATTTGTTTTTTGAAGTGTGAATGAATTGTTATTTTTATGAGTGATAGTGGCTTAACCTAGATTTTGAATTGGACTGTAGTATAAAATTTGAAAAGGGACAGTTTTGTGCATAAGCCTGTTGTACCTCCTCATATAGCTGTAAAAATAATTGTATGACTGAAAAAACGAATAAATAAATATAAACTTTTGTTATTCTTTATTGATTCTTTATTGATTGATATAATAAGTATACATCATATAAATGATAGGGAGAGGAAAAATAAGGTAACCTTGTGCTATTCCTCTCCCCAATTTAGATATAGGTTACACATAGTCCGAAATAGGTTAAGTCTTGTAGCTCTTCACTTCGCAAAATTTTCAGACCACTAATATGTTCACAAAGTAAATTTTCAAATTTAGATGCTTCAAAACAAAAAATAGAACAGATATTTCACATTATTATTACTTGAATAGAGAAGATTCATGTATTAAAGAAATAATTTTGAAAAAGAACCGAAAAAACAAACTTAATTGTTATAAATTTTCTATGCTTTTACACTCCAGAGCAAAGCTCGGTCCCCCGATATTTTATTGATTTATCATACAAATCAACAGACACAATAAAATATAAACTGGATATTGGAAACAACATATACTATATTGTCTGTGTTTGGGAGCAGTTCTTCAAGTTATAAGCTTTCTAGCTCTTCAAGCTATAAGCTGTGTTTCAAGTTGTTCATATTATTAGCTATGTTAAGAGACTGTACAATATAGACCAGGAAAAAAACATAATATTTATTTTGTCAAACTATTGACTCTGGATCACTGCAAACCTATTGTCGAGCTACAAATGAAGACTATACTTAATTCTTACTCATTTGGGGCTTGTGACATTCTCTTTAAAAAAATCCAGATATGACGTCAATCAAGATGTACACAAAAATGATATGAGGAAATTAATTCTGAGTTCTGCGGGCACTTTCGGCCCTAGGGTGGTGAAGAAAACATTGTTGGGCAACCAGCTGATCTCGTCAGAAACTGATTTCTTTCGATCTCCATATATGAGGTCCTAAAACATTAATAATAATTAATAATAACTAATAATTATTTATTCGATACAAACATATTATGTTCTAGTGTGGCAAAAAAACTTGATTTGATTTGATTGACATTCATACTTACTTGAACTATCTGTTTGGAAGTCTTTCTCTGTATGCTTCTTGACATTGCTGAGTGTCGGCACAACGAATGCTATTTCCGAACTAACATCGGCCCAGTAGATCACATGAGAGTTTCCATTGTAAAGGCTGCCACCATGTTGGCCGTGGTCTTCCAAATCTGAAAATACAACAATAATAGATTAGAAGTAAGAACAGAATAGAATAGATTTTATTCCTTTAAGCATATAGATTACACAATCGGAAACATCACAATGTTCAAAACATACAATAATAAAAAACAATCAAAAACACTGACTATCATATGATTCAGCTCATACATAAATAATGTTACAAACATATATATATATATAATATATATATATATATAATATATATATATATATATATATATATATAATTCAAATATATTCTCATACACTAAAATTATTGCCAACCTAATATTAATACATTATGGAACGTATATTTAAAAATAATTACTAATTACATCCCTATCCATATCAAAAAATTCCGACAGTGAGTTAGATGATTTTCTGTCAAGAGAGTTTTCAATGTACGTTTAGACAAAGGAGCAGACATGGTTCTCACTGAAGCAGGAAACTTATTGAAGATTCTCAAAGAAATTAGCTTCGAATTCATCTGCACTCTCCTCAGCCTAGTATTAAGCCTCGATTACACGGGGCTAGTTTACTCGCCGACTCGCCGGCTAGTGAAAAGCCAGCGAGTCGGCGAGTGCGCTAGTGGTCGATTTCACGTAGCTAGCGCCAGTCGCTCACTCGCTCACTCTCCAACTAGTTAGTTGCGGAGTTGTTGTGACACGTGTTTGTGTGAAAATGAAGTGGAATGGCAGTGATATTGCTAAGTTTCTTGTACTTTACCGTGAATATCCTTTATTGTGGAATATAAAGGACAAAGACTACACAAATAAAACTTTGAAGGAGGAAAATGTAAAACGTTTAATGTCTGATCTTGATGAGCACAACTTATTGAGAGGAATGGATGTTAAAAAACTGAAGGTCAAAATTAAGACAGTAAAAGATGTGTATAGGCAAGAACTACAAAAAATAGAGAAGAGTAAAAAAGTGACTGTGGCAAAGATGAAGTTTACACGCCAAAACTGAGCTGGTTCAAAGACGCAAATTACCTGAGTGAGGAGACTTCAACAAGAAAAAGCATATCAAACAGGTCACTTGCCGCTTTTAAAACTAGCAAATCACTTTACACACGGCTAGTTTACTAGCAAGCTCGCTCAAACGCTGGCTAGTAGCGAGTAAAGTTGACCGGTCTTCTACTTTTTCTTCAGCTTTTTTACTCGCCGGCTAGTAGCCAGCGAGTCGGCTAGTATGGGTTTACACGGGGCGAGTTTACTAGCTACTAGCCAACTAGCCGGCGAGTAGCGAGTAAACTCGCCCCGTGTAATCGAGCCTTAAGGAACATCAATTTGCTGCCTATTTCTTGTATCATACTGATGAAAGTCCTCCCTACATGGAAATGATTCAATATTTTTCTCACATTCAGTGACAGCAAAAAGAGAAATAAGCTATAAACAGTCATTATTTCTTGGTCAATGAACAACGGTTTGCAGTGGTCCAGGTAGTTAGCATCAGAAATAATTCTAACTGCCCTTTTCTGAATCAGCTGTCTGAAGAACTGTCACTAAGGAATAATAATATTATTGAATACATGGTACGATAACATAATGCAATATCAATGGGATAATACTTTATTGAACACAGTGTATAAATACAGACGAATAAAGCCAGACAAGGAACGTCCCCAGGTGTTCGAATGTTGAATGTTGAAAAAAACACACACACAGACGTCTGTTTGTGCATGTCTGCTCATAGATGTTTGATTTTTTCTTCATCTATCTGCTGATGTGTGCCACAAACAATACACGTATGCTTTTCATCAGCTAAGCATGCCATGCTTACTACCATAGAGAAACAATAGCAGAAGTTATAATAGCATAACTTACGCTATAGTTTCTCTATGTTATTACGCATATATTTAAGGTGACAGCAAGAAACAGATATGATAAGCATCGCATCAACTGATGAAAAGCATACGTGTATTGTTTGTGGCGCCTACAGACTAACAGTTGTTCAGATTATATTGTATTATAGTAACAGAATTGATTTTTTCCCATGTGGTAAGTCGAAGGATGGGAACGAAAGTCATTGTCTGGATCGTTGAAAACTTTTTCTTTGACATCAGTAATATATTGTAATTTATTTTTTCACTATTAGCACCCTTGGTTTCTTTTATGTTTCATGTTAGCTTGATTTTGTTTTGAATTGATGCTCTCACTCAGCAGACAGGAATTTTTCCTTTGCTGGGTGATGCCAATAGTGTATTTAATTGTATTTAAATACAAATTCGGACGAGAAACAGTTATAATAATTATATTATAATTAATAATATTAATGAATAATTGTTTATCTTACTGAAAACGCAAAACTGACCGGCATTCGTTTGTGTGGGCGTTATCTTCCAGCTGGTTTCCAGCTGGCCAGTCCAGCCCGGGTGTTGGCCCACTGTCACAGGCCAACCCAGAGACAGAAGCATCTCGAGGAAATGCGGCGATACTGTTGAGTCGGATATCTGTCCGAAAACAAACAACCAAATTTCAACATTCTCTAAGTTTAAATCTAATGTATGAAACACAATATTCCACTCTCAAGTAGATTATCGTAATCATTCTATTTTTTATCGTCGATCATAATCGGTCGAAAAATATGAAATCAAATCTCGAGATTTTCCAAAACCAAATCCAATGTATTGTAATGGGCTCAACATGGGCCGCGTCTTCGAGAGACGTATTCGGGTTACGGAATGTTGGAAAAAGGAATAAACACCTTTTAGAAAGAAAATTAAATAGTTCTTTTAATTACGATACCTCTGGTCATGGTGTTTACACTTGGCACCTCTACGGTCACTTCTCGCTGGGTGATCGCCGTCCATGAGGCGGAGCGTCGGGGTGGAGAGTCGTGCACTGAATAGATATTACTACTACTTGATTCACGGTCAGAATGCGAATGTCAAAAAGTGTCGATTCTCCCTTGAGGAAAACTTATCAAAAACTCTCTCCACTCCCACGATACGAGTGTCTCTCTCCTGAAGGGAGAGAGAGAACTCGCGTCCTCTCTACATCCACTACTTTACAACCACTAAATTATCTTTATTTAACTCTCTATATTGATTATCTTAATCGTTTTATTTTTTATCCTTGATTATGATATATGTCGAGAAATATAGAATCAAATTTAACTACAGTATACAACAATTTATTAACCCAATCAGCCAATCGAAGAGCTTCCTGCCCTGCCGACTCTAAAATTGGCTTCAGAAACGCCTAGTATAGTCTCGCCCTAAGAAAAGTGACAATCAAACCGTCTGTTATAGGAATATAGTTATTGGTAGAACCGAACTGCATTATATAACCGACGAAGCAATAATTAAATGATGACATGAATGGAGGTTCCAAATATGTACTATACTCTGAGGTGCACTCAATCATACGTGATAAAAAAATGAAAAAGAAAGATACACTGATATTATTAATACCACTATATTAGTGTAATTATACCAAGAATATTAATTGAATATAAGTATTGGTAAAAGATAAAAATAAAAATACACTTATATTGTTTATATAACTATATTAGAGGTATTGAGGAAAAGTACCGCAATATCTCTCTTTATACAATTTAATGATTCTACTGGATGCGTTAAAAATGGATGATACGTCCAGAGAGCAATGGTTTGATTGTACTTTATGTGAATGAGAAGAAGTCAATGTTTGATGAAATTCAATTGTGATGAGAGAAAACAGACTGAAAAGATAATACTTGTGCTTTGTAATGAGACTCACCACATTGGAGAGAATGTGATCAGCCTGTTTCTGTCCTGCTCTGACATAGAACACGTGACAAGTGTCGCAAGTTCTCGAGCCGATTGTGTCCAACGCGGCCAGATCCGAACAGAAGCTAGAGCTCGATGTGTCCAGGGCTACTAGCGGTGGAACTGATGTCGGCTGAAAAGGAATAAGAAATTTGTCAATCTAGGTTTTGGTTTTTATTAGTATTTATTGTTTTTTGAAGGGACGGATTCAAGGATCCAAAGGTTCAAAGAACCCCACACGTAAACGGAAGCTTATTGTGTCCCCAAGTAGTATGTTAGTTAGGCAAACCAATACCTGTGTCCTTTACAAGAACCAGGAGTTTTTCCCTAAGCTAACATCCCATTCATCACCTGGTTGCTTGTCGCAATCCAGTGTAATATGCTTGGCAGTCTCTTCAGACTGATTAGTCCTCGTGACCTAAGTGAGTTCCACTCCTGGTCTTCTTTGAAGGTCCTTCCGCTGAGGTTTTGGTTTAGTAGTCATTTAATACTTATAATAATTTCGCAGAGAAGGGACTAACACCAAACAAAGCCCATGACCGAGACTCCTAGGTTATACTGTAAGATAAGTACCATGTTACAAACTTTGTGACTGTTCAACTTTGTGGAGGAAATAAACATTTGAAATAAATTAAATTTAGTACTGATTTAACGAATCTATTCAATAAACAATTTCTAACCTGCGTATTATCGAGCCGCGACAAAAAGCCGAAATGCGACAGAAAGAGTCGCGCGGTCTGAAACTCGTGACAGAGAGGCGGCGGCGTGCACTCAGCATCGGTGTCATGCTGTCGCGCGACTGTCGCTTTGTTGCGCGCTACACTGTCGCTCGTGTCGCTCCGCTCGGCCACCGACTGTCGCTCAATGAGGCGCGACAACTCGTTCAGCTCGCCGCTCGGGTCGTCCATTAGCAGCGAGTCCAGTTCGGGGATTGAACGGTCGCTGCAAACCACACATTGATTGATAGATGATTGATTTGTCACAAGCTACACCCAAAAACTATCTTGGCAGAATATTGAACTGCATAAAAAGGCAATCAGAACAATTTTTCAGGCTAATCAAATGGAGCATTGAAAGCCGTTATAATTATTCCTCATAAATTACAAAAGAAATCAATAAACTATACAATATACAAAACAATAATGAAATTATTCTACAAAATAAAACTTTAGGAGCTACTTCTCCAAAAGAGCCATATTTGTTCAGAATAAGATCACACTGTTCTAACAACATATATATTATGGAAGTTATAATACTGTCTGGGAATTCGAACCGACCTCTGAGATCCAATTGTTAACATGAACACGAGAAACAAAAATAATATAAATCTTCCTCAACATCGACTGAACAAACATAAAAATTCTCCAATATATGCGGGATCGCTGCCCTTTAACCTTCTCCTACCTTGATTTAAATCCATAGATAGCAAAAGTAGTCTGTTTAAGTCGAAATATAAATAAACATGAAGCACCAAATTGAGAAGAAGCACCATCTATTACGAAAACCTTACTATTCACAATTTTTGAATATGTTCAAAATCATACTTTTCAGCATTAGAGATATTCCTATCGAAGTTTAAGCGCTATGATCAGATGATCATACTTTCTTCACCTCACGACACCATATTATTAATTAAACACTAATTTGGCATTCCCCAGTCAAAGACTGTGACGAAACTAGAGAAAGTCAGTTTTATAGAGACCTGTTGCATTACAATACATTATTCCATCCAGTACTGTAATAATACAAAATATTATCAATTGATAGATTCACTGAAGATTGTCATGGATTTCAGATTTAAAAAGCGTGACATTAAAAGTTTGATTCTATTAAAAGAAATGCTGACAGTTTGAAGCGACTCACACTTTGCACTGTGGTATCCTCTCGACGGCGTCGGGGAAGTGTTTGGGAGTCCTCGGGGGAGCCCGTACGGTGCCCGCATCGTGCATTGGCACAGGCCTGCCAGGGCTGCCACCCACGTGCCTGCACTTGCTGCCACCTGACTTGTGCCGCGGCAAGTGACGCAGCTGCAGCGTCCACGCGTGCCGGCCGAAAGCGCCCCGGATCAGCACCGTCACTGTTGGTTGCGGATCTGAAAAAGTAGAATAAAATTAAATAAAATATTCAAATTCAAATAGAACAATGATTCATCTGTGATCGATACAATGTATTTACACAGTTTGAATTTACTTCTAAGGTCAACTACTTATCGTTCACCATACTTTTTCGACTAACAGGCGGTCGGTACGGTTTCAGTTCGTCAAGATCCTATTTATCAGGTTCAAGAAGTACCTATTTTGAGCATTTCGTGAGATACTGAAACAAATAAGAACTATAGTAATAATAAGAAACTAATGTTGGTTAAGTACCTAATTTGACCATTTTTCATGGGATACTGAAACAAAAAAGAAGTATATCTGTTCATTTTCTCAAGTTTCATGGGATCAAGTTTTGTTGCAGGCTTAACTACAGTAAGTTGCAAAGTGCACACTAGAGGGAGGGTCTCAGTTCGTAAAGTTCTCAGCTCATCAAGAATCTATTTGGCCATTTCTTTGATATACCGGTACTGAAACAAATGGGAAGTTGAGCCATTCAGTTCATCAAGTTTTCGTTGCAGGCTGATACACAGTCAAGAGTCAGCTACATCGTTGTACATTAGTTTACTTAATTAAAGGTTGGAGAACTTAATTAAAGGTTGGGTCAAGTTTAATGGTTAGGTTTTTGCTTTTAAATAGCAATATGTTGGAATTATTCAGAATGTTTTATAATATTTCAGAATGTAAATTACGACACTGTATCTACTGGACTTCCTGAAAGCAACAGGAAATCGACGAATTGAAAAGTTGACGTACAGATGCTGTCTGGCTGATTCTTTATTAAGTTAACTGAGATCTTGATGAAGATCTCAATAGAAAAATCATTCATCCATGATCGATGTATCTACGCAGTTTTAATCTACTTCTAAGGCCATCCACTGACGTAAGGTTTCACCGGACGGACATCTACGACTGACAGGTGAACAGTCTCCCATAAGAACATACAGCTGACCTACAAGTGTCCACAAACTTCTGCACACCTGGGTAGGTAGTGACTGGCACCGCAGCTAGTGGAAGCTACTAGTGTACCTATGGGCAGCGTGCTTTAGGATTAGTGATTATTCATCTATTTCATTTGAATACAAAGCACAACTCATATACAATGATTTCTTATTTACAAATTTCATCAAATCAAACAACTAAATAATCTAAGAATAACAAAGCTAATCTACTACTCATATGCTCAATCTGCATTACAGTATGGCATTCGTGCTTGGGGGGTGCTTTGAATGCACATTAAAAAAAAAAAATTATCCAAAAACACCAATTTTTTATCCAAAACTATTTTAGGTAAACCTCGTCTTTATCCAACTAAATATTTATTCAAAGAGTTTTAAGTGTTAACTGTCCGTCAATTATAATATTGAAGACCTCATAATTTTCATTAGAAATAATAAAGATATGTTTCTATTCCGTGAATCAAACCTCAATTTACGACTTTCCAGAAATAGGTTTGAAAATATAAGAATGGATCTTAATGTTTGCCGGAGACAATACTTTTACCTAGCTAATAAGTTAATCAGTAAAATTCCAGATTACCTTATGGAGCATATTAATCGAAATTCTGTTACATTGATTAAAAAAAGAACTATTGAATGGATAATTACCAGTAAAATCGAGGACATACTTTTTGAGTGACTCTTATCTTTGTTTCAATAGTATGTTCGCCATCTCTCTTTCTTCCTCTTTTTCTTCTTTCTCTCTTTCTTTCACCCTTATTCCACTTATTCATTATTAATGTTATATAATTTCTTATTTCTATTTATAATATCTTTTGTAATATGACTCATATAAAATTTGTATTAGCAACTCTCACCTGCGCACGGGTTTTTCCTTGCAGGTGATTGGCTTCTTATATTTTTGCTGAAAGTTTTTTTTTGTATATTTATTGTCGTTGAAGAACCAATAAAGAATTTTTTATTTGATGATGATGATTGGGAGCTGACAACAGGCTAAACCTAAAACCGTCCCTCTTTCGAATTTTTAGGGCTATCGAATGATTGACAAGGAAACGTTAATCGAATACTGCCATTATAACGTGGACCTCACTATAATGAATAAATAGCTGACCTTGATCATTTCCAAGCGGTTCCTCGAGCAGCGCTAGGACAGTGGAGTTCTCGAGCACAAAGTAGCGGAACTTGGCAACAGCTGACTGCTGACTGAGCTGATGGGAGGCCGAGTTGCATTGCTTGGCCAGCGCCACCTCGTCCAGTAGACAGGACAGCGACTCGGCGCCACATGGCGAGGGCATGTAACCCACCTAACAAAATCAAAATACACAATCACTTAATAAAACAATATAAAAATCTTAAAGCGCCCTTTATTTAAAAAAAAATCTTTGAAATAAAGTTTAAAATTGTTTTATTAATTTAAAAAGTAGCCCATGTGAATTAAGTGTTTTTACAATCACTTAATTATCAACCATTTATCATCATACTATATTATAAAATTGAGTTATCAAATTAACATGGACGGGATAAGAAATACAAGTTTAACGCATCATCTTGTCTGAACTAATTTTGCCATGAAGATTCTGAATTCATCGAGGATGGATGAAGTAGTATCTCCACGTTCATTAATCAAATCCTACTGTATTATATTAAGCGAGCAATTTCTGTATGTCTGTTTAAATCTGATTAAATCTGTCTTTTATATCTGGTTATTTATGTTGAACGGATCTCGAAAACGGCTCTAACGGTTTTCACGAAATTTGGAACATAGTAGGTTTATGATATAAAAATTAGATTGCACTATGTCTCATCCCTGGGAAAACTCGCTGAAGGACATTAGAAGGATAATTCATCCTTGGAAGAACAGATGATAATTTCGTCGGCTGTCGATAACAGAAGATGCGTGTGCCTGTGTGGGAGATCAGCTGTGTAATCATTTAATCAGCTTACCGTATCTCGCGCAAAATATTATCTAGAAATTTCAATAGATTCTATCAAAATAATTTGATTTGTTGACATGACATGGTTTATCACTTTAAATTAGAGTATATCATGATATTCAAAGTTGTTCATTATTTTACAGTTTTAAGTGATCAGTAAGTGTTATTTTGTTATTCAATTTGGTTTGTAAACAATCTAAATTAGAACTTTTCTATTTTTAAATATGTTGACTGAAAATTGTACCTGAATTGAAGTGTATGAAACATAACCTACTTTTTGGACCATTTATAGTGTATAAATCAAAATTCGGGGAAGAAAGAGTTTTGGGCTGTGCCTGTTTGTCCTTCCCCAATCATTTTGAAGAATTATGTTCTGTTTATCAATAATTAAATAACGTGCGAAGCTCGGTGCCCCGATATTAATTATAATTTTAATAATTGGAACAAATTTATTCAATTTGTGATACAAAGTATAATTGACGATAAAAGCCCGAACCTATAGTGTGACTTCCAGTGAAGCCGAACAATTGAATACAGTTCGGTGCAAAATTTTCATTCTTTTCGATTCTCAATCAATTAAATTCTAAATTTTGGTTTGCATATCTCTGGACTTTTTGATTCAAAGTGAAGCAACATAACCTACGTTTTAGACATACTTCTATCAACATTCGGAGAGGGATCCGTTTTGGGCTACGTCTGTAGCTCCTTTCTGATCATGTATTTGATTTGTGTATTATAAAATGTAAATAAATAATGTTCGAGTAATGTTCAATTCCTAAGTGACGGCTCTAGGTACGAAGCTACAGCAGCTCTAGCGGCTATAGTTTATTACTGTATAATATAGTAGGTTATAGTCGATGTTTACACACTACAATAATATACTATAGCCAATAATAAAGCGCGGCGATGCTTGAGGTTTTTACTGCGGATGATGCCAAGATGAGAATTTTGCGTGGGTGATGAAAAGTGTAAATCATTAAAACACAGAACAATGAAAGTGTAGTAAAAATAAAAATTGAATAAATAGTTACCTGCTCAAGGATGACACTTAGCAGAAATTCGGCTGCATCTCTGACACGCATTGAGACTGGTTTCAGCTCTTTCTCATCCTTCAGCTTGATTTTTTCTCCTGGTTTACCCTGTACAACAAAAATAAATTGTTCATTCAACTTTTTAAAAATTATCATTTATACTTGAATCACACAGAGAATATATGAAAGATTAGAAGAATCGAAAAGAAAAAGAAGAGGAATCAAGAGCACAAGAAAGAGGAAAATGAGTAAGAAGAAAAGAGAAGAAGAGGAAGGAAGAAAAACGGAAAAAGGAAAAGAGGGAGATATTGCTCAAAAAAGTGATAATAATGCTGATCAAAAACGTGACAGTAATAATGGTCTATAGTGAGGTCCAAGTTATAATAATAGTGGAGAAACAACGTTGCCGATTTTAAATCTGATACCGGTATAATACGAATATATATAGATCTATAGCGTCTCTGTAGTGAACGAAATGAAATCAGATTGAATGGAAAATTGGCAATAATGTAGTTGATTTTTACTTGTTAATACGATCCTATTATAAAGTAAAGATAGCACAAGAAGATATCCCATGGTTTAGGGTGTTTATGTTCTAATTTTCAATGTGATCTCAAACCGATATTCCACGTAGTTCTTTTTCGTGAATCTATGTGACGCTTGTAGTCTCTTATACTGTGCCGTTTGACACTCTCAGTAATAAAACAGTAGTGATGGACAGTAGTCAATAGTAGGCTAATCAGCTTGAGTTAACAAAATATCGGTTTTACTTGGAATTTGGAAGCTAAACGACCTATACCATGCGATATATTTTTATGCTAACTTTTCTCTTTGGTTTCTCCACAAATGATTCAGTAACTCATGGTACAGTATCAACACAATATGATACAGTATCATCAACTTGATACACAACACCAACTACTACGACTATAGGCTTCAGTGAAATTTGGAACATGAACGCCCTAACCGTGGAATATCGTCTTATGTTATCTTTTCTCTATGGTATCACCATAAATGATACAGTATCACCACACATTGTACAGTATCACCACAAAGCCACTTGATTGATCAATTGTGATTGAAAAATGATACAGTATCACCACAAGATGATACAGTATCAACACACATGATACAATATCAACACAGAATAATACCGTATCATCTGAACTTGATACACAACCTGTCAAAATTTGATACAATACTTCCAAACTGAATGAATTCTACAAACCATGGGATATCTTCTTATGCTATCTTTTCTCTTTGGTATCACTATAAATGATACAGTATCACCCCAAAATGATACAGTATCACCACACGATACAGTATCAACACAAAATGATACAGTATCATCTCAACTAGATAAACAACACCAAAATTTGATACAAAACTTCCTAACTGGATGAATTCCACAAACCATGGGATATATTTTTACTTTCCTAGCCCTATTACCATAGGTACGGAAAGTATTGCTTTCCAAAAAAATTAAGGAACCCTAATTTCAAGTTCTCTATACGTTTCAAGGTCCCCTGAGTCCAAAAATATGATTTTTATGCAATATTTTCTCTTTTCAGACTCGCCTGTGACTTGGAGCCAGATATTCCCAACTCGACCACTTCGAAGAGGGTCTGCAGCCAGTCCTTGTCCTGCAGGATGTAGGGATGGGCCAGCAGCCAGACGGCCGCACACTGGAAGGCGGCCACTATGGTCGAGTGCAGGTCCTTGGAGTGGGCGGGCGGAGGGCGCCCGCACTGGTAGACTATGTAGTCGCAGATCCACTTCACCGCACGTTTGCACTCTAGTGCGTCTATAAATGTAACAAACACATTAAATCTAAATTCTAGTCAAAATTGAAATTACTATTAGCAGTAGGAAGTCTAGTAGGAGTCTCTCTGTGTTCAATTGAACGAGCGTTAGTGAGTTCTCACTTTTGACTCACTGAAGACCAAAGTCGTTGTCCGTCTGTGTGTATGTTCTACAGTAACTTTAGCAAGAATTGATCAATTAGTTTCAAATTTTGAACACGTATTCTTCAAACCTTTTCACAGTTCAAGTTCGTTGGACAACAAAATTGACTCACTCCTTCGTCCTTTTTCAGGATATAAGAATAACAATGAAAGTGCGTAAGAAAATAATTGTTATGATTCAGTCAGCTGAAGAATTCATTGCTTGCAATTACTACATTTTTTCCATTCATTCATAACATCAGCTGAGGCTATTTGGGAGCTATCACACCCGCTGACACATGATTCCAGCTGGTTAATATTAGATGTTGAAGCGACAGAGTAATATTTGAAGAGTAATATTTTTATTCAAATAGGATCCCCAATGAAACCTACTGTCAAATGATTCTTGTAAGAGAAATATTTTGCTGTTTTCATAATTTTCATCAACTCTGTATAATTAAAAGTTGCAGGTTTCAAAGATTACAATACAACAGTTCTTGAGCGAGTTCTTCAACCCAAGGGGTCACTAGTATAATATATTAAGTAAGTCAGGTAAGTTGTTCAGTCTCAAAACGCTATGAAAGGGGTATATCGATTGTCGGATCAAGCTCATAGTCCGGAATATAGGCTCATGCATGAATTATGAGATGGACGATGATGAGAGATGTTCAAGATATAAATAGTCGGAGTGCATTTGTTTTTATTATTTTTCCATCAATTTTCCAAATCAACAACCACGAAACAAGTTGGAGATTCCAGATTATAGCCAATATTATGTCATTTCCTTTATAATAGTATAGAACGCTATGTGGAAGCATTTAACTGGCATCACCAAAAACTCCTCTATTCCCTAATTGAAAATAGTTATCAACGAATTAGTTTTAAGGGAAATGAACGGAACATAACCTCACACAAAACCGACGAATGACTTTATTATAGAAGCATAGAATCTTTAAAAAAATAATTAGTTTTGAAATTATGTAAGTAACAGTTATTTATTGTTAAATTAACTTACTAGAGCTGAGGAAACATAAGAAGAACATGCATATAAGTTTAGTATTATGAAAAATTTACACAAAGTTAACAAATAATAGCAAATACTGAGTGTACTCAATCCTACATTATAAGTGTACATATTTACAATTTATGGAAGCAAAATAAACAAATCGGCGTACAAAAACACTCATTTTTTGAAGAAATTAAATAATAATAATATTGATTTGATTAACACACAATCATGGACAAAAAACATAAATGTAGAAATGAAATATTTGAAAATTTTAGAATAAAACACAATTATAATGATTTACAATCGACCATAAGCAGTGATAACAATAAGCATTTCGTGTTAGAAAGAAAGGGAGTATTCAGTTTGATATATTTGAAAGCAACAGCAACAAAGGTCAAGTTTGAAAATAATTTTTGAATTGAATCATTCACATACCAGTTGGTTTTTTTGCTGTAAGAAAAAAGAATAACTATATTAATTTTTACAACTATATCTTTCAATATTGAACCTTTCTAATTCATAAATATCACAAACATCAACGTAAAGAATCCAATCAATCAATTTCATTCAAATCAACACAATACAATATTCATAAAAGAAATCAAAATACAAAAAAATCACAATCAAAAATAAATTTCTAATAAAATACAAAACAGGCTTCATGGCGGGGTGTGTTGAAAAGAAAGAAAGGAGGAAAAATACCTAGCCAACTATGGTTTCCCATGTAATAGACAGGTAGAGGGTATAAAAGTAAGGAATGAAAGGTCAAGAGGAGAAGAAAAGGGAAGTATTAAGGAAGAAAATAATTTAGATTCTGTTAATTCAAATCGGAACATTAACATTTAGGATGAACTCATATCTATAACATTCAAAACCTCATATATTTTGCTTGAAACGATATTTCATAATAATGATACCAATGATAAGAGGAAAGTAATGATTGTTTAGTTTATGTTATAGTGATATTCACGTTGCAAAGTCAGTGAAAATCTTAGAACATCACAGTTGCCATTAACAAGAATTTACTATTAACAATAACACACTATAGTTTTAATAGATGCAAGTGGATAGAGTGCTTGCTCTGAGATCCTGGGTTCAAACGCACATATCACCACAAGTTTTTAACCAGGCCACTCCCGTGTTATCGGATTGGCACATTAAACTAATAAATAATCAAATTGATAAAAAAGCTTGATGTTTTGCTTTCTCTATTTACTAATTTGATTGACATTTGTGTTTTATTACAGAAATATTATTTTCAAAGTCAAATTGTATTTAGAGGACAATTCATATAATTGTAATGTATTTTATGGCGAATAAATTGATTTTGATTTTGAAAAAAAAACTGTTGGTCTGGAGTAAGACAGCTTAAATTTTATATTTATTTATTCATTTATTGTACAAAATACTACAATCATAATATAATTATGACATTGAAGGAAAGACTAGGCTGAGCCTGTACTATTTCTCTCCAAAAATTTCGATAAAAAGTTAATGTTGTCCAAAGGAAGAGGTTATAATATTTATATTATATTATATAAAATAATTATAAAAAGTTATAAACTTGAACGTTTTACAGTAGAAACATAACCTATTTTTTGGACTTTTTATTAATTTATCAAAATTTGGGAATGGAATAGATTTGGGCCAAGCCTGTTGTTCCTTCCTAATCATATTTATATGATTTGTGATTCTGTCCACGATTAAATAATTAAATAATATCACACTCTGATTCGTCACTTGATCTTTGGTCCAGGAATAATGATTTCAAGTTATATTAAAATAATAATAATGAATATTCAGACGAGGTGGGACCTTCCCGCAAGGGACTACCCACCAACAAAAGCCATACGAATTTACTTCATTTACTAACAATATTAATTAATAATTATTAATTATGAATAATCAATACTAGATCAAATACACCCGGAAAAATTTCAAACACAGTATTCTGTCGTCCTATTAACCAACAATGTCCACCAACTTTATAACGAGAATCTCATTATACAGTCCTATTCTCGAATTCAAGTGAAGAGTGCATTTCATTTCTTTAAAACAACACCGATTTAGTAATGCCATAGAGAAAAGATAGCATGATAAAATATCCCATAGTATAGATCGTTTATGTTCCAAATTTGAAGCCGATGTTTTGTTAACCCAAGTTTATTATTACTGTTTTGGCCTGATAAGAATGCAAGGAAAGCACAGTATGAGATTGTTCCAGCAATCATTTTTATAACTCAAATATGTGTAACGCTAGTTCGCCTCCATGGTGCACATTAGTTGACACTAAATGGACTAGCAAATGATGGCGGTCAAACAAACTTATGTTCTTCTGACTGAAAACTACACAGAATTTCAAAGAAATTGAGAATATACAGTGTGTATGTAGGCATTTGAGACTCATGAGCTATATATTTGTTGTGTATCTGCCATACGCTGAATATATGATTACACAATACGTGTAATTGAAGAATGTTAAGTGACACATAACCTAGCTACATTTGGACTGTTGTATAAATTAGAATTGGAACAGTTTTGGTCTTATAAGCCTGTAGTACTTTTCTGTTACTTGTGTGATTCTGAATGATTGAATAAATAAATAAATAACAGTATGAGAGCCTCAGCATCAAAAAGCTTCACTAAAAAAACTACTAGGACTATCGGCTTGAGTTAACAGTGAAATTTTGAACATAAACGCTCTATACTATGGGATATCTTCTCATGCTATCTTTTCTCTATGCACCTCTCAACTTTGTGTAGAATTACTGAGACTGAGTGAAATACATCAATTTTGAGTGAAAACTCACCAGTATCACGTATATGGACTCTAGCCAGTCCAGACAACAGTTCCAGAGCTGCCAATGATACATTCAGATCGGTTTTCCATGATGAAATCAACCGGTGGCAGACCAGATATGTTGCACGAACTAGCAACCCGTGAGCAGAATCTAGATACAACAAATTGAAAATTATTATCAATAAAACTCACTCAACTTCTCACAATTCTCTCTAAATTAAAATAAAAAAAATAACTTGTTTGAACCAAGAAAAACGTGAATTGATTGTTAGTATATTGCATAGTATATTGTTAGTATATAAAAGTATATTGCATTTGAGGGTAGGACCACATTGGATGCATATATGTGCAAGTGCACGCTTGGTTATGCATGACCAAGCACGCAGATGAGAAACAAAATCTGGAAAGACCTATAGAAACACTCACACTGAACGCGTGCACTTGTTGGTTGCGTTCAGTGTGAGAAGCTACAAACAAGTCACAACGTGTTTCAATGGCTCTTTCCAGATTTTGATTCTCGGCTCATGCATGATCTGGAGTGCTCTTGCAAATACACGCATCTAATGTGATCATACCCTGAGGCCCTTATGCACCAACTATGTTCAACGATAATCTACGATTACATGAAGGTGTGGTTGCATTAATTATGACGAGTGTTATTCAGGTTTGAACCAACAGCTGATATATCTCCGTTTAAGTCAAGATGGTGCATATGGACCTAAGATAGTGATATAGAATATACATGAGTCAATTTTCAGAAAACTATATATCATCACAGTATACATACAGTATGGAAACTCGGCTATAGTGAGGTCCACGTTATAATGACAGTATTTGATTAAAATTGGTGTTGCTATCCTTGTCTATCATTCGACAAAGCAGGTAGCATTATCCTTTTTTAGCTCCGCAATGATGCCAAATCTGTTTTTGACAATGTATAAATATAATAAATTGAGACAGAGAAACGGCAACGCTGTTCTTTTATCTTCATCTACTGTCATTATAACGTGGACCTCACTATAGTAACCTGGCGCAAAAATCCGCCATCTTGTTAGGAAGTTCCGCATTGTAATATAGTGAGGTCCATGTTATAATGGCAGTATTTGATTAACTTTGGTGTTGCTATCCTTGTCTATTATCCCACAAAACACATAGCAGTATCGTTTTCTAGCTCCACAACGTTGCCAAATAGGTTTTTAAGAATGTAGAAATATAATCAATCAAGGCAGACAAACGGCAACTCTGTTCTCCTATCTTTATCCACTGTCATTATAACGTAGACCACACTATTGGATTGATGGGAGGTTTGGATCACTTTATTGATTCGAATCAATTGATCTCGTTCACTGCCGCGAGCCAATCAGAAGACCAGGATTCGAACTTCCTAAGGTCACGTGACGTGTCTAGTATTTGTGTCATGTAAAGAGCATTGGTTGGATAGGCGTTTGATTGACAGTTTCCATTCTGTATATATTCTGCGATATCGGCACTATTTAGACATGAGAAGAATGAATTAGCACTCATAAAGTTCCATCACTCTTGAATTCTTTAAGAAACCAAATAGTTCTATCTAAAACGTAGTAATAAAGAGTTGTATAAATTGATAATGCATTGATGTTGACTTCAAACGATCATCTGATTGTTTTATGGAAATTTTTGTAAATTTACGAACCACTAATATCACAAACAGTGAATTTTATTGGGATTTTATTATTTAAATAAATAGTGTGAAACATAACTAATTTGACAGCGAATACTGAGATGGATAGCTTATTTGAAATTTCATATCCCTATATTTTCTTAATCGTTCAACAGGATAATTTGTATAAGAATTTGACATGCTCTATTCCGATGCCACACAATATACAGGGTGATTCTTAAATATGGTAAAATAATTAAATGCGTGATAATAGAGGTAAAAAAGCTCTTATAAACATATATCCATAAACGCTTCATTAGCGAGCTATACAGGGTGATAGATTTCGCCTGCAATTCAGTTCCTCTATAGAAATACACCGATGCTGAATTGTTTGGGGACTAGTTTTTGAAAAACTTATAATGGATTCATATGGAAAAATATCTGAAAAACTGAATAAAACTAGTCTATATTATTTATAAGTAAACAACCATGGAAACTCCAAGTAAAAGTCGAGAAGAATATAGAAGACTATGAGAACAGTACATAAACTACATAGTATAAGAGTAGTTAAATTTTAAAATACTGTACTGTAATACATGGAATTCTCAGATTATCATGAAGGAATTCATTGAATAAACCACAACACATCATGCATTACTATACATCATGCATACATCAATATAGTACGAGTTGGCAGTAAATAGAGAATGGTGAACGTGCTAGATATGTAACTGACTTCTGTCAAGCTACTTGAGAAGAACTGGTACAGTGGATAAATGAACTATAGCGATAACACTGTTCATAGTGTCAGCATTGTTTGAATGGGAAACATTGATGTTTATATGTTTATTGAAATTTAAATTTGTTCAAACATGTTTTACAAATGTTTTTAAAATGCAATTATTAGGGAAAACAAGAATCATGATGGTAAAAAGAGAAAAGAACTTCAATAGCTTAACAGCTGTGGTTGAAGTTACTCATTGATGTTACTCATAAGATATGCTGACGGTTTAAAGTGAATTTCTAGAGAACTTAAAATGTTCTTGTATACAACTATTCTAACAAGATGATACATATATGTTGAACTGTTCACATTCATTGGAAGAGAAGATGTATTTATCACAAAATCACATTGATATAAAGGATGCAGATATTCAATATGATAGACAATTTGTTTCATAAAATGTCTAGTAGCACTCACAAAGTGCATTAGAAAAAATGTCTCAAAATGTCACACTCACAAAGTATTTTGAGATACAAATTGTCTTGTAAGAAAGAACAAGATATTTAGAAATGTATTTATTATCATCAATCATATTTAGAAGAAATCTTAATACCTTGGAGAAAACCAACTAGGTATTAGCCAACTACATATTCCCAACTAGAAACTATTCTGAAAATAGATTGTCCTAGCTGCGTTATACCGCAAATCGTTGCAGTATGCCGCAAATTGCTGCATTTTACCGTAAATCGCAAAGATTTGCCTCAAATCGCTGCGTTATGCTACAAATCGATACGTTTTGTCGCAAATCGCATCGTTTTTTCCGCAAATCGCTGAATTATGCTACAAATCGATACGTTTTGTCGCAAATCGCAACGGTTTTTCCGCAAATCGCTGCATTATGCTACAAATCTATGCGTTTTGCCGCAAATCGCTTCGTTTTTGCCGCAAATCGCTACGCTATGCTACAAATCGCTGCGTTTTGCTGCAAATCGCTGCGTTATGCTACAAATCGATGCATTTTGCCGCAAATCGCTTCGTTTTTGCCGCAAATCGCTGCGTTATTATGCTTGGGTAGTAGACCATTTCTAAGCAGCGCTATTCAGCATCCTAACCCATAAAACCTTCGCACCTCAGATTGGACTTTGGACATCTTCACTATTTGGATCATTATTAATATTGAATCTGTATTTTCATTATAGAGCTATCAACTACACAAAATCAAACTTTTGAACTATTACACAAGTTTAGACTATCACTCCAACATAGAACTATCAACTACACATAAATAAATAGAAACATTAGCATTGGACAAATTAATTATTAATCACAATATAAACAACTTTCCAACACTAGACGATCACAGGTTACATACATAGATGACAATAAATAAGGGTAGGACATTTCTATTAGTACAGAACAGTTAGTACACTTGATTAGAAGATTAGAAATTAGACAGATTAGGAAGAAAACAATACATAAATGTGAACCACAGGAATAATATTGAAAATATAAATTAACTTCTTGATTGGTTGCTAGGACCACTGAGAACGGAACGAAGACTAAAACTAGTTTACCATTAATTGTTCACAAACAAAATTTTACATTGATTTATGAAAAAGATGTGCGTTCTATGATAATTATTAAATTAAAATGAAAAAAATTGACTTGAAAAGCTTAGTTTGTGAATTGTAACCAAGAACCTAGATAGCTAAATATTTGTGTAGTGAATTTAAATAAAAAATATTTGGTTATAAGCTGAGCCACAAATTTCAGTTTACTTTACGGTAAGTTCGTAAAAGAAAACTCAACTTCAATGAAGAGAAAATCAATTAAAATTGACGTGAAAGTTCAAGATCCCGTTCCGTTTACTGTGGTTGGAAAAGCGTAACACAATCAAAAAGTACAATAATATATTTCAGTATTCAATCCGACACCGAATCATCACTTCACTATGCAAATTATGAGCTATACACTATAAATTTGCAAATATTTGCTCAATCCAATCAACCAGTTGGTAAGATATTGAATGAATACACTTGAAGCTGCAAAATATCATTGATAATTGAATAAATATTACTTGTCCATGTCTAGTAGTAAACTTTACTAACTAGAATTAGAAGTTTCAACAACGAAAATCAGTTAACCTTTATCAGTTTTGAAATTAGTTTTGGTTGTTACACCAATAGCAGTTGTAAACTCTACTTAATAGAGATTAGATTGATAATAGTCAAACGCCTTATATGAGATCGCTGTAGTAGGAATAAAAAAAATTAGACTTGGGACAAAATAGCTGTGTTGCCAATTTGTGCGAGAATGTACATTCTCATGCAAGTCCACATGATAAAATATATTCAATTTGACAACACAGTCAATACAGCATTTGCTCATTGAATATATTCAGTCCTATAGGCATGCATGAAATCTTCATAGAATAGCACAATTTGGCAACGCGAATACTTTTTCCATGTCTCAATATGTTTTCTGCAGTATATTAATATTTGCATTATGCTCTTCGCTTCCTGTATATCCAAGTTCATGTTGGAGCTAATTTGACTTTCCTGACGTTCATCAGACTCATTTGAGCACTGAAGTCAGTTTATAATCACACAAGAAGAAAACAGAACTTATTAAACATGAATCTACTGTCAATTTTGTACCCTTGAGTAAATTTAACATAACTGCTTTTGAAAAGCCTTTTCCAACCTACAATAGGTCACTCTGTGCATCTTGGTTGGGTACCTGGCTATGTAGGCATAGGTGGTAACGAGCGTGCAGATTGGCTTGCTAAGCAGAGTTCCAGTATGCCATTCTTTGGTCCAGAGCCAAGCTGTGGCATAAGTAAAACAACTGCCTTTCACACAATAAGTAAATGGTCCAGGGACTTACATCACCAGCAATGGCAAGGTCACCCTGGTCAAGCACTTGGCAAAACGCTGCTAGCAGACGCAAGCTCTTACTTCACCAGCTGGCTGGTGAGGTTGGGTAGAGGTCAGGCCAAGCAGTTGATTGCTCTAATGGACATGGCCACTTCAGGAAAAATCTCCACACAATTGGACTCAGAAATGAAAGTCGGATGTGTAGGCTTTGTAATCAGTCTGAAGAGACTGCCAAGCATATCATACTGGATTGCAATAGACTAGGGGCAAGAAGAAGGACTGTGTTTGGCTGCAAGCGACCAGGTGATGAATGGGATGTTAGTATAGGGAAAAAACACCTGGATCTTGTAAAGGACACAGGTATTGGTTTGCCCAACTAACGTATTTGGGACACACAATAAGCTTCAGTTGACGTGTGAGGTTCTTTGGACCTTTGGATCCTTGAATCCGTCCCTTCAATAACATAACATACAATAGGTCAAGATGAAAGCAGCAATTCTATTGTTGTGACAACTTCAAGTGTTTTCATTCAAAATCCAGCACACTATCACCTCGACTACTTTACACAGAGTTAGTCAGACGCACAACCCACATCACATGCTGATTGTTAACATTTGCGGTTGCAGTTTGTTTATTAGTTACGTTTGTTGGGGGCGTTGATCACGTAAGAGTGTTCGCCATCCGTGTAGTAGACGTTAGAGCCGCCATCTTGTTCCTCGGTGATTGTGCCGTCGCTCATTCCGCTAACCGAACTCATTGAGTCTGCTTCGGTCGAAAATTCGGTTTAGAATTAAAGTAATCAGTTAAAATTAGTCAATAGCAGGTAGTTTAAATTAAAATAATAAATTTGAAATGAGTAGGAGAGTTAAATATTCAATGATCTAATTCACGTTAGATTGGTTTGAAATTATGAGTTACAATTAGTTATAGCAGGTTTTAAATGAGTTCTCAACTCACCCAATTGAATTATTGTTTGTATTGATATAAAATAATGGGTTTAAATTGAGTACCTGGGTGAGTTGAATTTTTCACAGTTGAATAAATTAATAGTTGTAGATGGATTACAATTATTAGTTAATAGCAGGTATTAAATTAGAGTACTCAACTCACCCAATTGAATCATTGCTAATAAATTTGTTTATATTGATATGAAATAATTCATTTGAACTGAGTACCGTAACGAGGTGAGTTGAATGCTCCACAGTTGAATTAATAGTTGTAGATGGGTTACAATTATTAGTTAATATAAGGTTTGAAATGAGTAGCTAACTCACCACATTGAAATAATGGCTGAAAATTCATTTATATTGGAATAATAGATTTAAAATGAGCAGGTGAGTTACATATTCAATACTGCAATGTTGAATTGATAGTTTAATTGATTAAAATGATTCTATGATGATTTTTAAATAAGCATATGAGTTGAAAATGAGTAATATCAAATATAAGTTGAATGTAAGTAGCTTAATAAGTTGAAATGAGTAGATAAGTTAATAAGATTTAACTATAGTGAGGTCCACGTTATAATGGTGGATAAAATGGTGTACAAAATTATATGATCAACTACAATTGAAGTTAATCGTGCAAATGATCAAAGTATCAAAGTGATTATAATCAGATCTGTTTATAATCAGGCATGACAATTTAGAGGAAAATTTCAATTTCATTCTATTGACATTATCATTGTATCAGTCAGATTAAGGTGAACAATGTTTTCTTTTGAAGGAGGGTAACCTTTAATATTAGTTTCCATTAATAAAAGGATGAATGAATGGCTCATGAGACATTGGATGAATGAGTTAATGCATTGATATTGATGGATGAATGACTGGATGAATAAAGAGATGAATGAATGAAGTGTCACTCACCAGAAGATAGAAGATTGGACGTAGAGTCACTACCACTGGCTGATAACACATCAGGCTGGGTCACCTGGTCTGATTCTTCAAAAGTGGCTGAGTCTTGTACACTGAGCAACAAACCTCCTGTAAAACAATTCATTTATTTACTTACAATACAAAAACTATTAATCCATCAATTAATTTAATTATTGCCGGCCAGGATAGCCGAGACCACTAAGGCGTTTCACTCTTAAATCTGCTAGTGCTACCTGGTCGCGAGTTCGAATCCTGCCGAATCCCATCGAATAGGCATGGACGTTTGATCATCTCATAAACCACCCTCGCAATTCTCATTACCCACGCACAAACAAAAAAGCTCATGTGGGCATCATCCGCAATAAAATGTTTTCTTAGAGAATTTTATTGCTTTAAACTATAATTTAAAATATGGAAGTTAATTAATTCACAATAAACGATACTAAAACAATAGATAAATGGATTAATTAACAGTATACACAGTAACTGTAGTATAGCGAGCTGGTTTTCACCAAGATATTCGAAGGCATACAAAAGAATTTGGACCTTAATCGAGTATAAAAAGTACATTCACGATAAACATTGCAACATAATATGTTGGAAGACATGAGATACAAAAATTTAGAATAAAAAACAAAACAAAAACAATGCAACGCATAAGAAAAAGACACGATTTGTATGAGAGATTATAAAAGTATATGTACTTGCTTCTTTAGAACAATTACAACTACTTTGGACATTTTATTAGACTAAATTCAAGAACAGAAGAAGTTTTGGGCTAGCGTCTGTTCTTTTATTCCGTTATTGTAGTTGTTATATTAAATGAATGAATAAATAAATAAACTACAATTGTTCTATAACACTACAGAACAAAAAATTAACAGTGGTTGAGTCAACTTCATGTCAATTATCAATATACTTTCTCATTCAATATAGATACATCTTATAGTTTGAAACCTTTTCTATTACAGTGAAAGTTTATTGTAGATTGCAATTATTAGTAATGAATTCTTCTTATGACTCACCCAAGAGCATCTGAGTATTTTGTGGATCAGTTTCGACTTGTAGGGCATTAATCAACAGGTTCATGAGTCTTGGCTTCAGTTGAGAAAATGTCAAAGGAATCGACTCATGTCCCAGCAGTGGTTTGATTGGTAAATTCTGCGAATGGAAATAATAATAATTCAATAACACTGTTCAAGAGCTGAACAAAAAGACAAAAAGTTTTCAAAACCACAGATTTTATTGAAAGTGGAAAGACCGGTTTCGGTTGTTACATCATTATCAATCTCTGGTAAACTAAAACCGGAACCGGTCTTTCTACTTTTAAAAATAATCTGTGGTTTTGAAAATTGTTTAGTCTTTATTTAACTCTTGAATAATTAGGTACCACAATATTAACTTCACAACTATATAGGAAGTGAAATTATTCAAGAGCTTGATAAACAATCCTCAAACCTCAATGAAAGTATTGATGTAGGCTAGCCCTACATGGATAGAATCAAGCTGAATCATGGTAGAATCATGGAATCATGGTAGAATCCTGGAATCATTGTAGAATCATGGTTATCAAGGTGAATGTTTTAGCAACGAATTTATGAAAAGATAAGAAGTGGGAGTTTTATGAGATTTGTTCAAAGATGATGTATTTTATTTTTATCTTGTTCATAAATGTAAACTTTTAATGAATAAAGTGTTAATTACAAAACCACATCTACAACAATATAGAGATAAAATTTGTAAAATTAGCACATTCTGAACAGTATTGATTTTATAAGGTTTTTTTAAATAAGGAATGAAATTCAAATATAAGTAACATTAGCTGCTAATTATGAATTCAAATTTATCGACTTTGTATTGTGAATATAACTTGAGATCACGCATTGATTTGTAATTCTTGTTGAAAATACAGTATAATAAGCTTCGTTTTATAAAAATTCACGGTACTAATGAACTTGAATTATTTGATAAATACTTACTTGATAATGCAACGGTAGAACCAACATTGACAGGAGAAGATGTATTGAGTTTCTTCTGAGTTCAACCTTTGAAACTGATGGAGACCTGAAATAGTAATTTTATTTAGTTGAGAGGATTCAAATTATGAAAAAACATTTATGTCAGTCAAACCTTTGAAACTAATGAAGACCTGTAATAGTAATTTTATTTAGTTGTGAGGATTCAAATTATGAATGAACAACATCTATGTCAGTCGAAATGCTATCTACAAGTGTGTTTTTTTATAATTGGCATTGAACAATATTAACAAATAAACTTCCATTGGAAATGGATGTTGAGTAGTTGAAGGCCTCTTAATGAGCCTCTTAAGGCCTTGAGTCGTTCTAGGACACTTATTAAAACTAATGAAACATTAAATCGATAAGCTTAATTGTTCATCATATTTAATGAGTGTCCAAGAAACCAGACCTAAAGGTGCGTACAGACTTTCGCTCTGCTCCGCAATCGAACGTCACTCGAGCAGATCGAAGGAGGAGCAAGAGTGGAACGCGAGAAGAGCGTGGAACAGAGGTCGAGCTTGGCTAGCTCCTAGGTCGAACGTCGAACTAACCAATAGTTGCTTTCTTCAATAGGATGTAATTGGAGTTAACTTACTTCAAATTCAAATCTTTCTCGGGTAGAACGATTTCTAGAGCATCTATGAGGCTTGGCACCAGAATCTGAATACCATCCAAATCGAGACGTAGCAGATCAGGGGAATTGACCAGAATACTCGACAACGTTTCTTCGCACTCCCTGCCCTGGAGACAAGAACAAATATTGTGAATCATTTCATTATTGATGAATCATTGATTTATAACCATTGGAATTCTTTTAATTTCAGTTGTGAATAAGTATATAGTAGATAAATGAAAACTGTATAGGCTAGTGAATATGAATGGTTCAATAACGAGAAAAAGGTCGGCTGCCCTCAGGGCTCTTTCACACGGGAAGCTTTACGGCTCTCGCTTCTATATGGGGGCGTACTTCGCTCCTACTACCGCATCTCTCAAACGAGAAGCATTTACGGTCCCTGAGCTCAGCTGTAGAATGGATCGAATACGAGCTGTTGCCTTGTACCAGAGAAAAATAATACCAAGTATATTTACTTTATCTATCTTGAACGATACATTTACTCTATGCTTGTACCTTCTCTACCGTCGCCACAAACTTCGAAGTCAAAAACGCCAAAGACCAAGACTATCTTGGGTATAACCAATCAATCAAAAACGCAATGAAGCAGAAGTTTTTCCCAAGCTTTACTAATAATAGAGACAGGGTGAGAAAAAGTTTTTCAACTGTTTTCGCATGAAGGCCCCTATTCTGCTTCATTTGATGCATGTGATCCTTGACAAGGTGAATGATATTCAGCTCAAAGATAATAAAATGAGTACTGGGGAAGGAAGCGAGTGCATTTTCGCCTCCTCTTCATTTTGCATTTCGAGGAGTCACCCGCTCCTCGTCTAAGGCCGGTTACAGAGCACGACCGACCGTCAGTGCGTACGTCAGTCGCGCTTGTCTTTTCTATAGATATTCCATGTATCCGTACAGAGCAGGACTGACAGCACGCATGCGCACGGTCATGACCATGCGTTTTGCACTGCGTACGAAGACCATCGGTCGACTGACGCTCTATTGAAGCAAATAGAAGCTTTCAGTGCTGTAATGATCAGTAGCCCGATCGCAACATAACCAATGTGCTGGCACCTCTGCCCGACAATCAGCTGATATTGAATTGAATAGCATAATGAATGAATTCAATTAATAGTCTCATATTTGAATTCAGAGTTTTTCTATACATTTCTTCAATCATTTCTAATTTTTTTTGGAAAAATCATATATTATTAATATTATCTACATTTATTTGATCCGTAGCTTATAGTGACTGCAAGCAGTATTCCCAATGGTGAAACAAGCTTGAAATAGCTAATAAAAATTTCTGATAGGCATTCTGAGGTAGTTGAAAAATGTATCTTCATCCCCAAGCAATGATGTATATAATGGTAATCAATTCCCTTTGAAATGCTCTTTGGGCGACCATCCGGTGAACTTGATATCTACGTCTTTTAATCTTTCGTTTACGAAGATAATAACCTGCAATTAAATAATCTGTAAAGGCGTCCATTTTGTGAGTCAGAAAAACTGATGTATGGATGCGTATGGTCAGGATGGTGCATACGCACTGACGGTCGGTCGAGCTGTGAATGTGTAAAACTGATTCATCGATGCGTACGGTCAGGATGGTACATACGCATTGACGGTCGGTCGAGCTCTGTAACCGGCCTTAAAGCTACATTGGATTCAATGCATTCTAGTGATGAGAGACTTCTTCCCTCTCGGGAGGGAGAGCCTCAAAGGTGAAAAGTAAGGGCTCCCCGTGTGAAAGGGCTCTTCAGCAGAGATTTCAACCATCTCCTCATTGACCGTCATTATCTATGTAAAAATTAATTAGTATCCATGAATAAAACAGTTGATAGTTTTGAATGAATGAACCCCTACTTACAGGCGTAGAAGGCGGCGGCAAACTATAATCGATTACTTTTAACCCCTGTTGCAGCGTCAAATAGAACCTGGCATAGTAAACGGACAGTATTTCTTCGCCCGTTTTCTTTGCGCAAAATATGCGACACAATGCGCCTATTGCCTCGGCGCGACCCGACTGGTAGGAGAGGCCGGGGGAAGGGTAGGGCGATGTGCCCCCACCCCCACCGCCCACCCCGTCAAGGTCATCTGTGAGCGAGCCTGGTTGGCTGGTGGTCGACAGACTGCCTTTGCGATTGGTCGAGCCGGTACTGCCCACCGAGTCTAGTCTCACTGAGCTGGGTCGGCTGTCTCCTGAGGAAGGGAAAAATATTTTTTATTCATTTATTGATATACATTTAGGTAAAAACGGCAAGAATTCGCCCAAAACGGCTTTAAACCTTAACTTAGAATACACTGTCTAGAGGTTATTCATATATTTATTGCAAATATATAAGGCAATTTATATAATTTATATATTAATTCCAGTAGAACCATCTTTTTGAAATGGTCTTCTCTGATTTGGTTCACGTGAAATTAATCAGGATTGAAATTTAACCGGATTTTGTGCAACCGGGCCTTTGTGAGGAAAAATGTTGCATTCCTCTGGGAATTAATCTCAATTCACTGTGATTAGATCATTTCTATATGAACTATAAATATTATTATTATTTCTTCTTTCGAAATGAATTGTTTATGCTTTTGTACTCCAGAGCGAAGCTCGGTCCCCGATATTAATTATAATGTGATGCATTTTGAGATTAAGCCACCAGCTGTTCTAATACAATTCAAGCTTTCACTGGACAAACGGCGATGATTGTCATTAAAACAAGTATCTGGGCCTAACCATTCATTTTCATTTCATTTGTCCCATCATCATAACCCATTGATCGCCTATGGAAGGGGTATGTGGATTTGTCAATACAACTCCTCACCATGAATATCAAGTACGGTTGTACAAAAGCCTGCCAAGTTTTAATCATGATTTAATGCCACAAGTTCCAATCAGAGAATGCTTTATTCACGTCCAAGTAGCTTACACTATTTTTTGTCATAATAATCTAGAAAAGAATAATTGAGAAACAGAAAACATTACCTGCTTGTGCTGACATTACTACATGCATTCTATAAACATAACCTAGTTTACAAGTTTCGAATCAGGAATTTCTTGATTCTAGTTGACAAAACTTCCACCTGGAGCGCTAAAAGATGGTTTTTGTACCAGTTTTGCTGTTCCTAATTCGGAACAAGGAAACATACTCGACTGTAAAGAAAATATATGATTTTATTACAGTATAGTATGCTGTAACGAGAAACATATGTTTATTTGTTCTACAATCAGCTGTTACCGGCTTCATTTCATGGATGTAAAACAGCTGAAATTGAATGACTTTGACAAAAAAAAAATGTAGCAGGCTGTGCCAATGGCACTTACACTATTAAAAACTCAGTATAACTTTATATTATGAAAAGTTCAGTGACTATTATGAAAAGCTCGGCTTCCAGGTATTAGAATTGATACGTGAAAAGACTCACTATTGCCAAGTCGACTTCTGTAAAGCGGGGTTCCAATTTGTGCAGCCTCGAACAACCATTCGCCAAACAAGTGGAGGATGCTGTTCGATTTCGGTCTGCATGGTGCCAACGGAGTACGCACCTCACATCCCAGTGATAACAGAGCTGGAAAACCATACAAACCACTAATTATTGATAAATAGAATTAGAAAATAATTTACAATAATTATTGAATAACAAATATATGATAAGCAGAACTGTGGTAATACACGGAAATACTGTGAAAATACAATCTTATAAAGACGATCGATTGTTTCAACAAGCTTCAAACTGGAAATAAATTAAACCCATATCCTAAGATTTTATATTGCATAAATTATTCCAATAGACTCAATAGTTAATTTATCTTTTTCTCTTGTATAATAATATGTGAAGATAATCCAAACCCAGGGAGAATGAAGATATAAATTTCAGGATGACCAAAAAATCAGAATAAGAGCTCAATAGCCTACAAGTTTGGCAAGTTCCAATATTCATGAATAAATTAGAATTAATTGATTGTAAATTGAATTGCTCTACTGTCGCTTCAAAATGTCAGCAATTCTCAAAGCATCAAAATCCCCAAGAGCTCAATAGCCTTCAAGTTAAGTAGGTTTCAATGTTCATTGATAATTAATAATATCGATTCATTGAAAATTGAATTTGTGTAGAATACTGAGATCCGATTCAAACTCTCAGCATTCCTTATAAGATTGAAGCTTACAATTTAAATAATGCTGCCAGTTTGAAATGAATCTCACAGCACACATTATTTAAAGATGATGGTTTCTTGATCGATTCCGAACTGCGATTTATTAACATCTACTATGTTTATTTCATCTACCATGTTCATTAACACACTATTATGATGTTTTAAACAAAGACATGTACCTCAATTACTTATGTAAATAAATACGGAAAGCGTCCATTTGAATGTTTAAAATTGTTAGGTTTCAGATTGAGGCAGCTGATCCATAGACCCTACTAAACCACGGCAGAATATGTGCGGAAACATACTTACATTCACTTGGCGGGACGAATAATGGACCACGAGTACTGATTTGCCGCCCGAAAGTACTCCAGTCAGTAAGTGAACAAAATCTTTTATTTACATGAATAATTGACTGCATGACTTTGTTTAAAATATCAAAATAGAGTGTCAACACATTATTTGTCTATTTCTATGTAATCAATTATTGTAGTAATTGCTAAGTTTACATAAACTACAGATGCAAAATTAATTGAAAAATGTATGATTTTTCAAGATTTTCACTCACAAGTAACACTTGAGGTTGAGGAAGGCCCAGAATTTCCCGGGGTGGGGGGAGGAGGATGACTTACAGCTGAGGCTCTGCTTGTTGTCAAAGCAATGAGAGATGCTTTCGGAATACCTTAAAAAATAATAAATTACAAATAATTAACTACTATGAGTTCACATTAAATTCATAATTTACTTGTCTCGAATAGTTTTAATGCTAAATTTTCTTCTCATATTGCAAAAAAATTCAATTATCAAGTTTTTAAGCTACAGTTATAATCGTCAATGACATCTGGTTTTTGTAATTTTACTTAATGAATTGAAATTTAATAATTACATAATGATCTTGAAACTTTTCTTGAATTTAGAGTGAAAGTGGATTATACAATCAATTTGAAGTCAGTTTTTGAGGTCTACACGCAATATCCTAATTCCTGTGAACGTAGTACCATAGAGAACACATAGCTATGCTATCTTTAAAGACTTATAAGCTAATGCTATAAGCTTTAAGATTATGCATTTTTTTCTCTTTGGTAGTATGCATTAAATTCCTGGATGGTTTCCAAATCAAAGACACAATATTTTACTGGTGTAATACAAATTGATGCAACAAAAATTCACAACAATTATGCAACTATTCTAACAGAAAACTTACAGGAATCATTCACAAAAGAAGCACTTATTCATTATTTTGGATACATGTCTCGATTATTCATGTTCACTGGATTATTCAGATTATTACAAAGAAAATCTCAAAAACATCTATTCAAATACTGTCACATAATTCACATAGCATTCATGAAAATCATCGAACAAATACAGTAATGCATTATTGGACATTTTTAGCCATTCTTTCACATGTTTAAATACACAAAGGAATAATTCAAATATTAGTCACGACACATACAATATACATACTGTTACATTCCAAGGTTCTGTACAAATAGATCTAGGATATTGAACATGATAGTATAATGACATATTTAATATATATGATACATCTGATACAATACATTATAATGTGACACATCTCAGTTACATTATGTACCACATTAGTTGACAAGATACATACTAATCTGTCATATGTATTATGTATCATCTATCATATTACTCAACCCATAAAACAAAATAATGTGATACATTATGTAATGTTATGTAATGTATCAAATTATCTGTTACAAAAGATATATAGATGTAGAGATGTAATAGATGTATTTTGAGCTTCTTGACAAACTTTTTCAAACTAAGTGCCAAGCCACACGAAGCTTTTTTCCAGGCGTTTTCAGACGAGTCGGCAGGGCAGAAAGCTCTCCGATTGGGTTGGCGTTCGGGAATCAGCTGATAATCAGCCAATCCTGTCCTGAGCTTCCTGCCCTGCCGACTCGTCTGAAAACGCCTAAAAAACGCTTCGTGTAGCTTGGCCCTAGCGTTCCACCACCAAAAGATGACTTAATTGATAGCGTATGTAATATGTGCACAGGGTACAGATTGCAGTAATGCGATTAAAATATGACAAGAATAACAAATTTACAATATTGAATTTCTTGGTAACTGAATGCGATGTTTCATCAAATTTTTAACGCTGTATTGACAATTTTCAGATTCTTTCTATGTGAATAATAAGATATATTTACTCACTGACTGAAGCAAACTTTCATGTTCCTCAAAATAAATTAACAACAGTCGACGTTACAATAATTTACTGTTGACAAATGACAACAGAGACTGATGAAAATTACATTCCTTCCACTATTGACATGGTTCACATGGATTCCGAGCGATACTCTAGACTGAAGCAGACTTTTATGTTGCTCGAACAACAGTCGATGTTACAATAATTTATTGTTGACAAATGACAACAGAGACTGATGAAAATTACATTCCTTCCACTGTTGACATAGTTAACATCGATTCCGAGCGATACTCGAACAATTGTTTGAAAAGTACCAACTGATGTTTTGTTTGTAGCAAATGCTTGCTTAAATCTGGATTCCACTTCAGTAATCAAATCTTCCCAAATCAGTATCAATGAAAGTGACCGGCACAGTGAAAATTTAATTCCCATGCGTTCTAATGGGACCATTTCCACTCAGCCCGGACGAGCGAGTATGAAAAGTCCCATTAAAACGTAAGGGAATTAAATTTTTACTGTATCGGAAAGGTTCACTGTCACTGATACGTGGGAGTCCAGTTTCATTCAGTGATAATTAATATTTTTCGCAATAATTATTATTATTTATTCAGCAATGATTGAAACACATCATCATAAATTTATTGGGAATGAAAAAAAACTGGCTTATAGCCCTAACTATATCAATTATCAAAAATATGTATTTATTATGTAACTACATCTTATCCTCTTTCTTTTCAAAATTTTTCCTATTTAAAATCTTCTTATTTGCTATCTGATTTTCCCCACTTTTCTTTATTCTCTTTTCCACGTATTGAATACTGTTTGGCCTACACAGGTTCTTTTTCCTCATATCCATATCCACTATACATGAAATCAACAAATTCATCTTTGATTCCAATTCTTACTGTATTCATTTTCTTCAGTAGCTTGTCTATTACTTTGTTTTAATTTATTTTTTGCTTTTTCTTTAAGCAGTGAAGTGATTGAGTTCATTGAAAAACACTTATTTTTAAAGACTTTTATTATTCAATATTGATCTCTCATATTTATTACATTTTATTGCCATTTCTTGCTTCAATTTTTTCTTATCTCTGCATATTTTGTATTGTATTACTGTATTTGCTAACGACGTGGTTAAGTGGTAGAGTGGACATTATTGTCCAAACTTCGCCACGTCAACAAAAATGTCATTCTATTCTATTCTATACTATAGCCCTATTAGGGCTATATTAGCCCAAATTATGTTGTCAATACAGAGTTAAAACATGACTAAAATAAACTTTTCAACTGATTTTCGATAAATTTGAATGATTTGTCATGTATTATTGAGGCCTACCCTTTGTCACAGTAGAGGGAGCCACACTAAAGCTTTTAGCCAGCCGCCGCTGGGTTGGAGGTGTGGGAGAGTGGGAGGGGGCATCCCCTCCTCCTCCTCCACCTTTCTTCCCCTCACCTCCTCCTCCTCCTCCGCCACTATCGTCCCACGTGATTGGCTGTGTTGCAATTCCTTTTCAACCCATCATCCATCCAACAGCAGTGCAAATGTGCGCAGCCAGAACAGAACACCAGGAAATAGAGAGAAGGAGAGAAAAACAAGAGATGAACATTAGGACACAGAGGATTGAGAAGGATTGATATGAATATGTATAGAGAGAGAGAAAGAGAGAGAGAGAGGTTGATTGATTGATTATATGCCTTTATTAGGCATAATCAAATTTCCGGATGAACCGGAGAGAGAGAAAGAGTGCTTTATTCAATGGAAATTTACTCAGGAAATAGAAAGAAGAAGAAAGAAACAAAAATGAAGATTAGAACACAAAAAAGGATTGATACGAATATGTGAAGACAGAGAGAGATTAGAGATAGAGAGGTACGATATGAATTTAGAGCTAAATAGAGAGATAGAACTGAAGATCTAGGAAGGAATTTTTAGATATAAATTTCGAGATAAATAGGAAGATAGAACTGAAGATCTGAGAAGTATTTATTTGATATAAATTTAGAGATAAATAGAAAGATAGAACTGAAGATCTAGAAAGGAATTTTTTTTCAACATAAATTTAGAGATAAATAGGAAGATAGAACTGAAGATCTAAGAAGGATTTTTTTAAATATAAATTGAGAGATAAAAAAATATAGAACTGAAGAAAGGAGACAAGGAGAGATTGATAATTGAAGAAACGTAAGAAGTGGTAATAATTAGGAGAGGAATAATTAATAAACATGAATAAACAAACGTAAATAATTGAAGGATTGATTTGGGTTGAAGAAACGTAAGTTTATGATTGATATAATAATTTATAAAATATAAGAGTAATTAAGAGAGGAATAGTTGATGAACGTGAGTACAATAATGCCAATAGAGGAGTGATATTATTTATTTATCATTCACAATCAACTTAAGGACATTAGATTGATAAACTAGAAGAACAAGTTGAATTGATAAAGGTTGAAAGCATAAAGAAATTGATAAAAACTGAAAGCGGAAGGGGAAAGTGATGATAATTGAAAACAGGAAAATGATGATGAATATTTTAAGCAAATAGAAGGACAATAAAATGTGAAAGAGAAGGAGCATATGAAATAGCAATACATCTGAATGAGAAGGAGATACCGTAAAAGTGTGGAGGAAATATTGTGCGAGACTAGGTATATTGTACAATCTTATGAAAAACTATCTAATCCATACTTTATGAAATGCTTCTTCATTATTTATTCAGCGTTCCCGTTGCTCTTGATTGGAATAAATAAGTTATAAATAAATTTTGATGCATCATGAATCAGGGTCAGGATGCAAGACCTGAATGAGAAAAAAATATGCTCACTTGATCACGTGAATGATAATTTAGTTTAAAAGGTGGACAAGACAATTCTCACACAATCAAATGATGAAGTTATGAAGAATATAATATATTCTATCGATCTTATTGAATATGATCTTTTAAGTATATGAGACACATAATTCTGATTCTAGTACTGTAACCCTGATGGTGTTATTGTATGTTAAAGCAATAAGTGACACAGTAAAATCAACAAAACTTTTCACACAATTTTGTGACTTATTTAGTCACATTCTACAAAGAAGTTGAGTGTTTCATATTTGACAGTGTGGTTTATCAGCTACACATTAGTTAATCAACACAAAGTTATTCAAAATAAGCAATTAAACATGTAATTTTTTAGATGAATTCAACAGACACTAAGCAAATTAAAAATACATTCTGGGAAGCCTGACAAAAAAAATTCAAATGAAACACAAATTCATTGAGATGCAAAACCGTGTGTGCTTCTTTCACATGCTAGGTGTATCAACAAAATCGCATGCAAAAAATAAGAGACAGTTTGAAACAAATATACAAAAACAGCAAATAGTAGGAGAAAAATGAACACAACACTGATAAATTGAATTCTCCAACTAATCTTGAATAATTGAATTTTAAATTTCAGTGATACTCTTACAAACCAAAACTATTCAATTCAATAGATTCAATTCCTGTTTGTCAATTTTAATCGGATTGATCTTTAGTTCCCAGCTAAATAGCCCCCACAACTTGCTTTCGAAAATTAGCTTAGCCAATATAGTAACTGAATAGCAAAAACATTTCACTTGAATGGGCTACTTTTACAAATTAATAAAAACAACCAATATGCAAACTTGAAGTACCCTTCATTTTTTTGTAATATTGTTGTAATATTTTAAATAATAAAGGGAACTTCAAGTTTCCATATTGATTTTATTAACTGAATAGCAGTATCATTACTAATTTAGAAATTTTGTTTCAATTTCCTTGAACTCCTAAAATTTATTGACTCACTCTTCAGGAATTCGCTAAGAAATAAATATATCTATGAATGTTTTCACAAGAACCTGTTAAATTTTAATCATGATTAAATGCCACAAGAACCAATCAGAGAAGACGTTTTTGAAAAGAAGGCTTTTGTGCAACCGAGCCCAAGGGTACAATCAGGGTACCTGAAGGGTTTAAATAAAAATAGAGATCCAAGTACCCTTTTTAAAATTATTCACTCACAACATTTTTCGGCTATATGATGCTATTATCAAGTGATACTTTTTTCCAATCGCTTGATAATCTATATATATAAAAGAGAAATGGCACTCACTGACTGACTGACTGACTCACTCACTCACTCACTCACTCGCAGAACTAAAAATCTACCGGACCAAAACGTTCAAATTTGGTAGGTATGTTCAGTTGGCCCTTTAGAGGCGCAATAAGAACGAATTTGTAAAAAATTTCAAAGATACGCCCAAAATCTGCGTTTTCCAGCGTTTTTTTTAGCGTTTTCTCAGCTTTATCGAGAACAAATGAACAGAAAATGTTCAAATTTAGTACAGAAGCTCAGCTAGAGTGTAATAATGTTGTGTTAGAAGGAATTTACAATAACGTCAATGATAAGCCCAAAATTAGCGTTTTTCCAGCGTTTTTTTTTTGCTTTTTCTCAGATTTATCGAGAAAAAATGAACAGATATTGTTCAAATTTAGTACAGAAGCTAATCTAGGGTGTAATAATGTTGTGTTAGAAGGAATTTACAATAACGTCAAAGATACGCCCAAAATTAGCGTTTTTCCAGCGTTTTTTTGCTTTTTCTCAGATTTATCGAGAACAAATGAACAGAAATTGTTCTAATTTAGTACAGAAGCTAAGCTAGGGTGTAATAATGTTGTGTTAGAAGGAATTTGAAATAACACCAAAGATACGCCCAAAATTAGCTGTTTTTTGCGTTTTTCAGTTCTTTCATCAAGTAATAGACAGAAAATGTTCAAATTTGGTACAGAGGTCTAAAACTTTTGTGATGAGGTGACTTTAATATTTCATCAAAGATACGCCCAAAATCAGCGTTTTTCCAACGTTTTTCTCAGCTTTTCTGCGTTTTCTCAGAACTTTGACTTTCTGATGAAATGAAGCATGCTCAAATGAAAAATGCAGGCGAGCGAAGCGAGCCCGCTGATCTCAATTTTGAACGATCCAGTCGGGGGTCGTCGGGGCTAGACGGATATGGCGAGCGAAGCGAGCCTGACGGCTAGTGGCATAATATAGCCGAAACATATTGTAAGTAAACAATTTTAAAAAGGGTACTTTTATTTCTAAGGATTTCTATTTTTATTTATATCCAAGAATAGTCATAACGGAAAAAAGACTACCTGAAGGGTATCTCTAAGGTAAGACACCGATGAGGTAACTTAACATGGTCTTCGCCATCAGAAACCCAGTAGTGAGAAGATGCAGCCACTCACCCAGAAACGCGTCCACCTGTCCCGCTATGCCCTTGATGGCCTTGAGGAAGTTGTGAGGCAGGACGGCCAGACAGGGATGTTGGCAGGGGTCGACCACACTGTCGCTCGTGATCGCAAACTGCAGGAACTTCTGTGTCTGGCTGATCACCTACAGAACAGTGTGAACAAACAACCGTTCATTCCGTCCAAGATTCAATTCACTTATTTGTCTTAAGGCCGTTTGCACAGTGACAGTTTAAACTAAATTTAATTTTGAACTGGATTAAATCCGTATCAAGTCTAGTTTGTTATAATGTGTTTCATTTTGAGTTTAAGACACCAGCTGATTGAATCGAGTTTGAGCTTTGACTGTGCAAACGACCCTTAGTTGGTAAGAAAAATACCATATTGGTAATAATCAATTGTCAAATAGACAATAGTCATACATTATTATACATTGTTAACCAAGAACACAAATACTGCATGGCAGTATTGCAGTACGACAAACAATCAACTGCATGGTAAGTCTTACACTTTCAACGTCTTCCGACAAAACGTTTTCTAAAGATACGTGCAGACTTAAGCGCCACGAACACTTTGTACAGAAACAGTAAGGACCGGTTTCCGAGCTCGGGATTTAGCTAAGTTCTAGACTTTAAACAGCTGGAGTCAGAAAATTGGCTTTCCAAAACGGGGCGTAGTCGCAGTCCACGTTTAATTTAAATTTCGAAAAACTATAAAATTGAACACAAAATTAAATAAAGAGAAAATAGTGTGAAGTTTCAGATATTTTGAATTATTTAGGAATGTTGCATTTCGTCAAGGAAAAACGTTTTGGAAAGCCAATTTTCTAACTCCAGCTGTTTAAAGTCTAGAACTTGGCAAATTCCGAGTTCGGAAACCGGCCCTTCAATATAATACGCATCAACTGATGAAAAGTGAGATGCGTGTGTGTATGTCGCTCAAGTCTGTACGCACTTTTAGACAACCAAAACTGGTCTTCCATATTTCTATTTCGATATTAGGAAACCAAAAATGATTTCCAAATTTTAATTCATATAATCATCTTTAGAATAACATCACGCCTCCAAAACTAATGCTTCAAGGCTTCCAAACTTGTCTTCTGTTCTTGTTTTCATTAACGAATGATTGAATAAATTTATACTGGATGAAAATAATTAATGAAAAAATAATTATTAATCATGATTATCAATTTACATTATTATTATGAATGAAAGAGTAACGTCAGTTAGTTCATTTACTGTACTGAAAAATAAAGTTTTCAAGAAGAAAGTGGCTTTGAAGGTTTGCCCTAAAGGTCCTAGTAGTATCGTGATCGTGGTAATACCAGACTAACTGCGTAAATATTACTGAGATCTCAGTCGGATCCCACATAATCGAATGAGCCTTTATTAAAGTATTACATGATTGAAATAGGGAATGGGTGGAGAGCTGAATGAATGGATGTATAAAAGATAGAAATATTTAGGGCCGGTTTCCGAGCTCGGAATTTAGCTAAGTTCTAGACTTTAACTGGCTTTAAACTCTGGAGTCAGAAAATTGGCTTTCCGAGTCAGAGCGTTAACGTAGTCGAGGACTTGAATAGACTCTGGAGTTTAGAGATCACGTTAGACCCTGGAGTTCATAATTTCGCTTTCTGAGTAAAGTCCAGGACTTGAATTAGATTCTCGCCTCTTTCTGAGTCAAGGATTTATCAAAAATTGTCAAGTCCAGGACTTAAAACAGCGTGATTTTAAAACCTCGACTGGGGTAGGGTTTAAATTCAAGTTCTAGACTTAACGGAGCAAACACAATTCAGTTATTGTTTTGGAGTAGATAAAAAGCCAAATAGATGTCATGGAATACCTCAATTATTTGGATTAGTCTATCTAAATTCATAATTTATAGTTCGCAAGTTCATTTTAGAATAAAATTGTATCAGAATTATGTGTAAAAAACTATCCTTATTTTACTGACATAACCTAAAAATGTTCAAGAAAAATAATACAAGGATTGCCTTGAATTTATATTCCAATCTGAATGTTATTAATCAATGTCATATTTAACATAATTAATAATAATAATAATATAACAAAATAAATTATTATTCCATTTTTTTCAAAACAAATACGTTTTCAAACTCAATAGCCTAATGAAATTTTATTCCAAAATCACTGGTTAGGATCAATGATCAATAATTGCATAACGTAAAATGAAATGTTTATTCATTCACCATTCAAAGGTTTTGCTTTGAATAGGCCTACTATTTTTACAAAATAGTTTGGAGAGCATGCTCATTTGAATTATCCCGCTGCAATCAGCTGTTTCTGTTTTGGTATAATGCCAACAATACAACAGCAAAATAATGTGAATTTCCCTCATGCAGTCGTGGACTCATAAAGGTGTGTTTTCGTAACGGGCAGACGACAGAATTCACTTTAAATTAACATTGGTTCTTATGGGAGTATTCACCCATCGGCAGAAAGTTGAGCAGAAAAAAAGAACTGTTTAAATCAGAGACGAACTGTCGTTCATTTTGCCGTTCTTTATAAGGCCTATCAACACAATGCTATTTTGCTTCGACCGATCACTGCTCGTGAACCGTTTTGTCGAAAAAGAACTAATTTCGGCGACGAGATTTTCTGTTTTTTCTAATTTTCTGTCGACGAGAACGGACAGCTTCGAATTACTTTTCTGCTCTGATCACGTGACACCGGCAGAATAATCTTTCTCTGGATCAGACGCCATGTTCTTTTTAACCTCAATCTTCAATTGTTGAATGGTTTGTTTTGATATTATTTTGCTGTTGGTTGTCAGATTTCGGATTGCTACTATTATACTGTAAAATTAATTTGCAGTAGAAAATTGAGGTATAAAATATTTCTATTGGTTTCTTTATTCTTATAATTTTTACAAGAGAAATTGAAAATGGATTTACTACAGAAAGGCGTGAAATTCGTTATAAATTTGATGCGACAGTTCAAAGTTTTGTACTTTCCAGACCTGCACAACGAATTTTTTTTTTTTTTCAAATCAAACTGTTTATTCCTCAAAAACAAAAACACAATACATGTTATAGCAGCAATAAAACTCAAGATATACACAGAATTATAACATGACTATGAGCCTAGTAGCCTATGTTGATATTATAATGTATATAAAATAAAATTTCTAAAAATACATGACCATGATTAACAAAAACTGTGACTGTTAAATTAATAAACATTGATAACTATTATTGCTGTTAACACAAATAACTGTTGAATAGGAGGAAGGTCCCCGCATGGGCTGTGCCTGTGCGCGGGGACCGAGTTGCATTGGATTTTGATCAAGTACTGCACCGTCTAATAGTTTATTATTATATTTAAGAAGAAAAATAAACATACACATATATGTTCACAGATGCATGTATAGACCTACACATACAAATGCATACCGTACATACATAGATAGATAGATAGAGAGAGAGAGAGAGAGAAGAGAGAGAGAGAGAGAGAGAAGAGAGAGAGAGAGAGAGGAGAGAGAGAGAGAGAGATAAGAATATAAGGATAATGAGGAAATTAATGTAGAATAGGATCTAAAATCTGAAGAGAAGATATAATATTATAGAACTGAGAATACAAAGAATAAAAATAAGATTAGTGATCATTGAAGATAATATATCAGAAGGTAGGAGAAACTATGAAATGTATTTTTAAATATAAGTGGTGTGGGCTGACCTTAACATATTTTTAGAAGATTCTCTACCAGTTTGAATTAGCCATGAGGTAAGCATTCTTTTGTAGATATTTGTGCTTGGTAAAACTGTACGCAAATCTGTTGGGATATTCTGGTAGATAATATGGATAAGGTGGTGAGGGTTGGATGCTGATGCAGATCTATTGATAGGGGGGACAGTTATGCCGACATTAATTCTATATCTAGTTGGATAAACATGGTTCACAGGTTGCAACATATTGAAATTTCTTTTAAAACCAAACAAAAGCAGGTTCTTGATAAAAAGTTGTCTCAGGTCCAGCACTTTAAATGAATTGAACAATGCTTCTGTGGGGTAACGGATCGGAACACAAAGAGCTGTCTTGATAATGGCCTTCTGGGTTATTTCCAAACACTTTACTGATGCATTTGTGGAACCTCCCCAGACTATAATGCCAAATTGAAGGATGCATTGTACAAATGCATAATATACCATTTTCAACAGTCCATGGTTGAGGATTCTGGACAACACAGAGAACACATAAATAAACTTCCTCAGCCTACCATTGATGTATGCAGTGTGAGCCGACCAGGAGAGCCGGCTATCAAAAACAACACCCAAATACTTGTATTTGTCGACCAGCTCAACAACTGGACACTGGCAGCCCTCCGCAACAGCACATGTATTGCAATGCAAGTGCAGCACCCTGCCATGAACATCACCTTGAGTCCGCAGGGCTAGCTCCATGTATTTAGTTTTACCAACAAAACTAAATTACAACAAAACAAATTACCTATTTGAAAAATAGAATATGGTTAAAAATTGCTGATGTGATAGAGGATTCAAGTAAGTAGACTTAAATTTCTCATAATAAAGTAGGCTAGATCTACCGTACACAATTTGATATAATTTTTATAAGTAGCCTACCAGCATGTTTACAATTTTTATTCAGGTAGCCTACTGTAGTAGGCCTTTAATAACCTAGTCTCTAGGTCTAAATTGCTATATTTTTCATTTTTCAAGAAGTTAGAAGTTGACGAAAGTTTATTTATTTGTTTAAAGTATAATTTCTAGTGTTTAATAATAATGTAAAGCCTAGACTAGCCAGTTAGTGTATGGTAGAGAATTATCACAAGAAAGAGAGAAATCTAATCAACTATTTAGATTTAAACTCATTCAAACTTGATTGATTAGATTAACATTAAATGATCAGATTCAAAACATTATTCAACCAAGATAACATTTTGCATTACATGATAAAATAAGATAGCATTTCATGCTAACAATCTTTTACACTTTCATTGAGTTGGCCTAATCACAAAATACATTTTTTATAATGCAGCTAGTAGTTTTCACAAACAGATTTATTGAAAATAGCATCATCATTTGACTTTGAAGTAATCCATTACATTCTAAGTCCTAAACTTCCATTATCCTTGTTGCACCTCAAAATATTGTAAACCCATAGTTTATCAATACAATAACAAAACTAACCTGACTATTAGAACATTTACTTTGTCTTTGGTACCTATCTATGAATTAATCTTCTTTTAATTAATTCAAATTCACTTGGAAACAAAATTAGTTCATAGATTGTTATAGAAATAACTTGATCAGAGTCAGTGTAATTGAATATTGAAAGACTGCCATTGAAAAAAGATAGAATAGGTAGGTACTATTTTTCTGGTTGACCATTGCTACCAAACTCATTTAAAACTTAAATAGTAATGTATTTGAAAAACTTATTCATGCTCTATTGCGTGATGCCAGGTATATCAATGTAAATAGTAAAAATTAAAACAGGAGACACACAACATAGATGGATTAAAAACACTGAAAAACTTACATTATAATCGGAAATTTTCGAGGAGCTGTGTCCCTTTTCTCGACCGAGCAGAGAGTGTAATGTAAGTTTTTCAGTGTTTTTAATCTATCTATGTCGTGTGTCTCCTGTTTTAATTTATATTATAAAACTTTAAAGTGTTTTCTGTTATGTGCTACGAATGTAAGTAGGCTATATACTTTTAGTATGTATAGTCTATCTAATGTAAATAGTTTATTGAGGCCCAGTTCACTTCTAATTTATTCAAAGTCCAAACTAGGCCTATGTATTATCATTGATGATTAACTTCACTTTATCTCCAAAATATATTTTGAAAGATTAAATATGTTTCTTTTTTCAGGTACCATTTACAAACAAAATATTGAAGAGAATGTGCTCAAAGGAAATGCATATGAATTCATTTTTGCTGACCAGGATAGAAAAATTCTTTGGAGCCCATAGATAGAATGAGTTAGTTAGGTAAGATCAAATTCCACACATTTTTTAAACTATATGTGGGCGATGTCATTTTATACAGTTTCCCATTTTTTCAAAAAGTTTATCCACGATGTTTTATTATTGATTTGATGTTAGATATTCAAATAGTAAGACATAAATATGGTATGTGACTAAAATAATTGAAAAACTGACTAATTACAAAATCATTAATAGCTTACAGGAAATTTTAATATTTCGAAACTACGTGAAACCACATGAGATCAAGATGGACAGTTGAGAAGAGTGTTTAAAAAACAATGTATTCACTTATCATTCAGGGAATAGAGCTGTTCATAATATTTGGGATTCCTTCCATAAAGAAATAATTTATGTAACAAAATCTAATAATGTGATAATATTTTAACATCAGATTATTGATTCAATGTTATCACATTATTAGATTTTGTTACATAAATTATTTCATTATGGAGGAAATACCAAATATTATGAACAGCTCTATTCCCTGAATGATGAGTGAATACATTGTTTTTTAAACACTCTTCTCAACTGTTCATCTTGTTCTTGAGTGAATGTTGAACTTTATAAATGACCATACATTAGAACTATGAATAGATGACTTCAAAAATTCAACCAGCAAGTGCTGGTAAAAAACACTGAATAATAGCTTAAATGACAGTGATTCCACCTTTTAAAATTTATAATTGAATTCATGGATGAAATACCTGCATTGTTTTGAGAGAGATTTATGTATTTACAGTTTGGTATTCATTTTCAAATCACTTAGTTCTACTTATAATGTTGTAGATAATCATCATTTCAGATCAAGCAATTAATTGATTATATTTCCATTTGTTTCATTAAACTTGTTTCTCTAAATAAAGAACCAATAATTACTTTATGCAGTACATTTTTGAAGAGTCAAATAAACCAAACGGTCGAGAAGTAGACCTACTGACTACAGAAATGAATGAATTGTTCATGGTATCCAAAAATATGTTGTTCACCAAAAAGTTCTTTTGACCTTTGGACACACTGATTAATACCAATTCCTACATGGAGATTGATGCTAATAATAATTCAACTGATTGTTGGAATTTCTCATATAATATTACTTTTCATTATTGGGAGTTCCTTGCCAAGAAATATAATTGAAAACTTATACAGATTACAAACAATCAATTTCAGAATTCACTTTGCAAAGTTTTTTTTATAATGAATAATAAATTATAACTTTTTGATTTCAGGCCTAGTGGTGTACCAGCCAGAAGTAGAGGATGACAAAGAAAATCAGCTATGAATAATATTCCATGGATATAATTCATGTATGATGTAGTAGCCTACAGAAGAAAGAGATGGACTAATCTAAGAAATATATCAATTTTTTCAGTAAATCTTGATGTGTTTATTTCATGTTATTCATAATAATATCCTCTTTGGGGGGGGGGGTTGGGCGATCGCTCCTGCTAACTGCTTCAATTCAGGTAGTTTAAGAAAACAGCAAGTGACATGAAGCTAATAAAATAAGTTTTGATGGTTTATACTTGAGGGATTTTTAAAACTATATTCAACCCAACAGCATCGAACTCTTATTAACAACTTTATTGGTTCTGTATGGCTTCTGCTTCTTTTGGAAATAATAAAATTATTTAACATTGCTAATTTTATATAAAATAAGGTAAGCTATCACAATTATGTATTGCATTAAGAATTAAATAATAGTACTTATGTACTGCATTGAACGGGTAATAATTCTTTGAATATGAAAAATAACTCACGCAAAAGTTGAAAATATTATGTTCCAAGCCACATCAAATATAATTACTTTTAATTCTACCTTCTAGACTATATTTCCAAGGTTTTGATTAAAATTGATGAGCTTTTAGAACATTATAAGTAAATAAGGAGTTTGAATGGCTACTCTAATTCTAATGAATATCTAATAAAGTATTCATTTTAATAGAGCAACTTTAATGTTTTAATTATGAAAAATAACTAGTAGGCCTACCCTAATATATTCAAAATAAGCATGACCAGTTTCTAATAAAATTATGTCATTGTCAAGAGAGTCCTTATTGAAAATGTCGAAACTAATCATGTTTCATTTTGGAATATCACAAGGGTACTAGTTACCTTCTATAATCAATAGATATTTATCCATTTTAAAATAGGCTATGTGTTATTTAAAGTACCATAAGAGAACCTGTTTATTCTAGCAAGATATAGTTATCTCAACAATAATTATTAGAATTAGTTCGCCTGTTTTAATACACTTTGTACATGTCATATGTGTTACAGTAATCTATAATAATAATAATTTTTAATATTCGTATAGCTTTTACTGGTGAGGAGTCCCCAATTGAACCTTGCCTGAGAAGGCATATTGATTTAGGCAGTCAATGGGCCTCACGATTATTATATTTCATGTATATCAGCCGGGACGTACCTATCCAAATGATCAAGAAGGGGACTGCTAAAATAAAATTGCCTAAGAAAAGTTTACAGTATTTATTTCTCTTGGTGTAATATAACCCGTAGATTCCAAAAATGCCAAAAGTAAAGCACTTATTTATTAATTTGAATTTTTTTTCGATAGAGCTTCAATAGGCCTTTGAAGTTGAATACGGTACTCATACAAGTAGGTAGGCCTACCTATACGCAATGTGATTCAAAGAACATGCATTGACTCTGAAGGCAATTGATTCTAGTTGATAAAATAATTATAATAATATATTATTAATAATGGAATGCTTCTAATTAATAAAATAATATCTTATTAATAATGAAATACAATCACAGTTACTTAAAATAATTTACCCTTACAAATTTCCAGGTATAGGAAATGAAAAGTTAACTCTTTGATTGACATGCCTATAAAGCATAATATTTAGCATTATTGAAGTAACTAATAATTGTGGAAAAGTTATCTGAGTTATAAAAAGCAATTAATTCACTATAATGAATCAAATATCCAATAATCATTTTAGAATTACCTTTTGAACAACCCAAAAAATTCATTACCCATAACACATAAAGCAAAATTCATGTCAAAGAACTAGTTCTTTGAGTGTTACTGTTTCTGCCCGCTTGGGTGCGCTGCAATCGATTCTGCTTCTGCCCGTTACGAAAACACAGCTTAAGTCGAGAACTTAATAGACCCCGGAGTTCAGAAGATTAAATCGTGACTAAGTAAATTTAGACCCGAGCGCTTATTTTAGTCCTGAACTCTGTAAGTCCAGAACTTATAGATCCCGAGCTCGGAAACCGGCCCTTAAAGATTGAAAGACTGGATAAATGTAAGAATGAATGAATAGTGACTATACCTGCGGTCTGCACAGGTCAACGGGATTGCCGATGCAATGCAGCAGACGGAACCAGCATTGGGCGACGCAGTCGTTCGACATACCTTCCGGGATTAGTTGGATGTCGTCTTCCACTGTAAATAGAAGAGAAGTGTGGGAAACTGTAATCTATTCCCCAAAATGAACAAATTTGCAGGAAATATTCTAGAACTTTGTGCACAAACCAGGTAGAATATCTTGAACGGTTATCAAAATTCAAGCGATATAACACAGCCCTAAAAATATTGGCCTCTCTGTTTTCGAGATGTTTGCCTGTAATTTCGACATCATTGCGTTTCTCATTATACTAGTCTAACCGAAAAAAATGAGACATCTTCTACGATTGTAGACCGAAAATTAATACTAAGTAGAATTGGGTCTGAACTATTATTCTCTATTAAATTTTCCAACTTTTTTTATCCTCTACTCACAAATCTTTGACTCTATGAATAATCTATAGTCAATATTATTATCTACTATCTCAATCGACTCACAAATCTTGAGCTCAAGAAACGTGGGTCCGTACATGAAGTCAACGTCAACCACTACCTCCGTAAACAAAGCCGTAGTGCGTTCGTGTGACGTCAGCACAGGTAGGGCTCCTACCAATACCTACTATTATTTAATAGTAATAGTAGGTATTGCTCCTACACCAATAGAAACTCTAGCTGATATAGATCAGCTGAAATCAACGAATTTTTATTGGTGTAGGAGCCCTACCTGTGCTGACGTCACACGAATGCACTACAGGTTTGTTTACAGAGGTAGTGCGTCAACACCACTTTTTCTTTACTTACATTGTTCAACGACACTTACACCGTCATGCATTATTCAACGTCTATCAACTATTGAATATAATTATCTTTTTCACTTTTATAACCTATTCAACTACTCTATGCAGGCCTATATTATTTACTTTTCCAACCTATATTCAATCTGTACTCACAAATCTTGAGCTGAGGAAAACTGGGCCCGTACATGAAGTCGAGCAACCGTTGCGTGAGCGCCAAGTTGACGCGGTTCCATTGCTCGACCAGAGCGACCCGGTGACGCCAGTTCATCGACATCTCACGCAGGGTCTTCCAGAGTGGGGGAGAGGGGAAGCAGTGCACGCATGCCAACAGCCACACTTCGAATAGCACACTCAGCACGCGTTCACACAATTTGTCGCCTACGTCATCTGCAAATGTTAACATCAAATTGGTCATGTCACCAATATAACATCATATAATTGACCGAGCGAAGTGAGGTCTAAGATTCAAGTCGACGGTTCTACATTTCTCTTTATGTTTATAAGTTTTCATGTTTATATTGATGTTCAATATAACATCATATAATTGACCGAGCGAAGTGAGGTCTAAGATTCAAGTCGACGGTTCTACATTTCTCTTAATGTTTATAAGTTTCCATGTTTATATTTATGTTCTGCATTTACGGCGAAACGCGGCAATAGATTTTCATGAAATTCTACAGGTATATTCCTTTTTGAATTTCGCGTCGACGTATATATAAGGTTTTTTTAAATTTTGCATTATTAAAAAAGTTATAACAAATTTTTAAAGGATAATACAAAAGGTAAAAGAGTCTCGTTCGATCGCCAATATAACCGTAAAAATCAGACTATAGAATTATTCATCATAAATCAGCTGTCGAGTGGATTATAAATTGCATGCAATTAATATCAACCAAGGTTAGAGGTTGTGAATGAAAGTCCTACATAATTTCGCTCATGGGTTTTGGAAGATTTTGTGTTATAAATAGTCACGGATAAGTACAAATTTTGTGTTAATTTCATTATTAATTGTTTCTTGATCACGTTTTATCATTTTGTTTTAGATTTTGATTCTTAATTCTATTTTAATAAGCCAAACACGGTTTAGAGGTTAGTTTGAGGTTAGGTTTTCAAGAATTAAAAATAAACATAGATACTTGACTAAAATTATAACCAAATTAAAATCCTATCATTTATAAATCAATTATTATTATTGCAAGTAATATAATTTCTTAGATAGGAAGATGAGCTCAAGTAGAACACCGAAGGTTAGTAATAGAAATGTACACATAGCGGGAGTACTTACGCGATCCCAAAACCAAAATTCAAAAACGCCAAAACCAAAATTCAAATTCAAATTCAAATTCAAAATTCAAATTCAAATTCTTTATTCTGTATTGTATTATGGCAAATAAAGAATTTGAGAATTTGAAGAATTTTTATTCAAAAAAAATAATTATACAATCAAATGCATTCCAAAAATCAAATACAATATTGTTTCCTAATTTCTAATATGTGTCCCTATAGGCTACCCTGTGTGGGGACACTTGAATATATATAATAAAATATTTATATACAAATTTAAATATATATCATGAAGAACATAATAATTGAATATGGTATTATATTGAAATAAATCAATATGTCAATATTTATAATCATTCTTGCACACATTCATACGCACACACATTCACATATGCGCACACATTCATACGCACACACATTCACACATGCGCACAAACACACACACACACAACACACACACACACACACACACACACAACACACACACACCACACACACACACACACACACACACACACACACACACACACACACACTTACACAAAACTTAAAACTATGTACGGAGTGGTTGCTGTTTTTTTTCATATTTAGTTCAATTTTATTCATAGTTAACGTTTCGTTTTTTTTTCAAAGTGCTGATGTAATTATACCATAAATGAATGCGTTTTGAAGAAAGATACAGTGATTGAAATTTGATACTGTCTTACTGTTTACGCATACCGGACGGGATTTGTGAGTTCAATGATCTTTGATTGTTGCAGTGTTCATGTCGTGTAATGTGTAAATTATACTAAATTTAGACCTATATTAATTTAGTAAAAAAATCATTCGGGTTGTCTAGTTGTAAAATGAATTTCTTGATTTCTTTTCTAAATAACTGACGTGACGTTATTTTCCTTGTTGTTACTGGAAGTGAATTGAATATTTTATAGCTATGTATTTGAAGTGTCGTCTGGAATGCTCTAATCTTGGTTTTGGGAGGTTAATGTCCTGTGAATTCCTGAGGTTTATTCTTTCTCTCATCTGTTGAATATCGAAATTATTTTTAGCTAAATCCAGCAATGCTTTGAATAGAAAAGAATGTCTCACTGATAATATTGACAGTTCTCTGAAGAGCATCATTGAACTATATTGTTTAGGTTTATTACAAATTATTTTTAATATATGTTCTGACCAGTAATCACAGGTTTAATATGAACATTGTATGCACTCCCATAGCATATTATTCCATAATTATTCTAGAACCAATAATTGCATGGTATAATTGTAACAATACTTCTTTTGGACATAACTGTCTGAGGTAATAGAACTTCCTTATGTATACAAATAACTCATTTTTATCTTCTGTACATGATCTGACCAAGTGAGCCTACTATCCAATATGAGGCCCAGATATTTAACTGTACGTGCTTGTTTTATAGTTTCACAGTTACACAATATATTACTCACCTGTTGCGCACAATCTAATTTATGGAAGTAAATACTAGTTAACTCCTGATCCGTGTTTTGAAGATTAGATTGTATTATATTAGATTTGTCTGTGTTGATAGTTAATTTATTTTCGCAAAACCACCACCTAAGGTGCTTAAGATCCATTTCTAATTTATTTTTAAGTTCTTGATTTGTTTTGGCCGAATAAAATATAACTGTATCGTCTGCAAAAGATGTAATCTTTCCCTGTAAGTCACCATCCGTCAAATCGTTAATAAAGACCAGGAATAAAGTACTTGATAACACTGATCCTTGAGGAATACCTATGGTAATGTCCCCGGGTTCACTCAACGTATCGTTAATTCTGACCCTTTGACTCCTATTAGATAGGTAGCATCTTAACCAATCATTGGCAATTCCTCTTACTCCTGATAAATCAAGTTTTTTTAGAAGCATGTTTTTATCAATTGCATCATATGCTTTAGATATATCAAGAAACAGAGCTGCACACTTATTATTAACACTAAAACTGTCATTTATTTTTGAAATGAGATTTTTAATTGCCGCTTCTGTACTTCTTCCTTCACGGAAACCATATTGGTTATCACTAAAAAAGTTATTATTTTTATAAAAGTTTTCAAGTCTAATCTTGAATATTTTTTCTAAAATCTTGGAAAAAACCGGTAAAAGTGAAATTGGGCGGAACTGATCTATGTTTTTACAATTTGGCTTTTTAGGAATAGGTATAACTACGCTGTGTTTGAACATGCTTGGGAATTTTCCTTTGGCAATACTTAGGTTAATTAGATCGGTTAATTTGTTCAAATAATTCATGTAAGTTTTTTAATCATGCTTGTGCTTATCCCATCTACACCTGGCGAAGATTTATTTTTCAATTTTCTTATTGTACTTGCTACTTCCTCCGGATTTGTAGGGTGGAGAAAAATTGAATTTGTTGGAGAATTGTATGGAAACCTTATTTTTGATATTCTAGCAGACTCTTCCCTGGTTTGCAATGTGGTTTGTTCTAATTCATCATTCATTTTATTCACAACATTTAGAAAATAAGAATTAAACGAATTAGAAATTTTATTACTATCATGTATGCTATTTCCCTGCTCATCAACAATCAGTTTTAGTGGTTCTTTATTTTTTTTCAATCCTATTAACGCGTCAATTGTTTTCCACGTCTTTCTAATGTTTCCCTGGCTTTCTCTAAACAGTTTTGAATAATAATATTGTTTTCTTTCTCTCAGTTCATTACGTAAGTTATTTTTGAATGTATTGTATATTTGTTTTAAGTCGTCATTATTAGGTTGTTTGATAACTTTCTTGTATAACTCATTTCTTAAGTTTATTTGCTTGATCAGATAACTATTTATCCATGGCGACCTATATTTCTGTGTCAAGTTATTTTCTAAAAGAAGATTTTCTTGTGAATCTTTGATAGCGCTTTTTAAAATGTCAATGAAATTTTCCCATCCCTCATCAACTGATACTGCTGGTATTTCTCTATCCCAATCAATCGATGATAAAATATTATTCAACTTCCGGTAATTGATTAGGCATATTTTTTTATAATTTGTATCTGCTTCTTCGTTGGATCTCTTCAATCCTTCAACTTTAAGTATGATTGTACTGTGATCAGTTATATCTAAATGTAGTATTTCTGGAATTAGATTAATTTTATTCAGTTTTGTTCTATTTTTGCCGGATTTTAAGTAGAGATGATCTATTAAAGAGTTGGAAAATCGGGACCTATGAGTGTAATCAGTATGAGTGATTCAAATCCAAAACTATTCATTAAATATTTGTAATCGTCAATAATTCTGGTGTTCTGAAAAAGATCTATATTTATATCTCCCGTGAAAAAGAAAGGGACCTCATTGTTTTCGTTAATATTAAATATTTCTTCTAAGTACAAGGTTAATTCGTTAAGAAATATTTTGGGTGAGTTTGATTGCAACCTGTAAGCAGCCAACAACTGAAATTCAAAATTATTATATGAACAAGATATATGTACACAGTCCGCTGAAATAAAAACTATTGTCTTTGTTTTGAACGTTATCTCACTGCTTATATAAACCAAAGTTCCTCCTGCTCTGTAGTTATGATTGAAATTACCATGTACGGAATAGCCCTCTATATGATATAAGTCTATTTCATTCTCTAGTATCCATATTTCTGTCAAGACTATTATTAGCGGGTTGTTTTCTAATTTCCTCATTTGCACTAAGAATAAATCGAAATTACTTCGCAGACTGCGTATATTTTGATGAATAATTAGTGTTTCTCTGCTACTTATCTCTGATGACATTTTTATTTACGGTACTGACACTGTTATTTTCTTGGTTACCTGGCTGCTTAGATGCACTTATCACGCTCAACTTTTTCACTTGTTCACTGTTCTGAGTTCAATAACTGGTGTTCCGTCTTCTTTCCTAGCTAGAATCTTCCCTTCCTTGATCCTTCCTCTTTTGAAGATCTCTCTCGCCATGGTGAAAATCCTTCTTCGCGTAGGTGCTAGACTTTCATTCACATAGACTGGATGGTCCGTTGTTTCTCCCATCTGCTTTGTAGAAAACTGCCTCGTAACTTTCCTTTTATTCAATATTACTTGTTTGTCTGTTCTACGAACGAACTTGACAACGATTGGTGGAGGTAGGTTTTCATTTCGTTGTTTAAGTCTGTGACAAATGTCGATTGCATCTGCTTTTATTTTGTGTCCTAATGCTTCGCTCATTCTACAAATGATTTCTGTTACATCTTCATCCTGTTTTTGGGTATACCATTTATTCCAGCATGTTCGATCTTGAGTATTGTTCCATATCCTCGACGCGTTCCTTCAGTTCTGCATTTTCTTTCCTGAGGCTAGACTTCTGTTGAAAGCTTATCGATGTTGATGAGGCATGTGCTAATTTGCTTGTTTTGTTCATCAAACTTCTTATTTATATCGTTAATCGCCTGATGACATGATTCAATTGATTTCCCAAGCTCCAACTCCATTTTCTTAATATTCTCCTTCATCGACGTCTGATTTCCTGCAATTACCTCAAGAACTCCTGCGAGTTCTTGGAGAGTCACGTCCTTGTTTCCTGTTGTCGATTCACTCACCATACTTTTGCGACGTGTAGAGGAACAGCTGCTACATCTCCAAATTTGTTTGTTTCTCTTTATGTAGTCCGCATCGTCCTTGGTCATTTTCACACATCCTATATGAAAATTCGCTTCACAGTCGACACATGAAATCAGCTCACCTGAATTCCGAACATTCCGAACACAAAAACCCCAGTTCTTCAAACTACTTTAGCCGAAAAAGTTGCTCAACTACAAAGTAGCCACACTAATTTAAAAAAACCAATTAGAAGTAACTCTAAAAACGTCTGAGGAAGAAAGGTTAGGGATGGTAGAAGAAATTAAATCTTTGGAACTGATTATAAAGTTACAAGATGAAGACCATAAAAAAGAAATACTAAATCTAAAAAATCAATGTAGTCTAATGTCGGAGGAAATAAAGAAACTAAAATCTAAATTTGATAATACTAAATGTATGATAGAACCTCCGTCCAAATGCAAAAAAAATAAAATCTAACCTAAATGATGGGAAATGCTCTGAAAATGGTCGAAATAAAACGTATAGTGAGGTTTTGAAGACAGCAACCAAAAATATAGCTGAGGGAAATAAAGATAGGAAAGGGAGAGTTCTGCTACTGACGTCCAGTCATGGACGTGATTGCAGTGATCTCCTTGATAAAAGATTAAAAAATAAATTTGATGTCCAATGTTTTTTCAAGCCAAGTGCATCAATTAATGCAGTTGTAGAGTCAGCTAGGGAACAAACTAAAGACTTTGATGAAAATGACTATCTAATTGTACTGGGTGGCTCAAATAATATAAATGAACCTAACTTGAATCATCTTCCTCAAGTAACAGAAAAAATCAAGGAAATTGTGCCACTCAGCAAAAAAAACAAACTTAATAATAAGTACTATTCCTAATAGGTTGATAGGCCAGAATTAAATGAAGCAATCAATTCGACAAACAAATCAATCCATAATACAATCAACAGCCTAAAAAATAAGAATTCTAAACAACTGGGGATTTGTTTTCTAAATGAAAGGCTGAAAAGACATAACTTCACTAATCATGGGTTGCATCTAAATCGATCTGGCAAAGTAATCTTTTGTAATAGATTGGCAGAGCTGATTGAAAGCCGTTTGCAATCCTCTGGTTTAAAAACAGTCAAAAAAACAAATAACGATTTTTTAGTAAATTGGCTCAAAACAGGGAAAGGGAAATAGCTACAAATGCTAGAGATAGAGTAGCACAAAATGGTAAGGTTTTTAGTATTTATCATCAAAATATTCAGTATCTTCGCAACAAAATTGACAGATTAGAAGTATTTCTTAAAGAGGAGGATCCTGACATTGTTATTTTCACAGAGCATGGCTTAAAAATAAAGGAAATAAATCAAGTTAGGATTCCAGGCTATTCACTGAGATCAGAATTTTGTAGAATAGCTCATAGAAGTGGTGGTGTATGTATATTCACTAGCAATGCTAAACATACCCAAACTTATGAACTGGATTTTGTTAAGAGATTTTCTGTTGAGATGGATTCAGAGGTGACGGGACTAAGGTTAAAAATTGATGATCGATTTGAGGTAGCAGTGTTAGGTATCTATAGGTCACCAAATGGAGACTGGCAAAAATTTTGTGAGCTGCTCCATACACTTTTGGAAATTACAACCGCTCGTTTCACAAATGTTATAGTAGTAGGAGATTTCAATACCGATTTTGCCAGGCAGGATAAAATGACAGAGGATATTAGAGATATTATTAATATGAATAATTTAGAAATTAAGATACACGAATATACAAGAGTAACTCGAACTTCACAGACAATTATTGATAATATCCTCACAAATATAGAAGGTTGTAATGTCAGGTTAGGGAGCTCAGATCTATCAGATCATAACTATCAAATTTTAGATGTTAAGTTGCAGGGCCAGAATCCAGGCAGAAAAAAAACTTTTGTGAAAGAAATTCAGCAATATGAGCTAGGAAATATAAATTGTTTGAAGCAGGAACTGCTTCAAGAAAATTGGAGTAGTGTTTATAACAGTTGTAACCTAAATTACAAATATAAGCAATTCATTGATACTCTAAGATTTCACATTAGTGTATGCTGTCCGATAAAAAAAGTCAAAGTAAAAAGTAAATTAAACAAAGTAGATGAATGGATAACTGAAGATATTCTTACTCAAAGAAATATTGTTAGGGAAGCTTATGAGGAATTTAAATTAGTGAGGGATGTTCCGAGTGAAGTCAAATACAAATGTCTAAAGAAAAACTATGCAAAAGAAGTGAGGAAAGCTAAGTGTAAGAAAACAGCTGAAATATTAACAACTAGTACCAATTTTAACTCTGCTGTTTGGGAGGTAATTAATAGAAATAGGAGAGCAGCTCAAAAAGATACAGTTACTAATGTCCCTAGGATAATCGATGAACATGGAAATTATATGGATGATAGTATAGACATTTGTAACTTTTTCAATAAATATTATCAACAGGTTGCATATAATCTCCAAAAGTCACTGAACACTAATACTTATAATACAACTACATTAAATGCTGAGCCAATTGAAAAGGTATTTAAATTTCATCCATTATCAAGAGATGAGTTGTCAAGAATAATAAAAAATTTGAATAACAAAAAAACAGTAGGATTGGATGGGGTCTCAAGCAAAATTTTAAAAGAATGTGAAAATGAATTACTGGACCCTTTATTGCATCTCCTTAATACTTCACTAGAGCAGGGTATTTTCCCTGATGATCTGAAACAAGGAAAAATTTTGCCAATTTTCAAGAGCGGTGATTCTGAAAGAGTTGAAAATTATAGACCCATTAGTATTCTAAATGTAATAAGTAAATTTTTGAAAGAGTAGTTTTAAATAGGTTATTGATGCACCTGGAAGAAATTAATTTCATATGTGATGAACAGCATGGGTTCCAGAAAGGGAAATCTACTAAGACTGCAATAGTATCCCTTGTTGAAAGACTAATAGATATAATAGATTCAGGTGAGAAGGCAGCCGCAATATTTCTTGATTTATCCAAAGCTTTTGATTGTGTGAACCATAGAATATTATTGGAAATACTAAAAACTGTAGGTGTGAATGGTATAGAACTAAAATGGTTTGAATCATATCTCATAGGTAGAAACCAGTGTGTTGAGCTTACCAAGGTGGATGGGAATGAAATAGTAAAAATTAAATCTCAAAAACTGGAGGTCCAGGCTGGAGTACCTCAAGGCTCAATTCTGGGTCCCTTACTGTTTCTGTTGTATGTGAACCAATTACCAAAAGAGTTAAAAGATCACAGAGCTCTGTTGTTTGCTGATGACACATCGCTTATCTTTAACAATTATTTATTAGATAGTCTAGAAATAAATGCTTTTACTGGAGTACAGTCAATTGTCCAATTCTTGAAGCAAAGGCAATTAACAATAAATAGTAAGAAATGTCAATTCCTACAATTCAAAAGTAAATATAATTCAGTAGAGGATAGAGAAATAAATGTGTTTGTAGAGGAAAATGAATTAGACCAAGAAGAGAAAGTAGCATTCTTGGGAATTTTATTGGACAGGAAATTAACATGGCATCCTTACATTGAGAGGATATGTAATAAGATATCATCTGGGGTATTTGTCCTGCGGCAGCTTGCTAGGCTGAATGATAAAAAACTACTGTTAACTGCTTACCATGGACTTATACTATCTCATATTAGGTATGCTATTTTAGTATGGGGTAATTCATCTCAACAAAATATGGACAGAGTGTTTAAGATTCAAAAGAAGGCACTCAGATGTATAGAGAAAGTGAATAGGTTAGACTCTTGTAGGCCTTTATTTAAAAAGCTTGGTCTATTAACTGTGCCATCTTTGTATGTATATGAAGTTGTAATGCATGTGAAAACGAGTGGTGTGATCCAGAATTCAGATGTTCATGAGTATAATACGCGAAACAGAGCAGATTATCATATAATGGGTCACAATAGTAGGTTATTTGAACAAAAACCAGATTATATTGGTAGGAAATTTTATAACAAGCTACCTCAAATCTTGAAAAGTAATGATGATTTGAAGATTTTCAAAAAACAAATGAAAAAATATTTAGTTGATAGAGCTTTTTATAGTGTACAAGAATTCCTTTCAAACCTAAACTAGGTTGAACTACTTAGTGTTAGAATTATTATGTAATAACATGACTTGTCTTATACTCCATGACTGGAGTCTTTAGGACGTAATCTAAAAAAAAAAAAAAAATCTCAAAGTAATTTGGTGGAAAATCAGCTGTCGTGTGGACTATTAATTGTATGCAATAAGGCATGCAATTAATAACTCAATGTATAGTCCAGGTCCTGTAGCTTTGCCTGTTGGCGGAATGTCACTAGACTATAATACTACCCGTTCAAAAACATCGAACATTCTTGAAAATGTATCTTTCCATAAGCTTAGGCCATGATTCTAAGTTTAGTTATTGATGGAAAAGTTTTTTTTTACATTTTTCTTTTGGATTCTGATGATTAAATTGCAACAAATGTTATCGAAAAGAAATTGATTCCTAAAATCATGAAAAGTGAAAAATGAAGTTTGTAGGAAATCAGCTTTATGGTTGTCTATATTTTTAAAATTCAACACACCGATTTTTGGCCGACGCGAAAACTCAGAATGTCCTCTGATGGGTTGATTGGGTTGGCGTATCGACGACAGCCAGACCTGATAACTGCGCTCACACTCCGGGACGACACGTCAGAAAGCTCTATGTTCAATTAGGATTTTTCTAGGCATTTTAAATTGATAGATTATTCATTTATTTTTGAGAAAACATAGCAACAGGTCAATGTAACGTACAAAGCGCGAGGTCTACTGTTCATGAGTAGCTAAGTAGCTAAGTAGTAGCTACGAGTAACTACGAGTAGCAGTATAGATAATGGTCATGTGGGCTATGTATAGCACTGTGCAATACAAATGGTACCGTATATATAGACTATAGAAAGTCCACCAGTCCATAAAATGTTGACCAGTAGATTATTGACCTATTATAGCTGGATTCTCACATATCAGTATCAGTGGACGTGTCCGGTACAGTGAAAATATTATTCCCGTACGTTATAATGGGACTATTCATACTCGCTCGGCCGTGCTGAGTGAAAATAGTCCAATCAGATCTCATGGAGATTATATTTTTACCGTGCCGGTCACTTTCATTGATACTGATATTGGGAATCCATGAACTGGAAATACAGATTAAGGCGTTTAACCCTTTAGTCTGCTGGCACTGCCTGGTCATGGGTTCGAATCTCGCCGGTAGACATGGACGTTTGTTCAATCACCCACGAACTTATTATATTATTCATGCACAAACAAGAAGTTTATGTCGACATCATCCGTATTGAAACAGAAGGAATAAGCAAGATGTACAACTCAACAGCCCCATTTCATGTCCCCATTTTAGACAACTTTTTAATACTTCAGATACTGTTGCTTGTGAGATGTTGTGATATCTATCCATAATGAAAACACTGGGATGTTGTCAAAAATATCATTAATTTACTGTAAAATTACAAACATGTTTCAACATCATTGGTGTCATCTTCAGTGTGAAAAAGTTTTGAATTTTCAAATTCCCAGTGTTTTCATTAACTTTTCAGGGTAGCCACCCATTTCAAAATAAACAAATCATAAGTAATTCCCGGTTTTCCAGAGTAAAATTTCAAAATTTCGAGGTAGAGTATCCGCGGTATTTGAGGAACAATATACATTTGTAAAGAATTTATAATGGAAATCTTCAGTTTGATCTTCCATGAAGAATTGCAAATAGCATATTTAAATTTCCAAATATATTGTTAATTTTTGACATGACAAGAATATCGATGTTTTTAGATTTGTTATGTAAGGGAGTTCAAAAACATTGCTAATTATTATTGCCAACAAGTATTTTTTTATTTGAGTTTATTGTTACTGAACACTTCTTCACTGAACTGATTGAAATTTATGAAAAATTCACGAGTAATTGGAAAAATTCATGAGGAATTCACGGTATTTTTCCCGGTTAGTAAAATCATTAGGAATTTAAGGTTCTCCAGATTTTCTCGGTAGGTGGCCACCCTGCTTTTTAATACTTGAACTGTCAATTGAGATAAGTTTAGCCTTGTATCAACCGTTAGATTGAGGGGAATTTTAAAATAAAAATTGAGAATCATTACAAGTTTTCGAAATAATTATACAATTCTTGAAAATTATGACACCATGAAACATCAATATTTAATAGATTAGTTAAATTAAAAACAAGTTGTAGTTGAGAACAAGATTACTTGTTTTTCGATTCTTCTCTAGCGTGAGCACCCAGTCTTAGGGTGAGTCACTACCACCTAGATTTAGCCATCTAGGACCATCTAGGTGGTAATGGGTGAGTTCAAACTCAATTAATTCTTCCAAAAACACCAGTAAATACAGTACAAGACATGCTACTACCTTTGACAGTGGGCGGAGCCAGCAAGGTATCGTTAATAGCCAATAGGAAGAGCAGCAGTGTCTCCCATGTCTGTCGGTCCATGGAGGTGGACAGTTGTGCCACCTGTTGGAGAGTACGCAAAACACGGTGACACAGCACCGCTTGACGATTGATCGTGTCCATGCCTGCCAACACAAATCAAAAAATTCAAATTCATTTTTACCATAAAATATTTTAATTATTATTATATTGCCATAACAAATCATTCTTCATTTATTCATTAATTATCTCTTATGATAATTACCAAAATGATTGATAAAGAGATAACCTTGACGAATACTCTCCCAAATTTTCATAGAATTACAATGCCCGATAAAAGGTTAGGTTCACTAACCTTCACTTTCACTTGGATTTGATTTTAAAAATAACAAATATCACTAACGATTAAAGAAAAATTATAAGAATGATTGCGAAAGAAGAAATAAGGTTAAGATTGACTTACTTCTTTCCCTAACTTTCATAAAAGTCCGATTAGGGTTAGGTTCACTAAACTTCACTATCACTTGAATTCTATTCAAATACAATTAGGTTATCTTTGAAATAATTGATGAAATAATTATAGTCCTTGATTTGAACTGTAGTATAAATTTGGAAAATGACAGTTTTGGGCATATAAGCCTATTGTGCCTTCTCTTATAAGTGTAATAGTTGTACATGATTAAACAAAATGTTAGGTTGTTTTAGAAACTAAAAGTGGAATTCTATATTTCTAAAAAAATATATATAGCAATGAATAACCATACCTTTGAGAAAATTCATTAAAAAAAAATTATAACATTGATTTAGGTTGAGGATAAATTAATTAACATCATAAAATATAAAGCTAGGTTAAATTGGAAATTTGAATTCAAAACCTTGAAAGGCTACTTCGGAAAACCATAAAAATGATCACATTCGAAGATAAATTTATACAAAAAAAAATTATAAATGCGTAGGAGAATTCAGTTGAACAAAGCGTCCTGAAAAAATTGGGAGAAAGCATTTTGAATTTAAATTATGAAAACGACTAGTTATTGTTAACTTTGAATTTGATAGCTTTGTTAATTTATTAGTGTTAATATTTATTCGTTACTCTAGAATTTTATAGCAAAAAAATATTTGGTCTGAATTCGGAAACATCAAGTTAGCATAGTAATCAAAATGTTATTGATCCTTCTACAACTGTATATTAGGAGATAAAGCACGATATAATGTTAAGTTCCTACCATCAAGCGTTAAGATTATGTTCTACCTCTTCAAAGATTATCAAGCTCAGTAGTTTTAATTAGCCTAATTGGTTAATGAAGCAAGATACGAATTACAAGATTAGTGCTCCTGCATACACATTATCAAGTTTGGAAACATGAGTAATAACATAAAGACTTACAAATAGTTTAAATCAATTTGGAGATGAATGCATCATTGAAATAACAGTGAAACATTCAGTAGAACGCTAATAATGAATAATTTTATCCTATATTATGACCCAATGTATATGTATCAAAATTCGGGGAGGAACCGTTTTCGGCTGTACCTGTTGATCCTCCCCTAAACATTTCAATGATTTACGTACAACTGAATCAATAAATGATAATTATAATAAGCTAAATAAATTCTTGATATTATTGGTGAACTCTTACACCCAATTTTATAAATATATTTGTATTAATAACATAACCACTATAACCGTTAGACATTAGGCGCCCCCTACCAAACAGATTTCATAAAGTTGTAGATAATTTACTCACTTAGGTCCAAATACAGGAATGTCCAGACTAGCGAAAAAAGAAGACGAAATGAATTAGATTAGATGAAAAGCAGGCTGAAAAGTGAAATTGTGATAGAAATAGATTTCTGTGAAGAATATATCAGAAGAAAATATAGTACAGATATTATTGTGTGTCATAGAATAGGATTAGGATGGTGATGAACAGAAGATTCGTTATGATTTGAAAGATTTGGAAAGATATCAAAGAAATATAGTGCATAATATATTATGCCATACACAAGTCACACATTATTCAATAAGAAGAACAGTACAATAAAATTGGTTGCATTTATCTATTAAATTAGCTAATAAAGTGGTTGAAATATTATTAAGATAACTAATGCAGCTGCATTGCTGTTATTAGAACTTATATTTACAAATTGATAAGTTAAAATAGGTTACATTGTCAACTGTGACCAAGAAATATAATAAAAATGTAGGCTAATATTTTCATGCTAGATGAAATATGCAAGTTTATAGCACACGTGATTTCATTTTTAGAAGCTTGGCTGTAGAAAAAAGAGACATAATGAATTAAACAATTTGAATAGTATTTACAACATGCATTGTTTGGAGCCGAAGATGAATGAAAAACAAAACGTGATCTATCATTGATAAAGCTAATTGGGATAGACACGCCATTCAAGAAATTTCAAATTCATTCAGCATCCAATGACATTAGTAAATAATTCATTACACTTCTACTGTCAGGGTGAATTATTACATTCTACTTGGAATTCTATCTTACATTCGAGATTTATTTTTGTAGCATGAGATGTTTAACCTGTCTTGAAATTCACTGGATCATGTTTACATCAAACATACTATCACTACCTATTTTGTAAATTCATGAATTAGTAGTCTACCATCTCATTTAATAAACAAATTCGAGGACAAAATAAGTTATTTTCGAAAGCTTTTGGCCAGTAAAATCTTATCAAAGAATATTTTATAATTAAAAGTATTGAAGTTTTTATATTTTGGAATTGAAGTAAATAATTTATTTTACTGTAGTCCAAAGATAGTCATATAATTCTCACGAGTTCTAATTTGACTATTCCTACTCAGCCCGGCCGAGTGAGTATTACACTCACTGGAATAACATTGGAACTTATGGAAATAAAGAAGTAGGAAGAAGTCTTCTTTAAGTCTAAAGAAGTCGAAAGATCTGTTATTGGGATACAAATAAACATATGCCTCCTTGATCCATTCCGAACTGCGATGCATACCTACAAGACTTTTTCACATTAAACGTTCAATTATCCCTATTGAAATAAACGAGAAATATATTCATTTATTTGTTTCACCAATCAATCATCCACCTAAAGTGAGATTCAATGGGAAGCAAATGTGCTATTAATAGAGACAATTGATAGGTTTTCCTATTGGATGTGCATGGATAACCATAGTTGAAAGACCGTTCTTGATTTGGTATACCGTATTATGTTTATTATTATTAAACGAAAATCCAAATTAAATGCTGTAATTCACCCCGAAGACTACTGCTACTGCAAATATTGACAACAGGGTAAACAGCTAGATGGAAGTTCGATGAGCGCTACTATTCAAAAATTATTTGTCAGCCCGGGAATCGAACCCAGTACCTCCCAAAGCTCATCGAATTTCCATCTAGCTGTTTACCCTGTTGTCAATATTTGCAGTAGCAGAAGTCTTTAAGGTGAATCCCAGCATTCAATTTGGATTTTCGTTTAATAATAATAATTAATTCATTAGCATTTGATTAATTGCAATATCTCAGTAATTTCCATCTGTATATTATGTCTGTTGTTATTACTGCATGTATTCATTTGTATATTGTGTTTGTAACTGATTGATTCAATTGAGAGTGAATGATCCTCTACTCACCTTCACCCTTCCTGGGCACAAACAGATTGTGGAAGTGACCGATCATCTTGCGCGCGTAGAGATTGGGGTCCTCACACACGGGGCGGGGCACACTGAGCTTGGGAATCGGGTGCAGACAGGTCATCCACTCGCAGTACACGTTGACACAATCCTTGATCGCCTCATGCTCGCTCAGAGGCAAGCTCAGCCCGTAGCAGATCACCTAGCCAACAAAAATTGCTCATTAATCAAAGAAATTAAGAATAGGTGAACACCAAATAAATAAAAACAATATTAACGATCTTATGCAGTAGCAGAAGTCCTCAGTTACATTTACATTCCTGTCATTGGATATTTGAATTAATTATTATACAGTCTTCTTCTTCTTTGGTTAACAGCCGTTGGGGGTGTTCACAGCAACTCTCCATGCCTCTCTGTCACCCGCCATCCTTTTAAGGTCACTGTAGTTGGCACATCTCGGATCCTTTATCAGTTTTTCTATGTACTCCAGTCTTAGGCTAGGCACACACCAGTTAGTCAAGAAAAGACAAGACACGTTTAGTCACAATAATTCACATAGTTGCTTATGAAGACATGTCTAATTGCAATGACTAATCGGTGTGTGTTGCTTCATAAGCAACTATGTGAAGTATTGTGACTAATCGTGACTAGTCTTGTCTTGACTAACTGGTGTGTGCCCACCCTTAGCCTTTTTCGCGCATTCCTTCCCTCAGTCATTCCCTCCATTAATTATACAGTAACAATATTACATTATTGAGATTCTTATATTAAATAATGTTGAATTATTGAGTAGATTCTTATGTAAAATTTGATTTGGAGTTCAATGCAACCGGCTTCAAGTTCATGTTGTTAATCAAATTTCAAGTTTCACAAAACGTTGTCAAATAATATTAATCATGATTAAATGCCAAGGGAACCAATCTTGTAGAAACCATTGTTAAATGTTAATCATGATTAGATGCCTAGAGGTTTCTCGGAGTTTTTTTCGAAAAGAAGGCTACTCTGATTGAATCTCTTGGCATTTAATCACGGTTAAAATTTAACATGCTTTTGTGCAACCGAGCCATAATTTCCAATTGTTATTGAGATATCATAATCATATTCACATAACCAAGTCTCACATAACCTTTATTTGGACAATATATTCTATGAAATTGGGATGAAAAGAAATTTTGGACTGTAGTCTGTTTCTTTGTTCTTAAGTTGATTGTGAATGATAAATAGATAAGTGAATAAGTAAATATTCACAGTGCTGATTTTGTAAAAATATAGGTTCCAGAACGCAATGTTCCAGGGGGGTCCACCACGGGAAAACTTTCTACATTTAGCCTCAAAAAGAGAGTTTCAAGCTATTTAGGAGCAAGGAAAAAATTTAGGAAATGTTACAAAATATTTTGTTGTAATTTTCAAGTGGTACCCCGGTATGACGTAGAACTGGTAGCTATATCGTCTATATTCCACTGACTTTATAACGTGCATCAAATAGTAATTTATTATTAGCTAAGTTTGAAGACTCGCCAATCTCAAGTATAATTTATTTATTTATTTATTCATCATTTACAATCAACTTAAGGACAAAGAAACAGACTACAGTCCAAAACTTCTTTTCATCCCAATTTCATAAAATGAATTGTCCAAATAAAGGTTATGTGCGACTTTCCAATTCTTCACTAATTTCCACATTGAAACAAAACACAAACACTTGATTCTAATAATTAATGATTCTAATTCTAGGCTAATTACTTCCATTCAATCCATTCCATTCATGATTTACGGTCTGTCAATTCACAATATTAATCCATCTCTATTACCTGTTGACTATTTGGAATTTGCAACCTCTAGAATACCAGACCACGGCTTCACCTCTAAAATTCCAAGATTTCACTTTTCCTTCCCAAGACCTTTTCAGTTTTCTGCTATTTCCCACAAATCCAGCCGTCGGACAGGATTAGAAAGATACATTAGGCAGGACAGAAACATACTCTTGACTTTCAATATACTTTCAAACTTTCAAACATACTATTGACTTTCAATAGAAGGTTGGCATTGGTTCAAAATTGAATATCTAACTTCGATGAAAACTGAATTTCACAATTTTAACAAAACCGAGTGTCATTTTTGATACTTCCTGTAGTGATATTCACTTTGAACTGTCACAATTAGTTTAAATGAGAAGCATTGATATTATTCATAATTATTAAACCTGACTGTTTAAAATGAAACCTACTTTATTGTAAAAAGGCTTAAATAAAGACCCTTATGCACGGTCAAACATGATTGTGCAAATTAACTTAGTACCTACATATAAAATCAGGCTCCACACATAATAGAATAGACACACTAGTTCTACAGCATATTAACACATATACAGAGTAAGACATATGGGAACCCTCCAATAAATTGGAGACTGTTGTGGATATAATACTGTAACTTTCAGGATAAGTTATTGGTCAAGTAATCTACCTATTACGTACAACTGAATTTCAACCCCTCATAAGGGTCACCCCCTAAACTTCTAACACTTAACTTCTAACGCCCTTAACTAAAACTTCAATCAGTCGCCATTTTGGATACATTTTAATTGATGTTATCTTACTTTTTTTTAAAAGGCCTTTAAAATGATGTACCACACAATGGGTGTTTACATTTTAAATATTCGAGTTACAACCCCTAAGTCACCCCCTTATGAGGGGTTGAAATTCAGTTGTACGTCAATAGGTAGAGTATTTGAACAATAACTTATCCTGAAAGTTACAGTATTATATCTACAACAGTCTCCAACTTATTGAAGGGTTCCCATACTTATGACTCACTCAGTACAATATTTTAGTCATGTGGCCTGATGGGGCCCTATGATTAGGTGATAATTTGCACAAACTTGTTTGACCATGGATGGAGGCCTTTAGAAAACCTCAAGAGTCAAACTGAAAACGTTCATAACATTTAAAACAACAATCGAAACTTCTCATACTAAGTTTTATATTCTGCTCAAATTGTTTAGCTTTTAGATGTAGTTCAAATCATCGATCTCGAGTTGAAAAGAATATGATTTGGACATTCTTCTTGATGGATTGTAGGTGTTGAAATAAAATAAAAAAATGTTAATTAGTATTGTTTATTCAAGTTCAGTTCACAAGGCATATACAATCCATCAAGCATTGTCTGTATCTTGCTTTTCAAATAATCAATAACATACAATAACAAGTAGTAGAAAATTTCAGTCACAGTCATTATACTTATGCCTAGAAATGTGTCCAGGTAGGTAACAGTGGAATCGATCATCTCATAGTTACTGTAGGTGTAGGTACGAACTTTTGGATAGAAAAAATCTTCCCTGAATATAATTTCAACCTCGTGAGTTTTGTGGAAACTCGATGGATCATCAAGCACATCCTCAGAAAATGATTCATATGATATAACCTTGTAATCAGTGTAGTTACAAGATGGCAGACAGTCACAAGAATTGGCGGAGTTCATTTCACTTGAATCATAATGACTCTCCAAGGCAACATCCAACGCACATGAGCTGTTTTCATCAGAGCAGATGTATGTTGATTCGTTGTGCGGCATGAAAAACAGAACACATCCGCATTCTTTCAAAGCTGTCTTGGTGGAGCACTCTGTTAAACAGTTTTGTTGTGAATAATATTGGATGAAGTCCAATGTTTTGTCGGTTGTATTGTAGCATTCCTTGGCAGATGGAACTTTGTACAGAAAATCATCGACAGGATATTTTAGGATAAGTTCAGGGTCGATGAGTATGCGAGAGCCTCTTGATAATCGAAGACTATGCCACCTCATAAATGGACTTGGAACATCCCAAGGATTATGAATAGTAAACCGAAGTGTATTGTCTCTGCCAATAAACTTGTTTTTACTATCAAGCAATCCATAACGTATGTGTGGTCTCTCAACTAAAGTTGGGTACTTACTTGGTAACCATAGTTTGAAAGTATCATTTTGATAGAACCATGTCCCCGTGAACGAAGGAAATCCATGAATTTTATCAGAATCCAATTGAAACCTGATGCTCAGTCCAGACTGTCTGATGTGTGGTTGTACATGACTGCGTGAAAAATTTCGTACAGCATTCACTTTGTAGATCTTTGAAGGTGGGAGCATATTGCAAGTCATGCAGACTTGTCTGAACATGAAAGTTGGAGTTTTTTTCGAACTCATACTTTACTCGTGCGAAGTATAACCTGTCAGACAGAGATATATCGTGGAAAAAGTTCTCAAGACTTTGATCAGAGATGAAAAATCTCTTTCCACTAATGTTTGTATCATTTTCAGTAGAAATAATATTATACATTTCGTCAAATGCTTCCCTTGTCATGCCTAAAATATCTGCAATTTTGTAAATCTCATCACCATGTCGTTTATTCATGAAAGATTCGACTTTTTCCTCTGATACACCAAGTGCACCACAGATGGTCAAAGCAGGATAGGGCAGGGTTGAAATGTGTTGGGATGTAGATGCCAATTCAATCGTCATGGAAGTTTCTTTCCATTGAGCCATTTTCATGTTGTATATTCCGAACAATGATATGATGAAACCTATTACAGCTGTACACCAGAAACAACGCTCTAGCCAATGTCGGTTCGGGTCAAAGATGTATTTGACACCATGAAGTGATGTATGCTCCACAAAGTTCTTGAAATGGGGATTCATGTTCTTTCTTCTCCTCATTTGTCGTCGATGTGGAGTTTTGGCAGCAGCTACGTCCATGAGTTTGATCAGCACAACAAGCAATATACACAGTAGATTATAGTTCACTCAAATGGATTGCCAATCTATACAATAACTAGGATGTAAGTAATATGGTACATTCAACACTGTCTAGAATTTTCTTTAATGTGAGCTTAAACCTTCAACAGACTCCTAAATAATGAATATTAGGACAGGACCACTCATTTAAAATTTCATTCTACTAAAACATTATAATTAGACTTTTTCCTCACAGTATATGTCATGAAATTTATATTCCACATAACTCTACTATTATTCCCCTTGGGATTCGCATGTCAATGATCATGTCTCAAATACATTATCCAAATTGGATGAATTCATAAACCATGCCAAGTTTGAATTAATTAAGCTATCTAATTATTGATGATGTTATTCGTAAATGAACATCAATAACCACTGAACATGAACATCAACAAAAAATGACACGAAAGTGGAAAATGAGTTGGAGGATGAGGAGGAGGTGGTGGAGGAGGAGGATGAGGAGGAGGAGGAGAAGGAGGTGGAGGAGGAGGATGAGGAGAAGGATGAGGAGGATGAGGAGGAGGATGAGGAGAAGGAGGATGAGGATGAGGAGAGGGAGGATGAGGATGAGGAGAAGGAGGTGGATGAGGAGGGGGTGGAGGAGGAGGTGGATGAGGAGGAGGAGGGGTTGAAGGAGGCGGTGGAGGAGGAGGAGGTGGATGAGGAGGAGGAGAGGAGGAGGAGGAGGAGGAGGAGGGGAGAGGAGGAGGCGGTGGAGGAGGAGGAGGAGGTGGAGAAGGAAGAGGAGGAGGTGGAGGAGGAGGAGGATAGCGAGGTCATATTAATTTGACCTTAGAATGAGTAACAAGCTCATACAATACAGATGTAAGGTGAGACACGTACCTTTTAATGCAAATCCCAAAAGAAATGGTAATTATTTGGAATGTGATTTGCATGCTTCGAGCTATTATGTAGGCTACTCGTTATAGCTCTGAACTCTATATCAATACGATAATAATATTAATATTAAAAGAGGTTTTCTGGAATTAAATTCAATGTTTATGGCTCATTGTTTAGCAGTCTACGCTCACATTAGATCAGTCTGCTCAGTGTTCTAGTTGGAAGTACAAGAATCCATATCCTAGTTCTTGTTCAAATGGACTATTTATTAAATTGAGTAATCAATTACTGTTTATTAAATTGCTTGTTGTGTTAATTACACTCATGGACGTGGCTGCTTCCAAAACTCCACATAGAAGACAAATGAGAAGAAGAAAAAACATGAATCCCTATTTGAAGAACTTTCTGGAGGATATATCACTTCATGGTGTCAAATACATCGGCGACCCGAACAGACATTGGCTAGAGCGTTGTTTCTGGTGTACAGCTGTAATAGGTTTCATCATATCATTGTTCGCAATATACAACATGAAAATGGCTAAATGGGCAGAAACTCCGATGACGATTGAAGTGGCACCTACCCGCCAACACATCTCTACCTTGTCAATTCCAGCATTAACCATATGTGGTTCACTAGGTGTGTCAGGGGAAAAAATTAAATCTTTCATGAATGAACATGGAGATGAAATGTACAAGATTGCTAATATTCTAGGCATGACAAGGGAAGCATTTGATGTGATGTACAATATAAGTTCTACTGAAAATAATAAGAATAGTAGTGAGAAGAGATTTGTTGTATCTGATTCAAGTCTTGAAAAGTTTTTCGAAGATATCTCACTGTTTAATAGATTACGCTTCACCTCATTTGCTCATAATTACGAAATATCGCAAACGTTCATGTACAGGCAACTCTGTTTGACTTGCAACATGCTTCCCCCTTCAAAGATTTACAACGTGAACGCGGTACGAAATTTTCTACGCAATCACTTACAACCAGAAATGAGACAGACTGGGCGGTACATCATGTATGAATCGGACAATGATACAATTCATGGGTTCCCATCGTTTTATAAAAAATGGGCATATTTGAGTGATACAATGGGGAATAAGTTTCATTCACATAGTCGCCGCTATCTGCCATTGAGAAAGTACCCAACTTTAGTGGATCTACCAGAGATAATTTATTTTTTGGTTGATCAGAGAGACAAGTTTATTGGGAGAGACAATACACTTCGGTTCACCATTCATAATCCTTGGGATGTGCCAAGTCCATTCATGAGATGGCATCGTCTTCAATTCACAAAAAGCGCTCGAGTTCTAATCGACCCTGAACTAATCCTAAAATATCCTGTCGATGATTTTCTGTACAAAGTTTCATTTCCCAGTCAATGCTATAACACAACCGAAAAAACATTGGACTTTTTTCAATATTATACACGACAAAACTGTTTAATAGAGTGCTCAGCCAAAAGAGCATTGCGAGAATGCGGATGTGTTCTGTTCTTCATGCCGCACAACGAATCAACATACATCTGCTCAGATGAAAACAGCTCCTGTGCGATGAATGTTGCCTTGAAGAGTCATTATGAGACAATAAGTGACAGCAGCTCTGCAAATTCTTGTGATTGTCTGCCGTCTTGCAACTACACTGACTACAAGGTGGTATCTTACGAATCATATGAATATGAGACATATGATGCAGGTCCTTCCAATAAATTAGGTGAGTCCAAGTTTTACGATATTGAAATTGGATTCAGGGACAATTTCTTCCATCCAAAAGTTCGTACCTACACGTTCAATAACAATGAGATGGTCGATTCCACCGTTGTATACTTGGACGCATTTTTAGGCGTGAGTATAATGACTGTAGCCGAAGTATTCTACTACATTTTGTTGTATGTCATTGATTATTTGAAAAGAAAGATACGCAGAATAGCTGGTCTTGACGATATAAATTGATATTAAAGGAGATCTCATATGAAAAAAATTGGTTGTTGTTTCTATTCAATCGCAATAAACACTCCCAAGAATATTGGTTAATTATCGTAATGTTTTTGAAATAGGGCTATTTACCGTCATTAAAACGTCAATAACCAGAAAACTATAAAAAATCCGATTCTAAGGGTTGGAAAGAAGGAGAAATTTCCAATAACCTCCAATGGACCTCACTATAGAATTAGATTTTGACTTATAAGTTTCTAGTTATTGACGGTAAGGCCCGCCGCAAAGTAGACCCACGTTAATCCACGAAAGCAACCCACGCCGTGGGTTGTTTTGTAAACCATTGCTAGGCTTCTCCAGACATCTGTGTAATACATGCAATGAATAATCCACTTGTCAGTTAATTGATTATGAATAATTCTATAGCAATGGTTCACAAAAAGATCCCGGCGTGGGTTGCTTTTCGTGGATTAACGTGGGTCTACTTTGCGGCGGGCCTTACCGTCAATAACTAGAAACTTATAAGTCAAAATCTAATTCTATAGTGAGGTCCACGTTATAATGGCAGTAAATAAATATAGCAGAACAATGTTGTCTTGTCAATGCCTTATATAAATGGTAGCTGATACAGGTCTATTGATGTAATATTAACTGATCATTCTTGTTTAAAATAATCAATTATATTTTATTAAGCAAAAAAGTATTATTAATTTCATAATGAATTTTAATGATTAAGATGAAATATTTCATTAATTAATTCCACATTGTTAAAAAAAGATCGGGCAACAGAGCAAAGCGAAAAAGAGATAGCGCTATCCACTTTGTTGAATGATAGACAAGGATAGCAATGCCTTTGCTAATCAAACACTGCCATTGTAACGTAGACCTCACTATAAGAAAATGGTTGGAAAAAGGAAGAACTTTTAAATAAGATTCTTATTATTTTTTCCTTTATCCGACGTTATTAGATGAAATATTTTCTAAATTAATTATTAATAACCTACATAGGCCTAAGTAGGCCTATTTCAAAAATATCGAAAAGTTGATAGATCTCGAAAGCCGAGATCGATAGAATAAAATGTCACCAAACATTTTTTGTAGCGAATTTCACGTAGAATCTATAGTGACACCTTTCGTGGGACACCCTGTGAATGAGAGACTGACTGACCTCCATGCACCATTGGACTTCACGGTCGGTGGTGAGCGAACTGGGTTCGGCCGCCTGCGCTATGCCCAGATTGGCGGCCAACTGCTTCACAACGGACACAGCCACGTCGCGGCCATTCGACGCACCCAGCTTGCTCAGCACACTGTCTCCTCCTCCACCTTCCCCGCCGCCCACCACGCCCCCCCGCATCACCACTCCACTCAGCGACGCCCATTCGCCGTACATGCCGTCGCCGCCTGCTTCCTGGAGGGGAACACACAAAGCAGAACAATAGTTGAGACGAGTTGGAAATTTATATAATTAAAAGTTGTCACGTTCTTTGTTATTATTATTTATTATTGTTAGGCTATTTATTGAGATTCACATAAAACATAGACAGCATTCGTTGAATGTAAAGAATTTCCTTCCTGTCGGGGCTACACAAATACAAACAAAGTTAGGAAAGTTGGAAATGAATATATTTAAAAGTTGTAAAGTTGCATATTGATATTATCAACCTATTTTATTCAAATCAAATAGCTTTTTATTCACAAAAGCATAATACAAATTTATAAAATTCATTTAAACATTCAACAGTGAATACTCTCTACAAAGACTTGAGTCTGTGAGAGGAGAGTGAGGTCTTTCAAGTTGATAGAGACTATGTTCTCATAATTGAGATTCATGTTCTCATAATAGAGACTATGTTTTAATTGAGATTCACTTAAAACATAGTAAGCATTAGTTGAATGTGGAGCGTTCACTGATTAATTATACAATTTCATCATAAAGATAAGAAGATCAGAAAATAGAAAATAAAAAATCTAAGAACCCTTTTTAAAAACATTTTCAAGACTTGAAAATGACATTTAATGTTGAACCATGTTGAGAGTAAACATTTTTAAAAAGGATACTTGGACTTTTTAGTTCTTGATAATTAAGAGTGGCTCTAACCAAAAAGATAAGAAGATGTCGCATGGTATAGGGCGCTTATGTTTCCATTTCATGCCGCATCTACACGTTGGCCCAATGTCGGCTAGCGACAGTGTGTGGATGGGTGGCCTTCATTGACCTACATTAGGTTACCAGGCTGGGCCAGCTTACTGGGCCAACATATAGATGCGGCATCACTGTTACGCCAAGCTGATACACGTAGTTTTTTCGTAAAACTATGTGGCGCTGGTCGTATCTCATACTGTGCCGTTCTTACACTCTCAACCAGCCAAGAAAGAAGTAATCAGGAATAGTCGACAGTAATCGGCAATATTGGGCTTGGCGTAAAAGTAAATTGTGAAACATGAGCGTCCTATATCATGAGATATCTTCTAATGCTATTTTTCCCTGATGGTATATATTTTTCTTTTTGTGTAGTTGAGAAGTTGATATTGTGGTAATTATTCATATTGAATGAAAAAGACTAAGAAATTGTCAAAAAACCACTGATTTATTGATAATTAGAAAGACCGGTTTCGGTTATTACACCATTGTCAATCTCTGAAACTAAAACCAAATACAAGAGCAGCAGAATTTATACTAGTAGGCGAGTACTGCTAGTAGTAGTATAGCAGTACTCGCCTACTAGTATAAATTCTGCTGCTCTTGTATTTAGTTTTAGTTTATCAGAGATTGACAATGGTGTAATAACCGAAACCGGTCTTTCTAATTATCAATAAATCAGTGGTTTTTTTGACAATTTCTTAGTCTTTTTCATTCAGTATATATTTTTCCCTTATGGTATATATTTTGTATTGCAGATGATGCCCATATGCAATTTTTGCTTGTGCGTGGGTAATGTGAGTGCGAGGATGATTTGATGAGATGATCAAACGTCCATTCCTATTCAATGGGATTCAGCGGGATTCGAACCCACGACCAGGAAGCACTAGAAGACTGAAGTGTGCACCGCCTTAGTCGTCTGAGCTATCCTGGCCGGCGAGATTATTATAGTGAGATATAATTCAAATGTGAGGCTGGTCATACACCGATTAATCAAGACAATACTAGTCACGTTTAGTCAAAATACTTCACATAGTTGCTTATGGAGTCATGTCTAATTGCAATGACTAATCAGTGTGTGTGTGTGTGTGTGTGTGTGTGTGTGTGTGTGTGTGTGTGTGTGTGTGTGTGTGTGTGTGTGTGTGTGTGTGTGTGTGTGTGTGTGTGTGTGTGTGGCGTCATAAGCAGCAATGTGAAGTATTGTGACTAAACGTGACTAGTCTTGTCTTGACTAATCGGTGTGTGAGCAGCCTAAGCATTGATTGAATGGGAAGGGTTGATGTGATAATTTAGAAAGAAATAGTGAGTGTTTGATTCAGGCAGGTGCAAAAGTTGTTACTCATGCTATAGCGAGATTCACTTCATATTATCGGCGTTAGGAAGAATTATATTTGAAAGAAATGCAGATTCATTATAAAGTATTGCTGTAGAAGGGAGAACAGCACATAAATTGGAGTTATTCTTGTAGAATCAATATTCACTCCACAATATGAAAAATATGGTGTGGTGCACTCACACAACTTTCTTCGCCGTTATGAAAATTGATCACCTGACGCTAGTGTTCACGCAAAGTCTACTATTCAAAGATCCAAGCCAGCTGGTGACAGGACAATAACGCTGGAGACACACGAAGTCTGCTATTTCTTCATAGTGAATGTTTTAATAGAATCAACAGTTTGCAATTGAATAATCACATTTTCTCGAATTTCGAGCTTATTTGCAATTTTAGGTGAAAATGTTACTGAGCATTAATTGTAAAGATTTTTATGCTCAATCTTTTCCATTTGAGTTTTTTTGTTTAAATTGTATCTGAAGCCTGATAATTGAGAATCTAAAATCAAACTTTGCATAGATGGGGCGAAGCTCCTGGAATTTTTACAGATATGGGACTTGTGGCAGTTGATAGAGCTTATCAATGACTATTATTAGGTATAAATTTGATCAAAATCGTTGAAGCCGTTTTCGAGAAAATCGCGAAAACCCCTGTATTGACAACATTTTCGCCATTTCAGCCGCCATCTTGAATTGCATTTGATCGAAATTGTTCGTGACGGATCCTTATAGTGTAAGGATCTTAAGCTCCGAATTTCAAGTTATTCCGTTAATTGAGAGATGAGATATCGTGTACACAGACGCACATACACACACACAGACCAATACCCAAAAACCACTTTTTTGGACTCAGAAGACCTTGAAACGTATATAAATGTAGAAATTGGGGTACCTTAATTTTTTTTCGGAAAGCGATACTTTCCTTACCTATGTTAATAGGGCAAGGAAAGTAAAAACGAATAGATATTATGATTCAGTTGTTTTGTCATTGTTGTTAAATAAATAAATAAAATATTGAGATTTGGTACAGAATCACAGTTATTTATTGTTCATAAATTGAAATTATGCTTACTAGTAGTGGAAGAACAATCAAGTAATCACAATAGGAATGACTTTCCCAATATGAATCACAAAGGTTTCAAAACCAATCGCACCCAATATCTGCATAAAAACTATACAAACATTACAAACTACACAATACATAAAAAAGTGTGTTAATACAAACATTGTTTACCAATAAATACAGAACAGGAATCCTAACACCTTTTTTGTTAATTGAACAATGAAATATTATTGTTCATCTGCTGCAGAAATACTTTGAATCAGTTTTGTTGAGCACGATGTGCAGTGAGATCATAAAGTAAAGATGAAGTTTCATTAATGTAGCTTTTTTTAGTTTAAAATTTATAAAAGTTCATTGTAATGGATAGGAGTAAGCAGTTATCATTTTCTTTGCTTCGCGTAGTTATAATTGTGGTCAGTAATCCTCTTATTACTTTTATTATTTATCTTTCAAGTTTAATTTTTTGTGAGTACCCTATATTAGTTTCGAATGTATCTGTGAATATTGAAGTCCCTTGTCAACTTCACTAGGCTATATTGATTGTTGATAAAAATACACTAAAATTAAAATACTGCAACAAAGCATTTAAATACAAGTAATGATAATAATACTGAGCCTAAGCTCTTAGGCTTGTCCGCTTGTGCTTGGGTAATGAGTGAGAGGGATGACGATGAGAGATTCCGACTACTTTTTAGGTAGTCGGGACCGACGAATTATCGTCTCCTCCGAAAGAGGAGACGATAAGTACCTGAGTTCTTGATACTCAGGTATTATTAATGGTACCTGAATAAGGTACCGGTACTTATAATAAGTATAATGAATAATGGTACTTATTTTAGAAAGATTTATTTCTGCTCACAGATTCATTTTATCATCAACATGATGAGAAATGTTTCTATCAACTTAATGACCATTGAATCATTTCATCACTTTAATTATTCATCACAGTACTCATATGATTGATCAAACACTAGTTTAATTTTTATTTATTTTTTTTATTAAAATTGAAAAAATGTCATTAATTTTATTTACTTTTCATGAAAATTGATGTTGATTTTTTTAATTATGTTTTATATTTCAACAGGTATCGTTCCTAGTCATTGCTACAAAACAGCATTACCTACCGGAACCCACCCAGCTTTCAGCTACGGAGGAAGACTTGCTATTTCAAACAGAAAGATCGGTATTGACTCTGTATCGTTATCTTCCAGTTTATTTTGTACCACGTCTCTTTTACAGATTAATACTATGTATGGTCAAAAAGTGTATTAAGCGTAAAGCTAAAAAATTAATAAAATCAAAGGTTCATAAAAACCATAAAAAGTCATAAACCGGTTCAAAAAAAATAAACTAAAAATGTAATATCTAAACGTAGTTCATTATTTCAGTTCATTCATCGAATAATGGCAACTCTAATACTTTTAGTTGATTTTTTTAAATCAACCCTTTCCATATCCTCTTTTATCCAAGTTTTATAGGTAGTTGATCCAATCAAATCCTATCTTTTCAAACAAAGTTTGACCTCTCCTTCTTTCATTTTTCTTCATTGTTGTAGGTCGTATTCTTTTCTACCTTCTTTCCTTGTTCATTGGTAGATAGTTGTAATTTATTGCAGGTATGGATGGATTCTTCCAGTGTTTTGTTGACAAGTGTGTTTACTGGGTCTAGTTCATTATGAGACACCAGTATTGTAGTGTCGTTTGCCAAGAGTATGGATACATTTGTTACAGCTGGATATTTCATTTAGGAAGTCTAATGTATATCAGGAAAAAATGGTCCAAGTATGATTCCCTGGGGTACAAGGTACAGCTTTGTTTACTGATTAAAATGTTAATTTTTACTGAAAAATGTTGTTTTCTTCGTGGTGGTCTAGTACTCCAGTTTTACATATTTTTTCCTATATGAGAGGTGAGCAAGTATAGAGTTTTTCCAGCTATCTTTAATGTTTTTAGTTTTATCTTAAAAGTGTCATTTCAAATTCCTTTTCTAGACTGCAGCAATAATTGTTTGTGTATTTTCAACAGGAAATTGTTCAGTATATATCTAAAAGTAGCAAGAAGCATACCACACACTAAAATTTAGTAGGTACACTACTAATAAAAGAGGTTTGATTGCAAAAACATACTAAATTACATCTTCATAGTTTGATTCTTGATAATAAATAACAGTAAGAACTAATTTATTATTTTAAGGTAGATGGAATGATAGAAAACACTTTCTTTATTAGTATAACTAAAAATCTTATTAACCTACTTTTTCTTAAACAAGTAGTTTAAGAAAACTACTCATTGTTTCTTAACAATGACTAAAATGAAAGACCTACAGAAATACAGGAGTAGTAAGACGTTGTTATAAAGGAAGGACCCATACTGCAAACAAATTCATAATAAATTCTCATGAATTTCAATTAATAAAAAATGATAAATAAGTTATATTGAAACATAAAACTAACCTTCCAATTTACTCTATTGAATACTCCCAAATTCATAGATGAAGATGTTTAGATTATTGTCTATAAATTGAAAACCACTATCAAATAGCAAGAAGACACTCTTTCAAATAACATTATGAGAAATTTACAAGAAGTTTTATAAAATTTACTATCACTTAATCACGTAAGCAGAACAGTCATCAAACTTCATATTTTGTAAATAAAGAATAGCTATCGATATCTCGCTAATCGACTCGATAAATTCTCGATAGTCGACTAGTAGAATCGTAGAAAGTCGATATCGATACATCGATAGTTAATGCCTCTTGGATAATGACTTTAACCATAGAGATTTAATTCTATTTAATTTCTCTTGAATTTAATTTTAACTTGAATAAATAACATAACTATTCAATATTTTACTGATATATTATTTTTAAAATTTCGGAAAGATTTTTCAATTATTTTTGTGATTTATGATACCTCACAATAAAATTTTGATTACTACTTCATCAAAATCTAATGAAAGCTATCTGAAGTCACACTGCAATAGCACTAAAACAGATCTAAATTCTACGTCATAAAAGTTGATTGAAATTCAATACTTCCAAAACTAAACTTTAAAAATAATTTTATATTATAGCATAGAATAAATCGTATAAGTTTTTTCTAGGACAACACTTTGTAATAATAAGAATCTGATAAGATTGGGATTTACGTTTTCGGGTACGGTACTGTAGTGAGAATATAGGACAACAGAGTTTTTAATTTCCTGTCACTATACTGCCATTTATAGTAGAGAACTGTGATTCAAGTAGCCTAATTCCGGTATAGAATGGATTAATTAAATGGTAAAAAGGATTAAATTATTAACATTATGTTGATAACTTTGGTGTGAACAAAGCTTAACTCTCGCATTATCATTACTTCTCTCTCTTTATTCTTTAATATAATATTATCCGTTGAGCATAAATAACCAATAATTGTTGATATAAATATATCATGATCAACTCGGTCTCAAATATATTTTCTATTATATATATATATATAATATATATATATATATATATATTATATATATATATATATATATATATATATAATTTAATGATACATTTTCATAGCTGAAATGAATATTTTAGTTCATTATATTTCTTTATAGTCAACAAACTATTTGGCAACGGTGGCAAGGTACCTATAAAAGAATAGAAGTATCTGCTCTGTCTAATGATGAACAAGGATAGCAAACCAATGTTCATCAGATGCTGAATTTAAACGTGATTCTCACTATAGGAGCTGCAAGAATAGTTTTTTGTCCCTGACCCCTCAGATAAATAACGGTGGATAGATTAATCTATTAGCCTTGCTTGCCCTCGAACGATGAAGTGACCAGGGAGAAGTTGGAAAAGCATTCTAAAGCTGTTTTTACACCAAAGTTATTAACAAAATGTTAATAACATTATCCTTATAGATTATTCTATTAGATTGAACAGAACTTGACAAACACATATGTTCATCATGATTGTGTGTATGATGAGATATGTTCAATCTAATAGAATCTATAAGGATTAAATTATTAACATTATGTTGATAACTTTGGTGTAAACACAGCTTATGTAAATTACAGCTTATAGATTATTCTATTAGATTGAACGGAACTTGACAAACACATATGTTCATCATGATTGTGTGTATGATGAGATATGTTCAATCTAATAGAATCTATAAGGATTAAATTATTAACATTATGTTGATAACTTTGGTGTAAACACAGCTTAACTCTCGCATTATCATTACTTCTCTCTCTTTATTCTTTAATATCGGGACACCGAGCTTCGCTCGTTATTTTTATTCATTGATAAACAGAACACAATTCTCTCAAATGATCGTGTTTATATTTCACAGTTGGCTATACATCATCTTATGAATTTCGGGGATGCGATATTTTGATTTTTCACATACTCACTTTTTTACTATCCACAGCTGTTTCAGCCAAGGATGAATCATCCTTTTAATGTCGTTCAGCGAGTTTTCCCAAGGATGAGACCTAGAGCAATCGAATCTTTATATCATAAACCTACTATGTTACAAATTTCGTGAAAATCGTTAGCCGTTTTTGAGATCCGTTAAACATAAATAACCAGATATTTTATATAAATACAGAAATTGCTCGCTTAATATAATAGGATTCATTCATTCATAAGTACATCATCAAAACGATTAGGAGAGGAAAAATAAGGTAACCTTGTGCTATTCCTCTCCCAAATTTCGATAGTGTTATACATAGTCAATTTAGTGTTAAACATGTTTACAAAGTAGATGTTAAAATTAAGACATTTCAAAACCAAAAATAGAACAAATATCTCTGAATGGTCAATGTCCTAAAGTGAGAATAGAATCTAATAGAAAAAATTGTCTTGGAGGAGAGAAGTAATATCAACCCCTTACCAACACCTCAAAAATATCAGTGATTGGATGCATGTAGAGGAAGACCTTGGCTTAAAAGTCAAAGTCCGAGTTGCACAAAAGCCTGTTAAGTTTGTGGTGAAGTTAAATGAATAAATTCCACTTGAAGCAATCGGACAATCCTTTTCAAAAAAAGTCTTCTTTGATTGGTTCTCGTGGCATTGAATCATGATTAAAATTCAACAAGCTTTTGTGCAACCGAGCCATATCTAAAATTAATTGTTAGAGACAATTATTGATAAATTCTGAATGAATTAAAATTTGATTAAAATATTACTTGTAACTGCTCCAGTTGCATCTCAATTTACGCTTTACGTTCTATTTAATTCAGATGACAAGGACATGCTTAGTGAAATAAAATATCTAATGATATTCATTTAATATGTTTGTTTCCACAAATAGTACAACAAATAATTATTTACTAATTAATACGTAAGTACATAGATTAAAATATGCATATAATTTGTAATCAACAAGTTAGTCGCAGCATATTCTAAAAAATATAAAATACAAAATTCACATCAACTACCAATATTATTTGAAAACTTAACACCGTTACCCAAGTTCGATGAAACAATTACTATAGTGAGGTCCACGTTATAATGACAGTATTTGATCAACTTTGGTTATGCTATCCTTGTCTATCATTCGACAAAGTCGGTGGTACTATCCTTTTCTAGGTCCACAACGATGCCAATTATGTTTTTGTCAGTGTAGAAATATAATTAATTAATGCAGAGAATCGGCATCGCTATTCTTCTATCTTTATCCACTGCCATTATAACGTGGACCTCACTATAGGTACAGTATACGTTAATAGCACTTATAAAATGTGATGTTTGGCTTGGTGTTTAATAAATAATAGTTATGACTAGGGTTATAGTTATAGTTATACAATAGTAGTGATAATGTGTTCATACGATTTTAGTTATTGCTAACCTATTCAACAAAATAATAATTTTGCAATGAACTTTGATTTTTTGAGAAATAGGATATTTTTGAACGTAGAAGGTGGAAAGATTTTTACGAAATAATTAAAAATATTACATTTTCTACATCAGATCGTTAAAATGTATGTAGGAAATTTGAAAATTTTCCTCAAATATTGTACTAGAAACCGAATTAATTTACAAAATATCATATTAGAAGCAAAATGCCACTTTTACATAATTTTCAATGAAAAATTAACTGTAATCATCCTGGTTTGAAAAATCAGGTTTTCAGATCATTTTGTGCTAACTTCATTATGATCCTTATTATCAATAATGATAGATTTAATTACTGAATTTTAGAGTACATTTGATTCTTCGATTTATTGTGAAGCTACCTTAATATTAGAATTTATACTATATCCTATTTTCATGCTGTGAAAATTCAAGGCAATAGTATCAGCTACTCTAATCATTACATTGTTAATTCTATTAAATTTATTGTGATAATTGGTGCTTTCTGTTCACGGCTAGTCTATTTCTATAGAGAGATGCACTCTTATATAACTACCAGCACTCCTTATGATAGCATCATTGCTTACCATTCATTTAAATGCTGTCAGTTCAAAACTATTTATTTTATTGTTTTGTGTTTCAACAACATCTTCAACAGGTTAACTTCTTTCAATATAAATTGAAAGGCTCTACAAAACCAGTCACATTATATTGTCGTCTATAATAATAAAAATATTAATTTATTTTGTTATCTTAATTTGATTTAACAAGTTGAATTGATTTTCCAATCTTAATTTGACTCAACAAGTTTTATTTATTTTTCAACATTTAGTTTCAATTAATTCCCAAGAAGACGCAGGAGATAAATTTAAATGAAGATCCAGAAAAATGGTTTTATACACTGAGTATAAATGACATTTAGATCTTCCAAGTTTTAAATATTATTCTTGATGTTGTTTTTACATTTAAAACTGTGACATAATTATTGAAACTTTGGATATTACTTGGATTATCAAATTATCTCAATCATTTTAGATTTTTGAAGTCGGTAAATCTCTTCGCAATAGCTTTTTTAAACAAATATGGGAGATAGTTTGTATTATCATGGATTAAAAGTTTCTCATTTGGAACAACTCTATTTCAGAAACTACAAACTTTCTTCTATCAAATATAATTTGAATTTATGTGTTAGATAGTCCCTCTAATTTCAAAAAAGTAACTTTAAACCGTTACCAGGCACTAATACAATCTAGCTTGAAGACTAGAGTTATAGTTAGCAAACGTAGACAGTGACCTGTCATTCTAAACGTTTCAAAAACCGTCTATAAAACAAACCGTAGCACTTATATTGTATGGAAGATACTGGTTCCAGTTTATCAATATAGCCACTTGATTGGATGGTCCAATTATTGTTTAATTCAAAGCATTTTATTCATGCTTTCCTCTACAATTTCAAAATATATCATCTACTATTCAATCTACATTTGAGACTAGCTAACAGCACTGTGTTGATTAATAATCTATTTCTAGCTAAAATAGTTGAATGAGTTGTGTATGTGATAACTTGATTTGATAGTGGTAATGTTATCCTTGTCTATCATTCGACAAAGTCGGTGGTACTATCCTTTTCTAGGTCCACAACGATGCCAATTATGTTTTTGTCAGTGTAGAAATATAATTAATTAATGCAGAGAATCGGCATCGCTATTCTTCTATCTTTATCCACTGCCATTATAACGTGGACCTCACTATAGGTACAGTATACGTTAATAGCACTTATAAAATGTGATGTTTGGCTTGGTGTTTAATAAATAATAGTTATGACTAGGGTTATAGTTATAGTTATACAATAGTAGTGATAATGTGTTCATACGATTTTAGTTATTGCTAACCTATTCAACAAAATAATAATTTTGCAATGACCTTTGATTTTTAGAGAAATAGGATATTTTTGAACGTAGAAGGTGGAAAGATTTTTACGAAATAATTAAAAATATTACATTTTCTACATCAGATCGTTAAAATGTATGTAGGAAATTTGAAAATTTTCCTCAAATATTGTACTAGAAACCGAATTAATTTACAAAATATCATATTAGAAGCAAAATGCCACTTTTCCATAATTTTCAATGAAAAATTAACTGTAATCATCCTGGTTTGAAAAATCAGGTTTTCAGATCATTTTGTGCTAACTTCATTATGATCCTTATTATCAATAATGATAAATTTAATTACTGAATTTTAGAGTACATTTGATTCTTCGATCTATTGTGAAGCTACCTTAATATTAGAATTTATACTATATCCTATTTTCATGCTGTGAAAATTCAAGGCAATAGTATCAGCTACTCTAATCATTACATTGTTAATTCTATTAAATTTAGTGTGATAATTGGTGCTTTCTGTTCACGGCTAGTCTATTTCTATAGAGAGATACACTCTTAACTTCTTTCAGCATTCCTTATGCATCATTGTAAGCATCATTCATCTAAATGCTGTCAGTTCAAAACTATTTATTTTATTGTTTTGTGTTTCAACAACTTCTTCAACAGGTTAACTTCTTTCAATATAAATTGTAAGGCTCTACAAAACCAGTCACATTATATTGTCGTCTATAATAATAATAATAATATTAATTTGTTTTGTTATCTTAATTTGATACAACAAGTTTTACTTATTTTCCAAGTTTAATTTTCAAAATTTAGTTTCAATTAATTCCCAAGATGACAGGAGTTAAATTTAACTGAAGATCCAGAAGTAATGGTTTTCAGATTATATAAATATATGACATTTGGATCTTCCAAGTTTTAAATATTATTCTTGATGTTGTTTTTACATTTAAAACTGTGACCTAATTATTGAAAATTTGGATATTACTTGGATTATCAAATAATTATCTCAATCATTTTAGATTTTTGAAATCGGTAAATCTCTTTGCAATAGCTTTTTTAAACAAATATGAGAGATAGTTTGTATAATCATGGATTAAAAGTTTCTTATTTGGAACAACTCTATTTCAGAAACTACAAACTTTCTTCTATCAAATATAATTTGAATTTATGTGTTAGATAGTCCCTCTAATTTCAAAAAAGTAACTTTAAACCGTTACCAGGCACTAATACAATCTAGCTTGAAGACTAGAGTTATAGTTAGCAAACGTAGACAGTGACCTGTCATTCTAAACGTTTCAAAAACCGTCTATAAAACAAACCGTACTGTAGCACTTATATTGTATGGAAGATACTGATTCCAGTTTATCAATATAGCCACTTGATTGGATGGTCCAATTATTGTTTCATTCAAAGCATTTTATTTATGTTTTCCTCTACAATTTCAAAATATATCATCTACTATTCAATCTACATTTGAGACTAGCTAACAGCACTGTGTTGATTAATAATCTACTTCTAGCTAAAATAGTTGAATGAGTTGTGTATGTGATAACTTGATTTGATAGTGGTAATGTTAATGATTATGATTACAAATGTTATGGCTATAATAATACTGCAATAAAGGTAAGCTAGATTTGTATCCTGTTTTAGTTGGAGAATTAATATTTAGTTACTGAACTTTTCCAAAAATCATACCTAGTATATAGCATGAGAAATACAGAAGGGCCCAAAAAAATGTAAACACTCTCTGACATTAAATATCTTGGTCTCAATAAAGACAGTATAATGTCAACTCATATATTTCTTGGTAAGCTGGTATACATGCTACATCGCCCGAAAACGACGTTCAAGCTACGCTACGGCGGTCTGAAAAACAGCCTTAAATTCTACGGTGGTCGGAAACGGCTTTGACATTTTACTAATGAATTATTGATAAATTAGTGTGAAATCTTACAAAATTATATAAATTATACATAGTTCAGTAAAAATTAATCAACAATAAATCTAAATTACATCTAAATATAAATTATATCCATCTAAGGAGGCGGATCACATTAGAACAACTAGAAATCTAAAACTTAATAATAGCATAACAATATTATTAGTCTACAATATAATAGAATAAAATTAATTTCAAGCAACCTTCAATAGTTCTGTATAGATTTTACAATAACTAAAATTATAATATTGGATAAATATAGGAACGTTATAAGATATTTACATGAAGTATAATCAAAGAGGTTATCATGAGATTTCATGGAAACTTCAAAGTTATTTGGTTAAAATTGACGAATTTTAAAGGTGATAATTTTGATTCATTTAAAAGGTGAGATAATTTTTTTAAATTCGATAACATCAACAATCAATATTATAGACTTCAAGGGAGATAACAAAATACTTTTCAACAGTTGAGTTATTAAATGAGTGAATTCTATTTTGTACTACTATTGTAATACAGAGTGATCAAGAAGTCCCTCCGCAGTGAACTATATACTAAAAAAAACTCCATAACTCAAAAATAAGTATTTATAACAATAGCAAGGTGTTAATCTATTAAACTTACGTGAACATTCATTACAGTAGAGGGGGAAAAAAGTGGAAGTAACTTGTCGAACTGGTTTCTAAACAGAACACAATCTTCAGCTAAAAAAGAACGCAGGTACTGCGGAGAGACTTTTTGATTGCCCGGTACAATTGAATTCGATCGTATAGTCTGTATAAAACAAGTTGAGACATGGACAAATTATCAGTGTTGCCAAATTGAGCGAAATTTCAATCTTTTCATACAAGCCCACTAGATGACAGGATGTATTTAATTTGACAACACAGTCGAAACAGAGTTGCCAATTTGAATATATCCAGTCACATGGGCTTTCATGAAAATATTTAAATTCGCATAATTTGGTAACACGGAAGTTTTTCAAATCTCAATTCAGAGTATAGTCGAAATAAAAGTTTGAAAAATCGGGTTGATTTTCAAATCCTCATTCTGTCTGATAGAGTATGGTTACATTATAGTTTAATTAAAGTTGCCAAAAAATACTCTATCATTGAGTCAATGACTCAAATCGTTCTTGACTCAATACAAATTGACTCAGCAAGCATTTCGATTCAATTCTTTACACTATTCTCAAGTCATGAATTTCGAAAAATATAAAATAAATTATTGATATCAATTATTTATTTCTCATGAATCACTAAATAATTGTCAATAACCTAATTATTGTTATAATGAAGAAGGGCTCAGAGGAATAACGCAGATAGTCCAAAATTTTCAAAATTGAGATTTTCATTGCAACAGGTGGCTATCATGCTGTACTATTGACATGCAAAATCTTACAGAGATATATTGAACATAGTCCTAGATATAAGCAGAAGAAGAAACATACAGAGTAGTAACGAACAAAGTCCATGGCTTGACATGTAATAACGAACAAGGTCAGAGGAAAAATTAACAGAGTCCATGTAGCATTTCCTTCAAAAACGTTCTCCTGTAAAATTTGTTTTTTGTGACTGTGTATTATTTCTCTGAGCCCTTCTAATTTTATAACAATTAATTATTGTATCACGTTGAAATATTTCATAAAGATCGTCAACTTTGAAAGCTGACTTCAAGATACCAATACACTAGACGTAACTCACATACACATTCTTTGCCTTTAGTGAGGTCCACGTTATAATGGCAGTAGATAACGATAGGAGAACGGCGTTGCCGATTCTCTGCCTTAATTATATTTCAAAATTGTTAAAACCAGAACAGAGCTAGAAAATCATAGTGCTACCTGCTTTGTTGAATGACAGACAAGGATGGCAACACCAATGTTAACCAAATACTGCCATTATAAATTGGATCCCACTATAGAAAGTAGTGGTATTTCTTCAGTGATATTCATTTCAAACAGCCAGCAGTTGATGCTATTTTCATAATTAATGCTGACAGTATTAAAGTGAATAACTCAACCATAAGTAGTGTATTGACATTTTGAAATCAGAATTTCAAATTGACGAACTATTGTTTGATGAAAATAGCTAATTTGCAGTCTGTCTTAGGCTAGGCACACACCAGTTAGTCAAGACAAGACAAGACATGATCAGACACGTTCAGTCACAATACTTCACATAGTTGCTTATGACGCAACACACACTGATTAGTCATTGCAATTATCTTTTCAAGACGCTTTTCACTGTTTTTGATTTTACTTAGTCTTTCTTCATTTTTTCCCGCGTAAATCGGTTTTATTGAATTAATATTATTTTTCCTTCAGTATTTCCTTGTAGTATTTTAAACAATTTTGTACTAAATTTAACTTTTGCCTTTATTTGTTACTTTACTGATGCTCAATTTGACTGGATTTAGACTCAATTGTTAAAAATTTGACTGGTGATAGAGGTTTATTTATTCATTTTTTTATTTATTCTTTTTATGTTTAGGTACTTCAGGAAATTATATTTTATTTGTTTTTTAGGTTTTATTATTATTTATTTTTTGTTTTTTACTATTGCTCTAATTCTGTTTGTGTGAAATTGGCAAAGACTTATTCTTTTTTTAGTAGTTATCAAAATCAAGTGACTGTCTCGTTCATACTATTATGTACAATAACAATAGTGTAGAACTTCAACCACAGCTGTTAACTGCTACTGAAGTTCTTCTCTTTTTTTCCATCATGATACTGTTTCTTTATAATAATTGCATTGTAAAAATATTTGTAAAACATGTCAGTGTTGTGAATAAATTACAATTTAAATTTCAAAAAGTAGAATTGAAATGCACCTGAATTAGACATGTCTTCATAAGCAACTATGTGAAGTATTGTGTCTGAATGTGTCTGATCATGTCTTGTATTGTCTAACTGGTGTGTGTCTAGCCTAAATCATTGACTCTAGGCACTCCAGACAACTCCTCACGAATGTAGCAGTTTTTATTGATAAATAATTATAATATTCCATACTCAGAACCACATAACTACTACCCTAAATTCTCCCCCACAAACATTTGTTAGTCTAATTAAGCTGCGTACAGACTTCTGCGCCACAAGCACGCGCATTTTGCTCTTCATCAGCTGAGTATATCTGTAACATACTGTTTCTCTACAGATACAGATATAATAAGCATAACATCAGCTGAAAAAAGTAAAATGCGCATTTTAGCGCAGAAGTCTCTATGCACCTTTATTTATCTATTCATTTATTTATACTGATATTAATAATCCAATGTATGAATAAATAATGTTGTGAGTATCATGTAAGGCGCAAAAGTCTGTACGTACCTTTATACTGATATTAATCATCCAATCTATAAATAAATAATGTTCTAAGTATCATACAAACATCTGAAGTTTACTAGAGATTGATAATGGTGTAGCAACCGAAACTAGTATCTCAAATTGTTTCAATAAATTAATCATTTTGACAATACCAAGTCGTTCTGAAGAAGGCATGCTTTCTCAAGTTGTTAACTTCTATTTTGAATTTACCATTCAAATAAATAAATCTACTAATACTAAGTGCCGGTCACACAAAAGCCGGTTAAATTTTAACCGTGATTAATTCCACGACAATCAATCAGAGAAGCCGTCTTATCAAAAAGGCCTTCTCACAAAAGCCGGTTGAATTTTAAGCGTGATTAATTCCAAAAGATGACTAAATGGATTCAACACTTTTCTGAAATATTGATTAAAAACTTTGATATTTTACCAACTCTATTTTCATACTAGATTCTCATAATACATTGATTAAGATACTGTTTTCTTTTCTTTGTCTTCAAATTATATTTATCTAATACGGATGATGCTCACATACACTTTTGCTTGTGAATGGGTAATGGATTTTTTATATTGCGGATGATGCCTACATGAGCTTTTGTGTGTGTAATGGAGAACAAGAGGGTGATTTGATGAGATGATCAGGACCCAGGATGGTTTGAACCCAAGACCAGGTAGCGCTAGCAAACTGTAGGGTGCACAACGCCTTAGTTGCCTCGGCTAACCTGGCCGGCCACATGCCGTAATTGTACGCGAATGATTGAAGAGATTATCACACGTCTACAAATTTTGTTAATATTGAAACTGGAAATGTATCAACAAATTACAGATGTAGATAAATTGGAAGTTGCATTTGTTTAAATGCTAGTTAATGAATTAACGAAAATCCCAATTAAACGCTGTAAATCACCCCGAAGACTTCTGCTACTGCAAATATTGACAACAGGGTAAACAGCTAGATGGAAATTCGATGAGCGCTCATGATTGAATCAAGCGTTGTTCAATGGATGTATAGTAGCGCTCATCGAATTTCCATCTAGCTGTTTACCCTGTTGTCAATATTTGAAGTCTTCGTCGGGGTGATTTACAGCGTTTAATTGGGATTTTCATTTAATAATAATTATCAACAAATTTATGAGGTATTCGATATGAATGAAGCTTTATGACTTTTATTTCATTTGAATAATTATCGTAGTGGAGGAAATGAAAGCTCCTCTCAACAGGAAAGTTTTCAATCTACTCACAATGTTCTTCATTGCCACTTCTCATTACGTCCTACTAGTTAATGAATCAATTTAAACACTTTTTGATGAATTTGACTCAGTCGAGTTTGTCCGAAAGCTCTCCACAGCTTGAGGAAAAGATTTTACTTGAAATCTACATTATTATATCGTATTACAAACCAAAAAACTATGCAGCTTAGTCTAGTTACAAATACATCGATTTTTAGACGAACAACTTTTTACCGTCCTTATAAATTCTATTAGTGGCAAACATATTATATACTAATGTTTTTGCCAAGCTCCGTACAATCTGGTAGAAGACGACAAAAAATCGAACCTCCAAAAATCTATGTGTGTAACTGGCTTTAGTTTTCTTCAGAAATATTCAACTAAATTTCTAGTTTAAACCATCAGCTAACTCAATTGAAACACATAAATGCGACCATAAGTTGATTAAGTTCCGTTTACACAGTGCCAATTTAAACTTAATTTAATTTTCAACTGGATTGAATCCGTATTAGGTCTCGTTCGTTATAATGTTGCTTATTTCAAGTGGAAGCCACCAACTGATTAAATTTTATTTACGCTTTGCCTGTGCAAACGACCCTAAATGGGTTTAATAGTTTGGAGTAAACTTTGGAGAAAGCGACCCTAAGGGTCGTTTGCACACTCAAAGCGTAAACCGAATTCAATCAACTGGTGGATTACACTTGAAATAAGCAACATTATAACGAACAAGACCTAATATGGATTTAATCCAGTTTAAAATTAAATTTCATTTCGTGTGCAAACGGCATTAAGTCGTAAAAAATATTAAATAAAAATACTAAGAAATTGTCAAAAACTACAGATTTATTGATAGTCAGAAAGACTGGTTTCGGTTGTTACACCATTGTCAATCTCAGATAAAATAAACCAGTTTTATTTTATCAGAGATTGAAAATGGTGTAACAACCAAAACCGGTCTTTCTGATTATCGATAAATCTGTGGTTTTTGACAATTTCCAAGTATTTTTATTCAATATGAATAATTACCACAATATCAACTTCTCAACTACACAAATCGTGGAAAATATGTTATACTAACAATATTTGAAGCGAGCCGGGACGACGTCATGTCGAGCTGTATGGGCGAGAGGTTTGGCGGCCGAAAGCCGAACTTGGCGACGGTCCACTCGACGTAGACGGCAGACCCTATGCCCAACACATCCGACAGGGTGTTGCCTAGGGCGGCCGCCGCCATGGTCGACAGAGTGATCACCGAGCCCAGCGACATGTCGATGTAATCACCCTAGGCGCACGGAACAGAAACAAAAGTATTTCGATTATTTACGCCAGAATTTAGTAGCAGAAACCAATCAACAAATTCAATTCAATTCAACACAAATACTTGATAAGAATCAAAATACAAAACAATACAATAAAAAGGCTTCATGGTGGAGTGTGCTGAATATAGTCTGTGCAAACCTTAGTTTGCAGCATTGCTCCTATGGAGTACAGCGCTGCCAGATCTCACAGAATCCAGAGAGCCTATAAGCTAATTATGTGAGAGAAAGAGCGAAGATGAGAACATAGGCCGTTTTGATAGAATCAGTATAAAAACGGCAACAGTGTGCTCCTATTGTTATATTGAAATAACATTGACCATAAAGCCTCTTGCTGCAAATTAAGGTTTGTACGGACTATAGAATAAAAGGAGGAAAAATACCAAGCCAACTGTGGTTTCCCACGTAATAGACTGTCCCAGTCCCTGGGTCGATTTGTCCCTTTCACAGCATCAAGAAGCTACTATGCGTAGCAATAACATTTGATCATCCAGTTGATTTGTATCCAGCTAAGTTAACTAGCCAGCTTGCCGTAATTTTATAACCTATACTATAATAAATGAAAGAACTGGCTCATACACGAACGGGATAGGAAAATTATGTTTGAAACGTCATCATGTCTCAACTACTCAACTCATTAACTTGTAATTTTTCATATAGATTCTTAATTAACCGAGGATGGTAATAGAGCTATTTTCAATTCTTCAAAATTTCATTACGTCAAGTTTCTAATTGGACCCTTGCAGAGCAGGGGTTACCTGCTAGATAGGAATAAAGCAGTCAGGCATGCACAGTTGGCTTCCTTCTACCTCAGCCCTCCTCTGCACCGAACTACTACAGATCAGTCCACTACTTTAGCTTTGATCCTGGATCTAAATTGATCTCTCTTGAAGCCAAAGTTAATAGAGTTACCTATCACCAAAGTTGATGGAGTTGTTTTCTACCTTAGCATGATTTAATCTTTATCCACTAGCCTACATGATTATCAAATTTTAACTTTCTTTATCAGATTCATACTTCTTTAGAATTAATTTAAGAGTTAAAAGCAAATCTTAGTAAAGATATGTTGATCAATAAACCCTAATATTCCGTCTTTACAACTAATTTATTTTCGTACATAATCTAACACACATTCATTATTGCTCAATGACATGTGAAATCTTATTAAACTGAAAGTTTATTATTAGAATGATTAAAATAAGATTGAAGTTTGAGGATTTACTCACACAAATAATCATAAAGAAGTTGTCCAAAAACCCAAAGCCAATGAACGGACATGCGTTGTGAATGCCAACTGCAAAAAGCAACATGTTATTACACACAATAAAACACAGAAGGTGAAAGAAAAACCTAGTTAAGGAATATACAATAATAAGTAGTAATACAATAAAACAGAGAAGGCACAAACATTTTAATTACTGAATATACAATGAATGCAGTATTATTGTTTCCTCAATACAATTAAATTTTAGAAAGGATTATTTCAGAATATGCAATAAGTATTATTGATTTCTCCTTACAAAAATATTTTGACTAGAATAATTCTTTAGAATTGAAACTGGAGAAACCCAATTTTAATTTTTGAATGTAGCTGTAATAATAAGAAAATTCTAGATGAGCATCAAGACGATTCAACTTTATTTTATTTATAAAAGAATTATTCAAAGCATCATAAGAATTTGCTCTTATCAGACCACTTATTCAATGTCCCACTAATATAAATAATTGTTGGTGACAAAAAGATTTATAACTGAGATAAAAGCCTTGGAAATTGAAACGTATTTGAACGATAAGACAACAATTTCACAGAGTGATTATTTTTAAACTTGAATTTTTTGTTGACAAGTAGTGAGGGATATGAAATGTCTTAATTACTCTGGGTACATAATTGGTTAGTAAATTATTTCAAATTTCAATAGTATCAAATTAAGAGATAAAAAATGTGATAACATTAGTAGTGTGAATAAATAAATATTTACCTCTTATGAGTTCTGGTGTGGTTGGTTTAGGAACAGTCGCAGCTGCAAAACAAGGAAACAAAGAATAAAATAAAATATTGAATAAGAGATAGAATAAATTACGAAAAACTAGCTATAAAGCACAAAATAAATTTTATAGAATGATAATAATTGTTACTTGCCAGACTGAAATCAACAATTATTCACATAACAAAAATTTTGCATGAAAAGAACTACTAAGAGACATCATGTATAATATATTATGACATATAATTCAAAATATATGATTATTAATATAATGGTTGATTTTTCCTTAAATGAGAAATTCAGGCAACTTTGACTTGTCTGCTTTTTCTCCAGCAGATGATGAGAATACACATGGGATAAGCTCTGCACACACTCATAGATTTTTGTAGCTTCACGTATCCTCATAGATTCACGATATTTTGCCGTCCTAATGAATTCTATCAGATTAAACTTAACTTGACAAACATCATTCTGTTTAATCTAATAGAATTTATAAGGACAGCAAAATATCATACAAACAAAAATCTATGTGTGTGCAGCTAGCCTTACGCTGGGATAAATTTACTTGTCTGCTTTTTCCCTACCAAACGATGTGAAAACACATGGGTTACAGGAATTTAACTTGACTTGTATGCTTTTTCCCTATTATAAAATAAAGATTTCTACTTATACTGTAATGGAAAAAACCTTATAACTTCAGTAATAAGAAAGATTGACTTATATTATTATGAACAAACGTAGATCTCGATTTCGTTAATATGTTAGGCCGAAAAACGCATTTTGGCCATTTTGCGACTTATATGCTCATGTCCTGGCACCCTAGATATAATAAAATCAGTACCACAAGAAGTAATGAATGAACTATTCCCACTTCCTACTGGTTCTAATAGTTTGTTGAAAATATTAATTTTATATTTAAAAATATCTAAGCCACACTTGTCATGCAGTGTATTAGGTCTGTAAATGAATGAAGTTGATGTGTACAGCATCTTATATCTCTATGGTACCTTTCATTTTGACACCTGAAATGACCTGATGGGTCAAAATATGCTACATTTGTAATAAGTAGATAAGTAACCATAGAGAAACAATAGCGTAAGTAGATATCCCATGATATAGGGCGTTTATGTCGCAACTTTTACTGTTATCTCAAGTCGATTACTATCGATTATTGTAGATTTTTACTGTTCTGTTGGAGTGAGAGTGGATGAACGGCACAATATGAGAGACTACCAGCGTCACACACCTTTTTGGGAAAGAAATAAGTGGACTATCGGCTTGAGATAACAGTAAAAGTTGCGACATAAACACCCTATATCATGGGATATCTACTCAAGCTATTGTTTCTCTATGGTAAAACGGTACAGTACCATTTATTTAGAAAATAATCGATTGAACCGAATTGTGGATAACTTGGTCAACATTTTCCATGCATTTTTCAACAAAATAACTCAGGAAATTCTACAGAAAACTAAAAATGGTCAAAAACTGCAATGATTGTCATTAAAACTCTTACGATTCTCCTCTGATAAGTAGTTGAAGGACGTCATACAAGAGCAGCATGTAAAATATTCAACAAATCTTTAATCTGAATTAATAAAATATGTAGCTCATCCGTACAACCATAGATAAAGCAAACATAATAAGCTATATTTCTTGTCTCTGGTACAACATAGAACTAATTATAAACTAGTCCCAGTTATAAATGCACCCATGTCACATTAATTTACATCATTTTTCAACTCCGAAAATGTCAATCGTTCAATTGCGTTTAGCAATCTATTGAAATGGAATTAATTCTGTAAAGAACGAGTTGATGAAGAATTTCTTCAAATCAGTTATTGCTCGAAGTAAGTAACCTATGTGAAGTTCTTCTGCCCTTCTATTCTCCTACCAAATCTCCGAAAGCAAGAGACAAGCTAAGGCCCGACTGCACAAAAGCCGGTTAAATTTTAACCGTAATTAATTTTACGATAACCTATCAGAGAAGGCTTTTTTTGGAAAGACGGCTTCTCTGACTGGTTTTCGTAGAATTAATCACGATTAAAATTAAACCGACTTTTGTGCAACCGGCACTAACATGCTGTGAATCATGGCTGTAACGAGCATCTGCATCATACAGGTTATTACTCATACAAGTCAACAGAGAGGTTCAGATTTGCATTCACACAACACAAACACACGTCACTGTGTATATAGAAAGCTGTGCACTCGAGTCACCGCACTTCACTATCTAGTATCCACAGAGAAACCATCATAATTATATGAAATGCACGCTATGGAATCATCAGCCCAAAGAGTTCAGAGATTTGAAAATTGAAATAACGATACTAGAAAAAACTGGGTGATTTCTTAAGAGACAAACCAATATAAACCTGTATTATTCAAGAATCTTGAAAATACGGTAACATTTATAAAAATTAATATCTTTCAAGACATAGCATATTTATTATGTAGGTATGACATCGCTATTGTTGAAGAATAAGTAATAAGTAATTTTCCTATCTAAAACTACTACTGTAATAAAAATCTAGACATAGTGGCTTGAATTATAAGTGCCGGTTAAAGTTTAATCGTGATTAATTCCACGAGAACTAATCAGAGAAGCTGTCTTATAAAAAAGGTCTTCTCTGATTGGTTTTCGTGAAATTAATCACAGTTAAAATTTAATTTAACCGGCTGTTGTGCAACCGGCACTTATAATTCAAGCCACTATGTCTAGATTTTTATTACAGTAGTAGTTTTAGATAGGAAAATTACTTATTACTTATTCTTCAACAATAGCGATGTACTAAACTAAACTAAACTAATGCAGTCCGTCACAACTTTTTGTTTTCAACCATATTATTTGTTGATATAATTTTTTTTCAATTCATAACGGAATCTTTACGAATTTGATTTTTTATTTTGTCTATCTTACCGTATTTCCTCAGTAACCAATCCTCAGGCACTGTACAGTAGGAGCCTGTTGGGTCTACATCACCTAGTCTAGGTAAGCTGGTTGGCCGGCCGAATTTCGATCTCCAACGAAATGCAGCTAGCTGTCCTGTACAAACATAAATCGTTTTTATTTTATAATAATTCTTGTTAATAACTTTTATAATGATTTCTTAAAAGTTTATAATATCTTGACTCGAACTATGGACTAAATATGCAGTAATAAAATAGTTCAATACCAAACTCTTGAACTCCATACATAGGTTAGATTATTTCAGTACAAATTGAACTTAGGTACTTCAAGCATAGAATTTTTTGAACATTGGCCAATTCCAATTAGGAATTTTATCCTGCACTTTCAGTTCACAGTTTTAAAATAAAATTATGATTATGTCTATGAACTGTGATATTAAAATAACCTACTACTGGGTGCGGCAGGAAGGGTGGATGTTTTCAGAACAGATAGTATTCTGATTTGGGTAGTCGGATTGGGCCAGCTGAAGTGAACATGTGTTCGGTAGATCATACCATTTTTTCTAGTCATTGTTTAATCGGCATCATGGATTCGTGGAATGTGCAACATCGTGTGTTTACTTACGACAGTTTTGTGCGTAATAATGAGAGTATCATTACAGTTCAGCGCGAGTTTCGTCGTCATTTCAATCTTGCGAGAAATGAAAATGCACCCACTCGTAACACCATTTTACGTTGGGTAAAATAATTTCGTTCAGTAGGAACAGTAATGAATAAACGACCACCAGGGGCTCATCGCACTGTACGCACTCCACAAAATGTGGAAAGAGTTCGGCAAGCCATACTCCGTAGTCCTAATCGATCTGCTAGGAGACATTCTTCTGAACTGAACATCAGTGATCGGTCAGTAAGGCGTATTTTACATAAAGATCTAGGATTTCATCCCTATAAAATGGCCATGGTTCAGCAATTGAATCCTGGCGATTATGTAAAGCGGCTGAATTTTGCTCGAGAAATGAAGGCCATATTTGACCAAAATGAAAACATCATTTTGTTTACGACAGATGAAGCACATTTTCATTTGAATGGTACCGTTAATCAGCAGAACTATCGTTATTGGTCAGATGAAAATCCAAAATTAATGCATGAGAGACCATTACACAGTCCCAAGGTGACAGTTTGGTGTGCTGTGAGCAGTATATTTGTTATTGGTCCATACTTTTTTGAAGACGACAACGGGACCACTGTAACTGTAACCTCAGAACGTTATAGACAGATGTTCACTGAATTCTTCCTTCCTGAATTAAGAAGGAAACGTATTCCTATCGGGCAAGTATGGTTTCAGCAGGACGGGGCGACAGCTCACACAGCAAGAAATTCAATGGAAGCAATTCGGGCTGTTTTTCGTGGTCGCATCATTTCTCGGTTTGGTGACATTGATTGGCCTCCTCGTTCTCCAGACCTGTCCATGTGCGACTACTTCTTGTGGGGTTTCCTGAAGTCACGTGTTTACCAGCATAAACCACGTACACTTCAAGAACTAAAGGGAGCAATTCGTGAGGAAGTCGAACAATTGGCAGGGCAATGTTAGAAAGAGTACAATCCAACTTCCGAGAGCGGCTTGTAAAGTGCATTGCTGAAAACGGCCGTCACCTGTCAGATATTGTTTTCAAACATTAATTTTCTAAAATTGTAAAATAATGTGAATATTGTTCTGTAAATAAATGTTTTTTTTATGCATAGGTAACGACATATTACTTTTTTGAAAACCGTTCATCCTTTCTGCCGCACCTTGTATGATACACACAATACTGAAGCAAATATTTTTATAACATACTCAACAAATTGGTGGATAACCTACAATCTATTTCTCTAATGAAAATACTGTGAACATGACAGATAAATTCTGTGATAAGCTGAATGTAAAAGATTAGTGTTTCCATAAATGATATTCAGTTCAATTTCATTTATCATGTTATGCATCCTATATAATACAATATTAATAAAGGGCATAAACATCACATCATAAATACATTACAAATGTCACCACAATGTACATGTAATATAGTCTAAATAATTAAAAACAAAAAGAAGTTGTTAATAACTTATAACTTGGAAGTTATGACTTAGTGTTGCTACAAATTAGTGTCATATCAACTTATATTAACAAACGAATTCAAAAGAGCAAAAAAAGGAACAATTCCGGAAGAAAAAACAGTCAGTACCCTTGCAAAATATGTAGATTTCTGGTTAAAGATGATGACAGGGCAGTTGCCTGTGATTGGATGACAACCAATGGTACCACATCAAGTGTGTTGGAATAACCGACGACCATATGATACGATAATATGAAGAATCTGAGAAATCTAACAATGGCTTTGTGACGATTGCGACTTGCAATAGAGAAGCCTTGCATGGCTCAGGTAACTTGAACCTATTTAAAACAATAGCAAACGAGGACAACAATAACCCTTGGCAATTATCGTTTTAAAAGGTTGTGCAATTTCAAATATCTCGGCTCTGTCATAACAGTCGACAATAATATTGAGTCTGACATAAAAGCAAAACTAGCTGCTGAAAAAAGATGCTTAAAATTATGCTCTGATCCAATATATGAGATCCAAACCCCTGTCCAGGAAATTAAAAATACAAATATATGAAACAGTAATGAAGCCAGTTGTGTTATATGGAGTAGACACATGGTTTTTAACAAAGAAGGATAAAGATCTATTAAATATTTGGGAGCGAAAGGTTTTGAGAGGGATATTTGGCCCAGTATATGTTAATGGTTAATGGCGAATACGAACAAATCAAGAGCTGCGTGATTTGAACCAGAAATGGCAAATTGTCGACGAGATAAAAGTGAGTTTATTTGAGTTGGCTGGGACACGTTGAGAGGATGAGTGAGAGGAAGAGTTGTAAAAAGGGTCTTCAGAAACAACCCAGATGGGAGAAGGCTGAGAGGACGTCCGCGAAAGCTTTGGCTGGAGGATGTGGAGGATGATATTAGGAAGGAGGGTGTCAGAGGATGGAGACGTATGGCTGCCGATAGAGACGAATGGAGAAGCTTTTTGAAGGAGGTCAAGGCTCTGAATGAGCTGTAGCGCCAAGGAGTAAGTAAGAAATGAAAAAAATGACAAAACCAATCAATACAAACAGACAGCAGGGAGACAAAGCACAGATATTGATGCAATTTTGGGAGTATTAATGGAAGATAAATATCGGTATCGGACCTAAAAATTTAACTAGCAGCGACAAAGGTAGAAAATAGCAGACTTTCGGACGCATTTGCACGTAAGACTGATGTAATTTACAAACTGGAGAATATAATTTATGAATTTATACAGGGATACAGTACACCAACTTGGATTCAAGAAGAGACTTGGCACAGTTACAGCGATCTCAGAATTATGTAATAACATAAGCAAGTTCTGGGAGAAAAGTAAAACTGTCTCAAGTCTATTTATTGACCTCCAGGAGGCCTTTGACACCCTTTACCTTGGCCTGCACAAACGGAAACTGAAGATGTTGAACATCAAAGATAGAGCCCTGCATTGGCTGGAAGACTATCTTTCAAATCAAAAACAATATGTTGAGATAACCCATCAAAAGCAAAACATCATTATAAGCTACAAATCCTCATGATAGACATGACTGTAACACCAGGAATAGAACCAACATTGATCACCAGCAGCACAGACTTAGTAAATTCAGCAAATCGTCTGCCTATTCAGGGGCCAGACTCTTCAACCTTCTGCCAAAGGAGCTCAAGACAATACAGAACAACGGTATCTTTGCCACAAATCTAAAAACTACCCAACTATGAGGCCCTGCTATACCTTGGCAAAATACATAGATGACCACACATACCAACAACGCAAACCATGAATCCCCATTGATTGGAAAGAAAATCTGACAATTCCCGGGTCAATGACCATGGAGAAAACTACAAGTAGGTAAGTAACAAGTTTTAAAAAAGCAAACAGAGCAGAATTTTTTTCCGTTAATTTGTTAAAATAACACAAGAATGGATCTGCACAAGGACATTATTGGTTTCTCTCTGGTGTTCCACTGACGAGTGACGACCCAGTCTGGTGTATTGTGTGAGCCATGATGATACACTTTAAACATGAATTCTTTAATACATTTTAAACCGCAATTCAACTAATCAATGCATTGCTTTTTTAAAAAAAGATAAAATTAACTTAATGCTAGTTTATATTTTGTTATAAGTTTTGAAACATACCTTTGTACTCTGCCTTCAAGTCTTCCGATTGGAATTCTTGAAGAACGGTCATCAATGCATCTCTCTCATCTGTCGTCAATTTCATCACCAATGCATGCGCGTTTTCCTTCGTCAATGGAGGCACAGTTTCGGCCGGATCTGATTCATCTACAATTTTATTACTAGTTGTAGCAGTAGACAATGTGTAAGAAAACTTGGCGTCACTAACTGAACTGAATTTATCATGTTTTACCGTTGTTGTAATTTTTAGATTTCTGGAGAGATGTGAGTAACCAGCTTTTGATAGTTTTAGTGGATGGAATTTAGTAAATGGTGAAACATTCCTATTTAGAACACTCTTTTTGGAAAGAGTTGAATCGATCAACTTTACAGAAGTTAAAAGACGCACACAGTTTTTTCCACACATCATTGCTAATTGTTGATACTTCACTACATTAAAAGCTGTTGAATAACCTTTACTGAATAAAGGATACAAACTTCAAAACATCAATAAAATTGAAACGAAAACAGAAGAGGATAGTCAGTCACTGTGTTTGCTTGAAGAAATGTGGGATGAAGTAATTTAGTATTATTTAGAGGTTAGACATCTGTTTGGAATTCACAAATGATTGCATTTTGCATCATATGATTGAAATAACGGATGACATCATACCAGTGATCATACCCTAAAATCAGCTGTTTGCTTATGGCTTCCGTGCGTCCGTCTCGTTTATTGGTTATCCTGTTGTGTGTTATTGTATTTTTCATAAAAATTTATGGTGGTTATTGACGTTTTCTCAAGTGTATAAGCCAAGTTGAATTATAATTTCTACGTGGAGTGAAATTGTGATACAATTATTGTAGCATTATTTCAGGTTTATTTGGCTTGATACAGCGGTCTTTTTCCTAACCTAAATTCAACATGGCTGGATCATCGAGTGAATCTCAAACATCTATTGCTCGTAAAACATGGGAATTATCAAATAATATGGAAACTATAAGTTCGGTGGATGAAATTTATCGTTACGACAGAAAGCAGCAACAAGATATCCTAACAGCGAAACCATGGGAGAAAGAGTAAGTTTAATTTGGCGTATAGCTAGGTTAGTGCAACAACAATGAACAAACTTGATTTATAAATAAATTCCAGCCTACAATTAATAATATAATTATATAGTAATTATACAATATTATAATTATATTCTATAATTCTAATTCTTGTGGAATACTCTTCATAGATTATTAAGCCTTATCTACACAATTAAATTCTATCGTATTCTATACCGTATTTCAATCTTATCAACACAAATATTTAAAAGTACTGATAGTTGATAAATCTTTTGAAGTTATTCTTTCTAACTATATTTCATTTACTTTTCAGTCCCCATTTCTTCAAAGACATTAAAATCTCAGCACTGGCTCTTCTCAAGATGGTAATGCACGCGCGTTCTGGAGGTACTTTGGAAGTTATGGGTCTTCTTTTGGGTAAAGTAGACGCAAATACTATGATTGTGATGGATTCCTTTGCGTTGCCGGTTGAAGGAACCGAGACCCGAGTCAACGCTCAAGCTCAGGCTTACGAATACATGACTGCTTACATTGAAGCGGCAAAGAGTGTAAGTTAAACGCTACAATTAATAAAATATCATTAGGTAGGCGTACACCTGGTGTACGCATTACCGATATTGAAATTATTGAATATTTTTGATATCGATAATATTTACACTAGATATGAAACTGTCCCCAGATCAATTTTCAAGCTACGGAAATATAATTTTTACTATGGTAGGCTAATAATATAAAGAAGTTAAGTGGTTAATAATTATATATTTTGGTACATTACTTGAAGTTACCAGAACTAATATCAAGGTATCACAAGACAATTGAGAAGAGACATATAAATTTATGGCAGTTATATTAGCGTTATTCCTTATAACTTTTGTAAGATATATGAATTAATAAATAAATATAGATTAATAATAATGTAAGTAGCCCGTACGATTCTTCTTCCAAGAAATAGAATAACAAATATGATAATAGTTATACATACAGGTTTATTCTTTATTGATTCATACAATAAGTACATCATCAAAATGATAGGGCGAGAAAAAATAATGTAACCTTGTGCTATTCCTCTCCTAAATTTAGATAAGGTTACACATAGTCTGAAATAGGTAGGTTAAGTCTTGTAGTTCACTTCACAAAATTTTCAATCATTTTCACAGAGTAAATTTTTAAATTTAACTGCTTTAAAACCAAACATGAAAGAAATATTTCACATTATTATCACTAAAATAGAAAATATTCACCTATTGAAGAAATAATTTTGCATGAACAAAAAACAAACTAGATGTAGGCTATGATCATTTTTAAATTCATTAAATATTTGATAGCCACATGTCTGTTATCATGCCTCATCCACACTATCGCCCAGTGTGAACAAATGACGACGAGCGTAAGAATGTGGACGGCTGCTTTGCCAGCGCTCACATTCACTTGCCATCGCATGCCATAGCTCCAACATTTGTCGAGCAAGGCTACCTAAGCTAAGACGAGTGGCCAGCAGAGCATCCACAAAAGGTCACATTGCAGTGTGGATGGCAAGACCAACGTTGCCAAGCTTACCATCTCGGCGATAGTGTAGACTAGGCATTAGAAATCAAATCTTAAAGAAATTCCACCTCTTGTGTTGAGGTGGCTCTTAGCACAGGAAGAAATGGAGGAAAAACAGTAAGGTACAAATCAAATCAAATCAAATCAAATTTTATTTGCCATTTCAAATATAATACAAAACAATGATAAATGTCAAAACAAAGTTAAGCAAGATAGACAATCAAAGTATTCATATAAATAAAAACTCTGTTACACAAAATAACATAATAGGCAAATGTAATAAGCATAACATCAGTTGATGAAAAGTGAAATCCGCCTGTTTGTGGCGCATATATCTGTATGCACCTAAATAATAATAATTTCCCTAATATAATACTAAATTTGTTTATCCAATATATTTTTCTATTTTTATTTATTAATTTGTTAATATCTTGTGTATTAAATGTGCATACTTTCGCCCGTTTCACAGGTGGGCAGACAGGAGAACGCGATCGGGTGGTACCACAGTCATCCGGGTTACGGTTGCTGGTTGTCTGGCATCGACGTCTCCACTCAGATGCTCAACCAGAACTTCCAGGAGCCTTTTGTCGCCATTGTCATCGATCCCGTCCGCACCATTTCTGCCGGAAAAGTTTGCCTCGGAGCTTTCAGGACGTATCCCAAGGTGATTACCCGACTAATATTCCTATTATTTGCTGAAATATTTGTAATCGATGTACAAGTAGTTAGACTTGAATTTTAAAAACACTTATGGAGTGAAAGTGCAATTACATTGGCAGTGACGATCGTTTCGACCTGTTGTTGGTTATAATCAGACTGTAGGAATTCTGATGAACTGTTTGTGTAGTTGAGAAGTTGATATTGTGGGAATTATTCATATTAAATGAAAAAGACTAAGAAATTGTCAAAATCCCACAGATTTATTGATACTTAGAAAGACCAGATTCGGTTATAACACCATTGTCTCTGATAAACTCAGAGATTAGGTTTATCAGAGATTGACAATGGTGTAATAACCAAAACTGGTCTTTCTAAGTATCAATAAATCTGTGTGTTTTTGACAATTTCTTAGTCTTTTTCATTTAATTCTGATGAACTGAAATTCCTACAGTCTGATGATGACCATCAACAGGTCGAAACGATCGTCACTGCCAATGTAATTGCACTTTCACTCCATAAGTGTTTTTAAAATTCAAGTTTAACTACTTTTACATCAATTACAAATATTTCAGCAAATAATAGGAATATTAGTCGGGTAATCACCTTGTGATACGTCCTGTTTTTAAAATTGAAGTTTAATTTTAATGGTGAAAAAGTATGGATATGCAACAGAGTACAAGTATTTGTTACAATACATGTAGGGTGAAGTGAGGTGATTGAGGAGCACAGGGCTATCGGGGATACGCTTTTTTGAGTTGAAATTGTAATAATGAAATCGAAAGAATAAGATGATGCTGTTGTCAATACCACTATACTTGTTCAAAATTAATTTAAATTACAGAACCAGGTTTCACAGCAACACCTTCCATATCTTCAGCTGAACAAATATACAGTAGTGGTATTGACAACATCAACGTCTTATTCTTTCAATTATGTAGAAATACCAAATCATCTCTTACCATACAATCAAATTATATAAATAATGATATTATTATCAATTTATGTTTTCTCTATCTATTGATGTAATAAAAGTTGATACAAAAAAAAAATATTCACAGACGGGGAAAGAGTTGTTTGTTCTCTCTACATTTTTACTCTCGGAAAGAGATGATCCATAATTTTTCATTCACTTGCAGGTCAAATGGTGGCAGCATGAAATTTGAAAGTCTAGATTTTATTTCTGTCGTAATTTCAATTCAGAAATTGAATCAAAATTCCACTTGAAGTGCTCAGAAAGCTTTGCAGTCGTGATCCTTATTACACAATGAAATTTAAATCATGGGGAATTTGGGATCATGGCTGTTGGGGTAATGAATGCTTCAACTCGCGGAGTTGGTCTCCACCAACGGAAACGATACAATGCGTAGGGTAGAATTACTCTTGCTTACTTCCTTAAGTAGTATTCACATCAAACTCGGCAGCTCTGCAGAGTCTGTGGATGGATGGATGTAAAAAGATCTGTAGCCGGATTAAGCAATGCAGGTGTTCACATCGCCGATATCTGCCAGCCGACGTTTCCAAGAAAACTCTGCTGGCATGCAGATGTTTTCGAATCGCTCTGGAAGCGATTTTCTCCAGCCATCCGATCGGACGTAAAGTTCTCTCATCAAAAACCCAAATCGCGTAAAAATGGAGATAGAAAAATTATAATTTCAGATTCGGATTCAGCGCCTTGAAATTAATAATTTGGCTCGAGTTTGCTTAAAAAAATGAAAAATGAGGAATCGGCAGAGATCTTGAAGAAACGCCTTCTAAACATTACTAAAACTGAGAACAGAGCGAATGTTTTTTATGTGAATACAAAATCTGCGGACGATCAGATATCTGTGCTCTGTTGCTCTGCCACTCTGCATATCAAAATAGGTTGGTCTGAATACACCTTTACTCCCATGGCATCTATATCTAAGTTGATATTTGGCCGCACCAACAAACTGTCTCTTCGTAGTTGGATCCTAAGCATCTTTTTCTGTCGCTCCAAGTCCCTCCATGTCAAGAATAACTCTAAAATTCTTGTGTAATTTCCTACAATTTTGTTTGTTTGCTCGTTTGCAGGGCTACAAACCGGCCAACGAAGAACCCTCCGAATACCAGACGATCCCGCTGAACAAGATTGAGGACTTTGGGGTGCACTGCAAGCAGTACTATTCCCTGGACGTGACCTACTTCAAGTCGGCGCTCGACCGACGTCTGCTCGACTCGCTCTGGAACAAGTACTGGGTCAACACTTTGTCGTCGTCCTCACTGATCACCAATGCCGACTACACCACGGGACAGATATTCGACTTGTCCGACAAACTGGAACAGTCTGAGTCGTCGCTGGGTCGCGGCTGCTTCATGCTGGGAGGAACCGACCCGCATGACCGACGCACTGAGGACAAACTGTTGAAGGCCTCCAAGGACAGCTGCAAGACCACCATTGAGATAATACACGGGTTGATGGCGCAGATGGTCAAGGATCGCCTGTTTAATCATATCAATAAAACTGCCAAAGCACCTGTTTAAAGAGACTCCTGTTTAAATCCACGGTTTGGTGGTTAAAGATCGGCTGTTTAATATTATATCAATAAAACTGCCAAGGCACCCGTTTAAAGAGACTCCTGTTTAAATCCACGGTTTGGTGGTTAAAGATCGGCTGTTTAATATTATATCAATAAAACTGCCAAGGCACCCGTTTAAAGAGACTCCTGTTTAAATCCACGGTTTGGTGGTTAAAGATCGGCTGTTTAATATTATATCAATAAAACTGCCAAGGCACCCGTTTAAAGAGACTCCTGTTTAAATCCACGGTTTGGTGGTTAAAGATCGGCTGTTTAATTATATTAATAAAACGGCCAAAGCGCCCGTTCAGAGATACATCTGTTTAAATTAACTGAAAACGTTTTTCTATTATTGTTTTGTGGAGTGAATATTGGTGGAGCAGATGGTTAAAGATCGGCTGTTCAATCATATTAATAAAACGGTCAAGGCGCCCGTTTAAGCCTCTCTTCACACTTGGCTACGCTATACTGAAATACGTCCTTTCTTCAATTGTTGAATCCTTCAAGCTACGTATCTGTCCCGTTCACATCAGCGAAGCGTAGCTTTTGATTTTGTGACAAAGGATGGCTACGTCGTCCGAAGACGTATTTCAGCTTAGCGTAATGTGAAGAGACCTTAAGATACGTGTAGCTAGAAATTATGTCTTCGGTAGACGTAGCCGTCCCATCTTCCCAATGGTAATCCACGCTACGCAATTTGTCCCGTTCACAACAGCGTAGCGTAGCTCTCAGCATAGAAAACGCATTTCTAGCTACACGTAGCTGGGTGTGTGACGACCTTCAGAAGGACACCTGTTTTAAGTGATTGGAAACTTTTTCGATTATTGTTTTTTGGAGTGAATATTGAAGTGGAAGTGTTGTAATGTGGTCACTAGGCATTCAATATTTTTGTACCTTCGTCTTTTTTCTTTAGGGCTACTTTTAATATAAATCTCAGTACCCTTTTGAATCATTTTGTCACAAAATAATCATGAAATACTGTTCATGATTATCTATCACCATTTTTGGAACATCTACCCCAATTGTCAAGCAAATCAATTCTATAAGAGTATATTTAATTTATACAAATTAATGGCTGTCCAAAGAAATAAAAAAGAACAAAAGGGTACTGAGATTTATATTTTTATTTTGTACCTTTTTTAACATCAGGCCAAACAACTAGAATAAACACGTCATAGACACTGTGACCTGTTAAGTATAATACAACTATAATGTACAATAGTATTGACTGTCTAGGGGCCGCTTAAGGGTGTTGAAATGACTAGTGATCAATCATTCTTTCTGACTATATGATAATTAGTATTTACTTATTGGAATTGTGTCCTGTTTCAAAATATATGTGTATGTTGTTTCAAAAAGTTATTAATATTCTTTTGGTTAAAACTGATACAAGCTGTAAAATGATATTCATGATTGACATGAGATGTAACTTTTTAAAACTACTACTCCAAAAGTTTCATGCTATTATCTTCTCGTTCTAAAATTGGAATTCAGTTGAACAATTTTTTTAAGTCAAATATAATCAATAAATCTTGTCTATTTCTATGTGTGAATTTTTTCTCTACCTTGATACATTTTGTTCTAGCTACTGTAATGTGTGTTATCCTATTCACTTCAAACTGTCAGCATTCCTTGGGAATAACATCAATGCTTCCCATTGATCTAATGCTGACAGTTTGAAGCGAATATCACTGTAGCTGCTGTTGACACATACTACGGACTAAATAGATCTATTTTTTACTTTCCTTGCACTATTACCATAGGTAAGGAAAGTATTGCTTTCCGAAAAAAATTAAGGTACCCAAATTCCTAAATTCTATACGTTTCAAGGTCCCCTGAGTCCAAAAAAGTGGTTTTTGGTTATTGGTCTGTATGTGTGTATGTGCGTCTGTGTACACGATATCTCATCTCCCAATTAACGGAATGGCTTGAAATTTGGAACTTAAGGTCCTTTCACTATAAGGATCCGACACGAACAATTTCGATCAAATGCAATTCAATATGGCGGCTAAAATGGCGAAAATGTTGTCAAAAACAGGGTTTTTCGTGATTTTCTCGGAAACGGCTCCAACGATTTTGATCAAATTCATACCTAAAATTTGAAATTTATTTGCCAAAAAATTCATACATTACAAAAATTTGAAATAGACAAGTCTAACAAAAACATAATATCTTAAACTGAGAAATAACATAGAATAGAACTTGACTAATCATGAAAACCTAAGATAAAAGTAGAATTTTTTAGGCGCCACCAGCAAAAGAAAAAACATCTTGCCCGCTGGTGGGAGTATTAAATAAATAAATAAAAAGAAAATCAAAAACTTGAAAAATTAGATCAACTAAAAAGAATAAACGAGTAAATACATAGATATCTTAAAAACTAAGGAGAAACAAAATTAAATGAGAAACAAAATTAAATGAGAAAAAAAATTTTTAAATGAGAAAAAAGACAAATCAAATTGGCACTACCACCATTCCGCTCCCAGTGAAAAAAAGAACCTCTCCTTAATCCAAGTATCGATCATTCTATCTTGGACTTTTAATTCAAAATCAAAAGGTAAAATATTTATAAATCTAGTGCTCATATACATGATCTGTCTTCTTAGAAAGCTCAACTTTGAATCGTGGATAATATACTTCAAAGATGTGTCAGGTCTTAAGTTATAAAACAGTTTATCAGTTCTGATAAATGTATCTTTGTTTTTCACAATATGTTTAAGAAGTCTTTTGAAATAAAGTTGCCTTATTGTCATTACATTAAATTCAATAAAGAGTGATTCACTTGAATATAACCTAGGTTTTTTTAAAATTGTCTTAATAATGTACTTTTGAATCAAAAATAAATTAAGAAGGTGAGTGTCATAGGCTCCACCCCATACAACTAAACCATATTGAATTAAAGACTGTACAAAAGCATAGTATATCATCCTAAGACTTTCCAAGTTGAAAATGTTGTTAATTTTGTAAAATTTATAGTTTGCATATTTTAGTTTATTGCAAAGGAAAGTTATGTGTGAACTCCACCTCAAATATTCATCTATTATTACACCCAGATATTTAATTTCATTAACTTTTTCAATAGATGGGCAGTCACAGGTGAGAGTGTCTGTGCAGTTCAAATGCAGCTTCATTCTAAATTCTGCATTTGGTTGACCACCTGCATTTGCAGCAAAATTTATGAATTTGGTTTTTGAAATATTAAGACTAAGAGTATTTGAGTCCAACCATTTTTTGACTATATTCATGTCATCCTCAGCAACTTTAAAAACATTGGTCCAACTCTCATGCGAAAAAATTATGGCTGTATCATCGGCAAAAGAAACTATTTTACCATTATCAAGACTGAGTTTAAGGAGATCATTTACATATAAGAGAAAAAGAAGAGGGGATAAAACTGTTCCTTGAGGCAATCCAAAAGGGAGTAACCGCACAGCACTCTCACATGAATTAAAATTGTTTAATGAAAGAGTTTGCGACCTATCACACAAATAGCTTTTTAACAAATCAAGAGCAATGCCTCTTATTCCTAGATTTTCTAGTTTTTTAAATAAATTATCATGGGGAACCGTATCGAAAGCCTTCGAGAGATCAAGAAAAACAGCTATTGTCTTTTTATTTCTGTTCATACTGTCAATTACTATCCTCAAAAAATGACTTAGTGCATCTTCTGTACCTTTGTTTGTCTGAAAACCGAATTGATTTGTTTCAAGAATATCATATTTAATTATATAATCAAATAAGCGTTTTTTTAATAATTTTTCAGTTATTTTAGCTAAATTACTAAGTAGACTTATAGGCCTATAATTGGAGGGATCATTCCTATCACTTTTTTTAAAAATTGGCTTAATTCTGGCAATTTTGAAATGGCTTGGGAAAGAAGCTTTAGTGAAAATAGTGCTCTACGGACTTTTCGTTTATGATTTCATTTACTTTTTTCCAAAGCTTTTTAGGATTACCTTTGCAATTGTTTATTTGATTCTTGTAATATATTTCCTTAGCCATCGATATAAAATAGTCATCGATAAGCTCTATCAACTGCCACAAGTCCCATATCTGTAAAAATTTCAGGAGCTCCACCCCATCAATGCAAAGTTCGATTTTAGATTTCCAATTATCAGGCTTCAGATACAATTTAAACAAAAAAAATCAAGTGGAGTAGATTGAGCATGAAAATCTCTACAATTAATGTTTAGTAACATTTTCACCTAAAATTGAAAATAAGCTTTAAATTCGAGAAAATGTGATTATTCGATTGAAAATTATTGTTGATTCTATTGAATCATTCACTATGAAGAGATAGCAGACCTCATGTGTGTCTCCAGCGTTATTGCCCTGTCACCAGCTGGCTCAAATCTTTCAATAGTAGACTTGAGATGCGCGGGAACACTAGCGTCAGGTGATCAATTTTCATAACGGCAAGGAAAGTTGTGTGAGTGCGCCACACCAGATTTTTTAAACAAATATTCTAGTTTATAATAGATCAATAGTTATTCATTAATAGTTGATAATATTACAAGTAAACTGATTTCAAGAGAAATTTACAAAATCCAATAGTACCAAGCCAAGAAAGACCTAAGTTTTCTTGATTAAAAAATTCCCAAATCTATTCTCTATTAAAACAATCTGTTCATGATTATGACCTTTTTGGAACATCTACCCCATTATCCAAGCAAATCAATTCTATAAGAGTATTTTATCTAATTTATACAAATTAATGGCTGTCCAAAGAAATACAAATACATTATTGCTACATCGAAACATTTATTTCTCATTTGAGACTATTGTAACTGGATAAACAAACAAATGCAATGATTATTATTCTAAAATTACAATATTCAAGTTATTTGCAATATTATTTATTACAGATACAAGTGTTGATCATTACAGTCTGAATTACAAATCAATCAAGATTTCATCTCAAACACTACATTCCTTATTAACCTTTGCATAAATTTTTGTTACATCCCAGAATAAGATACACATGCATACAGTTATATTTCTTGTAGAATTTGGCTGAACAACTTAATGATGTTTTAATACTTCATCATGAAAGAACATATTAAATAAATGAATTATGAATGTTACATCCCAGAATAAGATATACATGCATACAGTTCTATTTCTAGTAGAATTGAACTGAACAGCTTAATGATGACGATTTGATACTTCATTATGAAAGAACGTATTAAATGAATTATGAAAGTTTTGTGGTGAGTTTACCACATGAACTTACTTCTCATAAAATTTATTATTTTCACACTTATTAAATCTATTTCAAGACTAATATGACATGATACTACTGGCAGGATACATTCATTTACATAAGCATTGGATTGTTGTGCAATTTTACCTCACTATTTATAAGATGCAATGTTTCTCTAAATGTATACAAATATTAAAAGGTAATAGATATTTAATAAAAATTGTAGAAGTTGGTTTTATAAGCACCTTGGAGTATTATTAGTATAGACAACTTAACTTAATAAACTTGTATTTCAGGTACTGTAATGAAAAAACGATTGAAACATGAAAAAATTATATCACAAATCTTGATAATAAAATAGCTGAATGAATTTGGAAACAATAGTTCCCAGAAAATATTAATAAACATGAAAAAAATATGGAAAATGTAAAATACTGTAAATCAGGTACAATATTTGATATTGATAACAGTCAAATAATAAATTGTTATGACTAAATAAAACATTACTAAAACTTTCTTTTGAAAGAAGTAGAAGTGAATAATTAATTCTACATTTTTTATAATAGATATTGGTAATTCAGAAATTATTATTTTTATTCGAAATGCCAAGTAATTATCAATTAAACGTATAAAATACTAGTATTAAGCTGACACATTAGTTCACTAGATTAAATGACTAGATAAGATTTATAAATTGACTAGAATGATTGAAAAAGTCTACGATTTTCGGCTTTTGGAAGTTATTAAGTTGATTGCTTGCTAGCTAATCTAATAATACTATCAATATCCAATTAATATGTTAGACCAATATTAGACCACAGACGTTTAGTAGGGGGATTACTACTGTGCGGGTATTTTAGGGAAAGGTATTGTGTCTTACATTTAACTACTGTATTCCGGAAATTACTAAGGGTGAGATTTAAGTAGATCTACAGTTGATAAATTTACTATTATTATGGCAATTATTCAGGTAATTGCTATTTAATGGAAATCTAGGATTAAACTTGTTTTTACTGTTCAAGTCTAATCTTGGTTTTACGGTAAGCTAGGATTGAAAGAGTTCTCCCCCATCAATTCTAATATTATTTGGTAACATTGTACAACCATGGTTAATAATGTAGTAATTCAAATCAAAGACTTACCTATAATGGTAATTAGAAATTATTACCTTATTGGAAGGGATACATCAAATGCTAAATAGAAAAGGTTTAGAAGAAAGTTTGGTTACAGATTTTTGTTAGACCAGTCGCAAGAAGTTTCCTTATTTTCGTTGAAATCGATTGCAGTTTAGCAGTACCAGGTTTTCGGTTCTTCTTCCAGGTACTGTCAGAAATCCACACGGGCACTGCAAGTTCAAAAAGTTTGATTACTGTATTTGAAATTTTTCAAATTTTTAATTCTTTAGTAAGGTTCAAGTTGCAATGACAATGGTATTTGATTAATGGTCCCCCTGGACCCCGACTGGATCGTCCAAAAATGAGATCAGCGGGCTCGCTTCGCTCGCCTGAATGTAGGCCTCAGCGGAACCACTGTACCGAATTTGAACGTTTTATGTCAATTTGATCTCGAAAATTTTAGAAAACGTAGAAAAACACCTGTTACTATATCGGTGTATCTTTGGCGAACAAAATTCTTCCACCTCAGCTAAACCTATGTACCTACTGAATTTTTTTAAATATATTTCCATCAATTATTGAAAAAGGTGAGAAAACGCAGAAAAGCTGAGAAAAACGTTGGAAAAACGCTAATTTTTGGCGTATCTTTGACGTTATTTCAAATTCCTTCAAACACAACATTATAACACCCCAGCTGAGCTTCTGTAGTAAATTTGAACATTTTCTGTTCATTTGTTCTTGATAAAGCTGAGAAAACGCTGGAAAAACGCAGATTTTGGACGTATCTTTGGAAATTTTTCTAAATCCGTTCTTAGTGCGCCTCTATAGGGCCAACTGAACATACCTACCAAATTTGAACGTTTTTGGTCCGGTAGATTTTTAGTTCTGCGAGTGAGTGAGTCAGTCAGTCAGTGAGTGAGTGCCATTTCGCTTTTATATATATATATAAAGATTGAAAAATATTTCATCTCAATTATAGAAATTTATAACTTAATCAATGAAAAATATATTTCCTTGACGAATAAAATATAATTGATTATTATAAACAATAATTAAAAGGTAATATTACATCAGATATACTGGTATCTGCTATCCTTTGTAGAAGCATATGTAAGGCAGAGAATCATCAACGCTGTTCTCATATTTTTCTCCACTGCCATTGTAGCGTGGACCGCACTATAGTTGAATAGTTTACAGGATGAATTAAACAGATCTAATATGTTGATCAGATATGATTCGAACAAAAGTAAATGGAATATCGTCGGCTGGGTTGCACTAACCCAGGTCAATTTTAATCTAGGACTAGCGCAAGGTAAAGCTTTCAAGACCATGAAATAAAAACAATATATTGTTCTACATCAATGATTATTGACTACTAGTAAGTTAGTAATACTTATTCAAGTGATAAAGAAAGCATATTGGCTCGGTTGCACAAAATCTGTTTTTAAAAATTTTAATCGAGATTAAATGCAACGATAACCAACCATAGAAGTCTTCTTTCCTAAATAAAAACCCTTCTCTGATTGGTTCTAGGGCATTTAATCATGATTAAAATTCAACAAGGTTTTGTGAAACCGGGAGTAAGTTTTTTATTCCATTGTGGACCAATTCTGCAACATCCCTGATAAAAGTGTTGAATTTATTGAAAGTTTTGGTCAGTTGGTGCTTTGTTTATCGCACAAATCTCAACTGAATTTCATAAATGTATTAGTTTTATTCCTTATATAGAAGCAAGGGAATAACTTACTTCAACTTGGGTCCGGCGTAGGGAGGAGGACTGGGTCTTGCACCAGGGACTGCTGCCGAGGTAGAACGATCACGAGAAGACAACCTGAAAAAAATTGAGAAAAAATGAAATTTTAATAAATAAAAAATCTGAAACCATCAAAATTTAGAGATAAACTGAACGTTTGAGTGTATTGACCATAGAGAAAATATAGCATAAGAAGATAACCCATGTTATAGGTAGTTTATGTTCCAAATTTTGTAAACTCAATCAGATTACTGTTGACTATTGTATAAATTATTTCGGTTTTGACGGGTGAGTGTAAGAGCAGCACAGTATGGGAGACTACCAGCGTCACATAGCTCCACGAAAAACAACTACTTGGACTATCAGCTTAACAGTAAAATTTGAAACAGCCTCATACCATGGAATATCTTCTTATGGTATATTTTCTCTATGATTTTACATATCAGCTTGAGTTAACAATGAGATTTGAAACAGCCTCATACCATGGGATATCTTCTGTTGCTATATTTTCTCTATAATTTGACAATATAACAATAGAATACATACTAAATGAATACATGTTCAATTAGCATTATAGCACGAAAAGAACTGAATTTATTCATTCTTTATTCATTTATACAATAAGTACATTATCAAAATGATATGGAGAGGAAACATAAGGTAAGGTTGGACAATTCCATTCCCAAATTTAGATAACACATAGTCCGAAATAGGTCAAGTCTTGTAGTTCTTCAATTCACAAAATTTTCAGTCCTCAAGTATTTTCACAAAGTAGATTTTCAAATTTAGATGCTTCAAAACTAAATGTAGAAGAAATATTTTACATTATTGTAACTAAAAATATTCATATATTAAAAATATAATTGATAAAATAATCAAATAGTTTTATTTTCACTGATACAAGGAAGCGCGAGTTCTCACCGTGGACTATCCTTGAGAAGAGTGGCATCATTGCCGGTGCGTGAGCTAGACAGAGAGCGCAGAGTGCTGGTTGCCCGGTGTACTGCGTCGTATTGCACCATCAGCACATCGGGAGTGTCTTCGTTTCTCTTGCTTCTACAACAGAACACAACAAATAAAATGTATTAATAAATACAAAATATTGAAATCTTGGAATAATTAGTTTTACTTTGAACTATCAACAATGGTTTAATGGGAATTATTGATGTTATTCATGAGGAATACTGACAATTTGAATACAATTTATTTAGAAAACTCTTCAAATTTAAATTTATTCACATGAGATTCAAATGTGAAGTTCCTGGCATATATATAACATTTTGGGCTTAGTTACCATTACAATTTGAAATATTAATAGTACAAGCTGATCTTAGTTTTCCTCTTTCAGAATATTTTATATTTTATTATTGATCATTGTGTTTATTGTATTGACAAATAAATGAAAACAAAAGAATAACTTCGAGGAGATAAGCCCAGAATTTAAGAAATAGAGTTAGTGAAACAAACAATTTTTACACGGTGTAACACCCAACTTCAAACAACTATCAAAGCTGAATTAGCTTATAACTCGAATGATAGTCAATAAATGAATCTAGAAACTCAACAACTCATAAACTCCAAAACCACTCCAGAATTCAGAATTTTGATTCAGATTCAGAATGAATCCAGAATTCAAACTCACCCCTTTAGTTTTCATGAAACCATATAACTGTTTAGATAAATCTAAAACCCAAATTAATGAATCAACAAACTCAACCAATAAACTCCAAAACCACTCGAGAAACCCAAAATTAAAAACCAACCCTTGGCAGCACACATAGCCTACCTCCAACAATCTTCACAAATTGTAAACACTGATTCAAAGAATTGACTGGATGTATCATCTTCCCTGCAATCAAATAGAATATACAAATCTAAATCTATTCATAATGAAGTTATAATATGATGAAACATAACATCGATGTCTATATTCAAAATTTCACTGTAGAAGATTACTAATTTATTAAAAATTGATATACACAATACAAATTTGCTTCCAAAACTTCATGACTAAGTATTATTTTCATAGCAACAATGAACGAATAACGAATTAAGAAAAAAGACTGACCAAGAGAGAAGGAAGAACAATGAAAGTGTGTGAGAAAGGAAAAAGGAGGCGAGTGAGTAGTGGGAAAAACCAGAGGATAGGAAGGAAAAACATATTTAAAAGAAATCACCACGAAAATGAGTGAGAGATAATGATACTCTCACAAATAATAATAATTTGAAGGTAAAGAAACAGAAAAATGAATATAATTAAATCAGAATATATAATCATATAAAAAAATGAATATTATACGCCACAAATTAATGCCTTACTCTTATACCCTCAACCAGCCTATTACATTGGAAACCAAGGTTGGCTAGGTATTGCACTTTTCTTTCCTTTCAGCACACCCCACCATGAAGCTTGTTTTCTGTATTTTATTAGAAATTTGTAATTTGATTGTGTTTATTTTTGTATCTTGTGTTGAATTGAATGAAATTATTGATTGATTGTTTAAATGATGTGTAGAACAACGAGATAAAGAAGATGTCAATATGACAAAGAGGAAGGAAGAATAGAGGAATGATCCGGAGAATCAGCAGAAATGTAAGGAAAATGATTAATTTATAAAAAGAAGTACTGTAGAGACAGAGGAACAACTATGGGAAAGAGAATAAATAGAAAAAAATACAACTAGGGAACATAAGAAGATTAAGAGGGTTGGAAAAACAACAAAATAAGAGAAGAATAGAACAAAGAAAAAGGAAAACAACAAAAAGACGAAAAGGGTTTGTTTTAGGAGAATAGTAGATAGCATCAACTTACATTCCCTCATGATGGAAGCAGAGTATAGTCGACAGAAGTATAGCCAACATAATCATGATAACCATTGGGAAGAATAGGATGAGCGTGAACTCTGATACGTAGTTGCGCATGGGCAGATCGAGCCGGGAAGGACGGATCCACACGCTGTCCCAGCGCACATAGTTGGTCGAAAGTAGAACGCTGTCGTGCTGCTGTGAACCGGTCTGGTGCTGCAAACTGCCCCCCGGTAGAGATTCTGTCATCGATTGCTCCACCTGAAACCATTCAAAATATAGAAAATCTGGTAAAGCACACATTCACCCGGTTGCACAAAAGTCTGTAAACTTTTAATACCGATTTAATGCCACAAGATCCAATCAGAGAAGCTATTTCTAAGAAACCCTTCTCTGATCTTGTGAAATTAAATTATGATTAAAATTCAAGAGGCTTTTGTGCAACTGGGCCTCATTCTACTTTCCTTGCTATGATAACATTTTTCTCACACTGTAATAATATTCATTGAAGATTCACACATCAAGCCTTGAATGCTTTCAGCATAAAATTCTTTACCTCCTAAACTAAAATATTTTCAAATTCAATTTAGATATAATTAGTGGTTAACAATCGCAAGGAGGAACTTAATGCTTGAAATATCTAGAGGTTTACTCAGTTTCCCAGCTATTTCAATAACGAGTGCTTCAATTTTCCCAGTTACAGTTTCCAGTAGCAACATTGAACAAGCCTATAAATGAGCAGATTACTATGGTCAACCGCACGAAAATAGTCCAATTGAAATTTGAACAGATGAGTGCAAAGTTGCCAAATAAGAGTTCATCACAGCTGATAAATGAGAATTAATTACTTTTTTATCATACACCTGACGAATTGGCAACGTCTATGGGTGCGGAGGGGTTGAGGATTGGTACTCAGCCGTTCCAACTTCCGTTGGACTATTTTAGTGCCGTTAAATCTAATATAATGCGACATTATAAAATGTACTTTAAATTTTTAATTTTGTTGGATTTCCATTATTTTGCTGAGCATCAGTTTTAGGGAATTGGAAATATTCGATTCTCTTGTGTTAGGATCAAAACTAAGAGAAGCGGCGAAGATGGAGGTAGTGAAGAAGGTAGGCGAGAGTGTTAAAAACTACGGCATGTATCTTGATGTGCCCGCTTCTTTCTAACTTCTACCCTACTTTTCCCACTTCATCATGTTTTGACACATTTGAATACAAGCATTACTTTCAAACCCTCTCAGCTACCTTCACCGCTACCCTTAACACTCGTCACTCCACCAAGTTTTGACACATTGAAGAGATGCATTACTTTTCTCTCTCTTAATTACCTTATTCCTTTGCCAAACCACTTTGTTTTGACAAATTTGAATACATGCATTACTTCCCAGCATTCTCAGCTATCCTCACCATTCGCCACACAACTATGTTTTGACACATTTGAATACATGCATTACTTTTCAACACGTCAAGCTACCTTCTCTGATACCTCTACCTTCTCCGCTACCCTCTACCTTCGCCGCTCCACAATGTTTCGACCCTTACAGATCGAGTACTAAATTTATTCTTCTATTGATTCAATGATACAACATCATTATTTTAAATAATTTGGTGGAGGATGAACAAGTACAATAATTTGAACAGGATATCAATAAACAGACCAACTAATCGGAACTGACCAGTCTGAAAGTGCACCAATCCAAAGTGAAGCCGCTGTCACGCAGTATCCTCTCAACCGAGGTGCGCTTGAAGCCACGGCAGGATCCCAGCTTCCAGAGGGGACGCACCTCTTCCTGCAGCTCCAACAGCATGGCTGAGAATTTCGCACGGCTGCCAAGTCTCAGCACAACTCTGCATGATAACAACCGAATATTTCCCAGTGAATTAGTATCGTGGTATTAAAATATAATTATATATTTGTATGGCCTCTTGTGATATTGAATTGTTCGTTTTCATATTTTATTTTACCCTTAATTGATTCATACAATAAGTACCGTGCATAATAAAAAATTATTGATAAAAATAAAAAATTAATACATTATTATTAAAAATATTGATTTCTAGGAGCAGATTTGACACCTAGTGAGATTGGCCACCCTGGTCTAAGGGCCAAGCCACACAAAGTGTTTTTCCAGACATTTTCAGACGAGTTGACAGGAAAGCTCTCCGATAATCTGATTATCAGCTGAACGTCAATGCTAATTGAATCACAACTATGTAATATAGAATGTGGTAGATAAGGAAAGGTGGCAGCAATGCCTTCCAATCATTTCCAATCAAAGACCTTTCAAAGAGATATAGACCCACAATGCCTATGCCTTCCCAATGATAGCTCTTACTTAAAATTGAAGGCCGCCATTGGGGTATTTTAGCACGAGATATTATATCTATATATTTGTAGTATTATAGATTACAAAGGCATTGGTATGTAATAATCTTATAGGTTGCCCCCTCAATGGCCGATTTCAATTCCAAGTACGACACTAGCGCTGCATGTGAGTCTATGCATCTTTAAGGTCTTTGTTTCCAATGGCTTTATCTGTGATTAGTGAACCTGAGAATCAATTATAATTTCGTGGTCAAGTGACAGAGTGGACATTACTGTCCAAACTTCGCCAGTTCATCAAATAAAAAAGTCAAGACATTCTATTACAATGATTACATGTATTTACTGTTCGTATGATATCATTTACTCACTCAAGAATTTCTTTATAAAGCATTTCATTTCTGAATTACTGACAACTTGAAGTGACACTAGAGCTATCGCCTATCAATTCCATTCGGCTGAATTGAAGTATAGATACATTTTGCGATATAGATAAATGTAAGGCTCAACTCACACTACCTCGACTCAACTTGTACGACTCCAGTCGAGGATACTCCAATCTCTCGCCCTTATGACTTTCTTGCTCATTGTCACTACTTCAGTTCCATGCTACTCCTTTTCTAACCTCACATTATTTAAAATATGAGATACAATTCGTCACTTTGCGTATGTAACAAATTTTATAATGATTATTATGAATATATTGCTTATCTAAAATTATAAAACATCACTTTCATAGAACATATAATCTCAATTTCTTCAAAAATGCACGGTACTATGCATTTCAAGTCAAGGCTCGACCAACATGTCGAGTCGACTCTCGACTCAGTTTCACAGTCGTGAGGTCGCAGAGACTAGAGTCGACTGGTCTAAGTGTCACCATTTGAAAACACATGCTGCGTCGAGAAGAGACTGGAATCGCAGTCTCTTCTCGACTTGAGTCGCGTAAGTGTGATTTGAGCCTAAAGGTACATGTGAATAATGAAGCTCACTTTAGATAGAGTAGAGTTATACAGCATTTCTACATGGTTACTGAGTTCAGAATTCGAGCTGTGTTGTGTCTGACAAGTTGAACAACTACTGATCTAAGATGATGATGATATTGATCTATTGATCCATAATTATCATTAAATTATTAAAATTATGTAATATTTCCATCTGTAACTATTAATTGATCCGGTACAATCCCTATCAACCTACCCTTCTCCCTCGTTGGGCTTCAAGGGCAACCTGGCTCCCAGCTGAACAGCTGATGCGAGGAAGGTCACATAGAGGTCGGCTGCACTCTCCGGCCACAGCTGCAGTCGAAACACGTCCAACAGCTGATTGAGGCGCTTCTCGTCAAACATGTCCTCCACGTTCAGGTTGTCGATCTTGATCTGAACCTCATGTTGGGCTGAGTCTGTCGACAAACACGAATTAAAAATGAATGTATGAAATGGCAATATTTAATGGAAGAGACTTGTAATTCAATGATTTTATGCAATATACTATAAATGGATTACAATACATAGGCCAAGTCAATATTAGGAAAACTGCAATTAGACTTTCCATTCTGTAGGCTGAGCAAGAAGAAGGATTGTTTTCCGATGAAAAAATGTATAATATGAACTGAATCTTTCTGATTAATGGAGAGAGGAGTCTCAACGTCAGGAGCTTCAGGGCACAAATCAAGAAGTGGTTAAGTTTCTCTTTGCATATCGCATAGAATCTCGGCATGTAGGGAAGTAATAGCGACTTCAATTATTGAAATTAGTAAGTTATTTATATCAAAAATCAAAATATTTGAAAAAACTCACCAGGTTTCTCGACAACATTCATATGAACAATGCGCCTTCTAGTCTCATAGTTTCTTTTGTTGAGACCGATAATTTCCACCTGGAAAAAATTACAATAGAATTTATATTTTTAATAATAAAATCATCAAATTGAGTCCAAGCATTCTAGATTACTGGCTAGTAGAAGCTGAAATTGTTCATAATAGTCTAATCAGGCAATGTGTGACAGATGGATTCATCAGAAGTGTCTTATATTTGTGATTAGCTAAAATGACTCGACCAAACGCTGATACTTATGTTTGGAGTATTGACAGTAAAATATTTTTGGACTTAATCCTATTTGAATTGAAACTGATATTAATCTGAATTTGGGAAAGGAATATTATACGGTTTGCCTGTTCTTCCTCTTTCAATATTATTTTTATGATAAGAGAATTATGTACAAATGAATGAATTGTCTAGCCAATAATTTAAAATGGGTGGACTCGAGTTGATTAAAATGAATTGATAAGTGGATAATATTGTACTGAACACTACCTAAACAAAGATAATATTAATCCATAAATATAAATACTTTTATAATTTATAATCAATATAAAAATAAAATACAAAAGATTCGATCTTTTTTTGTTTTTATCAAAAAATCTCAAACTGTTTAAGCATAAATTTGTTTTTTTTTTTGTTTTTAGCACACCAATCTTTTAGCACAACAAATCGGTCATAATGCTATATTTTATAGTTTCCTTGTCTTCAAAATTAAATTTGTTTTTTTTTTTTTTGTTTTTAGCACACCAATCTCTTAGCACAATCAAATCATTCATAATGTTATGTTTTATAGTTTCCTTGTTTTAATGAGAGTACAAGAAGGCGATGCAATAAAGAGAAACAGTAGTACCAACCATCAGGTCTTTTTGAGTTTTAGGTGGCACCCCATACAGGAAGCCAGTCCTGTGACGTAGACTATACATGTAGTACATCCAGGGCGGAAGGTCTGGAGCATCCAACAATGAAGGGTGGTACGAGAATTGGTTCCTTGAATCTGTAAAAATAAGTAAATGCACTTAGAGTGGGACTTGAATTTTATCATAGAGAACATTTTTACATCTTAGAAATGTTATGATCTTGGAAAAAATACACTTTTGAAAACAAAAATTTTGAATTGAAAACAAACTATTATTATGCTGGGACTGAATTATTGTGCTTGGGACTGCTTAATAAAACAATTTGCACCTATATTACGATTCAAATCAAGCTGTGAACACTGTTTTTTTTTTTGTTTTTTTTTTTGTTTTTATCAAAAAATCTCAAACTGTTTAAAGAATTTTTTTTTGTTTTTATCACACCAATCTATTAGCACAATCAAATCGGTCATAATGCTATATTTTATAGTTTCCTTGTCTTCAAGAGAGTACAAGAAGGTGATGTAAAAGAGAGGAAAAAGTGGTACCAACCATCAAGTCTTTCTGCGTTTTAGGTGGCACCCCATACAGGAAGCCAGTCCTGTGACGTAGACTGTACATGTAGTACATCCAGGGCGGAAGGTCTGGAGCATCCAGTAATGAAGGGTGGTACGAGAATTGGTTCCTTGAATCTGTAAAAATAAGTGTACATGCACTTGAAGTGGGACTTGAATTTGATTATAGGGAACATTTTTACATCTTAGAAATGTTATGATCTTGGAAAAAATACACTTTTGAAAACAATAATTTTGAATTGAAAACAAACTATTATTATGCTGGGACTGAATTATTGTGCTTGGGACTGCTTAATAAAACAATTTGCACCTATATTACGATTCAAATCAAGCTGTGAACACTGTTTTTTTTTTTTTTTGCTGAGGGTGATGTCCACATGAGTTCTAGGCTTGTTCGTGAGCAATAAGGCAGATGATAATGAGAGATGAATGAGCCAACATTTTTAGGTGGGTTCCGAGCCACTGGGAGGCGATTTTACAACTCACAAATCATATTTAGAGGTCTTTTTTCTTTAGGACTACTTTTAATATAAATAAAAATATAAATCTCAGAACCCTTTTAAATTATTTAGTCACAACATGTTTCGGATATTAATGCCATTTTCAAATGATTGAAGTAATAGAAAATCATGTTGTGACAAAATAATTTAAAAGGGTACTGAGATTTATATTTTTATTTACCTATTTATAGAATTGGGCTCAAGCGGTGGAGCGTTGGTGTTATTCATAAGGAATGCTAACAGTTTACAGTAAGTCTTATTGTAAAACTTGGGTCTGAAGACCTTTATTTTCAGGAATGGGGTATGTTTCATAGTAACTTCTATAAAGTCATTTAAAATTGGTTGAAATTGGAACAGTATTTGACAATATTATGTGCAGACACATAATAGGGAAGGCATTATATAGTGTATCCAAATCCAAATATCCAAAGTCGTGATCAGGGCCAGGTCTTCCTGGATAGATCGTGTCAATTAAAAACATGGCACATAAACTGTAGGCAGCGTCACAGTCCAGCAAAGGTTTAGTCGAAAAAATCCTCTAACCGGTAGAAGCTCCTTCCAACAAGCCACTTTGACAATGAGCTTCTGAACACATTGACTGGGCGTGTACTTACTGAGTTCGGCAGGCAGTTGAATATTCGCACCGCCAAAACAGGAAAACTGTCCTTCACTCTTGACAGGCGACAGCGCGGCACATCCAAGTCAACCTCCCTTCGAGTTCTATGTGAGTGCACTTCCTCCCTTCTAGCAAATGTGCAGATGTTTCTCCTGACGTGTAGGAGCGATGACCATAATATATGTACATGCTATGAACTGTATGTATGCCCAAACGTTGGAATATGGGCTGACAGTGTGCATCATACTCGCTAAACGTCATTACACGAAGTGCCTTTTTCTGGAGCAGGAGTGTGTCCTTCACTTGCGCCGAATGTCCCCATATCAAGATGACATACTGTAATGTGGCTGGCAAATACTGCATGGTACCGTACAGCATCAGCAGGCGTTCAACACTAAGAGTAGTCTTCTCATCTTCCGATGTAGATAAATCACTCTTGAGAGCCTCTGTAAATTGTGATGGTCTAATATGTAAACATACCTACCAACAACTTCCGATTCCATATGGCAAGACACTCATAGTTTTAATATAAATTACCCTATATCTAAATCCTGAGAAGAATAAACCTTTAGTTTCCAGACCTAAAGATATTTCCAACTTGACAAACGTAGGTAGGCCTAAGCCATCCAAGAGTTGTTTACAGGGTCCTAGAACTAGAATCTAAAAATACAATATAAGGATTATATTGACTAGGATGTTGATTGAGGTATATCTTTAAGACTGCTGCGTAATATCAAGCACCATTTAAAAATTTAAAGGAATTTAAAAATGCATTCTAACTTATACGCTTACTACCTTAAGATAAGTACTATAGCTAGAGTTCTAGATGGATCTTATAAATCAAATTCTATATATTTATTTCAAGACGAAACTGTTGAGTTTGAATTTTGGAGATATATCCTCAGACAACAAAAAGAGGAATACTTACACTCGGAAGTCCAATTGAAAAAGCTTGGCTCAATTGGCATGATGAAAACTTTAGTTGTATGAATCTGTTCAGCATTTATCATACCCGGAAGGGCGATGCCCATGAGAAGCAGAAGAATCATTTTCTGGCTGGAAAACAATGAAATAAAATTCAGAAGAAAGAGGAACAAGCAATACTTTTACTAAAAACCAACCTAAAAGTGGACAAGGTACAATGCAACTGCAAATTTTAAGTACTTTCTCCAGTTTGAGTGAGTTATTTAAAGTTAGAAGGTTTGATAATAAATATTTGAATTGACTATAGCCTAACGTAGATGAAAAACTTTTATTTGCTGTAATTTAAAATGTTATATTGTATTTAAATAGATTTGCCGTCACGTTAGAAAATATAATAATGTTCAAATATGTTTGACTAAATTATTAATGACCCATCAAATCTATAAAACATAATTTTATAAACTATTATTTGCACTATTCATTAGTTTGTTTGTTTATACATTTTTAGGTAAGGTATCAAACCAATCTGGTATCGTATGTAATTATCTCAAAGTACAAAAGAATAATCCAATATTACCTTCTTTAGATGGCTGATGGTCTAATAGAACGTTAAAATTGACAATATGTGAGGAAAATACTCGAATTATTGTTTGAAATCATTATTTTGATGGTATTTACGGCTCTGAATAGAGCAAAAATTTACTTCTGCTAGCCCTGGCTAGCAGACGACAATACTGAAAGCTGCAACAGATGATTATCCCGGGATAATGGGATAGATGAGAAATAGAATATTATAACAAAATTTATTGAATAATTTCGGTTTTAGAGATTCAATAGTATTGTTTTAATATTTTTATTTCATTTTCTCATTGATAATAACGTTTCCAGAGAATTTCCTAAAAAGTTCTACTAGTGCAGGCAAGCGCGATCAATGTGGCATAAAGCGGCAAAAATTCAAATGCAACTTGTAGTTACGCGTGAGCCAATATTCTGTTTCCAAAGAATTCTATACCCTATCTAAAAACAGTGATTTTAAATTCCCAATTCAAGAAAATGGAAAAAATTTATTTTCAATAGTTTGAACTATATATTTTCCTTATTTCTAATGTTGAGCGTGGTTTCTAATAAATTTATTAAATGACTGGATTATGAGTACCTAGGTATTGCAAATCAAGTATTAATAGCCTAGAAGGAGCAAGAAAAATTTTGTTCAACTTATTCAATGAATTATTCTGATTTCATACTTACTTTGATATCATGACTAATGACTCATCAGTCCAACTAGGATTTTGAGATTTTAATCATGAAAAAAGGTGTCAAATATGTAATAGTTTATCATAGATATTCACATACCAACAAAAAGTAGAAACTGAAACTGCCAGGGTTTAGCATAATCTGTATTTTATCAATATCTTATTTCAAGAATATTTATCATTTTGCAGTTTCTGAAAGTTGAATGAGTCGTTCAAAATATCTCCATCATACCCATATCGCCAAATATACCCATCATTTGACACAAAAATTAAAGAAAAACTGGTCTTTATCATTTCTGTTTGATAAGTAAAATACTATATAAAAGATAAGGATTATGACAGCACGCAAAGGTCCTACAAAACGTGAACATCAGAAACTAAGTACCGTACAAAACTGCTAAATTCTTTTCAACACAACATGCGGGCTAAGGTACCATACACACTATAATTTTTCACAACACAACTCAATGAAAAACATTATCATTCAATCTAACCGATAAACTCAATAATGTACCAAAATGTCATTCAATTTTATAAGAAGAATATACAGATAAGTTATCTGATCTTCCTCATTTTTGTAAATTACCACGGTCTATTATTAATATTTATACATGTACTGTTCACAATTTTTTTGAGACCAATCACTATGTAAGAAAGTGCTTCTCATCTTTTTTTTAAAAACATTTTTTACGATTCTTGCTTGATAGAAGATCTACTTTCTCTATAACCGGAAATGCTAAATGATCCTATACTATATTAATCTTCTTCCTATAATTATTATCTGTAGGAATCCCAGCAGCAATAAAATTGAAAACAAAAAACAAATCTTTTTGAGGAGGAAACAATAATGCAACTGTGGATTTCAGGATTTGGCAGCCATTGCGGATAAGGCATGGTAGTGCAGAGTTAAATTTAAGCTGGACTTGGCATCGCTCCAGCCATCTGGGCTAATATAGCGCCGACATGCTTTAGAACAGTTTCTGTGGGCAGAAAATACCGTAATTATATTGTTTTTATTGTTCAATTTCCGATCGCAATGGTCAATGAGTCGACAACTGTCATGGAAGAAGCGAAGACTTCTAAGGCGAGACAGAAGTCCGCAAAATCAAGTAAGGTGTGCTAAATGTTGAATTCATTTTGTATAATATCCATCAAGAAGAAACGAGTACACATTATTAAAATTCATTCTGTCTTATTATTTGTTAACTTTTGTTATTGGAACCTGTATCGTCTCTATCATTAAACGAGAATATTTTCATAGAATATATGAAAAGTTGAAAATTTTCTCTACAATGAGATGAATGAAATAAATATTGTATTACATAACTGAATGGAATATGTGTTATTTATTATCATTTAAAAGTGATTAACTTCAAACTGTTAATATTTTTTATAATAATATAACGACATCAATGCTTCCCATTTAATCTATGCTGATCGATAATCCAAAGTGAATATCTACCTACTTCATAATTTATTCGCATCCACATGTTGGGAATAGGAGTGTTTTTTTAATGAACTTTGTTCGAATTGAATCATAATAATAATTATTCTAATATCATTATACACTCATCGATACTGATTGGTAATTTTAATAATAAAATATTTCAATATTAGCTTAGAAATACTGTGTAGTGTAGCCTACGGTGTAATATTAGCACAAAAAAATCTAGTAAGAATTTTTAAACTAAACATCCAATCATAAAGATCATAAGACACCTATTGTAAAAATCAGTTTTTGCATCAACTATTATGGTGGGCACACACCAGTTGTTCAAGACAAGACTAGTCACGATTAGTCACAATACTTCACATAGTTGTTGCTTATGAAGCAACACACACCGATTAGTCATTGCAATTGGACATGTCTTCATAAGCAATAACTATGTGAAATATTGTGACTAAACGTGTCTTGTCTTTTCTTGACTAACTGGTGTGTGCCTAGCCTTACTTACAAAGTTTCTGATTATCTCTAACCAAAGTCTATTTTATTCCTAAACACATTTTATTAAAAGAAACATATTCCAACACTAAAAAATGATTTGATTATATCTTGATTGATTTTATTTAAACTGTCAGCACTCCTGATAGATAACATCAATGTTTCACCTTTAAAACAATACTGACAGTTTGGAGAGTACCTATTTTACTACAGAAGTTATTGTCAGCTAATGTAAAGTAAATCTCAGAATAGAATTTGTCAATTATCAGTTGCGATTGAAATTTTAACGTCAATTTTCCAGAAACCAAACTACAATCGACATCAAAAGAGAAACGGGAACCGAAACAAAAAGTAAGGAAAGAGAGAAGAGACCAGGAAGAGGAAGAAGATGACGGCAGACAGAGTCCATGGGTGGATCTGCCCGATCTACTTTTGGAGAGAATTTACGATCACCTCACTATTAAGGAGCGCTTTTATACGTCGCAGGTTTGCAAAAGTTGGAATCGAGGGTTCTATATGCCCTTCTCATGGTCCACCTTTGTTTTCGACGAGTACACACTGACAAGACGCAGGTTCAACTATTATTCTGGGTGGCAGGTGGGTACCAATTTATGAAAATTGATTAAAATAATTAAATAATAAATTCAAGTAAACACTGGATGACCATATACCGAGGTTGATTATTATTCAGGATGGCACGGTACGATACCAAGAAAATACAATTTCAGATTGAATTCAGTAAACTTCAAAGTATAAGAGTAGATCAGTTCAAACGCAGTTCAAAGTCATTAAATACATTCTAGACCACCTCCGCAAGCAACAATAATTTCTTTCCACCATAGGCAACGCTATGAGGTTCACTTCCAACTGTTAACATTGGTTGGATAGGAAAGAAGTTTTTCTATCATTTGATATTTCATTTTATTATTTAATAAAATAATTTACAGCAAATAATAACAATATAAACTAAATAATGTCTTACTTATCAAATATATTCAACTGTAACATTACACATTTTATAAAGTATCTCTTTTCAATTTGAGACAAAATTAAGAGTAAGAAAAAGTTTTGGGCAATAACCAGATTTTTCTTTTCTATGAATATTGTAATTGTTCGCGTCATTCAATAAATAAGCTAATACAATTTAGGCTTATATTCATGTTCTTTGGATTTTTCAGTACCGTACATTCTAGACAAGGTGACACGCATTATAGAGAAACTGAAAATCAACAATAGATGTTATTTATATAAGGAATGATTGATTGATATGCTGCATTTATTTAAAATCTAGGAGAGTTAAGGGGCAGCCGGCCCTCTCTCTTACACTAAATCCTCCGCCAATACAATTCTATGTTAGTTAGTTTGTTTGTTTTCAATAGCTTCCTAAAGACTCTTATCAGAACATAGGAATTGTCAGAAACAATAATTAAAACTAAAACAAAACATAATTCATAGCAAAAATAGATGATTGATTGATTTGCTGCCTTTATTTGAAACCTAGAAGGGTGCAGCCGGTCCTCTCTTACACTTAAATAAATGCTGACAGTTTGAAATAAATCTCACTATAACAGCTACAATATAATATGCTTGTTGTTTTCGTTATTGACTATTGTTGAAAATAAATTTATTATTTTTGTGTATTGTAGTACATTCTGGACCACCTTCGCACACAGCAGTGCCTGTCGACTATTGGCAGTGCCATCAGGGTGCTGATCTTCCGGCCGATGACCAACTTCTACAACCTGTACGAATTCATGAACATGATCTCGTTCTACGTGGAGCGGCAGGCGGAGGATGACAGCTGGACTCAGTCGTGCGGCATAGCGGCCAACATCCACACGCTGCACTACACGTTCCCCTGCAGTATGCAGGCTAGGGACGAGTCGGAGCGGGAGAGGTTGTATGGCACTGGAGGTGAGGAAAGTTGCACGAAAGTTGCAACACATGAGCTGCACTTTATATATAAGGTTAGGAATGAGTCGGAGAGGGAATGTGGTTGTATGGGACTAGAGGTGAGGAAAGTTGCAAATAATGTTGCAAGATGGACTAGGATGGGTAGGATAGGGAGAGGTCGTATGGGACTGGAGGTGATGAACGGTGCACAGAAGCTGTAAATAAGAGTAATATATATGAGTCGGTCTATTCATCGGGTGATGATCAAGGAAGTTGTAGATCATTTGATCAAAAGTTGAATCAGGATGATATAAACTTTGGTTTGCACCACACATTGTTTCTCAAGAAGAAATTGCTGTATTGTACATAAACATAGCTTTCCTTACATACAGACTCGTTTCTAGGTGAGGTCATGAGGAGTATAATTATTATAAATTTGCATATATTTCACCATTGTTTGAAAAAACAAGGTTATGGCATACTTATAACATATCTATCATTTTTAAAAACATAGTTATAAAAATTCATGCCAATCTAATGATTAACTTACTATAAATAGAAATAAAAATCTCAGTACCCTTTTTTGAAATATTTTATCACAAAATGTTTCAACATTGATGCCATTTTCAAGTGATCATCTCTCGAGTGACAATTTTCAAGTGATTACTTGAATATTGCATGAATGTTGGAACATGTTGTGATAAAATGTTTCAAAAAAGGGTACTGAGATTTTTATTTATACTACAAGTAGTATAACAAATTTCTGAACAGAAAAGATACATTAACTTACTCTATGAATTATTCAATATTCAAGTAGGTCCTGAATCCTTATTCAGAAATCCTGATTCAGGATCATTTTATAAAAAAATCATGAAAGCAAGTTATTTATGAAATTAATAACATATTCTCATCAACTATACTATCTAGAAACAATGGAGAAGTATAAAAAAATATTGTAGAATAATTCTCCTGACCTAGAAACAACTCTGTGTTTAAGAAAGGTCGTGTGCAATACAATTTCTTCTTGCGAAACAGCTTATGGCAATTTCTTTTGCAAGACACAAGACTATAGCCTACGTCTATGTGTAGGGGTGACATAAAAGCTATTAATATAGTACTAAAAATATACAATTTATGAGTACTAAAGCTATTAGAGTACTCTTAATATAATCACAGAATACAGCTTATAGAAGTTTTCTCTGACATAATGTACTGTATTTTACATTTTTCTCAGGTAAACTTCTAGCAGCCCTTAAACGCCTGATGAGCAACCTGAGTCCCTCGCTGCGTCACCTGAAACTGGTCGACCTGATGCTGGACAACAGTGAAGCTCTCCACCTGTTGGACCAGTTCTGTTGCGACTGCGCAACCTCTCTGCGCACCCTCATCCTAATCAATGCCACCAAATATGTGTGTCCTCTGCTACATGTGGGATGTTTCCTCAATTTGAAGGTCAGTGAAAAAAAATAGTCCATACGAAATAGGATAGGGAAAGCTCACTAGGAGGTTCATATGAAAATGTTTCTTCAATTTGAAGGTTGGTGAAAAACAAAATAGCTTTATATGAAATAAGATAGAGGAAGCTGATTAGGGGCTTCATATAAAACAGATTTTTGAAAAAATAGTGCTTTTTCTACAATGGACCAGTTGAGGTTTATATTTTTCCCTATTTTAATTAGTTTCTGAAAATTGTGTTAGAACCGAGAATAATTTCTCAATTTTGTTATGAATTATTTATTATTTTACAAAGGCGACTTTCTAGAAGTATTTAAAGCCTAGGTGATGATGATGGGATGAATGATAATACAATAAAGGTAGAGTTATGAATAAGTGGCTGAGACAAATTAAAGTCTTTTCATACCTAGCACACCACCTTCCACACATTCAAAATGTTGAAGATTTCTGCTGATTATCAATTTGATAGAATAGAAAAATACTTTGGTGCATGTCATCAGAACATAATTATAGAATCAATGTTAGAAAACGTGTCTCTTCACCACTTCATAGTATCTTTTGTAAAATGGGTGTAGCTGTTAGTGAGAGTTGCTATAACACCATACAAGTATAGAATAGTTGACATTTATTCAATGAAATACGGTAGTGTTTATATTGTGTGTGTACACTGCACATAATTATTTATATCAGCCAAGGAAATTACTAAAAGTAATTTATCAGCTTGAATTTGTGCATGCAACGACAGCAGGGCTCATCTGTACCTATTCTACAACACTTCTTTTTCTACACTCTTCACCTTCCATTTGTTTGTGCCTATATTACATGAAAACCCATGAAATTCACCAGGTATTTTTTACATCTTCTATCTCCAGTACACCACAACATGTAGCTGATTGGTTTGATGTTGTTTGCTTTATTTTACTATTGGTTTAATAATATTTTGTACTGTTAGTTTTTTAATATTTAATCTCAAATATTTCTTGGGGTAAAATGGCCATAGACTATCTATCTTGCAAAAAGGTAGCTATACTAATAGGTCTAAGCCATATGCTAAACAACAATAATAATAATCTCAAATGTGTATTTCTGTGTTCAAATTGATTCAAGTGTATTCTTTCAGACACTAATAATCAGCCCGCAAAATCTGAGCGACGACATAGTCTACCTGCTAAGCGAGACCGGCCTTCAAGACCTGCACATAATTCAAAACCGGTACACACCACTTGAAGTTCCCGCCGTTGGCGCCAAATGCTGGCGGGAGTGCGCAAAGCGTTCTGCGCATCTATCGGTGCACCTGCGCGTCGAGTCAAAGCGAGAGAGACAGCTGTTATGGCAGGAGGCGGCTCCCGTGCGAACGGTGCTCTTCAGCTCGCCGCAGTGCAAGGTCAGCAGAACCGCTTACTTTTTGGATTACCTTTGTATTTTTTCATCTATTTCCCATGTACAGATGAATATTATTTTATAGATGAATAATAATAACTCTTTATTGGAAATTACAGAACAAAACTTGCAAAATGAAAATAATAAAATAAAACAATTTTAGCATGTTGAGCATAGATTGTAGAATGGTCAGTGTTGTAGCTTGCCACAATGGCAATGGTAAGATAATAAAATATAAATCGATTATAAAATATAATTATAGTACCATTTTTTAAATTGTTAAAATAATATATTGGAAATACAAATTATAACTATTATATAAAATTATATTATAAAGTTATATTCATTTTATAAATAAAAATAATTAGCCCTGAATTCATACATTCTAATAAGAAATTAATTAATAGATGCAACACCCTATAGCATAGAGGAAAGTTCTAAAGCTCTAGCTTTTGGGGTGAACGAGCTCAACTCTTTATGAGTGCTCTGATATTCCTAGTTTGTAATGTTCAGTTCTGAATTTGCACTCAGAATTTTAATTTTATCCTCGGATATATGATGATGTGTCAAATACTTTAAATTGTAATTCAATTAATTACAATTTGACAACCTGTAAAGTGAAAAGTTTCTTGAAATAAGTTTATTTTGTTCTGATTCTGTTATTGAAATCAATGAATTTAGAATACATTTTAACTTTATAAATATCAGAGTAGAGAGATGAATTTTTCAATTGATCAATTGGAACAATTTTCTCATTTAAAATTTTTATAGTATTCTGAATGATGAGTTACAAATCCATTGCAATTTTCCAGTTGACAACAGAATTAATATTGAAATGTGTGGACCTCTACGGAGCAAAACTAGAAGTTTTTGGCCACCTGGGCATACCGAGATTTCACCAACCTGAGTCCTTCAACGAGCGAAACGATCCGTTTCTGCTGCTACTCTGCAAAATGTGTCCTAATCTTCAAACTTTGGTAAGCATTTGAAATAATTTTCATCACACATCTGAACAATGAAACTAATTTACTAAAACGTCTTGATGTGTTGCCACGTTTTCAAAACAATCTATCCATTAGAATTCATTTGTTAAGTATCTTGGAGATTCAATAATATTATATTTATTTTCAATCATAAATAGAAAAATAATTAGTTTGAATAGCAACAGTACTGTTTATTGAATGAGTATAAACATTAAAGAAATAACTCAAGTTGGATAGTTGAATGACTTCTTATAGCATCAATGCACTCACCGTATTTTTTGATCATTCATTTCTTCTTCTTCTTCTTCTTTGGCTGTGCCTTTTCCCATTTAAATAGGGTCGGCATTCCTTCCTCTTAGTCTGCCTCTCCACAAAGTCCTATCCAATGCTTCCTCTCTCCTCCAACCACTCTCCTGCAAGTCAGCCGCTTTCTATCTCCCCACCTCTTCCTAGGTCTACCTCGTCCTCTCACACCATCCAAAACTAAATCCTGCACTCTTCGTCCAACATAATCCTCCTCCCGTCGCTGTACATGCCCAAACCACGTCATCCTTGCCTCCTACATTTTCTTTCCCAGTGGTCCAACTTTTACAGTGCCTCTAATCAATTCATTTCTTATTTTATTATTTCTTCTTGTAGCCCCACACATCCATATTAACATTCTCAATAATCATTTAATAATCACAAATAGGTAACTGAACTAAAAACTTATTTCTGATTTATAATGGTCTATAATTTCTAGTATGTAATAATTGTGATATGAAATATTTACTCACCAACGACATCATGCTTTTGAATAGCATGGGATTCATTTTCAACTTTGTCAAACTTTGCAGATTTAACCATACAACAAAGAACGTATGTATTGAGCTGCTTTAAAACAGATCATAGAAAATAGATTACTCTGTTATTCATAATGTCACAAAGTAAAATTGTGACGAGAAAATAATAAATAATATTATTGAAAGACGCTCGGCTATCAGCAATGCTAGCCGACCGCGGAGATAAGGGAGGTACCGATGGCGCACCATCTTCCGCGCATCAAGACGATTTCCACCGCCTCTGGCGGCGGCTCAACTCCATCCCCTCCACTTTGGGGGAGTATTTAAAGGCCGGACGAGCCCCAGACCACAGCATTCCGCTCACAACCTTCCTGCTCCTGGTACAGCGGCCCGTTGGCTGCCGTACGTCCCTGACCTCCTGCCCTGGTACAGCGGCCCGTTGGCTGCCGTACGTCCCTAACCTTCCATCTCCCTAGGGCACAGCGGACCGTTGTCTGCCGTCCCTGTCCTCCCATCTACCTAGGGCACAGCGGACCGTTGTCTGCCGTCCCTGTCCTCCCATATACCTAGGGCACAGCGGACCGTTGTCTGCCGTCCCTGTCCTCCCATCTCCCTAGGGCACAGCGGACCGTTGTCTGCCGTCCCTGTCCTCCCATTTCCCCAGGGCACAGCGGACCGTTGTCTGCCGTCCCTGACCTCCCATCACCTAGGGCACAGCGGACCGTTGTCTGCCGTCCCTGTCCTCCCATTTCCCCAGGGCACAGCGGACCGTTGTCTGCCGTCCCTGACCTCCCATCACCCTAGGGCACAGCGGACCGTTGTCTGCCGTCCCTGTCCTCCCATTTCCCCAGGGCACAGCGACCGTTGTCTGCCGTCCCTGACCTACCATTCCCCAGGGCACAGCGGACCGTTGTCTGCCGTCCCTGTCCTCCCATCTCCTAGGGCACAGCGGACCGTTGTCTGCCGTCCCTGTCCTCCCATCTACCTAGGGCACAGCGGACCGTTGTCTGCCGTCCCTATCCTCCCATTTCCCCAGGCACAGCGGACCGTTGTCTGCCGTCCTGTCCTCCCATTTCCCCAGGCACAGCGGACCGTTGTCTGCCGTCCCTATTCTTCCTTCTCCCCAGGGCACAGCGGACCGTTGTCTGCCGTCCCTATTCTTTCCATCCCCTCAGGGCACAGCAGACCGTTGTCTGCCGTCCCTATTCTTCCTTCTCCCCGGGCACAGCGGACCGTTGTCTGCCGTCCCTATTCTTCCTTCTCCCCAGGGCACAGCGGACCGTTGTCTGCCGTCCCTATTCTTCCTTCTCCCCAGGGCACAGCGGACCATTGTCTGCCGTCCCTATTCTTCCTTCTCCCCAGGGCACAGCGGACCGTTGTCTGCCGTCCCTATCCTTTCTGTCCTTCCTTTTCCTACTCTACTGGAGCGGAACCGAGGCCGTAAGGCCGATACAAAATTACATCAAAGTGGTGTCATCAGAGAAGAGAGCGACCTTCACGCCGTCAGAAGCACCAGGAGGTGCTGTTCACGCCAGCTGAGGCACAAAGAAGAAGGAAGAGGAACTTCGACTTGCCTCCTTTCCCCGCCCACATTACGACTGAGCGAAGTCATCCAGGAGCAACACCTGGGTATCAATCACCCACCTCTGAAGCTACTCAGGGTGTACGTGATAGATTGGCGCCCAACGTGGGGCACGAGGCAACGAAGTGAGAATCATGAGTGAACAGGGAGAGTCTGATTCAGATGCTCAACACCAGGAGCTGACAGAGGATCAGTCGGTTGACGACGTAAATCCTGAGGTGATAGCCGACCCCAGAGTTTCCTGGATCTATAGATTGAAAAAGGATGAGGCATTTAATCTTCTACAAGATTGGGGCATAGTGTCATCTGGAACACTTGCTGAGTTGAGAAAGTTGTTAGTAGAACAACATAAGAAGATGGCTGTACGTTTTCCCAGCCCAAGACCTGGAATAGTGAGCAGAAGCAGTGAGGAATCCGGACACTCAGCAACAGGTACTCATGCTGAAGTTGGAACCAACATTCACACAAACCCCCTCATGGACCCAGGGGCGGTATGTGACAAAGTAAGAAGCTGGAGACTGTCATTCGATGGCCAATCAGATGCTCCCAGCTTCTTAGAAAGGCTAGACGAGCTACAACAAGCCTATGGGCTCACTGGCAACCAACTACTAGTCGCGCTACCTGAATTACTAGTTGGTAAAGCTACCTTATGGATGCGTAATCGTCGTGACCAGTGGAAATCATGGGACAATTTTGTGACAGATTTCAGATCACGCTACTACCCACTTACCTATGAGGAGGACCTCGAGAATCTAATTCAGGCAAGGAAGCAAAGGGAAGGTGAATCGTTTGACGAATTTCTCGAAGATGTACTGACACTCATGAGGCGTCGAGGAGGTTTTACAGATGAGAATAAATTACAGAGAGTGTATAAGAATCTCCTCCCACAGTACAAATTGTATATTCGGCAATCAGATGTTCATAGTATCAACGAATTGGAAAAATTCGCGAGGGAGTATGAACAAATAAAAGCAGAGGAGAAACAGAATAGACAGAATTCGAGAGTTCACATGATTGAGGACACGAAAAAGATTACAAGGCTCAAGGTTGAGACAGTTATAACCCCTACTAGTAACAGACCATCTCTTAGTGAGTCTGAACCCATGTGTGGGCAATACAAGAGACCGGGGCACTGGAGATCACACTGTCCCGATATCCCACCATGTAAAAGGAGCGGAAAGAGAGCACTGAAATGTGTCTGTGATGTGCAGAAGGAGAATAAAACTCCGAACAAGACAGCAGTGATGCGAACGGCACACAGGATTCCTGTGATTGAAGAGTCATCAAGTGACAACAGACTATTCATTACTGTGACAATCGGTGGTAAAAAGTGTCGGGCATTGCTAGATAGTGGCGCTGAAGCTAATTATATGAGTAATGAGGTTTATGAAGTTCTCCAAAAAATAGGGATGATAAGGAAGGTACCAACTCATCACCACGCAATATTAGCTGATGGACGATCTACCCCATTGAATGGGAAGCTGACAACTAATGTAACTATAGGACAAATCACAGTTCCACTAGTGGCATCTATAATGGAAGGACTTGAACAAGATCTGCTATTAGGCATGGAATTTATGCGTAAAAACAGAGTGAATATTCACACATTCACAAGAGAGGTGGAGTGGGATCCTCCCCAATTGAATCCTTCAAGACAGCCAATTATGTTGCGATCACCCTTATTGGGGAGTAGGACAACAAAAGTCCCAACAATATCAGCTGTACAATCCGAATCTCAGGACAACAAGGATCGCGACAGAAGGACGTTCAAGCAGGATGGTTTGAACAGAGTCGAACCCAATGCCTTGATTGATAGCAAAGCAGAGTTGTCATATGTTCCAAGGCAAGCATCCTGGGGCAACATAGTGATGGATCACAGGAATGAGATGACTGACTCTGAACGCCAGGCCACGATTCATGCCCCAGCCACCAACACAAGTGGTGAATCCGAGAGGGATGTGGAAGAGTCAATACCACCCCCTACTGTCATGGATGTGGAGGAGTCAATACCCTCCTCAACTGAAATGGATGTGGAAGAGCAAACGCAGTCTTCAACTGAAATGGATGTGGAAGAGCAAACGCAGTCTTCAACTACCAATGAAGTAGTCCCACCGTCCCAGGAACCCAGACCAGGCCCCTCTCGAAATATGGATCCAGTGCTGTGCCACCGCAACACAACATCAGGCAAGCGCAAACGGGCCGGCAAGCCATGCATAAAAGTCCGATTATCGAATGGACGATGTAAATATGTACCTGTGGACCAGGTATAGATGAAGCTCATAGTGAGTGTCATACACCTCTGAAGGTGATGACTGAGAGGTGTACACCTCTTTAGGTGATGCCTAGATGGCTCACGCCTTTTAAGGTGGTGCCATAGAGGGCTCCGAACACCCCCCCCCCCAAGTAGGAGTGGGGTGTCACAAAGTAAAATTGTGACGAGAAAATAATAAATAATATTATTGAAAGACGCTCGGCTATCAGCAATGCTAGCCGACCGCGGAGATAAGGGAGGTACCGATGGTGCACCATCTTCCGCGCATCAAGACGATTTCCACCGCCTCTGGCGGCGGCTCAACTCCATCCCCTCCACTTTGGGGGAGTATTTAAAGGCCGGACGAGCCCCAGACCACAGCATTCCGCTCACAACCTTCCTGCTCCTGGTACAGCGGCCCGTTGGCTGCCGTACGTCCCCGACCTCCTGCCCTGGTACAGCGGCCCGTTGGCTGCCGTACGTCCCTAACCTTCCATCTCCCTAGGGCACAGCGGACCGTTGTCTGCCGTCCTGTCCTCCCATCTACCTAGGGCACAGTGGACCGTTGTCTGCCGTCCCTGTCCTCCCATATACCTAGGGCACAGCGGACTGTTGTCTGCCGTCCTGTCCTCCCATCTCCCTAGGGCACAGCGGACCGTTGTCTGCCGTCCCTGTCCTCCCATTTCCCCAGGGCACAGCAGACCGTTGTCTGCCGTCCCTGACCTCCCATCACCCTAGGGCACAGCGGACCGTTGTCTGCCGTCCCTGTCCTCCCATTTCCCCAGGGCACAGCGGACCGTTGTCTGCCGTCCCTGACCTCCCATCACCCTAGGGCACAGCGGACCGTTGTCTGCCGTCCCTGTCCTCCCATTTCCCCAGGCACAGCGGACCGTTGTCTGCCGTCCTGACCTACCATTCCCCCAGGGCACAGCGGACCGTTGTCTGCCGTCCCTGTCCTCCCATCTCCCTAGGGCACAGCGGACCGTTGTCTGCCGTCCCTGTCCTCCCATCTACCTAGGGCACAGCGGACCGTTGTCTGCCGTCCCTGTCCTCCCATTTCCCCAGGGCACAGCGGACCGTTGTCTGCCGTCCCTGTCCTCCCATTTCCCCAGGGCACAGCGGACCGTTGCCTGCCGTCCCTATTCTTCTTCTCCCCGGGCACAGCGGACCGTTGTCTGCCGTCCCTATTCTTTCCATCCCCTCAGGGCACAGCGGACCGTTGTCTGCCGTCCTATTCTTCCTTCTCCCGGGGCACAGCGGACCGTTGTCTGCCGTCCCTATTCTTCCTTCTCCCCAGGGCACAGCGGACCGTTGTCTGCCGTCCCTATTCTTTCCATCCCCTCAGGGCACAGCAGACCGTTGTCTGCCGTCCCTATTCTTCTTCTCCCCGGGCACAGCGGACCGTTGTCTGCCGTCCCTATTCTTCCTTCTCCCCAGGGCACAGCGGACCGTTGTCTGCCGTCCCTATTCTTCCTTCTCCCCAGGGCACAGCGGACCATTGTCTGCCGTCCCTATTCTTCCTTCTCCCCAGGGCACAGCGGACCGTTGTCTGCCGTCCCTATCCTTTCTGTCCTTCCTTTTCCTACTCTACTGGAGCGGAACCGAGGCCGTAAGGCCGATACAAAATTACATCAAAGTGGTGTCATCAGAGAGAGAGCGACCTTCACGCCGTCAGAAGCACCAGGAGGTGCTGTTCACGCCAGCTGAGGCACAAAGAAGAAGGAAGAGGAACTTCGACTTGCCTCCTTTCCCCGCCCACATTACGACTGAGCGAAGTCATCCAGGAGCAACACCTGGGTATCAATCACCCACCTCTGAAGCTACTCAGGGTGTACGTGATAATAATATTGACAATAATAAGTAAAAGATTGTCCAGAGTCTACAATAAACGATGATTACGAAAATATAGGTTGTTCTATCATCTGTCATCACTAATTATTAATTAACATATCGATTCACATTTTACACCACATATGAATAAATAAATGTTTATTTTCCAAAAAACTAAAACTACTACATTAATTGAAAAAATATTAGATAATTGAAAATGAAAATGAAAATGAAATTTATTCTCCTTTTTCTTATACAAACAAAAAATTACAATATTTTATCTTAGAATTAAACTGACAGCAATTGTTTATAGGCGCTGCCAGTATCATATATTATAATTACATATTTCTATCTAATTAGAATTAGATAGATAGATAGATGGCCTATTAAATAGATAGAATTACATACAATAATTGATTTCAAAAATTTCTTATAATGTTTCTTCTACATGACAGTGTTTTCTGTGTGGAAACATGATATATTCACAATAATATGATTTTTCATCAGGCCATTCGCGAACGTATCTCCACAGCCACCATCCTACTCCTAGCTGAATTCAGTAAAAATTTGCGCAATTTCTATGTGCGTCGTAACGCAGTGATCCTGCGCGCTGATTGGCCCAAAAATCCCGAATGGTCGGACGAATTCTACTATTGGCTGAGGAAGACTTCGCGATCCTACGAGCTGACCGAGAAAGAGGTGTCCCATAAACTGGGCTACAAATGGACTATGCTTGATGATAAGGAGTACAAACGAGTAAAGCCTATTGTCGATACTAATAACTTTTTGTGATACAATAAAATGTTGTTTATGATAATTTGGATGTTTTTTTAAATAGTTTACGGCTATCTTTTGTGGTTTGTTGGTTCCTTCTATTTCCTACATAATTGTGAAATATCGTATACGGTATTATTTTTGTATTTTTTCGTTGGGGCTACTCTTGAATATAAATAAATAAGTACCCTTTTTTACACTTGATAATGGCATCATATATAGCCGAAACATGTTGTGAGTATACAATTTTTAAAAGGGTACTTGGATTTCTATTTTTATTTATAGGTAATATTTTTTTATGAAATCTAGGAAGAAGTTATTGCTTATCATAGTTCACTAGAGTAAGAGACGCTTCAAACTGTATAGTTTCACTGTATGACCAGCATGCCTTGTTAATAACATCACCGTTTCTCACTCAACCAATACTGAAAGTTTGAAATGAATCTGACCACAGAGTGATAACATAGAGAAACAATAGCATAAGTAGATATCCCATGGTATAGGGCGTTTATGTCGCAATATTTACTGTTATCTCAAGCTGGTAGTCCACGTAGTTCTTTCCTGTGAAGCTTTATGACGCTGGTAGTCTCTCATATTGTGCCGTTCATACACTCTTTCCCGCAAGGGACTCCCCACCAACAAAGGCCATACGAATTTACTTTTTTACCCGGTCAAAACAGTAAAAATTGACAATAATCGGTTGAGATAACAGTAAAAGTTGCGTACCATGGAATATCTACTTACGCTATTGTTTCTCTATGGTGATAATCTCTACGTTTTAATGGATAATTGACCTAATTTTTTTTCCTTCTTGAAAGATAGTTTGGTTCACATTATTGTAGGCTAACTGAAACCTGATGATAGCTTGAATTGTGGATGGGTCACATTGATGAAACTGGCTTATATTGAAGCTATGGTGTAACATAACATTAAACCTGATGGTTCTCTCAAAATGTACCTGCTGTTAATTGACATTGTACATCCACAGAAATTGCAATTTATAATTAAATAACCATGAGTACTAGCCTATTTATTTTGAAGAGAAAGATATGATAATTATAATTAATAGATTACATATTAAAAATGGGATTGGTGATGTAGTTACTGACATTACCATTATACATCAAGTATAAACACGAGTATGGTACCTGGTATTTATGTTAAGATAAGTTATCAATTTATTCAACACAGTATATCATACATGTAATACAATGAACATTTGAATGTTGTAAAATATGCTGTAAGTCTTTTATTGAAGAAATAATAAATTTAGGAATAAGGAGTTTGAAATAAACTCCTAGCCTTTTTTCATTTTGACAGTCCCGATACGGTATAGGAAGACCTCTTTCATCATCAAAAGTTTTGTAAACTTTTCTGAATAGAATGTATTATATTAGAAAGCTCCCCAATAATCCCAGCTAATAGATTATTGATATCATTAAGTTGAAAATATATTGACATTAATTTCCTGATTTCCGACAGCCTAAGTTATATTATATTTTTAATATATTATTGTATTTAGGGTATATTATTCACATAGTTTATATGTCAACCCTATGAAAAGGACCAAGTCAGTTCCATTTTCTGACACATTCAATCCAGATATCTAGTTATGATTAAGGAGAGAAGTATGAAGTACCATATCTAGTTTTAGAAATGAAAAACCATACCGTACCGTTCCAAAAAAAAACTAATTGGAGCTGAGAATTTAAAATTATTCGTGAAGTGGGATAAAAATTGACATATATTTGTAAATAAAAAATACAAATAAATTGAGATTTTAAAATAATAAAACCCAATAACAAAGGAGCGGCTCTGGTACCGTAGGCCTACGCTAATTTAAATTTGGCGGCTTTTGAATTCCCGGTTCATGACTTGTTTTCATTTCATTAATCATTGGATAAATTAATTATTGAAATCAAAAATAGATTAATTAAATTATTCAAATAAATTAAAATAACCTGAATTGATATTTTTTCTATGTAAATATTGGGAAGCTTAACCTTGCCAAATGATAAGACAATCAGCTGGGCTTACTGAATCAATCGACCTAACCTTTCTGCTAAACAGTGGAGAGTGAACAGAGAAGGACAGTACAGTAAATTTAATCAAAATTTGAAAATTCTATAAAATTATTTGTCAAAAATGTCAGCTAATGTAGCTAGGCCTGTAGTACGACAAGTCAAACCTCTTTTATCGTTGGATAAAGAAGAGGCAAGAAAAAGAGCACTGAATCTGTATAAAGCTTGGTACCGTCAAATTCCCTACATTGGTAAGTAGTATCTTCACTTAGTACTCTTGATCACTGTTTAGGTTTTATTTTTAACGCAATTATTACTTTTTCGTAGATTTGAAACAATGAATGTAGAAGAAGAAGGCTAATTTATTGATGACACATCTCAATAACTTAACCATGTTTGTCTCTCACTAACAAAAATGTTTAACCTGAAGAAATGCAACTACTTTCCTTAATCAAGGTTCAAGAATTAATTTATAAGCTGTCTAAACAATTTTGTAAAGTCTGTAAAACACACTCATTAAAATGGTCGTAATCATAATGTTCATTTTACTGTTTGTGTTCATGTATAATATTCACGTTTTAGTGTTGATTGTTCCTCTGTATAAAAATAAATTTACGTCATCTATTGATACATTTTACATCAAAATAAAACTTCAAACCCCTAATATTTAGAATTGATCTGCAACGCAACCATGGCTACCTAATTTAGGCTAAAAGGGTTTGATGCAATCCGTCTGCTTGGTAAAACAAATCACTGACGTTAAGGTGGGGTGTACTGATAAAAATAAAAGTAAGATAATATTTTCTAAACATGTTCATAGAACAAAAGGCAGAAAAGAGAGTGATTTAAAGAAAAAAGAGGGTATAAAGAAAGAATAAAATCTATAGACTTGGAATTAAAAGATATTTATGACTTTGAATTTAAGTACCATCTTATAATATCAGACTCAGATCCTCAGACTGTAAGTAGATACTTCTTGCATTAGTTTTGCTGCCTCTTCTGCTTGCTGCTTTTTGTGTTTGATGTGTATTTTTGTTCTTGACCTGTCTTATGACAGTTTTTTATGTTCTTGACTTGTTCACTTGTGGCCATACTTATGACCACGCCATGAACAGAAACTCATTATTATTATTATTATTATTAACAAGTTATTTTATAATAACTTAATCTCTTATATCTTTAGCAGAAATGATAATAGCCTACTGTAAGACTTCAATAATTTATCTTGTCTTGGAATGTGAAAGTATTATTCAATTATTCTCTCTTTATTTCAGTTCGGGACAACACCATTCCAAAATCTGTTGCACAATGCCGAGCCAAATTGCGTGAAGAATTCGAAAAACATCGCAACCTGACTGATATCAGAGTTATCGATATGCTGGTTATCAAGGTTAGTAATGAAATATCAAACTTATTTACATATTTTGCACCCGTAGGTCCCATTACACATTTATATGTATACTCATATATTTGTTGATTACAGATGTTTGATTTTTCTTTTTGGTAATCAACTATTTAACACTGGCCTAATAAGGAATCAAATCTCTGATTGGTTTTTTTGCTGAGGGTAATGCTCACTCATGAGCTCCAGGCTTGTGCGTAGCTTATGAGACGGATGATGATGGGAGATGAGTGACCTTAAGGTGGATTCCTAACCACTCCCACCAGGAAGCGATTTAAAAACTCATTAATGAAATTTAGAGGATTCTGCTCTTGTGCTTTTCAAATCACACTTACAACGGGAGTAGCAGGCACATGGCCCTTAACATAACAATAGTTTATCTGCGACAAACCCCAAATAGTTTATCTGCCACAAAGCCAATCGCTTCCCAAAGTTTTGGTCTACTAATTGTGATCATACATAAGACATCATACAAAAAGTATTTTTTACTCAAATAAATCACTTCAATTAACAATTGTGTTATTTGAAAAATATATTTTTATGAATATACAATTAGTTTTGAAGTAGAGTGAAATATTAATTCAACTGTAGTGAAACTGTCATTAACAGCAGTGAGACTCATTCCAGAATGTCAGCATTCCTTATACAGTAATAGAAGTAAAATCAATTTTTCCCATTCAACCAATGTACACAGTTTGAAATAAATATTTCTACATAGAATTGGAACGTGCATGAACCAGCTATAGTAGTTTATTCAATACTGTATAATTAGATACTCAATGCTTCACAAATTCAGAAGCGTAATTGAATATATTTATGTTTACAGGGCCAGATGGAGTTGAAATCCTGTGCCAACAAATGGTCTCAAAGCTGCCACGTCATGAACTTCTTCAAGGAGTCCTACGAACCAAAACCCAAAGATTTCCTGTCGAAATTCATGGAAGGAAGAGTTTGAATTTGCAATTATCTCTTGTTTCTGCTCATAGAACTAGATCAGTCAGACGTGGTTTGATATTTTGTAAATAGAGTTATTAATTGATGCTATAATAAAATTGGTCATTTCAAAGTTTATCAGTAGTAGTCTTTATTGTGAGTAATTCTCACTTTTCACAAACATCTCCGAAAGACTGTTATAAACAGATAAATATTGGCATTCACTTTCCATAAATATTAGTTAAAGTTATTAGCTTTATTGACGTATACTTTAGAAGTGAATTACAAAGATGAAAATGAAATACCAAAAAGTAAAATAGATTGATGAAGTGAGGTCTTAGATTCAAGTCAAGTCGACGGTTTTGCATTTATCTTTATGTTTGTATGTTTATATATATGTTCCGCATTACCGGCGAAACGCGGCAATAGATTTTCATGAAATTTGACAGGTATGTTCCTTTTTGAATTTTGCGTCGACATGTTACAAGTTTTTTTTTTGAAATTTTGCATTTTAAGGATGATAAAAAAGGAAAAGGAGTCTCCTTCGATGGCAATATTACCGTAAAAATCAAACTATTTAATTATTCACCGTAAATCAGCTGTCGAGTGGATTATTAATTGCATGCAATTAATACCTCAATGTAACTTGGTAAAAAATAATCTGCCGTGTGGACTATTAATTGCATGCAGTAACGCATGCAATTAATAACTGAATAGTATTATTTTTCTCTCGACCTTTCTTCTGATTTGAACTCGGACTGACAAGTTACCAGTATGTCTTGAAGGAGATTAGCTTCTGATGCTAGCATTTTTGATACATCAACCTCAACAGCCATTAGCCGTTTACACACCAATATCTCGCCGACATGACATACAGGCAGGATTCACTCCTATGGACAGTTTGAGAGGAGGCTGTAATTTATAACTGCGCGAGGTCTACTGTTCACAGAACTACTAGTATTGTCAATTTTACTATGCATCTCAATTCAAAATAACTACAGTATATGAATTACATTAACGCGTTGAAACTGTTCTGCCAAAGATGTGTTGGTTACAGAGTATCGTTTAGAGTAAACGATAGTCCAGTTATTTAAAGTGTACATTCTTGTGGAATTGACAATATCAAGCATTCATTCATCGTAATTAGATGAGTTCCAAAGATATCAAGCTTGTGAGATGGGGTTATAGTGGGGATGCAATGTGCGAATGTGGAATGACTCAAAACACCTCATGACCTGTCCAAACATGGAAATTCATTGCACGATTGAGGACATTATTTTAGGAAATGACAAAGCAGTTTCTGCGGCTAAATTTTGGAATAGTATTTGACTCTGTGCCCCCAGACACTAAAGACGGCATCAAAACTTGCTCCACCTAGAAATTTTTTCAACAATATTTTATGTCTATAGTGTACTAAAGTGCATAGTACAGTTTATTGCAGCGTTGAATTGTGTGATGTGCTTTATTAAATTTAATCCATCATGTAATGTATCGTCATAAAGATTGAAAAAGAAAACAAAAGCTCATGTTATTTACATAATACTCTATATAACTATCGAGATGACACATAGAATTGACAGATAAGACTTGTAATGTCTTCTTCACACAGGGAGTAGCGTGGGAGGTTGATTGATATCCAATAGCTCAAAATAGGACCAGGCCATTCCTGGGTAGATCGCGTCAGTCAATACATTTTTAACATGAAAATAAACTGGTCAAACAGACTACACTTGAATTGATTACAATGTCAGAGTCACAGATCACAAGCATCTTCATTAAAAAATCCATTGATATTATACAGACACTTATAAATCAGCCACTTAGACAAGAAAGACGTGAAGACATTTACTGGACTTACTCTGGTAATTGGAGATTTCTTCAAATCCTGAAGGTAAGTGGCTGAAGAAGAAATCCTGAAGGTAAGTGACTGAAGAAGAAATCCTCTCACTTGTTACTTGTATTTGTCCTCCTGACAGTCTGAAGGCTGGGGAGTCGTCATTATTTTTCACGGCAGGTGATTTCCTCCATGAGCATGTCGTATATGTTGAAATGTATGCTCTTCAACATACTCTGATACTGCATAGTAGGGTCGGGCCAATAGGTATGACTTTAGGCCTCTGGCAAATGCTGCCTCGTCATCCATGTCCTTCAGGTCACGCGGCAGTAAATGGTCTCACAACCAATTGCTTGGCCCCAGAGGACAAACCCATAGTTGCACTGACTATGGAATGAGGCATGATATTTTTTACTTATTTTCATTAATTCAGGATGGAAAAATGCATTTAGGCACCGATATAAGCTTACATCTCGAAAGAAAGAAAGAAAGCTTACATCTTAGAAAGCCATAGCTCGTGTGGAACTCTCAATTCCTAAGCTGAGAGCCCAGCTATTAAGGAGGCGATCGACATTGTCGTGAGTCCCCTTCTCTTCAACATAAACACTCTCAACACTAGATGAATTTCCACTGAACTGCCTTGTGTTCTCCAAGAGTAGCCGAATTCTCATAGAGAGAATCATCTATCATGCAGTGACTAGATAGCTATTTTGTAGATACAACATTCCTCAACTTCCCCATCTATATTGTTTTATAATGTTGTAATGAAGAATTACAACATTGCAATCATGTTACTCAATTCAAATTTATTATGTTATGGTATTTTTAATGTTGAGTTCAATGTCACCGTGTTATGTGACGTCACAAGATGGCGAACGGTAATGAGAAATCTGATTGTGGCTCTTGTAAAAAAGTTGTGAAAGATAAGGATAATGGGCTTTTTTGTGAAGGAATGTGTGGTGAATGGTACCATATAGAGTGTGTGAATATTGCTACGAGTGATTATTACGGAATAATATCTATGGGTGAAAATATCACTTGGTATTGTGACATATGCAAGCACAAGGTAAGAAGTCTTATTACTAAATATATTTCAAATTCTAAAGAAAATAATACCGATGCAAAGTCAAATGAAGCTGCTCAAATTAGTGTGATATTGAATGAACTTTCAAAAATGAATAAAAATTATATTCAGCTTAATAGTCGTGTTGAAAAAATTGAAAAATCAAATAGGTTAGAAAATACAGATTTGAACATGCCGGTTATTAGCTCTGATAGTGATGTTGCTGTCGTGATAGTGCCTGCTGATAATGACTCTGCAGCTGCAATCTTATCTGCTCAACCAGTCAATCGTGGAATTTCTGTAGGAAATGATGATAATAATAAAAATCTAGTTGAAAATAAAAATGAATCTAATGAAGTAGGCGTAACATGGAGTATGGTTGCAAAAAGTAACCTAAAAATAAAATAACTCAAAACAATACAGGAGGTAGGTGAATGTTACGGAAAAGAAAAATAATTATGTAATACAAAAAAATAAACCGATAGTGGGTACAAATGACAAGGAAAATTGCATTAGTGGTGCAAAGAAAGCTTGGTATCACCTTGGTAAAGTAAAGCAGGGAACCACTTCTGATGATGTGAAAAAGTTTCTTAAAGATGAATTCCCAAGTGTTGATTTTATTGTTGAAAAATTGGACAGCAAAGGATACAACTGTAGCTTCAAATTGGGTGTAGAATTTACGTATAGAAACGTAGTGAATGATTCAAAATGTTGGCCAAAAAATGTAACACTAAAGCGTTTTTTATTCAGAAGACAAAACGTACAAATAGAAAAGTAGATTTTGTAAATAAAAATGACGTAATTACTGATTGTAATGAAATAAATTATTTGACTTCCTCGCATTGTGAGGAAAAAATTGTAAATAGAAATGTTTTACGTATATGTTTTTTGAATATTAGATCTATTTTTAACAAGGTTGAGGAATTGGAGGTTGAGTTGATTGAATTGAAGCCGGATATTTTGGCGTTCGCTGAGACTTGGTTAAACCAGGATAAAGATAACGTTTTTAAAATATATGGATATGATAAAGTAGCAGTAGCAAATAGAAAAAAATCAAATGGTGGTGGAGTTGCTATATATTTGAAACAGAGCTTGAGCATGAAATCATACCCATTGCTATATGAAGATATCATGACTGAAGGGGTGTTTGAGGGTAGTGCATGTATTTTCAAAAGTGCTGAATATAAATTCGTATTTCTTGTTGTGTACCGTCCACCGCATGATAATAATTTCTACAATTTCATTGAAATATTGGAGCAATTGTTGAACCAACTCGAAAGTTTGAATGTTCCTATTTTAATATGTGGAGATATGAATATCGATGGCAATATTGATTCTGTATATAGAAGATGTTTTTTTGATGTGTTGGAATCCCACAATTGTTGAATGTTATAAAAATGAACACTAGAGTGACTCCAAATGTATCAACACAAATTGATTATGTACTGATAAGTGAGAACATAAAACAAGTACAAAGCGGCTGTATAGACACACCCTTGTCTGATCATAGATGGCTTTACATAGATATAGATGTGCATGTTAATACCAAGTTATGCATGAAAATAGAGAGAAATAGAATTACAAGACTGGGTATGGACGAATTCTTTGGAAGACTTGGCATGATTAAATGGATGGACATGGATGGTGAAAAGTCTTGTGACGAATTGTTCAATAAATTTTATAACGATTATAGATACTGTTTTGAAATATGTTTTCCAAAAAAGATCTATAAGATTAATAACTCATTTGATATGAGTTGGATTGACAATGACATATTATTGTCAAAAGAAAAATTAAAAGAATGTATTGGAGGACTCGGCAAGTTGGTGATGAGAGAGCTAAGTTGGAGTATTGTAATGCAAAGAGACAGCACTCACAATTGGTTTCTGGTAATAGGAGGGCATTCTACCGAGATAAAATAATAAAGTCAAGAAATATCAGCAAAGAATCATGGAGAGTTGTTCACAGTCTGACAAAGGATACTTTCATCCATAATAATATGAGGTTGAAAATAGACGATGAGCCAGTTAATGATCCCATTAAGATTGCACAAGAGTTCAATAAATATTTCTATGAGGAGGTAAAGAGCCTTGTTGGTGATGAATTACACAATCAAGATATTATAGAGGATGTTTGCGAGCAAATCGATGGTCGTCAATTTCAATTAAGATCAACTTGTGCCGATGAAGTGATTGAAATTATTGATAGAGTGTGCAATAAACCAAGTGCTGGAGTTGACAATATCCCATGTAGACTAGTTAAAGCCTCAGCGCATATTATAGCTGAACCTTTGTCGTTGATTATTAATAAGTCATTTGAAGAAGGGAAGTTTCCAGAAGCGATTAAAACATCTAAACTGGTCCCAATATATAAAAAGAATGAAAAAGATGTAGTAAGCAACTATAGACCTGTAGCTGTACAATCAGTCTATTCCAAAGTTTTTGAAGTTGCTTATCTGGACAGATTGATTCCATATTTGGAGCAACACCGATTGATAAGTGGTAGACAATTCGGATTCCGTAAGAAAAAAAGCACAGCAGATGCAATTTTTGCCTTATTAACTGCAGTGTACGATAAAGTAGATTGTACGGACGAGGTGTACACAATATTCTACGATATGACCAAGGCATTCGATTGTGTTAATCACAGAAGGTTGAAGCTAAAACTTGTCAAGTATGGAATCACAGGAAAACCCTTGGATTGGATAATGACTTACTTGGAAAACCGACAACAACTAGTCACTGTGAGTCACATGGGAAAGGATAATGTTATTCGACATATAAGATCACAAGTGCAACAGGATGTTAACATAGGAGTGCCGCAAGGCTCAAATATGGGTCCAGTTCTTTTCCTGCTTTTTGTGAATGATCTTCCAACTTCAGTACAAGCGGGGGAGATTTGGATGTTTGCAGATGATGTGTGTCACCTCTTAGTAGACAGGAATTCTTCTGAAGCAATTAAGAAAACGCAACAAGGTTTGAATGAGATGAGTATATGGTGCACAAAAAATAAGCTGGTACTAAATCAAAAGAAAACGTGTGTGATGCAGTTCCATAATGTTAAGAAAAGAGACTTTAGTCCACGTTTGCGCATTGGTGATCAACACTTGCAATTGAATGAAAATGCCAAATACTTGGGAGTACACATTGCTGACAATCTACGTTGGGAAGAACACATTAATAATGTTGCTAAGAGATTAAACGTAGTGTGTTGCCTTGCACGTCGCCTGCAGAAAGTAGTGGACACTGAAGTATTGATGAAAGTTTATTATGGCTGCTTCCACAGTGTTTTAACATATGGCATCATATTCTGGGGAAATTGCACAGAAGCAGAAAGAGTATTCTTACTGCAAAAAAGAATAGTACCACCGACTTTGTCGAATAATAAACAAGGATAGCAAAACCAAAGTTGATCAAATACGGTCATTATAACGTGGACCTCACTATAGATGAATACCCTCTAAACTGCTTGTGTTCTCCAAGAGTAGACGAATTCTCATAGAGAGACTTATCAATCATGCAGTGACTAGATAGCTCTTTTGTAGATACAACATTCCTCAACTTCCCCATCTATATTGTTTTATAATGTTGTAATGTAGAATTACAACATTGCAATCATGTTACTCAATTCAAATTTATTATCTTATGGTATTTTTAATGTTGAGTTCAATGTCACCGTATTGTGTAACTCAATTCAGCTTTATTGAGCAGTTTGCCCAATCATTCAATTTTGGTTTATTGACCGATTCAACTTTATTATTATTACCGGCTTGCTATTTTATTGAAAATGTGTGAGTTTAATATTAGCGTAATTCTTATTGATGAATTGGACAAATAGAGCTCATTTTAATATATCAATCTGAAAAACTAAGTGCCGATTGCACAAATGTCGGTTAAATTTTAATCGTGATTAATCCCACGAGAACAAATCAGAAAAGTCATCTTATCAAAAAGGCCTTCTTTGATATTTTTTTCGTGAAATTAATCTTTGTTAAAATGTAACCGCCTTTTGTGCAACCGGGCCTACAATTGTCATTTGATAACTTAATTTGTAGCCCACATCAAGTTGAAAAAATAAACTGGGTTGTATTTATTATAATACCGGCTCTCATGCTAATGATCTGCATAATATATTTAGTTGATTTTTATAATAGTGTTTTAAGCACAACAGTAGTTTGAAGATTATCCAACTTTTCCAAATAATGCATTTTTCCACTCATTCAAAACGTTCCCTCTCAAACCGTTTACAGTCGACTTCTGGGAAAGTCGATACAGTAGAAAGCCATCTTGTCGTCTGCTAGTGCCAAAATGATTGTTGTCTCAGAATTTTTGGATAGTTCAATTCACGTTTAAATTACTATTATTTGCTTTGAAACCTGGCTAAAATGATCAAAATTTAACAAAATTAGATTTAAACAGTGAACAGTGAGTTCTATCGTAATAAAATGCAGTAAAGTTTGTCTAAACGTTGGTAAACAATAATCTGTTATGTGCAATGAGAGATATTGATTTTTAGGTTAATGGCTTGTGATTAAATACATACGAAATAGGTACAAAAGTGTTATCGTCTGTTTCCAAATAGAATTTATTAAAATCATGGTTGTTCATCGTAGTTCACCGTCTTGGGACTCTATTCCCGATCGATCTGTTTTGGTGGCAGTTAGTCAGAGCAATTTGGTCTCTTTTGAAAATGCATCGCCAGCATTTAAACACAATGGCGTTCAGACGCAATCTGTAGGAGAATGTTCTCGTAATACTGTTGATTGGGTAAGTAACTAGTAATTTCTATTAAATTTTTAAAATTTTAACTGATTCATATTTATTATTTGTGAAGATAATTTGTCAGTGATTGTACAAAATGTTTCAGTTGTTAACTTGGTGATTGCACAAAATGTTTCAAATGTCAATTTAGTCAAATTTTATGTTGGCCATAACTTGAAATTGCGTGGGCAGATTTATTGATAAACTGTGTAGGATGCATAGATAAGATGAGACAAATGCATATCTGTCTATTGATTTGTGTTAATGTGTGCAGTTGTAACACCGATTTATCAAGTTAATTTCTTATAGTTAGCTGATATTTTTAATATGTTTATTATTCTATTAGTTAACTAAATGTAATGTAAAAAACCCAAAATAAATCTAACCTTTTCATATATTTAAGCGCAATAAGTAAAGGCAATTATTCATGAACAGATACTACTAAATTTCTAATTCAACTTGATTCAAAAAATGTTAGTTTAACTCAAAGTTGCTTCAATGCTTTTCACCTTTAAGCTTGTCAAAGATGGAAACATCAAGTATCAAGTAAGTAAGCTATATTTTGCTGGACAAAGTAACTTGTTTAGCATGACAAATTATGTGATTATTCATTACCAATAGTATATTGTGTGTTGTTTATTTCAGAAAAACACATTCAACATGCGCCAAGTGATACTGAATAATCTTCCGAATGCGCATGCTCGGCTGCCCTCTCGGCACCTACATCAGACCCACTCGAGGGTGCGCGGGAGGGGAGTGACCAATGCCACTAAATCTCTGGACATCCTGAGACAGAATCTGCAGACAGCCATCAACAAGGAAATTGACTGTATTCTGAAGAAGTATCTTGAGGTAACTAATCAAATCTGCCTTATTATAAATGCAATTTTTAGACTAGGGTTTATTACAATGATATTGAGGAAGTGGAATCTTATTGTAATGAAGTCTAGTCACGGTCTCATGAGTTGATCTCTGAACCGATTCACCCCTTCAAGCATCAAGACGCCGCTATGCATTGCACTAACTTACAGGCCTGGTTCCTAAGACACCTATTAAATTTAATAGACTATCTAGCCTATAGATTTTATGGTAAATAAGATTTAATTAGTGTCCTAAAAAGCAGGCCTTAGTCAACCAGTTGCCAGCTATTTTTATCAACCAGCTTAGCACGCCATAATTATACCAGAACAGCATTTAGTATCATAGTTACGAAATTAGTACAATAATAGTAAAATTAAGTAAGAAGCTATTTGAATATTCACAGCATTTGTAAACAATACAATATTCTATTAACACAGCATTCAGGACTTACGTAGTTCCTTCAGCTTCCGCCCGCCCCTGCTCTGAAAAACTAGGGATCGACTTGACACACCACGTGTGTTTTATATTGTTTTGAAAACTACAGACTTAGGCTATGGTGTTCAAATCTGCATGACAAAATGACAAGACCTCCTATCTACAGGTACCGTATACAGTTATTGTGAGGTCCGCGTTATAATGGCAGTAATTATGTCTTAGGGCCGTTTGCACAGTCAAAGCTTAAACTGAATTTAATCAGCTGGTGGCTTAAACTCAAAATGAAACACATTATAAGGAAACGAGACTTGATACGGATTTAATCCAGTTTAAAATGATATTTAGTTTAAACTGTCACTGTGCAAACGGCCCTTAGTATTTGATAACATAGGTGATGCTATCCTTCTCTATCATTAGTATTAATGGTATTTGATAACATTGGTGTTGCTATCATTCTCTATCATTCTTTGACAAAGCAGATAGCGCTATCCTTCTCTACCTCCGCAACATCGTTTTTTAACAATATAGAAATATTATTAATCAACAAAATATTTAATCTCAATGATGGAAATTTATTAATAAATCAATAAAAAAATATTGGCTACATGGGTAGCCCATCTTTTTTGGGCAACTTTTTTTATGGGCAACATCTTTTTTTAACAATATAGAAATATTATTAATCAACAAAATATTCAATCTCGATTATGAAAATTTATCAATCAATAAAAAATATAGTCTACATGGGTTTTGGGTATCATTGAAAGAATAAATAAATAAATACATCAGATAATACCGGTATCAGCTATCCTCTTGGCAGTGCGAAGGCAGAGAATCGGCAACGCTGTTTTCCTATCTTTCTCCACTCCTCAGGTCCTGTAAAAGAGGATCAATTTTTATCGAATGAAAATTAGATACCCGCTGTTGAATATTGAAGTCAATCTGATCCAACATTCAAGTCCAGACACGAAAAGTGAGTTAACTATCAGGAATTATTGTAATTTTTGCAAGTATATAAAAATGTTCGATGATTTATTTATTTATTGAATAGAGTAAACAATACAGTAGTCGGAAAAGAAAAAAACAGGCTATTGCCCAAAACCTCTTCAATTTCCTAATTTTGAAAAATTTCCTGGAATCGATCAGTTGCGACCTGAAAACTCTGACACCAGACCTGAGCCAGCCAGGTCACACGATATTATTATTATTATTTATCCTAATTTTGTCTTAAATTGTCCAAATATTATGTAGCAATGTAGGTTATAATGAGTAAATGATTATTGTGTTTTAGAAATTCTTCAAGCCGGCGGTGGAGAACATCCGAGGCAACCTGGGCATGGGCAGTGTGACGGAGGAGCACATGCGCGAGGTGTGTCGAGCTATGCTGGACGAGGCAAAGCTCATCTACTCGTCCACCTCGCTGTCACGAGGCAGTTCGCCGTTCAGCGACTCGGAGACGGCCAGCCTCATCGGGTACACTAGTGTAAGTCCACAAAAAAGTTGATTGCATCAAATCAAATCGAATGATTTTTTATTGTCGTTGACAATGTCATGAAAACGGAACATAAATAGTCCTTAGTCTAATGACTGAGGATAGGAAAATGTTTACAGTTCTTAAACGTTACTCTACTAACGTTTACTCAACTATTACTAAATCTACTATCACTAAATTTTTTTGACAATTCTCATACTCTGTCAAGAGTCGCTGGGAAGCTATTAAAATAAAATCTATTTTAATGCTACTGAGTATGTGGGTTAACAGAACCTTCTCTTCAAATTAAATTTAATTTTGAATTAAATTTTGAATCAATTATATTTTGAAATTGTTAAAACACGGTCTGGCAAAGTTGCAGAGGTAGAAAAGGGATAGCGCTATCCCTTCTTTGTTGAATGAAAGACAAGGATAACAACACCATTATCCATCAATTACTGCCATTATAACGTGGATCTCACTATAGGTTCAGTAAGCATGTGGGTTAACTGAAACTTGAAAGAGATAAGGTACTCTTTAATTATTGGAAAATTAAAAATTGAATAGTTGACAATCAGTGCCGGTTGCACAAAAGCCGGTTAAATTTTAACCGTGACTAACTTTACTAGAACCAATCAGAGAAGGCGTTTTTCTCTAATCACGGTTAAAATTTAACTGGCTTTTGTGCAACCGGGTCCAAGTGTATAGATTTTGATCGTTCAATTTATGGGCAAGTTGATGCTTGATCCTGTAAATTTTAATGCAAATTATTATGTTTGCTCGTTTATTTCAGAGCCCATTGTTCCGCAAACGCAAAGAATCAGACACGGACTCTGATGCTAGCAACTCGATTCGCAGGAAACGGGCCCCCATTAAGGACAAGTGGGATCCTGCCAGGATCACAAAGAACACGCTTTTCATCATGAGCCAGCGAGCTAACAAGGTGGGTGATCGATTCGAAGTTATTAATATTACAGAAAAATGAATGAGTCCAATCAGTACCTACTTATACGTCATAAAATTATTGGGTGTCTAGGTCGTATTTATATTAACTGTGGGGCCTGATGTTTCCAGTAGGCTTTGGTCTAATTCAATAGAATTGTAAAGCCGCGTTTACACCAAAGTTATTAACAACATGTTTATTTTTCCGTCCGTATAGATTCTGTTAGATTGAACGGAACTTGACAAACACATATGCTCATCATGTGTATGATAAGTTATGTTCAATCTAATAGAATCTATTAGGACGGAGAAATTTATTGAGAAAATTACATTATCGTTTAAATCAATCTTAACTTATATTATTTTGTAATACATATGTTATTGATCGAGTTTGATGCCCTGTTTTTGAAGCTCGTTCCTTAATAAATAAATAAATTAATTGTTAATGACCTTGGTGTAAACGATACTTAAGACCAATAATGACCATTAAGAAATAATAAATTGTTTTGTTTCACTTGGAATAAGTTTCTCTGATTTTAAATCGTTTCAAATATCTATTGTCTCTCTATTAAACCATCATGATTCACTGTGAGATACTTAAGTGTATCGTGAGAACTTGGCATAAGTAAATCATTCTTAAGGGTGAAAACATGGTTGAGCTGTGAGGTAGCTTCAAGCTTCAGATAGTATTGTAAATAATGCATCCTATACTTTTAAACGAGCAATTTCTGTTTATAATTATGTTTAGATGTTTGTATTTCACTGGATCTCGAAAACGGCTCTAACGATTCTCACGAAATTCAGAACATAGTAGGTTTATAATATAAAAATTCGATTGCACTAGGTCTCATCCCTCGGAAAACTCGCTGAAGGACATTAAAAGGATAATTATTATTCATCCTTAAAACACATGAAAATAATTATTTCGTCGTCTGTTGATGATGGAAGTGAGTGAGCGAGTTTATGTGTGTGGGACTGTGTCAAAATTATGACTCAGCTGTTGAACTTTTGTAATCATTCAATCAGGTACTTAGTGCCGGTTGCAAAAAACCCGGGTTATTTTAAATCCTGATTAATTCCAGTAGATCCATCTTTTTGAAATGGTCTTCACTGATTTGGTTCACGTGAAATTAATCAGGATTAAAATTTAACCGGCTTTTGTGCAACCGGGCCTTTGTGAGGGAAATTTTTGCATTCCTCTGGGAATTAATCTGAATTTACTGTGATTAGATAGAACATTTCTGTATGAACTATGAATGTTATTATAAATTCTTCTTCCGTAATGAATGTTTTATGCTTTTGTACTCCAGAGCGAAGCTCGGTCCTCGATTGTATTTAAATTGGTACATACCGCTCAAATATGTTTTCACCCTTTTAAATACGTGCATGCGTTACGTATGCCTCTAGTTACGCCTCTAAGGAATTGCACGTTTAGACCTCATCACACTCGGTCAGTTAATATTTAAAGTGGTGTGGATTTATTTGTTAATTGAAATCTGAACTTGTAACAGGTGTTGGGTCTGGGCAAGATGCGAGGCCGGCTGCTGATGAAGCACCCCGATCTGTTCAAGTACTGCGGCGACGGCGAGGATCGTGATTGGCTGAAGTGCAACAATTTGGCCCCGCCCATGCCCCTCTCCTGTCCCCCCTACATCATGCTGCTAGACGAGATCAGGGCGCTCACTGAGTCCGATGAGTACAGGTGCGACTATAGTGAGGTCCACGTTAAAATGGCAGTGAATAAAGATGAAAGAATAGCGATGCCGATTCTCTGCTTTAATCAATTATATTTCTACACTGTCAAAAACATAATTGGCATCGTTGTGGACCTAGAAAAGGATAGTACCACCGGCTTTGTCGAATGATAGACAAGGATAGCAAAACCAAAGTTGATCAAATACTGTCATTATAACGTGGACCTCACTGTAGTACAGTTCACATTACGTAGAAGAGTACATATTTAAATTTATTCAAAAATTTATTGAAATATTTTTGAGAATGTGATACCATAGAGAAAAGAATATCGGGGACCGAGTTTCGCTCTGGAGTACAAAAGCATGAAAAATTTATTACAAAAGAAGAAATTATAATAACATTCATAATTCATACAGAAATGTTCTATCACTAATCACAGTAAATTGAGATTAATTCCCAGAGGAATGCAAAAATTTCCCTCACAAAGGCCCAGTTGCACAAAAGCCGGTTAAATTTCAATCCTGATTTATTTCATGTGAACCAAATCAGAGAAGACCATCTTATAAAGATGGATCTACTGGAATTAATCAGGATTGAAAATAACCCGACTTTTTTGCAACCAGGCACTAAGTTCCTGATTGAATGATTACAAAAGTTCAACAGCTGAGTCATAATTTTGACTCAGTCCCACACACATGAACTCGTTCACTCACTTCCATTCATCAACAGACGACGAAATAATTATTATCAGCTGTTTTTCCTAGGATGAATAATTATTACCCTTTTGATGTCCTTCAGCGAGTTTTCCCAGGGATGAAACCTAGTGCAACCGAGTTTTTATATTATAAACCTACTATGTTCTGAATTTCGTGAGAATCGTTAGAGCCGTTTTCGAGATCCGGTGAAATTCAAACATATAAACATCTAAACAGAATTTATTGCTCGTTTAAATAGTATAGGATAGGATAAGAAGGTATCCCATGGTATAGGTCGTTTATGTTTCGAATTTCAACCAGATTTTTCTTGACTGCTGTCTATTATAATAAATAAATTATTACTGTTTTGACAGGGTGAGAGTGTAAGAACAATATAAATTATTCCTGGACTAAAAATCAAGTGATTAAGCAGTGTGTGATATCACAACCTCAACCTTTGGACAACATCAACTTTTTATCAAAATTTTTGAAGAGAAATAGTACAGGCTCAGCCTATGTTTACCTTCAATGTCGTAATTATAATATGATTGTAGTATTTTGTACAATAAATAAACACACTCATAAGAAGAGTGTAAGCATAATTAAGATATGCCATGGTGTTGGTCGTTCATGTTACAAATTTCAAGCCTATTTTTTGTCAATTCTCAAGCCGATTACTGTCGACAACTATCTATCATTACTGTTTTGGCCGGGTGAGAATGTAAGAACAGCAGAGTATAAAAGACTACCAGCGCTCATAGATTCACGAAAAAGAACTACTAGGACTATCGGCTTGAGTGAAATTTGGAACATAAACGCCCTATACCATGGCATATCTTCTTATGCTATCTTTTCTCCAGGGTGATACTTGAATAATCTAGTCAAGCTAGTTGTTTGAACAATTACAAATCGAGCCAGCTAGAAGGGCGGATTTTTAATAACCTGTTCAAGTACGTGTTCATAAAGGTGCGTACAGATATACGCGCCGCGAACATGAACAATTATTCACTTTTAATCAGCTGACTATATCTGTATTTTTACTGAAACGGTAAGATACAGATATAAAAACTTGGCATCAGCTGATTAAAAGTGAATTGCTCATGTTCGCGGCGCGTATATCTGTACGCACATTAAGGTTCTAATAAAATGCTTCTGATAACCTACCTTCAGTTACTAGTACGTCTACTGGAATCGTGAAAGCCAGGAATCACTGTAAAACTTATTTTGTGGAAATTATCGGATAATATTTTTATTTAATTTTTCAATTGTAACACTTCTGATAACTCATAATTAGTAATATCTACTTCTTCTTTTTCTTCATAATTTATATGTACGAATACAATAGACTTCTCATTTACACCTGAGATCATTTAGAAGAGTGCAGAGTTTGTATCCGTGTAACTTTTTCCGTGAAATGCCTCTACCCAGAGAAGGAGTTATCTGCTATGGAGGAGTGTTATTGACTTCGCAACCACCCCCGACATGTATGTAACCTTGTAACAACTGTCATTTTCCAGACACATATTGATAATCCAATGTAGAATGTTCAAGAAGAAATAAACCACATTTTTTTACACTCTATGTATTCTCAAATTCAATTGATATTTTCTCAAATAATAATGGAAAAGGTGTGGTATTATCTAATTCAATTGATATTTTCTCGAATAATATTTAAAATGAATAAAATTAAATAAGGTGTAGTCACCGTCCAAGTGGTTAAGAGGTAGAGTGAACATTACTGTCTAAACTTCGCCACCTCAACAAATAAAAAGTAATTTTATTCTATTCTAAGCGTACAATTTACTGTACTAGTGGAAACACATTGACAATGTAACACTATTTCCCATTCTTGGAATGTAGATTTCAGTTCTTCGTAAATTCTGAAATCATATCATGGTAAATTTTGTTTGTATTCACAGAGACAGTCCAAATCTGGTGATAGCTGAGCTGAAAGGATTCGAACTTCCGGAATTCATATTGGCAAAGATTCGTTTGTACATGAGTCAGTTCCGCTCCAAATCAAACTCCAGCCTCACCGATATCACTGAATCTGCAGAGGTAATTTAAAATTATACAATTGACAAATTATTATTTTCTACCAAATTCTTATTCAACCCTAATTAGACGAATTGGTTTGGAAATAATTTTTGAGGCGATTATAATACTTGAAGTTATTCAATCAGAAACCGCGCATGGTATTCAACCGCACAACATGATATTAAATATTAATGTATGTTTGTGTTGCAGGTTCCCAACAACTCAAGTTTGGGAGTGGAATGCGTATCCTCCACTATGACTCCGCCCGGTAATGCTCTTGAATCTGGTAAGAATTGGAATCAGAATTGATTTCTCATTTTTCAACTTGAATTAATTTGATGGCTTCATATATGACTGATTATATTCTGTATCACTAACATTGATGGCGTTAGTATCATTGAAAAAATTCAGTTACATGGGCTTGCATCCTTGCAAGAAACTAGTTTCAACTTCACACAATTCGCCGACAATTTGGTCGTCTGGAAAATCTCAACCTATACATGAAACTTGATATAAGTCTATATATTTTTCTTTGTGAAAATAATTAAGGACTGAAAATTTTGTAAAGTGAACAACTACAAGACTTAAAACCTCTTTCGGACTATGTGTAACCTTATCTTAATTTGGGAGAGGAATAGCACAAGGTTACCTTATTTTTCCTCTCCCTATCATTTTGATGAAGTACTTATTGTATGAATCAATAAATAAAGAATAAATATATGTTGCATATTATTAAAATACTAATTACATTTTAATATTTTTTCTGTAATCTTTACTAAATCCTCTAGTCTTTCAAATTATTTTCTACCACTTTAACTTCCTTCATCCCATCCTTTCATACCTACCTTCTCTTCACTTTTCCTGATACTTTTTTACCACTTTCAAGGATAACCGTAGTTCAAAAAGCATTCAATCTTCTCATTTTTTGCACCACACTTCTGATTTAGTGTAATATTAGGCTGGCCACTAACGGTAGCACATGCATGATAAACATACATGTACATGCATGTCTATCATGCAGGTTTTGTCATCAGCGAGATGCTTCTAACATAAGATGAACAACCAATAATAATGAATAAACCACTGGAAAATTACAAATTATAATGATACAATTTTTAAAAATAAATCTCTTATAGAGCAGCGTAGGAATAATAAACAAAAATATTAGAGTTAAAAGTAAAAAAAAACAAAAAGTAAAATTTACTTTTACTAGAGTTAAAAAACCTTACCTAAAAAATGTAGCTCGAAGCGTATCGCTGTGATGACGCAACAATGTATGAAGACATGTGTATCATGCATGTCCTACCCTTAGTAGGAAGACAGAATGTCTTACCCTTGGAAGGCAGAATAAGGTGAACCGGATACTATGACAATCTCCACTTTAACCAAGTTTATTGTTGACTAGCAGATAACCCGTGCTCCGCAAGGGTCTAATTTAAAACTTGGCCTACTGAAATCTTGAATAATTTAAAACAGGCCTATAATCATCCTCGGTGAATTAAGAATCTATATGCAAAATTTCAAGTTAATTAGTTCCGTAGTTAAGACGTGATGTTGCGTCATTCGTGAATTGTCTATCCCGTACATGTATAAGCCGATTCTTTCCTTTATTATATTATGGTTGTCACCAGAGTTCACTAAGGCTAGTTTCACACTCATTCGGTTCGTTTCGTTTTTGGCAAATTCCGATAAGTGTGAAACGGTAATTCGGTTTGAATTCGGTACCGAATAGCAACCGCATAGCACCGAACGCCCCCTCGACATGAATAGGTTTCATTATATTCGAATTCGTTGCTAGGGAAACAGGAAAAAACAATAGTATATTTCGCACCTAGGGCCGAAAATGAGACTTTTCCGGCTCGAAATCGGTTTTCAAGTCCGAGGCCGAGGACAAGAAAAGATTGAGAGCCGGAAAAACATTTTTGCCCGTGTTGCGAACGCTATTTTTCGCCACACAAAAAAAAAATGTTAATTTGGCATTTTTGAAAGCAAAATTTTAAGGTTATGCTACTATAAATCATACAATGTTATTGAGGTTATGATAGTATCATTGTATTCTATTGATTGGTATCAAAACTACAAAATAATTCATATCATGTTATAGAAATGATCATTTATTGACAGTTTAAAAACGTATTTAATTATACTAGATACATAAATACATATTAAATTATAAAAAATAAGCATTATTGACAGTCAATTCTTTGTTTTTCACGTAAAATAAATTAAACAATCATTATACTTTTTACACAACACATTTCTATTATTTTATTCTTTATTATTTAAATAAAAGTTAAATGTACAGTTGTGATTATTTGAGAACATGAATCCTCTAGCAGATTCTACTACTTTTTTCTGAGATGTCACATGTAAATTCAAATTGTTTGTATTTACAGTCTCAGCTGTACCGGTACTACTTGTGCTTTGATTTTTGTTTCCAAAAATATTATCCAGAGTAGAAAAACTGTCTCCATTTTCTTCCTCATTCTCTGCATTTTTGTTCTCGTCGACAATATTGACGTCTTCGTCTAGGGCACGTGACTCGGAATTCGATGTTATAGTCGAACTGGTAGTGTGTCGGTCAAGATTATTGAAGAGCTTTTTTGACACTTCAACCTTCCTTGCAATTGAATCTTCAATATAGCCCTCGGCAACTGAAGAAGATTTCCAGCCTCCATGTCGTTTTAAAGTGAGCAAATCGCCCCCACCTTCAACTAACATTGAAGCTGATGTTCGTCGTAGTGCATGGCCGGTATAACTTTCAGGCTTATCAAGTCCAAGGTACTGAGCTACTTTCTTTGGCACAGCAGCTATAGTATTTTTACCTACATGCTGAGATGAACACTTTCCCTGGTTGTACTTTATAAATAATCTTTTACTTATCATAGTTGATGGACGAAGTGATATGTATTTGCGAATCAATTCACAAGGGCTGAAAGGGCAATCTTCATCAGTTATTGTGAAGCTTCTCTTCGAATGAGTTTTTCCTTCTTCAAGGAAAACTACGATAAAACTACCATTGTCTTCAATATCATCGACATTTAGTTGTAAAAGATCATCTCTTCGGCAAGCTCCAAAAATACCCAAAGCCATCATAGCCTTTGTTAGAAGCCATTTGCTGTCTGGAGCTTCTTTCATGAACTTCACTACTTCGTTACCTGTCAGAACGATTGTTTTTTTAGGTTCGTAGTTGACATTGAGCTTTTTCAGAAATGTAGTGCATCGTGTAAATGATTTTGGGTCAATGTTGTGCTTCACATTGAGACAACTCTTAATCATCGAAAACTTGGACCAAACTGTACTAGCTTTACATACTTTAGATAAATTGGACAAATACACTAATAAAATTTCATCACACACTTCTGTAGGCACAATTTTCTCTTCATTCAGCCATTGAACAAATTTTTCGTAAGCATCGTCATATCTTTTCCTCGATTTGGTTGGTAATAGGTCTTCCGTAATTTCATTCGCCCTTCTCTTCATCGACTCACTCATCTTCTCCATTTCTGAAATTGAGACCAAAAGTTAGTAGGCTATAGGCATACCAATACAAAAGACCCTATATAGTAAATTACCTTCAAAATTTGTTGCAGACAGAGCTCTCACATTCAAATATTTTCATTTTAGACTATATTATTTTTGAAAAATGGTAGGTTAAATAGAAATTGAAAAATAAATAAAATTCAAACAGCCTATTTTGATAGTTTGAATCTTGGTTATGACAACTTTTACTGTCAATTAATTTCAATATTACTAATTAATAATTTACAATAGTGACTATATTTTTATACTATTAATATTTCGAATAATTGTTTGAATTTTTATAGCTCACGCTTTGCGCCCGGTGCAATATCTCATGGATAGATGGATGAATAGAATTTTCATTACTATTTTCAAATAATGTGATGAAAAAAATAATATAATTGCATATTTCACAGTTTTGTCTCAAAATATATCTAAAAAATTGATTGAAAAATTTAAATTACGGTAACTAATATACAAAATAACTAATGCAAGTCGAAATTCATCGACAAAAAAAACGTCATTGACCGAGATTCGAACCTAGATCATGTTTTGTTATTCACCGAACTGTACTGATGTATTACGCCTTTACGCTCTCGGCCATTGGGTATTGTTGAAAGTCGGTGCCTGACTGCTAACACATAGCATACATGTAATACTGTACTGTAAAATCTTTTTCGCCACACTTGGATGTAATGAGCTGGTTTACGTGCGTCATATGGAGGCCAAAAGTGATTGTTTTCCGACCAGGCCGGTAAAACTTTACGGCCCTAGGGCTGTAAAATGACCTTGAATAACAGCTGATCGTGTCTGATCTCACAAAAATCATAGAGATAATCTCATAACGACTGTAATAATCTATATAATTATGTATCGTGAATCGCAGTATCATGTCTATAATATATATTTTATAAATTACTGTTTCATAATTTAATATTTATTATTGTGTTTTTGATATCAAACAATAGAATACAATGATATCTCCATATCCTCAACAATATAATGTTGGCTGCATTGTCCATTGTCAGAAAGGTACGTATTGCAAGTATTTAAAAGTGAAGAATCGAATTTGAAATCAAAGTACAATAATTGTATCAATATTTAAAAGTGAGGTAGAGTAATAATTGTTTCTTTTTTATTATCGAATTCTACTTCTTAATGCAATACAATCAACAATAATAATAGGAAAATACAGCAGAGATCTAAAGTTTAAGGTAAGCCTACTGGTGAAACTCAGCCTTGACTGAAAAATTCCTAGTAATTTTTCCGTAATTCATTATTAAAACTTTTAGATAATTTTTCTTCAATATCAAACCATATAGAGAAAACATTAGGCCCACTCAAGATTGAATCTTCGAATGTTTTCTCTATGATTTAACTATTTTCAGAGCAATATTTTGTTGTGAAAATGCCGGCAAACCGGCTTCAAGTTTGCCGCTATACACTATATTATAGTAGCCTACATATGTTACCTGACTTACAGGCCTCTACAATCAACCATACCCAATGGCCGAGAGCGTAAAGGCGTAATACATCAGAACTCAAAGCTCAGTGAATTACAAACATGATCTAGGTTTGAACCTCGGTCAATGACATTTTTTTTGTCGATGAATTTCGACTTTTATTAGCTATTTTTTATATTAGTTACCGTAATTTAAATTTCAATCAAGTTTTTAGATATATTTTGAGACAAAACTGTGAAATATGCAATTATATTAATTTTTTAATCACATTATTTCAAAATAGTAATGAAAATTCTATTCATCCATCTATCCATGAGATATTGCACCAGGCGCAAAGCGCGAGCTATAAAAATTCAAACAATTATTCAAAATATTAATAGTATAAAAATATTGTCACTATTGTAAATTATTAATTAGTAATATTGAAATTAATTGACAGTGAAAGTTGTCATAACCAAGATTCAAACTATCAAAATACGCTGTTTGAATTTTATTTATTTTCCAATTTCTTATATATTGGGAAGTTTATTTTTGGTGTGGCGAAAAATAAGGTACACAGGATATTCGGTATATAGGTAATTTAGGATTTCAAAGTCCTTTAATTAGATCAAGTTTTTTAATTTCTTTATTTAGATTATGTGGTTTACCCTTTTATTCAGGTTTTTTTCAAGGGATTTTATTGTTGAAATAGTAATTTTAACTGAAATTAATTTAATTTATAAGGTTTAGAAAAACCGAAGGATTTAAGTTATTTAAGTTCGGCTCTCGACTTCGTCTCGAACTTGAAAACCGCGATCTCGAGCCGGAAAACGTACATTTTCGACCCTAGGTGCGAAATATACTATTACACACGCTTGCCTTTTTTGTTTTTATTTTAACCTGATATCGTGATTCTCTGTTTCAAAATTTTGCAAGTCAAAATCATATGGTCAATTCATTTCTGTTAGTTCACAGGAACATTTTTTCTCAATGAATAGTTTGCTAAAAAATGTGAAAGATATAAATTAAAACTTGGGAGAATTTTTATTTTTCCACGAATATTACATGATTCCATCAATGGAGAGAAGAGATGAAGTTTTTTATACCATGTGTCAAAACAAGGAACAAATTTTCAATAAAAAAAATAATCTCTCTGAACTTCCAAAATTAACATAATCAAAAAGAAACTATTCAAATAATTCACAATTTTTAATTAGTTTTAAAATTTTGTTGTTCAAGAAATAACATCTTACAATTTAACACCAACTGTTATATTTAAATATACCAGCATGAACTGTGAAAATCCAAACACAGCTGTGTTTGAGAAGAAAATACCTAATTAGAACCGTACGAATTAAAACCTGACATGTATGAAAGCCTCATTCGTTTTCGGTAACGAGCCGAACCGAACCGAATGAAACCGAAAGCGTGTGAAGCTAGCCTAACTCTTCGAGCTACTCATTCGTTTTTTTCAGAAATGTCATTTCTATTTGTCCTTTGTCATAGTATTTTCTCCTTTATTATATTATAGATTGTCACACAGAGTATATCCGTCTGTACATGCTACTCATTAGTTTTTTAGGAATGCCAATTCTATATAGAGATTCAACTGCATATAAACGCTGTATTATTGTATTAGTTTTTAAGTAATTTTGATGTTTCCTGGGTTGCAGCCCCGTCAACGCCGTCAGAGTCAGCCCTCGACCTTTTGTCGCCACATGGGGGCAGTTCCGCCTCCAGTCAGCTGACAATGGACGTGGCCGCCCTGCTGGCTGCCGCCTCCAGTCCCGGCAGCGACCAGTCGCGCGACAACCACGACAGGCACCACGAGCCCTTCCCCAACGCACGCTGGATATTCGCTAGCGACTCTGAGTAGAGTCAGAGCCAGGTCAGTTATCACTTCATTTATATTTGAATACACACAATGATTCCTATCTTTTTATAAAATAGCAGGTAACCCGTGCTCCGCCAGGGTTTAATTAAAAATTTTACAAACTGAAATCTTGAAGAATTCAAAATAGGCCTATAACCATCCTCGGAGAATTAAGAATCTATATGCAAAATCTCAAGTTAATCAGTCCAGTAGTTCAGACGTGATGATGCGTCATTCGTGAATTTCCTATCCGGTACGTGCGTAAGTCAGTTCTTTCCTTAACTAGTAGTTCTGTGAACAGTAGACATCACGCAGTATTCTCATCCTGACAAGTACCTGATGTCACCTGTTTTAAATGTTAATAAACTCAGTTCACGTTTGAATTTGTATTCCATATGATATAATTCATCCAGTTCCGTGATAATCTTTCCATCTGATGAAAATTAATTTTTTACAATCAAAAATATTATAATTTCTTCAGCATTATTTAGTTCATTTGATTATTTTTAATCACCTATTAAATTAGTTTTTTTCGAATGTGAGAATATTGATACCGATGGGCACGCATAACAATACCATGACTGCAAAACAAAGTATTGAAACCAAAGACCTTAAAGATGCACACCTCTTCAAGGTCTTTGATTGAAACTATAGACCTTATAGAAATACAGAAATAGACTGGCTTCTCCAGACATCTGTGTAATCACTTGTCAGCTGATTGATTATGAATAATTATAATTATATTCTGACTAGCCCTCAGGCTCGCTTCGCTCGCCATATCCGTCTAGCAAGGGGGCTCCGCCCCCTGGACCCCCGACTGGATCGTCCAAAAATGAGATCAGCGGGCTCGCTTCGCTCGCCTGCATGTAGACCTCAGCGGAACCTCTGTACCGAATTCTGGACCCCTGACTGGATTGTCCAAAAAATGAGATCAGCGGGCTCGCTTCGCTCGCCTGCATGTAGACCTGAGCGGAACCTCTGTACCGAATTTGAACATATTGATTGTGTTCATGGGAGTTGCGGTACATGTACGATTTCGACCAAGGACACGAAAATGCGTTCGGTGGGAGCTTTTGACAGTTCAGGTACCGGTCGCCATCTTGGAACAGAGTGGAGTGGTGCATGCTCACTTGCACCACGTACATGCTCACTTGCACCGCTCGAAAAGTATGTTCCACAAAACCGGTACCGGGATCAACGCTTCTTATTGGTCGAGAGTTAAAGCGTTGGTTATCTGCTGTTTTGTTAGGTTATGTCTTCACATCCAGAATCTATAGACTAAAAAAGGATGAGGCGTACAAGTATTTCATTCCATTGATGGAATTAATTACAGGATAGTCGAGAAGCAAGAAATTCATTCATTATTAATTAATTGACTGGAAAGTTTATTATTTTTTAGCTTTATCGACTATTCTACTAAACTAAGATGTGTTTATGTTATTATGTATTAGTCGGAATACTATATTTTGTTGATTCATTCCTGGGCTAGGATCTATCCAGATAAATGTCTGAATAGTAGACATAAATCAAGAAACTTCAATTATTAACATTTTGCTAATATTCCATAAAACGTTTCATTCATTAACACTAATTCCATAGAAAAAGTAGGTAGTCAATTTTCATTGATGACAGCACGAGCCATCATTAATTATTTAAAAAAAACTTTATAAGGAAAAACATGATTAGCCTAGTGCTTCTATAAGAACTAATCAATACTCCAGCTTTGTTGTGATAAGATTATAAATTAATAATAATTATTATTGATCCAATAATAAATAATAGCTGAAATGTGTATATTGATAACACCTTTATTATTTTGACAACACCAATCTGTAAACGATTAATTTCAAAAGTACGCGCCAAAACCAGAATTCGATTTTCGTTCAGTGGGAGCAAGTAGTAGTGCACCAGTTACGTGGTTTCTGGTTACTGCTCACTTCGCCGAAGCCGTACATGCACCGCAACCTCCCATGAACAAAATCATTATGTCAATTTGATCTCGAAAAACACCTGTTTCTTTAACGGCATATCTTTGGCGAAAAAAAATCTTCCACCTCAGCTAAACCTGTGTACTGATTTTTTAAAAATATATTTCCATCAATTATTGAAAAAGGTGAGGAAACGCAGAAAAGCTGAGAAAACGCTAATTTTGGGCGTATCTTTGGCGTTATTTCAAATTCCTTCTAACACAACATTATTGCATCCTCTGTAGTAAATTTGAACATTTTCTCTTTATTTGTTCTCGATAAAGCTGAGAAAACGCTAAAAACCGCAGATTTTGGGCGTATCTTTGGATTTTTTTCCAAATCCGATATTATTGCGCCAAGATATTATTGCGATATTAAGGGCCAACTGAACACACCTACCAAATTTGAAATGTTATGTCATATTTTTAACATATGTTAGGACGATCCAGTCGGGGGTCCAGACTAAACGTCTGGCTACACGGATATGGCGAGCGAAGCGAGCCTGACGGCTAGTAATATAATATTCCCAGGAATAGCTCTGATTGAAGTAGCAGTACCCAATCATTTTTTCCGCGATAAATCAGGACCTCCTAAATAGGTATTTAGGAGGTACTGGATAAATTGGTATTTATGAGGTCCTGGATAAATGCATTTCAATCTTCAACTTGGTGCCAACCTAACAAAGTCAACTCAACTTAATGCCAACCTGACAAAATTTTTTATTTAGTACCAGAACAACTGTTTCGAAGAGGTACTCTCTCTAGATTATAGTTCTATATTAACATATGGTATGGACATTTCAATTATAATGTTAAGATATTGGAATAAGAAGAATATACATGCCAAAAGACGAACTTTAAACCCTTAAAAACCACCCTTAGAGTTAAAATATCGCCAAAAGATTTCTTAGTGCGCCTCTAAAGGGCCAACTGAACATACCTACCAGATTTGAACGTTTTGGTCCGGTAGATTTTTAGTTATGCGAGTGAGTGAATGAGTGAGTCAGTCAGTCAGTGAGTGAGTGCCATTTCGCTTTTATATATATAGATGATTGGGAAAGGAACAACAGTTGTCATTTCATTTCTCTCAAATCGGTCCGTATCAGCTGATATAATACATTCCCACTGAAAGTGCCTCAGATCTGTGAGATTTTAAATTGTCTAGTGTATGGACATAACCTATAACCTGTTCAATTAGGTTAGGTAGAAGGAAAGGTTAGGGAGGTTAGGTTCCGGCTTTTAAATGGCAATAAATTAATATTGTTATGTTTCGATAACATAGGAACAGAATAAAAAATATTAGTTTTTTAGTATGAATTTTGTGCCAGGGTTTTCCTAAATGAGATCTATGTTAATACACAATATAACTGTGTCCAAATAACTGGTTGTAGTACAGATATACTATCATTTTATGTAGTTGCAATCTAGTATCAGGGCTGAAGCATAATGTTATTACTTCACCATTCGACCTTTGTGGTATCTTTGAAATTTCAAAAAATGAATAATTTTGTTACAGGAACATCAGCGGCTTGGGGAGCACCATTTGTAACTGATTTCTGTCCATCGCATGTGATAAACCGACGTAGTAGGAGACAGCGATAAATCCATTCACCTATCTGCGCATGCGCGACAAACGGGAGAGATTGAAGTGAATTTGATAGCAATACTTTGGTTGAAACCAATCACGGACAATACAAGTGATTAGTTTGGTTGGAATTTGGATAAATAAATATATTTATTTATCACAGAATTTGGGTGAGTGTAACATATCGCATATTCCAGTCCACTTTCAGACAAAAGTCTAGTATAATTATATACAATATACTGTAGTACTATGCTATAGTTTTGTCATTGTTATTCGATTTCTTCTTGAAATTATTACCATTATTTAAGGCAACTGTGATTTGATTGCTCATAACTTTTGTATTTTTTTTCAAGTTTGCAACAAGCAGCTGCAAATATTTCAGTTGCTGTAGATTTTCTAATTTTATTATTGATTCAAGAGCAATAATTGAGCAAGTATTAAAGTAAGTAATGTGATTCCGTGTTGCAACAAGCGAGATTAATTTAAATCAAGATCAATTTTAATCTGGGATTAGCAGCATGCAAATTGGGTATGATTATGATTAGCTTATCCGATATAGTTGATGGAAGCAACGGGAGATTTTGCTTCAAATAAAAGAGGATTTGAAATGAAAGATGTATTTGAAATTACGTTATTCTCGAAATAGTCTATCTTAAATGATGCAAGCAATCATTGGATGTTTTGCAAATCTATCAAATTCAAGAAATGAATCTCTTATTTACTGGACTTAAAATAAGCTTGCCAATTATTTATCTTCTTATTGTCGAAAACTTTTCATTTTTTAGTCTATAGATTAGACATATGTGTCCATTATTATAATGTCGTAATGCCTAGTCCATGTCTATTCAATTATTTATTTAGTCACATATTTATTTATTTAATAGTACTATTGTACTATTAGTTTATTTATCTGAATTATAGCATTTTCTATGCTTTTATAAAGCTTTATATTTTTTAGTCTCTACTTTGGACTCTTCATTGTAATGTCTTGATGCTGAGTTCATAAAATGATGCTCTATGAAAATCATGTTCACTTCATACTAACGAATTTCATTTTGACAACGATTCATAAAATCTAACAAAAATTTAGTGTTGAATCTATATGTTGATTCATTTCTATCAATTCAAAAAAGTTGAAATATGATGAAGTTACCCCAGGGGCGTTAGATAGAATATTAATAAAGCAATAACGTTTACTACAAAACTGAATCAAGTGAGAGCAAATTTAGGCGATATTGTTGTGTTTAAGTATTGAGTGAATAATAAGAATAAAGGGATATTCCTGAAAATAAAATTAACTAAGAGTGAATTTAGGCGAAAATATTGAAAGATAGGTTAGGTAAGATTTTCTCAAAAATATGAAAACGTTAGAAACTGAGTTTCAATTGTTTAATGGTATTAAAAACTTGTTTGAATCTATTAAGTATTTAAGAAGATGGTATAATACTAGGAGGAATTTATTAACTTGTTATCTATCTTTGGGTCTAATGTTGTTGGATTTTTTCAGTTAATAATAACTGTTTGAGGACAATATTTAGAATTCTATGTTATTAAAAACTTATCAATAAAATTCTATAGTTATTGATATTAACTGAAAATGGAAGAAATTTGTAAAATTAATGCTGGGATAAAGCAACGTGATCTAGTTATTGGATGAAAAATAATTCTCAGGTGTTGAAAAATGTATTAATTTGTAAGTGTTCAAATAATTAAATTTGTCTTTCGGTAGAAATAAATAATGGGTAGAATATTGAAAATGGGAAACTAAATTGTTATATTGTTGAAAACCGATGATAGTGAAGTGTGTATCAATTTCAGAAGTGATATTTTTTCATTTTTCACTTATTTGGATTAACTTGTACTGTGATTACATTTTTCCATGGCAATAATATATTTAAAAATAGAGAAAGCATTGTTACTAAATTCTCTATACTTATTATACGGTATAAATCCGAGGTTCTTCATTTGAATACTAGAAATACCATCAATAGTAGTGTGGTAATTTTCCTGTTTCATTTCTAATCATTTTTCGATATTTATTCAGGCTTTACAATTGGTTTCGATTGTACTGCTATTTATTATTATTTATTTATAAAATAAGTAGCTGATGCACTATTTATTATGATTATTTGCCTCATAAAATGAGGTATATATTATATTGTTAATTATCAAATACTAATTATTAAATTAGTCACTGCATTAGATGAATCCTCGTATTCAACTCAATTATTTGACAGTTTGTCCAGTAGATGTATATTAATAGTCCAGTATTTATAGACAATTATTTATTTATTTACTACTATTTATTTATTTATTATTATTTGTCTCTTATCAATTATCGAATTCCTAACTGTGCATTTTTGAAACATTCATTAGTCATTACATTAGAGTCATTACATTATTTATTATATTATAATATTTCACGTATTTAGTTCAATTATTCCTTATATTAGGTTAATTTTTCCAGTATATATTATGGACTTGATCTCAACTCAGTATTTAAGACTTAACTTTTCACATTAATGAAAATTATTTTTTATTTGAGCTATTACTTCATCGTTTATTTTTGTTTTCTACTGGTTATTTTGCTTGTCACCTATATTAATTTTTGTTTCAAGTTGAACTTTTTGTTATATTTTTTGTTTTACCCTGCTTATTATGTAAGTTGAACTATTTATTTGTTAATTTTTTTGTTTTGCCCTGCTTACTTTGTAACTTCTTATGCAAAAATAAAGCCAAAGTTTATTATGTCCATCAAAGTTTTATTTTTTGAAACGACCTTTATTTTTAACAACAAACCCACCATATCAATTTTGAAATAAGTAGTTAGAATCCTACCAAACAAAGATCTCAATGTTCAAGAAATCGTTGTCTATTCTCAATAAATATTAATTAGTATAGAACTCTTAGAATCTAATTCTAGAAATATTCAATTCTTAGAATTGGAAAGTTGGTGTATTTTTTGTCGTACTTCTCTCTTCCACTCTTTATATCTATCTCTCTTAGATATAAAATTCTACAATAATTTTTATTCGATGTTCAAACTCTATTCCTGCATGTTGAGCTGTATAGAATGTAGGCCTAGAGCTAATAAATTTAGATAAAAATTTCGACAAACCTTTAGATGTTACAACGAAAGTCGGGGAAGTAAGTGATGTTTAGAGATGTCTATTTTTTGTATAATGGCTAGTGATAAATTCTAGAATGTTGCTACTGTAGTCCCTTCTAGAATTCGAACAGTTTCGTTGCAATCAATATGGTTGGGAATGTTTATCTGCTTTTGAAGCTCAATGGTAGATAATTATTAAGATGACAATGAGATGTTAGAATATAATGCTTCTTGATAGTTGACGCTTTATTAATCATGTTGGAAAAGTATATTGTTAGTGGGAAATTGTAGCTGTTAACATTTCAAAATATGTTGTGGCAACTTTTATAATATATTTTACGTGTTACCGTACCTTTAATAAATGTTAAACATTCATAAAGCAATCAAAATGTTATAACCTACATGTTTTCTCTAGTTGTATGATTTTTATAAAACTATGAATATCTAAATTATTGATTTCTACATAATCAAAAATGTTCACTGAAGAACTGTTTTTTCATCAGTCCACAGTGATCTTCAATTTATCTTTTTTTAATAAAATACTATCACACTAAACAATAGAAAATGATACATAAATTCAATTACATCTTGCACCGGTTTCTCTTGATTAAAATCTAAATTACTTGCACAAATTCTTTCAAAATTTATCTTTTGGGTATGCCAGGGTTTAGAGGGGTGTTTTTGATATTTCAGAGCTATTTATGTCTTTAAAAAAAATCTACAATCAAAATGTATAGTAGTAGTATCGGTGTCTTCAATGTTCTATTATTATCAATGGTGATAGAATTTCTATAAATCAATTTGAAATCTTAGCTTATTAGTGTTTAATATATAAATGTGCCAAACGGTTCAAGAGCTTTCTATATATTATATATATATATTTGCCGGCTTAGTATGAAATTGATGTACATAATTTTGCATTTTATAAAGAATGTTTCATAAGTTTAAATAAATGTTTATAATAAATTTTAATGTTACCTTTTTGGCTAAACCACTTAGTGGTTAAGTATGTAATAAATATTCGATGTTTGGATTATTGTATTAATAATTAAAAATAAGTAAGGTGTTATAGCGTAAAACATTTTCATCGTTCCTCATTTATTCTGTTGAGAAAAATATTACATGTTTCATATTTATAATTAAATGCTTATCCTATTCATTCAGAACAGTTTCTAGTGTTTTTATCAATATGGCATTCAAACTATTTCAATTTTTATTGAAAATTAACAGTTTTCAAACAAATATTACATTTTTCTGATTAAAAATCACATTTATATTGAATATGAATTGGAGGACTATGTATTGCAGAAAAAGTTTGGACTTGACTCAGTTGAAAATTAATGGAGGAATTATTATTGAAGACTATTAATTAGAAAACGAGACATTTTATTCAAATAAATTAATAACTTATACTTAAATAAGTTATACATTTATTTAGAAATTGTAAATTATATAATTATAAACCTGCCTCATTTTCATAAAAACACTAGAACTAATATTATATGTGTGGCCTTCTTTTCAGTTGAAATTTAGAACATAATATAATTTCCATGGATAAAATTAGTTCAACATTTCCATTGAAATATTCAGCTGCATTTATTTACTAGAGGCCTCTATACAGCCTCATCAATTATTTATAAATGTGCAATTGAAATACTTTATCGCATGACAGTGTCTTAGGATATAATAGATATATTGATGTGCTATTTTATGTATTACAATAATTACTGTATCAGTATTATTCAAATTATATTAAAGATTGAATCAAAATCATCATTTTGTCTATACTCTATTCATATGATATGGAAGAAAGCGTTGATTTGACGTGTTTATAAAATTCTAGCATTCTATGGCATTAAATTATTGTTTTAAAAACATTATAGCATTCAAGAAACTCCTAATCATCATACTCTTACTGAATCACACATCATAAACTTAATATCATTTTAATAATCATATTAATAATTTTATAGACACGATCTCAATATTCCTTTACTGAGTCCTTTTCAGATGGAAGTTTTTTAGAGTTACAATATTATAACTCTATTCTTCATTCATGTTTTAGTTCAATTTCAAAAGCATGAAATTTGACAATACATTCCAAACGTTATCTACATTTTCAACATTCCATTTCTTCAATAGATATAACTCTACCAACTTATCAGTTGAGACACGAAACTCTAATGATATCAAGTAACATTTAATTATCAAATTTATAATCACTTCTTTGTTTATAGTATTCTAGTTTGGAAACCTTTATAAAAACCTCAAAATATCACCAATTTTCAAATTTTTCACTATCTTTCATGTACTTTATCAACAATTTATCATCATCTCTTCATCAATTATCTCTTGAATATTATCTAGATAATAGATACATTTATATTCAAGTTTTCATTCATTTTTAAGTTTCTAGTTCGGTAAATCTCATACACTATATCATATCTTCAAATCTCTTTAATAGTTACTAAAAAATTGATAGTTTATTTTATATTCAAGTTCCATTCATCTTTATTTTTCTATCAACTCTCATACACTCAATCAACTCACCAAACCTCTTGAAAAGTTACAAATATCATTTTCCATTTAAGTTTTTCAAGCTTCTCTCATTTTCACAACTTCACAATGATTAATATGTCGGATGTTGTTGATGTTATTGTTGTTAATGGTACTGTTAATATAATAAAATACTGTTGATGTTAATAGGTGTAATCTCAAAATGAAAACTCGGTTAGTGATTTTTGAATTTGAATGTGAACTTCCGAATATTTGTACAATAATTTGAGCTTCATGACTGCCAGTAATAATCGCTTATTCAGTTTCGTATAATAAATGTGGAAGATATTCTTTATGTATAGCTGCTATACTTATTTGATGTTCCTATGAACGAATATGATTGATTTATGTAAATATATATGTATTGATCGATGTTGTATTATTCCAGTTCAAATTCATGTCGATATTTAAAGATTGCCGTTAAAATGTTGATAAATGTTGAAGATGTTTAATTTCATTTGGAAATATATGATAATTGTTTCAAATTGTTTGTTTCATTGCTACATTACCAACTATTTTGATAAATTGTAAATGGCTTTACAACTCTATGTGCCGGTTGCACAACATCCGGTTAAATTTTAAATGTGATTAATTCCACGAGAACCAATCAGAGAAGCCTTCTCTGATTAGTTCTTGTAAAATTAATGACGGTTAAAATTTAACCGGCTGTTATGCAACCGGCACTATGTGTTGTAGTAAAGGTGTATAATTACCTTCATCAATGATAAATCAATATTAAATAGAAGAATATCAATAGTAGATCCAATAACTTGACATTATTTCAATCACATATTGATTAAAAGTTGAGAAACTAGTTTCGGTTGCTACACCATTATCAATCTCTTGACTAGAATTTACTAGGAATTTAAAATGGTGTAACACCTGAAACTAGGTTCTCAATTTTCAAGTGCAAGTGACAATTTCAAGTAAATTTATGGAATAAGTTGTTACTATTTTCAATTACTCATCTTGCATAAATAGTCTATAACCACAGTTATTAAAACGTTTTGGGTGTTTTTTTCACACATTAAACCTTTTTTAATTCAAGAAAACTCTGCATGTTATCAACAAAATTCAACCAACATTGAAAAATGTACAATTCTACTTCTAAAAATAACTCGAATCCCTCATGAACCTTTTATATTTGAAGTAAAAATTTACAAATTTTTCTGAAAGAAACCTATTATTTTTTATAACTCGTTTTATCTAGTACTTCCGTATTTACCATTCAAGAAATTCTGATACCGAGTACTCTAACCAAAGTCAATATTACTAATTGAAGTGTTCTTATTTATTTATAATTGTAGACCCCTTACCGTTTGGAAACGCTGAAGAATTTTATGGATAATTTGAGGAGTTCTCCAATCAATCTTTAAACCATCAATACTTCATCCACTCTTATTACTCGAATACAATGTCCCCAATTATTTACAAACAACATCAGAACTCAAAAACACTCTCCAAGTTTTGCAATTTACACAAAAAACCTGCAGACTCAAGAAATGGTCCTTCAAACTTCTAACAATCATTATTATCATCTCCACTTATTGACTACTTCCATAGGGGCATCTTCAATTTATTATAATGAACTTTATTGACAACAAGAGATCATTAGGCAATGCGTTTTTCGATCTTCAAAAACTTTTGAAGAAAGTTCACTAACTTCTATAGTGTGTATTGTATACACACAACGTTGTTTCACAACGTTGTGAATAATGAATTGAAAAACATTTTAACAATACGCTATAAAATACAATGAGATCATCTACAGCTATAGCTGTAGAGATGAGCTACAATACTATAGTGAGATTCACTTTGATCTGTCAGCATTCCTTGAATATAAAATCATTGTTTCCCATTTAATAAAAGTTTACAGTTTGTAGTGAACTTCACTATCTATGGAAAATTGATGACCGCTAATTATACAAAAATAGAATATTTATCCAAGCATACAGCAATATTATTGTAATACAGTAGAACTCCAATTATCCGAACTCCGACTATCCAAATCGCTGATTATCCGAATCACTTTCAGAAAAAAATTTGTCCAAAAAAGTCTAAGTGTGCTGTAATTCTTCCCCCTGCGATGCCAGTGTTTGCGCGTTCGCTCACTATTGTCCTTCCCTTGTACATTTAATTAAATTTTATTTATATTTAAAACATATAAAAATATCATGATTCTTTCATTTGATTCAATAAAAATCTGGTGTGGCGCACTCACACAATTTTCCTTGCCGTTATGAGAATTTATCACCTGACGCTAGTGTTCCCCCGCATCTCAAGTCTTCTATGCAAAGATCTAAGCCAGCTGGTGACAGGACTATAACGCAGAAGACACACGAGGTCTGCTATCTCTTCATAGTGAATGATTTAATAGAATCAACAGTTGCCAACAGTTTGCAATTGAAATAATAACATTTTCTCGAATTTCGAGCTTATTTTAAATTTTAGGTGAAAATGTTACTGAACATTAATTGTAGAGATTTTCATGCCCAATCTTTTCCATTTGGATTTTTTTTGTTTAAATTGTATCTGAAGCCTGATAATTGAAAATCTAAAATCAAACTTTACCTAGATGGGGCGGAGCTCCTGAAATTTCTAGAGATATGGGACTTGTGGCAGTTGATAGAGCTTATCAATGACTAATTATTGAGGTATGAATTTGATCAAAATCGTTCGAGTCATTTTCGAGAAAATTGCGAAAAACCCTTTTTTTGACAACATTTTCGCCATTTTAGCCGCCATCTTGAATTGCATTTTATCGAAATTGTCGGATAGGGGAATGATCTTAAGTTCCAAATTTCAAGTCATTCCGTTAATTGGGAAATGAGATATCGTGTACACAGACACACATACACTCATACTCATACACACACACACACACACACACACACACACACACACACCACACACACACACACACACACACACACACACACACCACACACACACACACACACCACACACACACACACACACACCACACACACACACACACACACACACACACACACACACCACACACACACACACACACACACACACACACACACACACACAACACACACACACACACATACATACAGACCAATACCCAAAAACCACTTTTTTGGACTCAGGGGACCTCGAAACATATAGAAATTTAGAAATTGGGGTACCTTAATTTTTTCGGAAAGCAATACTTCCCTTACCTATAGTAATAGGGCAAGGAAAGTAAAAAAATAGTGCAAAAACGTAGCTTTTTTCTCTCCAATGGATTTTTTTTTTAAAAACTCCGATTATCCGAATGGGTCCCGGTCCCCATTAATTCGGATAATTGGAGTTCTACTGTAGCATATTTGGATCATTATGTACAATTTATTGGAATGTTACCAACGCAGTTACATAGTTGCAATTTATTTATCTCTATCTCAGTCTTCATATTATTGATTCTAATAATTTGTTCACCATTTTTTCGTGACAAAAAATTATTTATTTTACATTCAAAGGTGATATTGTGGTAGTTTGCACATTACATTAAACGACTTGAAGGTGTCACACACAGAAATTTATTTAAGTGATTGGGTTTTTGTTACTCTAGTGAGGTCCACGTTATAATGGCAGAGCAGAAAGATAGGAAGTCAACGTTGCCGATACTCTGTCTTGTCAATGCCTTCTATAGACGGTAGCTCATACAAGTTTATTGTTGTGATATTAACTGTTCATTCTCGTTTAAAATAATCAATTATATTTTATTAAGCAATCAATTATATTTCTCAATAATTTCATAATTAAGATGAAATATTTCGTTAATTAGTAATTCTACATTGTTAAAAGACAATCTGGCAACAGAGCAAAGTGAAAAAGAGATAGCGCTATTCGCTTTGTTGAATGATAGACAAGGATAACAATATACCATTGCTAATCAAGCCACTGCCATTATAACGTGGACCTCACTACAGTACCACTATCAACCTTTAGTAATACCAACTATATCTTTATTACTATATCTATAACTATATCTATATCTATACTTTAGTATTACCACAATATCAACTTCTCAACTACACAAAAAGTGGAACCTTTAGTAAGCTAGAACCTTTTCAGTTCTAGTTCACCAGAAATTGACAACTGTGTAACAAACAAATCCAGTATCTTAATCAGGGGCGTAACGAGGAGGGTTTGGGGGGTTCTAATGCCCCCATTGATAGGCAAAAATTGTATTTTGCTTATTAGAATCCACAAAATATTTATATTTGTAAACGTAACCTTAATTAACTTGTGGTTGTGAAAACATCAAGCCTTTTTATACAATATTCATTTACGAGATCATTCACAAATAACAACTAGAAAGAACGATGAAGGAACATCTTAAAAATATTCGATATTCATTTACGGAATCATTCATAAATCACAATCAATCTGAAGAAACACTGTAACAATATTTCATTGACCCTAATCCAACCCCCAACTTTTTCTCCCAACTCTTTTGATCATCGTCCAACAGTGATCTATGTTTGTTTTGTCAGCTTTGTCTGATTTATTTTCTGAGAAACGATTTCAAAAATAAAACAACTCAGAGTTGAGTGAGTACAACATTGTTAACCGGAGAGGCAGAGGCGGAAGGCACAAGCCTCAGTAACCTGAGAGATTTGACATGACAGTTCGACTTGACGACCACTGTTAGTGACCACAAAAATAGTTCATCAACACAAAAAATAGAAATGTTTCTAGTCCAGGTGTTTTGTTTCCTAGAAGCTCTCTCACACTTTCTCTCCCACTCATATCTTCCCTAAAATATAATATCTATATCTATGTAGATGTTGTACTCAGGTGAAGATATAAAAGCTCGTCTCTTCCCAAAAACATAACACCTATATCTATATAGATGTTATAAACAGATATACTTGTAAGTACTTATACAGGTTGGTTCAAGACACAATCCGGTTCATTATTTTTGTAAAGGTGTACGCTTGTTTTTGGCAAAGCATCCAGTAGTTTCTCTGCTTCTCTTTGTTTATCTGAGACTCTTTTTAACGGCGAGATCATTTTTCTGAATCGTTTGACTCCCAACTTTTATTACAATCTTTCATCATCCTCCGCTGGTCATTTGTCTGTTATTTTTTCACCGCCATTCACTAGGAAAGAGCTGAGAATGTTGGATGGTGGATTGAGTTGAAGCCTGGGCCTCTTTCATGAAATATTTCAAGTGTTGAGAAACGTTAACTTCCACGTCAACTTGGATGTTTTACTTCAATTTTGTGGAAGTTATGATTCCAGAAAGACTTAAAGCGCATGCCTCCAGTAGCTCTCACAGCAATCTCCATTATTTTCATGTACTCTGTATTATATTTCTTCATGTGGATGATGCCTACAATATGAGCTCTAGGCTTGTGTGTGGGTAACGAGACAGACGAATGATGTACTAAGGTATGATAAAGTAGTATACCACTTGATTTATGATAACCTAACGTTAACTTGACTAAGGAAAGGTAAAGGTAACTTGACTTTTCCTGACGTTCTTAGATAATGATAAGGATGAGTGGAATTAATAAAAACAATATAAAAACTTGTAGTACCCTTTATTGAAAACTTTAAAAGTTTAGTTTTGAAGTTTTTAATGAAGGGTACTACAAGTTTTTATATTGTTTTTATTAATATGAATAAAGTAGCCCATATAAGTTAAGTGATTTTATGGATGAGTGGAAATATGTCTATTAATTTACTCCTTTCACCCAATTCAAAGACTATTGATGGTTTTTATTTGTGTTTTCATATATCTGAAGAACAAGAAGAAACACTGTGTACCCAATTCTCGACATTGGTGAGTTTTTTTACAATGAAACCATTATTTTCAAATCGTTGAATACTATAAAACAATGAAATCACTTCACTTATATGAGCTACTTGATTCAAACAAAAACAATATAAAAAACATTTTAAAAGTTTTTAATAAAAGAGTTAAAAGTTTTTTATATTGGTTTTATATAAAACTCTGCCACCTCACTCCTATTTACTGGAATGAAACCCGGTTCAAAGGACACTTAAAATGAATGATTTATTGGTAAATTTAAAAAAATAAGTGTCCTACAAACCGGCCCAAGAAATTTTTGATCGATTCTATGACCGGTGACCGGTTTATCTTTAGACGCCCACCTATCAGCCACAAAAGTTTCCCCTTGTTTTCTTCATAGAAACTTGGATTTTCTTGACTGATAAATTTTGAGTAACACTTTTTACAATAAACTACTTCAATTTTGAAAACAGGATGTCTCCAATCCAATCTCCCAACACCCACACTATGTCCCAGTTGAATTCTATTCCTTCTTTATTCTTTATTGATTCATACAATAAGTACATCGTCAAATTGATAGGGAGAGAGAAAATAAGGTAACCTTGTGCTATTCCTCTCCCAAATTTAGATAAGGTTACACATGGTCCGAAATAGGTTAAATAGAATGACAACCACTCATACTGTAAATATGAAAAACTTGACCTTTTCATGAAAATTCTCTCATTCTACACTCAAATCTTAACATTTTTGTATTTTCATCAATTCTTCAATAATTTTTAGTATCAGAGATTCATGACCCATCTCGACCCACCATACATCTAACAGACTCGGGAAAAGCCTACTTGCTCTCCCACCATAATAGCCCCATACATAATAGAAAGCATCTCAAATTTACACAAGCAAGCAACAATTTTCCTACACTTTCCACTACTGGAAACTCGATTTTCCTAACTTTTCAAACCTCTTTCTCATCATATCTACAGCTCCTACAAGGTTTTCCACACGCTTTTCTCCATTTCCACTGTTTTCTAGTTTTCTATCTATTCAAATTCAAATTTATTTTTGTCAATCAAAACAATTACAATTGTTCGTTTGTTTATTTTCACAAGTTTTCCTCTATTTCCACACGTATTCCTCTATTTCTATGTTTTCCCTCTATTTCCCCAATTTTTCCTGCTTTGGAACCTTATTTTCCTAAAAGGAAACATCTTGAATCCAATCCAGAACACCAGAATCCATGCTTTTTCCAAAATTTTCCAACAATTTTCACCACCAGCAACTACTGAGTCCCACATCCCAACTACCTACCACAAAAATCTCCACTAGTTTTCCCACATCAAAACCCCCATTATCTACTAATAATCTCTCTCAAACCAAGTATCTTTTCTACATTTACATCCATCAATTTTCATCGCTTTCCATTGATTTTCCAACAATTTCCACTACCGGAAACACTTCAAAACCACTACTCACAATCCTAATTACGTTTCCAAGACATTCTCACAAATTTTCAAGCCTCGAAACCTTAATTTTCCAACAGAAAACATAATAAATTACATCATAAACCCTCAAATTCATTGAAATGAAACGTTTTTCCTCGATTTTCCGACACTTTTCACCACCGGCAACACTCCACACCCGTTCCCCATCATACCTCCCATCTCTCAGAACCACCCCCACACATTTTCCCGCCTCGCAACCCCAATCTGCCCCCAAAACCACCTCCCAACCATTCACACACCACCCCTAGTTGACGGGTTCGCAGCTAGATGGCGTTGGCCTTCACTGCTGGTGCCAAAACGGCACTTACACCAGCGCTGCCTGGGCCATGACGTCACACCAGTTATCGACCAATCAGAGGGCACCTCTCCCCCCCTCCCCAGGACCCACTAGGACCGCCAAATCGGTCGCGGCAGCTTTGTTAGCCGGTACTCAGTCAGTTTCGTGTTGAACGTTGATGTGTGAACAGAACTAGTCTGAGCCCTGCCAACCCCATTAGTACACGGCGGTAGTGAGTGTCAGTGTTATCATCAAAAACAGAGATTTTGTTCTCTCGCGGTGAGGTTACAGTTACTGTACAAGTCATCGAGTATTCACACTCGTTTAGCTGTTTCTTAGTGTGTAGTTCCTATCTCTATCTCTCTCTCTATCTATCCGTCTCTCTCTCTTCGACTCAGTTTTGCAAGTGAAACCATCAGTGCTGATTGTTGTTGTTCAGTGTGTGGGCAATTGATTGATTGATTGAGAAATTTTGTGAGAAATCGAGAGAAGATCACCAAGGCCATGGAATCACAAGACGGAAGCACCGGACCGGCTGAGGTGCCTAATGATCCTGGGTAAGTTCTGCTGCTATTATTCTCACATTCAAAATAGAGCTACTAAAAGGGTTAGAGATTGTTCACTTTGCTAAGATGGTTTGGGGCAGTGTTTATGTCATTAAAAATAATTCACAAAATAATTACTTTAGAAAATAGAAAGAAATATAAAAATCTCAGTACCCTTTTTGAATTATTTAATCACATATTTGATTAAATAATTCAAAAAGGGTACTGAGATTTTTATTTTTCTTTCTATTTTTATTACAAGTAGCCCTATACAGGAAAGAGATAATTACATTAGGTTTAATTACCCAGGGAGAGTTCTAAAATTACTAGAAATATAGTCTCTCAGATTTTGAATAAGTCACAGTGATAGGGTTAGATTGTTCACTTCTATTATATGGTTTGGGCAGATTTAATGTGATTGATTCTGTCATTAAAAATAATAACAGTGGGTTTAAAGATCCTGAGAGGGATCCAAAATTAATAGAATTAGTCACAGATTTTGAGTAAGTCACAGTGATAAGATTATAGCCGGTTCACTTTGCTAAAATGGTTTGGGGCAGTGTTTATGTAATTGGTTCTGTCATTTCAAATAATTTACAAAACGATAGAGACAATAGGTTTAAATATTAAAGAGGTTTAAAGCGTGTTAGATTTGGAGTAAGCCATGGTGATAGGGTTATTAGAGCCGGTTCACTTTGCTAAGATGCTTTGAGGCAGTGTTTATGTGAATTATTCTGCCATTTAAAATAAATCACAAAATAACAATAGTAGGTTTAATGATCCAGGGAGAGTTTCAAAATATTATCAAAAATATTCTTTCAGGTTTGGAGCAAGTTTCAAAGAGGTTTAGAGAGCCTATTCAATTTTCCAAACTTTCTGGTTGGGGGAGGGGGTGGCATTCGATGATATTCTGACGATTTAAATTAATATCACAGTGTTGGTATATTTTTCACTTTAAATACTGTACTGTAGTATGTATTGTGTCACATGTAGATAGATAATCCTAGATGATTTGAAAAAAGATTGAAATAGTGTCTTAAATTTGAGTTTTTTTAGATTTAAAATAGTGTCACGGAAGGATTAGAACTTGTTCACTCTGTTGAGATTGTTGATTTGAGTTGGATAATGTTATTCTGAAAATTTAAAATAGAATAACAAATCCTGGCTTTACTATCCTTGTGATCCTGACCTTGATAACAATAGCTAAATAAGTCTAAATGGTCCTGAATAATTTAAAAAAATTGAAATAGTGCTTTGAGGGTTAGAGCTGATAACTGTGCTAAACTTGGTGGTTTCAGCATGCACATGGCCATGAGTACTCATCCAAATCTTTCTGAATAATGTTAAAAAGCTCTTGATTATGTCCAATTTAAAATTACTAGGCCTAGTTAGAAATACATAAATTTATAAACTACATGAATTAACATCAAGCATGAGTTTGAAAATATTTAAGAAATCAATAATCAAAATCATTGGATTTTTGTAATGAATTAAAAAGTGAAGTAATTAATAAAAATATCCAAATTCAATTTAAAAAAACATTCATCGACTAAAAATATTTTTTTATTCATGAATTGTCTAAAAATAATTGTATCGAAATTGTCAAAAAATTGGTCATAATAATCCAAAAATTTGTCATAATGTTATTAAAAATTGAGATTTGTGGTAAAAATTAAATAAAGAGGTATTATTCAATGTTAGGTAATAAAAATAATTTCAAATCAACAGATACAATTCCTTGTTAGTCTAGCTTGACAAGAAATCAATACTGTCAAAAAATTGGGATTTTTGGTTGAAATATATTGAATCATTATTCAATATTGAATAAAAATATACGTCATCTAGAGATCCAAAGGAATCCTTTGTCTGGCTCACTAGCTGGACAAATAATCAATATTAACTAATTTTCAGAATTCGACAGTACCTACTATAACAATAATATCATTCTACTGTACTTTCAAGTAAGTCTTAACAGACCAAGAGAGCCTTAGTAAAGTGAACGAGCTGAACCAATGTAAAGAAGTAGAACTCAGTAGTGCATAGTGTTGGTCATAGACCTCCTCTCCTCACTTCCTCATCCTCATCCACCACCTCCTCACTCCCTGTACACACACGCACACACTATCACGGTCACTCCTCTTCCTCCTCCACTACTCCTCATCACCACGCGATAGGAGATTACATAAGAGAGTATACGCTGAGTGTCTGTCTTGTCAGATAGGAGCTGTAAACTGTATGTACACTGTAGAATACTTGAAGAAAATTTGTGTGTGTCTTATCTGGCTCCTATGAAAAATAGATGTCTATTTTCCCCGTGTGAATCTGAGTATTATTTGGAGAACAATTAAACGTTTGTGGATTTTGTTTTATAGAAAACAGTGAAGGTTAAATATTAGAACATTATATGATGGAGGTAGTTAACTTGTAAATAATATACACTATATTTGTGATAATAAATAATGTGCATGTACATAATCTAATATATAACATGCAGTTTTAAATCATAAAAGTAGCTCCTAATTTAGATGTTTAATATGGATAGTAAAGGTTTTCAAGTAGCTGAAATGTTATATTAATGAATATTCTACGCTTACATAAAATGCTATCGATCATGCAGTTTTAAATCATAAAGATAACTCTAAATTATTGTTTTAAATTCAGACGATAAGGTGTTAATATTGTAAATACTTTATATTAAATAATCCTACATCTTATTCATCAACTAATGTATTTTAAATAATCCTACATCATATTCATTAACTAATGCATTTTAAATAATCCTACATCATATTCATAAACTAACTATCAATCAGAAGGTCATGGAGGTTTTTGTCAATGAATTGATTTATTTCCATGAATGATATGTTTGAATAGCCAGCCATAAACAATGATTTTGTATTATGGATCTTTAAATGATGAAATAATTAAATTGTTCTTGTTGAGTCAATCTGAAATGTTTTAATTTCCCTCCTATTATTGCATTGTAGATGTTTTTATGTTTACAGCACATTTACTGTTAATTATTGTTTCATTAGAAAAAATATAGTTATGATTGATAGAATAATTAGAACATCACTAGTTTACGTTTATAGGCCCTAGTACACAACTAGCTTTTTGAATACAGAACTCTTAATGAGAAGAACATTTTATAAATGAAAATGTTCAACTTATAAAACAACTTTTTTTCTTGGTAAAAATTTTTCTAAACCAATTTGAATTTATATACTAAAATAAAGTTTATATTTTTCGATTTCTGGGCTGTGTTAAATTGTAAATAAAAACTTTTTAACGAGGCTGTCTTTAAACAATAGACAGTGTTACAGTGTTGAACTCCTAAAAACTTTTAATAAATCAATACTTATTGTTACCGAAACAGGTAAAAACACTAGTTTTTAATGCACTATCTAGTGAATTTGTAAATAATGTGTAACTTTCAATAATTTATTTTCCCAATCACCTGTCTTAAATATTTAAGTTTTGATAAATTGTCTATTACTTACATGTTAAATCAATTCAAAATTAATTATATATTATTACAAACAGATTTAAATGCTAAGGATTTAAAAGTTCTTGCTATGGTATAGCAGGCTTAAATCAATTCAAAATTAATTATATATTATTACAAACAGATTTAAATGCTAAGGATTTAAAAGTTCTTGCTATGGTATAGCAGGCTTAAACATTGTCCTGTAATTTATCCAGATTTCTTACTAAAGTCATGAACACCTAATCTCACTTGAAAATCAATCTCCAATTTAGTAGACTTGCAAGAACATTAAATGGATAATCTATAATCAATAATAACTATCCAAATAATTTTCACTTTTTGTGTAGTTGAGAAGTTGATATTGTGGTAATTATTCATATTGAATGAAAAAGACTAAGAAATTTTTGACAATTTCTTAGTCTTTTTCATTTAATCCAAATAATTTTTTGAGTTACTCTAAACTAAATCAGAATTATAATAATACGATACAGTTGAAAATTATTCCTAATATTCTAACCTTACAAACAATTTGTAAGAAACATAGGTATACACAATAATTATATGATTACTTAGTATGCTGTACATTGGAGACAAGTTGTATGATTTCTTGATACACCAAAACGTAGACTACCTACTGGTGAAAGAAAATTATTTAAGAAAAAATTGTAAAGTAACAGCATGCGATTAATATAAAGATCAATGCTTCTAATAAAATTTCTTAAGAAGCACCTGTTATATGGTGAGCTAGGCAAGCATTGAAAGGTCCTATTAATTCATAAACATGCATAGCTCATTTTTATTCATTATACGTCTTCATAACTTTCATTTCTGGTAGCCTACAAATTGTCACGTTCCATGGGAAACCTAACCTCTCATAATATGCTATACAATATTTATGTGCTTTCAAAGTTGTGAATTCCTCTTATAATCACCATGTTTTTTGCTGATTGTACTTTGTACGGTACCTACACTTGAATTAAGCTACTATGACTTGGATAATCAAACATTTGTAGTGGAAGAGTTTATGAATGTATAGCTTTTGTATTTTACAAAAACAAACATTTCATTCATCACAGTTTTATACAATGAAAATGATCAGGAATCATTAATTCACATTACGTTACATGTCAGGCAAAATATTCCTATAGGATATATGAAGAACTTTACAAATACGATAAGGAACTATAACTATACGATAAGGAACTTTACACTGTGTTTTACGAATCAGTAGGCATTATTTACTGACTTATAGGTAATTTGAATCTAAAGTATAAAAAATTATAACATAAAAAACAAAAATTATGAAAAAAATGAATGTTAATTTGATATTTTGAAGGCTACTCACATCATAACATTCAACTTCGTTGTTGTATTGTAACTTATCATTTGCGTTGATTTCAAGCAAAACCTTCTTTGCAATATTGATAACAAAATTGAAGTTAATAGTCTAGATAACAGAATATTTGATTACCACTGTTATCTGGGGGCACAAAACTAACATTCTGTTAAGAACTGGACACTGAATCATAATCAGTAGAAGCTCAGAAAATTAAAAATAACGATAAAGATAGGTTATGTTCGTTCGATTGTTCGTTTACTACATCACGTGACCGCACAGCTATTTTGAAGTTGGTAGTGTAGATGAGCGGCTGGTTTTGAAATGTCGGTTAATTTTGTAATAATATTTCCGCAAAGTATTTTCATTTATTTCAAAAGAAAATCATGAATTGGTCGAGTTAAGTTATTATTAATCAATATTTATAATATTTCGGATAGTTTTTGACAGTATTTAGTGTTGATCATTGAAAAATTGATTTTAATATACTTTATATTTCTTGATAACTTTCTGATACCTCTATCAGTTTCTTTGTCTAAAAGGAAGGACAAGAAATTACATGTTTTTGTGGTAGTTGAAAAAATGGTTCATCGCGACGTTGAAAAGGGTGGTTTCGGGCCGCGATAATTACCCTGTTTTTTATTTTAATTGTGGTAGTAAGTGATGAGTGTGTTTAAATATGTTCAGGTGTGATTATTGATTAAATTCTGCAATTTTAACAGTTTGAATTGGCTGTTCATCAAGGTAATTTAACACTCTTGCTTTCACTTGTTGCTTCGTAATTTTTCCGGTCACTATTGAGCTAAGATAGTCATTTTTTAATACAGTAATATTATTCCTGCACATTCATGTTATGGGTTGTTCAAATTAATCATGTATACTCCAACATTGATAAAACTGGTTGCTTCATATCCCCCCATTGCTTTAATATTCAGAACAGTATAAAATATGAATTATTGAAGAAATTTTTCCAATATTACTTTTTTTAATTATTGTGAAAACATGTCCAGTTTAAGAAACATCCAAATAAGATTATTTTTGTGTACTGTATCAAGTGTAATAATGAGTTTTATCTGTATGGGAGTTATTAAAGAATGAATATCAAGCTGTATTATGATAGAGTCCATAACATCTTTATCTTAGCATGCTCTTTCAATCTTGCCCACCATCATTCTATAATAGCGCCTACTATATTTCACACCATACTGACTTGTTTCAATTTGGGATTTGTAGGCATAAATGGTCTCCTTTTTTATATTATATCAATGAGGAAGTTACAATAATAAAAAATATAATTTCTCTGGTCGAGGGTACAACACGACCAGAGGAGTTTATTCAAAAATATAGACATGATTACAAAAAGCATATAACCTACAATTATTTACAAAGTATTAATACAATTGGTGTATTATTTGCTGATCTAAGAAAATGTGGCCCCCACTATATATGAATATGTGTCGAGATGCCACAATATTCATAAATTCTTCGAGGGCTCATGATTGATTAATATGATAATGTGTTGATATAAACTTGAATTGATAAGAATCAATATTTCATAAATGATTCGTATTGAAGTGCTATCATTGATAAGTTCACATGTAAAATCAATTTTCGTTTTCTTACGTTATGCTTATTTTCTAGGTACATCCCAATCGAGTAAGTACGAGTTGATAAATCCTACCTACTATAAATTTTCATTGTTCAAAATTTCAGAATTTTTTATAAATATTGAGGCCTGAACATATTTGATTTTTATTACAAATTTTGAGGTTTTTTGCTTGTCAATGTGTATCTTTGAAGATATTCATAATATTGAATCGTGAGAATTTTTAATATGATGCAAAAGATATTTTATGAGGTTTTCTATTTTTCATTTTTTTCTTCTGCCTGCCTGTGTGTATATTCTCAAAAAATTGTTTTTGGCATCTCATTCATTATTTTATCAAATTTCTATGTATCATCCTTTATTATTTCTTGGAACAAGTTTGAGTCTATGCTATCAGCTTGCTCCTTCTTTTGCTGAATTTTTGTCAATCATATTTTGTTCTATTTATGTTGAAATATTTGCATGGAAAATTATTATGATTGCATCCATATTTTAATTATTCATTGAATATCTTTATTAATAAATTATTGTAAATAAATCTATATGCTAAGTAATGTCTCTCCACAAAACATCATATCTCAATCTATGGTGAATAGACTGGACGACATACAGGGAACTAACTTCAAATTATATAAAAAAAATTGACAGAACCATTCAATGTAGAGTGCCAATTTATTTTATCATTACCGCAATTTCTATCTTTATAATTTATCCATAGTTCTGAACTCTGTTTTATCATCCTTCTCTACCCAATTTAATTCTCTCACTTGCATCAAAATTCGCGTTTCAAATTATGAATAGTCTATTGTAATTTTCAATCAGCTTTCTCAACTCATCCACAATATAATATTCATATATTCATATTTTTCAATGATCATAGAAATAATAATTAATATCAATTACTTCTTCTCAAGTCACTCTTAGTTCAAATTGTCTGGTTATCTCATTGAAACGAATATAATATTTTTTAAATATGTAACAGATTTGATTGTTATATCATGATAGGAATTTTTGAGAATATCATAGGCTTACAATAATAAATCCAAACATTCAAAAAGAACATGCTTCATCTCTAATTCTCAAATGGGTACCAATAAACTTGATAAAAGCTCTCCTGATACTCATTCTAACTGGTTCATAATAAATATATTTTCTTTAGCTTGAAAACTAGTTAAACTCTCATTGATCAATTGATCATGAGCAAACTTTTACATCTTAGAAGAGCTGCAACAAGCTTCATCCTAATTAATTAATATCAGTTGTAATATTATATCAAGAAGCATATAATCCCAATTCCATAGACTAATTATCAATAGTTTCATGTAAAATATGAAGATACAATATTATTCTCCAAAAAATCGAATCAATAACTTTTGGCAGGAGAAGTAATTACAGGTGAATTAAACGTAAAATATAGATTTATGGAGCACAATGTAAATACAAACTCACAAAAAAGTATACTCAATTATTTATAGAGTGAGTAAAGTTGTTGGGGGAAAAAAATATAAGTTACTCATGAGCAAAATATCCAGTAGCCTACAGTTTTTACTGTATAGTGTTTCTACTGATTCATGAAACAAATATTTTTTAATAGTTTGTTTGAAAAGTCCAGAATGTTTGGTGGAGTATCTTTTAGCCAAAACTTTTGCAGGCTGACGATACAATGTTATGTAATACGGTATTAAACGACACAGATAGCAGCTAGGAATTGAAATTAGCTCGTCTCACTCTACTTGAAACATAATGATCAGTCTGTCGCCTGACCTTGAGTCCAATTTTCGCATACTTTCAAGGTCAATGGCAACTGACTCAACAGTAATATTTGAGACAATACAACAATCTATTTTACAGTGGGAATTTTTCACGTTTCACATTGTTTTCCTGTTTCAAATTTCACAAAATAGTAGGTAACTTGCTAGATTTTTACATGAAATTTGCTATGTAATAGTAGTACAACTGAAAATTTAAAATTATTAATTCATATTAAATTGAGAATGCTTATGCTAAGGGTAGATTAAATGAATGTAATAATTTCTAATGAATGTATTATGTCTTATGATGGATAATAAAATTTGATTTGATTTGAAATGATTATGAATTATGCTATGTTATGGGATAATTGTTAAGTGAGCCCTAATTTTTTTCCAAATGTGAGGAAAATATATAACAAAAAGATACTCATACTTTCACAACCTGGCCACAAATTTCAACATACATGCTATAATAATCTTGTATTGCTGTATTTGTGAAGGAGAAGGGGTAACCTTTTGTCTCCTTAAATAAATAATTTATCAAGTTCTCACTTCACATCCATCAATTTCTTAATTTGTGTATTCACTTTTTGTGTGGTAAGCAAACTGAGGGAAATATTTGGGTAGATATACATTTTTAAGATTATTTTGCAGTTACATTTTTTAAATACATTAGTCCTATTATGATTCAATATCCTTTTGTCTAAATTTAAGACGAGAAATGAATATCTTCAGCTCAAAGCTGATGTTATATTTTCAAAGAACCATAGTCCCATGATTCATTCCTAACTACAATAATGTTCACATTATCTATTTCAGCTTGAATTAATTAAAAACTTGCTGTCATTTTTTTAAAGTACCTATACCAGTCAAAAATGGTATCGAAAATGGGATTGTACACGTTATTTTCACTTGCAAGATCTTCACTTATTAAGATACCGACTTGCAAGACGAATTAGAGTGATTTTCCAATATTGGGGGACTTTTGAGCTATGTTTCAAAAATTTTAAACTGTTTTGATGAAATTTACACAGATCTTTAATAAGATTGAGTTTTATTTTCATTACTTCCAGACCAAAAACTACAATATATTTTGGATTTAAAAATATTTTCTATCAAACCATAGAAGCTTTCAGCTTTAGATGTCAGTAGCTTTTGGTTACTTCCAGCATAAAACTGGTAATTTGTCAAAATCGAAAATCAAAGCATTTGAAGAAACGAGTCTTGAGAATATATACAAACAAACATTTATATCCACAAACAAATATACTCCACTAATGATATCCATATTTTAATTCTATTTACAGTATACAAAGGTCTGTATATTTACTCTATGATAAAACTCATCTTTAAATCATTGAAATGAATTGAACCACCTCCAAACAACACATATTTTTGGGACCCAGATATTTTGTTGCAACGTTGCCAAGTTTAAACCTGGTTTCTAGAGTCACACAACATGTGTAATATGTATATTCCACTCCGGAAGCGATCCCGGGTCGTTTAGGGCAAAAAACTGCCCTTTTTCTACATTTCAAGGACCTTTGGGTCAGCCCGGTTAGAGCCCTTTCAACTGTATATGTATATTTGATGAATAAATAGATATATAACGTTAAAACTATATATGTATATATTAAATATATAGATATAGGCCTATAGGACTTGGCAGGTTGTACGGGTTGCCTACAACTGCCTAGAAAGGTCAACAAATGCCAGCGCACTCACTCTCTCTCACTTTCTCTCACTGACTCCTTCTTTCTCTTACTCCCTCACTATTTCTCTCTCTTTCTCCATTCCATCTCTACATATTTCTCTCTCACCTCTATTCTATCTCTACATATTTTTCTCTCTTTCCCCATCCCATCTCTATATATTTCTCCATTCCGGCTCTATCTATTTCTCTCTTTCTTTCTCCATTCCATCTCTACCTATTTCTCTCGCTTTCTTTCTCTCTATTGTATGCTGTCTCTGTTGCACTCATTGGGTTCAGTGAGTGGAAAAGAGACAGAAGGGTGTTTTCACGCTCCCTTGATCAGTTTTCAGGTCTCCTTTTCACTCTCACTTTTGCCGAAATGGTTGTTTTTATTCTGTTCCATCAAGCCCTTCTTTTGCTTTGTTCTCTTCTTTACTTTGTTTATAATTTCATCTTACAAGACAACACAACACAATTTTCATGAACTCAATACAGCACAATATTGCAGAACAAAATTCTTCCAAACTGTACAAGTAACTGTTACAAGAAACTGTACAAGTAACAAGGAGCATAGTTCAATACAGAAAAGCATAACATAGTACACCTTATTTCAAGACAACACAACAATACTTTTATGAAATCAATGCAACACAATATTGCACATCACAACTCATCTAAACTGTACACAGATCACATCAACATAGATGCAATACAGATTAGATGCTGGCTTCATAATTCAGATGCCCGGGTTCAAAACCCGGCCCGGGCAAGATATTTTATCTCGGGCCACTCCCGTGTTTCGGATGGACACGTTAAGGCTGTGTAAAGACTAAAAATAAACTTTCTACTCGTGATATTTTCAAAGTTTTTCGATTTGTATATCATCAAGCTATCAAAATGAAAAAGTTTTCACAGGGAAACATTTTTTTTCCTCCACCTACTGTCTAAAGTACTTACTTTACTCCCTGAAACATAATACTAAAGTGTCACTTTTTCGCTCTAGGTAGTAAAAAACAGAAAAACTCCCTTTAAACTCCATTTAAATAACATGGGAAGCATCTCTATTTTAAAAACTTACATGGTAATAGGTTAGAAGGTCTAAGCTCAAATGAAAAAGCGTAATAGAGGTGTCTGTCATTGAGTCAACTGAATTCAATACCACAACCAGAAATTTGATCAACTCATGAAATATATGTTTGTATGATATTATATTCTTAATATTAGTAAACGATAAAATTTATACAATTTTTAAAATATTTTATTCTATTCAAAATACCAGCCAACAATATTTTTGATCTGCATTCTGCAATTCAAATCTGAACCGCGTGATCTGGAGTCAGCCATTTTTGGTAGCCCAGCTGATATTATTGTTACAACTTTGGCCGATAGATAGCGCAATCAGCAGTGCCTATCAGACGACCGGTTTTTAGGTTTTAGATTTTAGGTTATGTTGTTAGGAAACATGTCCCAATACGTAAGTTATTAGAATGATTTAATTTGCAGTTTCTATAAAAAAATGTAGATGGAGGAAAAATGTTGTGTACATCACGAGCGAAAAATACTTTTTCTACCTCAGGAAAATAGTTGCCCTCGGCTTCGCCTCGGGCTTCAAACTTTTTCCCTCAGGGAGAAAAAGTCGTACTTTTCACTCTAGATATACAAATAACAATTTCTGATCATTACTTTTTGAGATATGAGCGCCTAAAATTTAAATTTTTGGGACAGATTTCAAATTTCAAATTCGGTAAGGGATGAATCCATGAGATTTAGAGGATAGATTCTTAATGGTATTGTTGATCTGGTGAAACAAAAATTTTCTGAAAATATCAATTTTTAAGGTAGTTATTCAATGTACTAAACATAACCAAAAATAACTTTTAGTTGAGTTATTTTTGGGTATTTTTGGTAAATCCAATAACTTTCTCAAAAATCGATATTTTCAGAAAATTTTTGTTTTACTAGATCAACAACACCATGAAGAATCTATCCTCTCAATATCATGGATTTATCTCTTACCGAATTTGAAATGTTCTGTCCCAAAAATTTAAACTTTAGGCGCTCATATCTCCAAAGTAATGATCAGAAAAAAATGTTTCCCTAAGAAAACTTTTTCATTTTGATAGCTTGATGATATAGGCTACAAATCGAAAAACTTTGAAAAATATCACGAGAAGAAAGTTTATTTTTAGCCTTTGCACAGCCTTAAGTCGTCGATCACGGCTGCCTAAAAAGCAGCCGTTAGGTCATGTCAGATGCCCTGAAATTGATCAGTTGCGACCTGAAAACTCTGACACCAGACCTGAGCCAGCCAGGTCACTCGATAGATGCAATACAGTCTGACAACAAGACAACTCGCCTCAACTTCAACAGACAGAAATTATCTAATCCTAAAGATATGACTGTAACCCTACTTATCTTGAATTAACACAACAGACTGTAGCAAAACACTGATTAACACAATACAATGTAACAAATCAATATCCAAATTAACACAAGTCAAATCAAATGCTGTATTAGTAATTCATTAGCATTTGAATAATTGCAATACCTCAGTAAGTTCCATCTGTTAACACAATTCAATATGCTGATTGTTTGATTTGAATTGAGTTCAACTTAGGGATAGTTGAGTTCCGGTGTGTTGAGTACGATTTGTTTTACTTTACATTTTAATTGTGTTGAGATTGGTCGTTTTGATTAAGTTTGAGTTAAGATTCCTTTGTGTGAAGGAGGCAAAATGGGTTTATCCTGTTGACTCCATTAATAAAATTATTATTATTATAAAATGAGTTTTTGTTGAATAAAAAGACTAAAAAATTATCAAAAGCCACAGATTTTATTGATAGTTAGAAAGACTGGTGTTTGAAAACTAGGTGTTTATCAGAGATTGATAGTGGTGTAACAACCGAAACCGGTCTTTCTTACTATCATTAAAATCTGTGGTTTTTGACAATTTCTTAGAATTTTTATTCAATATGAATAATTACCACAATATCAACTTCTCAACTACACAAAAAATGAGTTTTTGTTCTGTCTTGAGAAGACTGTTTTGCTTTTATCTCTTTCCTGTATAGGGCTACTTGTAATATAAATATAAAGAAAATAAAAATCTCAGTACCCTTTTTTTAAAATATTTTATCACAACATGTTTCGGTCATTTATGCCCAACACAACAATACTTGAAATATAAATGACCGAAACATGTTGTGATAAAATATTTTAAAAAAAGGGTACTGAGATTTTTATTTTCTTTATATTCTGTTTTGCATTGTATTGGAGTGAATTGAGTATTGATTTGTCTGAAGACAACACAAGGTCCGGCACTATTACATCTGAATTTGACTATATAGACATCCTTATCAATTACATAGCACCTTTTTATTATTATTGATATTTCCAGTATAGAAGATGTTGATTTCTTAATCCATTCCGAAATGCGATGTATTAACACACAATTTTGATGTTGAATAAATAGGTTACACACCTCAATTATTGAATTTAGTCAAGTAATTGACTGCATGTTTAAAACATCAAAATAGTGAGTTTTATTTGAGTTTAAGGCCCAGTTGCACAACAGCCGGTCAAATTTTAACCGTGATTAATTTCACGAGAACCAATCTGAGAAGGCGTTTTTGAAAAGACGGTTGTTTCTCGTGGAATTAATCACGGTTAAAATTTAACCGGCTGTTGTGCAGCCGGCACTAAGTGAGTTACTTTGTGGTATGATCTGTTGAGTTTGAAAGAGCTGATTTGTGTGTAAATGTGTTGTGGTGAGTTGAATTGTGTTCCTCAGTTGAGATAAGTTATATTATTTTTTGAATGAATCTATATATTGGTTTGATTGTATGGGGTGAGATGTTGTGGCATTTCTCCATAATGAATGAAAAAGACTAAGAAATTGTCAATTCTTTTTCATTCAATATGAATAATTACCACAATATCAACTTCTCACCTACACAAAAAATTTCTCCATAATTTTACTAGAAGAATAGGACGTTCTGTTGTCAATACCACTATATTCGTTTATCAAAATAGTTTTAAATTTTAGAACCAGGTTTCATGGCAACACCATGCCAGCTGAAGATTGCCACATCTTGATTGATTGATTGAGTACTTTATTTATGTAGATTACAATATATACTGGCTTATACACTTATATACAATAGCTTACAATACAGCAAAATTATAAATGAATTTACATAATATAGACTAGAAATAATTATTGAACTGTATATGATATGAAAAAGTAATTTGTAATATATAACTATAGATAATTATATTGTTATGCATCTACATAAATTGGCGGAGCTTTGGACATATCAATGTCCATTCTTCGGAAAGAATATTAAAAAATATCCTCCCCACTAACTCTCTACCTTGATTGATACACCTGCCACGGTGTATCCTGGAAACTAGTTATTGAAACCTGGTTCAATAGTTAAAATATTTTTTGAGCAAATATAGTGGTATTGACAACATTAACTTCTTATTATTTCAATTCTATTGGTGGCTTGTTTTGTATCCAGTTGAGTTGATATGAATCAATCAAGTCCAATCACTTTGAATATTGAGATTGGATGAGTTTATCGTATTATACAGTGCTGAAATAATATGTTGGTTTTAGTTGGGTTGAGGACAGTTCAACTACAGGACCCTTATCATTGATCAAACTCTACCTTGGTATAGACATTGCCTCCAATCACCAAACAGTCTAAAACCAAACTCGCTCACTCTACCTTCCCGTTACTCTACTCACAATCACATGACCAATTTGAAAATTGCCAAAGACGTTTTCACTTTGTATCCACATCGACATAAACACACGCTAAATAGAGCAGCTCTATAGAGCATATAGAGCACGGCTAGAGCCAATGTGTTCGCTTGGAGAGGAGGGGCTTGAGAGAGAGTGACTGAGAGAGAGAGTGAGTGAGAGAGTAAGAGAAAGAGACTATAAGAGTCAGAGGGAGTGACAGGGGGAGAAGATAAAAAGAAAGAGTGTGTGAGAGAGGAGGGAGAGTGAGTGAGAGAAAAAAATAAGAGAGAGTGTGTGAGAGAGAGAGAGAGAGTTAGAAAACCGACACATTTCAGTCGTTGGAGGACATTGATGGATGATGTCAGAGTGGCCTACAGAGTCTTGCCCAGGGGAATTCACGTTTCTGTCACACAACTTGGTTGACTTGCGGGATGGAAGGAGGGGTGAAGGGGAAGAAGAGCAGGATGAAGAAGGAGAAGGGGGTGGAGGAGGAGTTAGTGTGGGAGATGTCAATAGTAGTATTTGCCAAGGGCGAACCTCTTCACAGTAGTTGTTACGTGTATTGCCTCTTTTCTATTTTTCTTCACTTCTTCTTCTTCTTCTTCTTCTTCTTCTTCTCTTCTTCTTCTTCTTCTTCTTCTTCTTCTTCTTCTCTTCTCTTCTCTTCTTCTTGCTTCTTTCTTCGTCTCTTTCTTCTTTTTCTACATTGTCTTACTGTATTTCGTTTTTACTTTACATTGTTCTTATATCGAAATGCCCTCTCTCCGTCTATCTATCTGGCTTGTCCCGATCTCAATCAAGTCCACCTGTGTTCCAATGGATTGGTGAAGAAGTCTATTGTTTTTTCCTGGACTTTTCCATGCTTTGCTTTCTTTTCACTTCCATGTCTTATATTCTATAGATACATCTTCTTTTCTAATCAGAACATTGTCACAATAGTGGAGACTCACAATAGATAGAGATAATTCAAATTAACAGTCTACGAATTTATCATTTTTTCGAAATTGCCTTTTCATTGTCCAATTCTCTCTCAATTCAACCTCCTCTCTTTCTAATTTTACTTTAAACTCTTGATAATTTCTACTGTTCAGATACTATTCACTTTACATCAGCTAACTCTATGCATTTATTATCCCATTCTTATCAATCACCCTCTTCCTTACTCTTCTCAACATACATCCTGTACTATTAAACGAGCAACTTCTGTTTATATCTCTGATTTCGTTCACGTGAAGCTAATCAGAATTAAAATTTAACCGTCTTTTGTGCAACTGTGCCTTTGTGAGGGAAATTTTTGCATTCCTCTTGGAATTAATCTCAATCTACTGTAATTAGATAGAACATTTCTTTATGAACTATGAATGATATTATAATTTCTTCTTTCGTAATAAATTTTTTATGCTTTTGTACTCCAGAGCGAAGCTCGGTCCCCGATATTAATGATTATTCATACTATTAAAATTCAACTATTCTTTCTTCTTCTTCTTGTGGTTCCTTCTTCCTTTTGGAAATTATCACTGATAATTTCTCACTCAACTAAATCAACTTCTATTTTTCCAAAATGGAAAATGAAAAATGATTTTAAATGAAAATGAAAAATATAAAATGATTTTTCCCAAAATCAATTAATCAATGTTACAATATCTTTATTGACTTTATTTTGTCCAGCATATCGTTCTATCTTATTATGATCAATACAACTACTGATCTTACCTTGAACCTCCACCCCAACCACACTTACTTCACAATTCGCCTGTCTATTACTGCTACTTCGGACCCTTCTGCCTTCTGCTAAACTTAGCTGTTGCCAAATTGACCATCAATCTTATTCAAACAAGCCATCCATTCACATTACATCAAGGAAGTATCAGAGAGAGAGAGAGAGAGAGAGAGAGAGAGGAGAGAGAGAGAGAGAGAGAGAGAGAGAGAGAGAGAGAGAAGAGACAGAGTGTGTGAGAGAGCGTTCGGACAGAAGACAGAGATGATGATGGTAATTGAGTTGTAGAAATGAATGGAAAGAGGAAGAAGATGGAATCTGAGGTAGAAGAAGAAGGAGAAGATGACGATGGAAAAGAAAAAAGAAGAGAAAATATGAGTAGGATGATAAAAGAAGATCTTGCTGGAGAAGCATGAGGAATTATTGAGAAATAAAACTCAAAGAGGGAAGAAAACAGATAGATAGAAGGAATGAAATAGCCAGTAATCACAAACGAGGAAAAAAGAGTGTTGCAGAGCTAGAAGGAGAGAAATAATATTGAGTGAAGAATTAAGAAAGTAGAGTCAGAAAAGATACCGCGAAAAAGTATTAAAATATGGTGAGAGGGATACCAGAAATCTTGAATACTAGAAAAAAAGGAAAAATCAAGAAGAAAAGGTGAAATAAGAATGCAGTTGAAGAAGAAATAGGATATAGAACACAAAAAGAGGAAACAAGGAAAGTTGGAACAAAGAAAAATCAAACTAGAATAAGTTGAAGCAAGAAGAGTAAAGCAAAAATGAGAGAAAGAAGAGACAAGAAGAGTGATAATAAGTACAATGAGGACAAGTTATAGAGACGAAGAAGAACAGGAGTAGAATGATAGAAAGACGACGGAGACGATGTGAAGTAAAACAAAGTTGGAGAGGGGGAAAGATGAAGGTGAGAAGAGAGAGGAGAATAAGAGGATAGAGAAGGAGAAGAGTAACGAAGAGGAAAAGAGGAAAGAGGAGAAGGAGTTGAAAGAAGAGGAGATGAAGATGGAAAAGAATAAGAAGAGAGAAGTGAGAGGACCAAAAATTAGAAAAAGTGAGAGAAGCAGGAGGAGGAAATGGAGTAGAAGGAGAAGAAGGAGAAGAAGAAGAAGAAGAAAATGGAGTGGAAGAAGAAGGAGAAGAAGAGAGATACACTATAAATTGGCCGTTGGATGTCGTCTACTGTGTTGGAAGAGGTATGGTGAAGCGTGATTCGTCAATAATTCAATCAAAAAACACTGAATTGAAACAGGTCAGCTTGCTGTGCAGTGTTCAGTCTACTGCTTCTATTCCATTATATTCTGTGTGCCTATTGTCTCTTCAACTCTGTTTCGTGTGGTATATACACCCAATGCCCTGATAGCTGAATCGTTGTTAGGATATTCCTGTACCTCAGTGCTGAAGGATCCAATGTTTGGATCCAATTTTTTGACAAAATGTGGTTTTAGTAGGACTTATTCAGTTTTTGGAGCTCTATTGATTTAAAGTAGCCAAAGTCTTCTAAAGTCTTCTAGGTTTGGAGCGGCGAAGGTAGAGGGTAGCGGAGAAGGTAGCTGAGAATGTTGAGAAGTAGTACATGTATTCAAGTGTTACTGAATATATAGTGAGGTCCACGTTATAATGACAGTATTTCATCAACTTTGGTTTTGCTATCCTTGTCTATCATTCGACAAAGCTGGTGGTACTATCCTTTTCTAGGTCCACAATGATGCCAATTATGTTTTTGACAGTGTAGAAATATAATTAATTAATGCAGAGAATCGGCATCGCTATTCTTCTATCTTTATCCACTGCCATTATAACGTGGACCCCACTATAGTGGAGCTACGAAGGTGACTCTCGAGGGTGACATAAATATCAAATTCCAAAATGCTCAATTTGCCCTAATATCCCTTCAACTATTATAGAAAAGTTAATCAATTCTTTATTCATTCATACAATAAGTACATTATCAAAATGATAGGGAGATATTCATTCAACTTTATGAGTTCAAATCAATTAAATCGTTATTCTGTTCCTATAGTGAGGTCCATGTTATTATAATGGCAGCGCAGAAAGATGGGAGAAAAACGTTGCCGATCCTCTGTCTTGTCAATGCCTTCTATAAACGGTATCTGATACAGGTTTATTGATGTAATATGTATATTCATTCTCGTTTAAAATAATCAATTTCATTTTATTGAGCAAGAAATTATATTTTTCAATAATCGCATAATGAATTTTCATAATTAAGATGAAATATTTTGTTAGTTAATTATTCATTCTACATTGTTATAAGACGATCTGGCAACAGAGTAAAGCGAGAAAGAGATAGTGCTATCCGCTTTGTTGAAAGATTGACAATGATAGCAATACCATTGCTAAATGAACACTGCCAATGTAAATTTGATGATGGATTCTAACAACAGTATGGTCTTTAAAAATTTGCTGTCAAGTTTCAATCTCAATTTAACAATCAATGAAGTTACTAGACCTGGTGAATCTACTCATTGTGAGGGGACGTGTATTGACAATATTGCCACATCAATTCATTTTGAAAGGATTATCTCAGCAAAGGTTGAGCCGATGATTGTCTCGGATCATTTTGCTTTAGTGCTTAGCTGCCAACTTGATGTGACTGATCATACAGCTTCAGAATCTTTAAGAGGTAATAATAAGTCCAAAAGAATTATCAGACCACTTAATTACTCTAATATTGTTAGATTTGAATCAATAATTGCAAGAGCTAATTGGTTAGATGTATATGCATTCAATAGTATTGAGGATAAATTTGCTCATTTTTAAATAAATTTCTTTGTATTGCTGATGCAGCTCTTCCCATCAGATGTGTAGAAAGTGGCAGATGTCCTCCAGTAAAACTATTGTGGTACACTGAAGAGATTGAAAATATAAAGGAACAATGCTTACTTATGTACGACCTCTATAAGATTTCCGGTTCTGCCACTCATAAAAGCATGTATAATCAGTTAAAAAGATGGTAAAAAAGTCTAAACTCGATTACAATAACAATCGTATTTTGCGTGCCAAAAATAAACCAAGGGAATTGTGGTCAATAGTCAGAGAAAATTTAAATAGGAATGAAGTTGCTAAAGGTGATAAAATATCTAGTCATACATCAGATGGATTCAATGATTTTTTTATTGACAGTGTAGATAAAAAATTGCGTTCAATAGCAGATCCTGTCCATGACGTTTTTCATTATCTTGACAATTACAAAAATTCATTGCCAAACTCTTCAAGTTCAAAACCCTCTTTCTCTTTTAATCTTACGAGTGTTGAGCAGGTTCATAGTGTAATACTTTCCTTAAAGAATAGTGCTTGCCTTGATGTGTATTGCTTGAATTCTCATTTGTTGAAACTGGCTTCTCCTCATATTTGTGAGGTACTAAGCTCTCTGTTTAATGATTGTATTCTTGATGGCGTTTTTCCTAATAGCTTAAAATTTGTCAAAGTAATTCCTCTTTTCAAGAAAGGTTCTGCAAGTGAGTATAATAATTTTAGACCAATTTCTATCATTCCAGTTATTTCTAAAATCTTTGAGGTTATTTGTATTGTCAGATTGTTGAGTTCTTTGAAAATAACTCACTGTTCTCCGATAGTCAATTTGGGTTCAGACCTAATAGAAGCACAAATACAGCTATATCTGAATTCATGGAAAACTGTATCTATTCCATTGATGAGAGGTGTAATCTGCTAGGCAGCTTTTATGACATGAGCCGAGCTTTTGATACAATATCTCATCCCATCCTATTACAAAAGCTCAAATTTTATGGTTTCGATGATATGTCAACCAATTTAATTGCCTCTTACTTGAGTGATAGATATCAAACTGTTTTTTACGATGGCTGTTTTTCTAATTATTTAAAAGTATCATCAGGTGTTCCACAGGGTTCCACACTTGGCCCTATCCTCTTCATTATATACGTTAATGATCTTCCTGCAGCAATCAGTTGTAAAAATGTAAAACCTTTTATGTTTGCTGATGATTTAGCTGTTCAAATAAATAATAATAGTCTTTCTGGTAGCTTGCAAACGGTTAATGAGATAATTGAAGATTGGACAGCTTCTAATTCATTGTGTCTCAATAAGGACAAAACTCAACTTTTGGAATTTGGATTTAGATTGCAACCTGATAATGCAAAGTTTCTTGGTATAACAGTTCAAAGCAATTTAAAATGAGACCTACACATCAAAACATTATGTGGCAAACTATCGAAGGGAATTTTTATATTGAATAGATTGAAGTTCATTGTTGATAAGAGTGTTTTAATTTCAGTGTATTTTGCTTATCTTCATTCTCATTTGTTTTATGGTGTTGTTGCCTGGGGTAATGATACGAATGTAAAGAAACTATTTGTGTTACAGAAACGAGCAGTAAGGGCTATTGCTAATGTGAATAGTCGTTTTCATTGTGTGGATTTATTTAGAAAATTCAACATTTTGACAGTACCAGCTATTTACATTCTTGAATGTCTTATGTATGTGAAAATTAATTTAGCAAGTATTTCTGTAAATAGCAACGTTCACAACCATTACACAAGAAATTCTGAATCTCTTAGAGTGAACCAGTGCAATTATGCAAATACATTGAACTGCTTTAAGGAGTTTGGTATAAGAGCTTATAATAAGCTTCCTGCACATTTGAAGGAGCTAGAAGTGGGTAAATTTAAGAGAACCATGAAAAATATTTTAATAGAAAAATGCCCGTATAGAAAAGAGGAGTTTTTAACTTGAGGGTATTTTTGTTTGCTGTTTGTATGCTTGTGTTTGAATTTTTATTTCTATGAATGTAAATACCTTTTATTTACCATGTTAAATTTATTATGACGATGCTATGCATTTGTATATAAATGTTTTTCGCAATAAAGAAATCTTGAATCTTGAATTATTACATGGACCTGACTATATATGATTTTCTCATATACAGTATTATATTAAATATCGGGGCACCGAGCTTCGCTAGTTGATTTTATTTATTGATAAACAGAACACAATTCTTTGAAATGATCGTGTTCATATTTTACAGCTGGCTATAGGCCTACTTCAACTTATGAATTTCGGGGATGAGATATTTTGATTTTCACCAGACGCACTTTTTATTATCCACAGACGACGATAATCTCAGCTGTTTTTCCAAGGATGAATTATGCTTTTAATGTCGTTCAGCGAGTTTTCCCAGGGATGAGACCTAGTGCAATTGAATTTTCATATCATAAACCTACTATGTTCCAAATTTCGTGAAAATCGTTGGAGCCGTTTTCGAGATACGTTGAACTTAAATAACCATAAATCATTAGAAATAACCAAATATAAAAATACAGAAATTGCTTGCTTAATAATATAATTTATCCAAAAATGATTAGTTTTCATCTCAACTTCACAGTTCCTCAGTGGTATTTTTCCGTTCTGTTCTGTTTTCCCGTTCCTATCTTCTATAATATTTTTCTATCCTTCTGAATAGAATTTTTCTTATTCTGTTTCTATTCTAATTTTCTCCTCCTATTTTATATTATTCACTTCCTTTCAGGCAACAATGTAAGTTGAATAAATTAATTGAAACATCATTCCATTCTCGGTTTTTTCCTATTTTTTCTCTTCTCTCATTATCTCTATTTTATCTCCTCTCTCTCCATAATTTCGATTCAAGTACTTTCAACAACAATGTTACTCTTCCACTGAATGAGTGTTGAAATGTAAAAATAGTCACAAAGTGATAGTGAACGCTGATTAGTGAATTACAGCTAAACAGGCATGAAGAGGTCACACTGATAACCGACGCTCTGATAGTGTAGGCTAATAAAAAGCGGCATTTTTACACTTCAACTGACTTCTAGATCATAAATTTCAACTGGCTAGGTTCAAGAAACCCGGAAGCTGTTTGAACCGAGTCAAAATGAAAAGTGAACGCGTAGACGAAAGTGGAAGAGTGGTTTTTTTAAGAAACATTTTGTGCGTTTTGAGATAGGAAGACACAAAATAATATTCATTTAATCATTCAGAATCACACAACATACAGAATATTATTGACAATATCGTAGTACAAAAATTTTTTACATTTAGGGCCGGTTTCCGAGCTCGAGATTTAGCTAAGTCCTAGACTTTAAACAGCTGGAGTTTGAAAATTGGTTTTCCAAAACGGGGCGTGGTCGCAGTCATAGTCACGTTTGAATTAAATTTCGAAAAACTAGAAAATTGAACACAAAATAAAATAAAGAGAAAATAGTGTAAAGTCTCAGCAATTTTTAATTATTTAGGAATGTCTAATTTCGTCAAGGAAAAACGTTTCCAATAATAGAAATGAGAAAATAAAAACTACGACCACTATTATAGAAGCCGCGACTACGCCCCGTTTCGGAAAGCCAATTTTCTGACTCCAGCTGTTTAAAGTCTAGGACTTAGCCAAATCCCGAGCTCGGAAATCGGCCCTAAATGTTCAGTATATTCTACGTATATTTTTTTAATAATAATTATTCATCGATAAGAATTTGAATGAATGCAATTTCTCATCTGTAAATATAATAGGTTTCGTTGTATGTATACGAGTATATTTTTTGTATTCAGACTGGAAATTGAACTTGAGTGGGAACAAGGCAACGTTAGTAGGCAGTCTGTCTACTAACTTTGGGAACAAGGTGCTAGTAGTAAAACTACTCGTACACTTTTTTAACTGATGCACTTGGTGAACTCTGGTTTAATAACCCTCAATTCATCGAAATTTGGAATATGTTTTCAAGAATTGTACGTTTTGTAATGGGCATACAAAGATTTGATAAGATTCAAGTTAGAAATTTGTGCTTTATACATTTTTGGATAGGGAACTGTACTCCAATTATTTTATAAAGTGGAACTACTTCCATTTATTGACTAATAAGCTTCCTAGTTGGGCAGCCCGTAATAATAAACGTTGTACAGTGTAGTTCTTGGATGATTTGTCCAATTTTACAAAAAAATGGTTTGTTTTGAGCTTATTATAAACTTTTATATGTCCTTTTATTTTTTATTTTATTTATTTATTTTTTTACAATGCAAATGACACTAATGTAATAACATTGAAAGATAAAATAATAAGGTAGTCCTTGTGCTATTTTTCTTCCAAATTTATAGGTGACAAAGTCCAAGATAAGGTTAGAATTTCACGTGTACAATTTTTATAAAATTTTGGTCCAAAATAAACATTAAAACTATAAATTTTGAATTTAGATGGCTTGAATTGATAAATTAATTAGAAATATTCCACTCAATTACCACTTTTAAAAAATAATATTGAGTTATTTGAGAAAATTTAGAACTATTCAAGAAACACAAACTCGTAAACTTTTCCTTGTACTAAGATCACTCTCTCATAATCATTTCAATGATTGACATAGTTTCAATCCAAGAACAGAATACTTGTGATATATATTCAATTTCTCAATTTAAATTTTTCATTCATTCACATACTCAAGATACAGAAATGATTTGATTGTACGGTAAGAGATATTGTGGTATTTCTTCATAATTGAAAGAAAAATACGTTGATGATTTGTCATTACCACTATATTTGTGTGTAAATCAATTTTGAACAAATATAGTGGTATTGACTACATCAACTTCTTCTTCATTCAAATATATAAATGAATACATGGAAATAGATTAACAACAATCATGATTATACTAATCAAGAACAGTGGTGAAATAGAGTGAGAGGACTGAAAGGATTTCCAAATATGGTTATCTATGAACTACGAAAATTTTCAATCTTTGAGAGGGTCAGTGACATTACTCATAGAAGTGCTTCACCTGTAGTAACTTATTCACTTATTACCACACAAATTGCTTCAAAAATTTTATTGTAGCTGTCATTTCATGTACATATCTCAATAATTATTGTAATTTTGAATAGATAATTCATTCAATTCTTTCTTCTACTTCATGGAATGCACAAACATCGTGTCCAAGGCATCAGAGCATAACTTACAAATAAACAGATTACAAAATAACAAAGTACTCAATACCCAATTGGCAGACTGTGGATCCATGAAATTATTAATTGAATATGTAGTTGGGTTCAGATACTTTCGAGTTTAATTTGGTTTTCTAGTCTGAGTGCCGGTTGCACAAAAGCCGGTTAAATTCCACGAGAAAACCTTCTCTGATTGGCTCTCGTGAAATCAATCACGGTTAAAATTTAACGGGTCTTCGTGCAACCGGGGCTAAATTTAAGTGGAATTGAGCAGCACTTTCTTAGTGAAGTAGTCTATGCTGCTTGCAAATGCTAGTCTGAAGTTTGTACAGTACTATTTTTCTACTAGAGTTTTGTTGTAGAAGGAGGTCTTTGCCCTCCTAATCCCGCTTGTCTTATCACAGAGCGTCTTCAATACTCTTCTTCTCCTTCTCCATCTTCTTTCTCTTTCTCACCTTTTTAGTCTTGTTTCTCTTCTTCTCCTTATCAATCTTCTTTCTGTTCTTCTCCTTCTCATTATCTTTCTCTTTTTCTCCCGCTTCATCACAGCTATTTCTCTCATTATCTTTTCGACTATTTCTTTCTCTTCTTACTTTCTATTATGGATCCAAGTTTTTCAAGATTCAGACATAAGATTTGAATCTCATCAAGTATTTATTCTACCTACTCAATTTCATTGAGTGGACTTGTTGTCCACTCAGTGGAATGTTGTTACTCAATTATCAATCGATATCTGTAAGAGGTCACAGTTCAAATAAAAATGAAGTATTTACATTGCAATCGATAAACATTATTATCAAAAAGCATGATTATCAATTCTCAAATTTCGTATTTGAATAAATCCTGTCAGGAATCGAGATATCTAACTCAATGTGATTGTAAAATGTAATCTAGACATTTCTCAAAATCTATTTACAATTTTCTATGCTATTGAAGTTGAATATTTGATACTAAAAGATCCACCATATAAATTGGTCACTACTAAAACAAGATGAACTGTCCTCAATAATTACAGTTGAAACTAAAACCGTTGATTTAAAGTTTGTTTTTACTGTTTAACTTGTATGTGTTACCTCTAGAAATTGATAATGAGGATGAAAATTCTCTAGGAGTAGAGATAATCATTCAAGGTTCTTCAAACCATTCAGTTCAGGTGTGTTTGTATCAATCTTAAATTTTCTCATTCGATATAGATAGACATATCCATTCATAATACCCTGTTTTCAAACAGTTAAATATTACTGTGCTCTAATATTTATTTATTGTTCAATTACTGTGTTATTATTTATTTTTATTCACTGAGTTATTTATTATTTATTGCTTGTCAAAATCAAACAACTGTGAATGATTGAAATGAAATCTTGATCAATAGTCTGGTCTGAATTTCAGAACAAACGTTGAACTATTTCAAAAAAAAAAACGTGCTTGGAAATTTTCAAATTCCACACACTTATCCGAATTCGGACAATGAATTTCTACTTCTCGTGCCCAATGACCTGTAGTATATTATCGATTCCGAGAGATACCAGATGCAACAAAAGTGCAGGGATTTTCTGCAATCAAATGCAAACAATTTGCAGATGCATTTTCAGAGTATGCAAATACTCTTTTCAAACTCAGTGAGCTTTGCACAAATAGTGCAGCTTTGAACGCAAATTCCTCCACATACATAGATGCATGTTGTATAGATGTGTAACGTGTGTTTGCACAAAAATGTTCAATGCATAGTCAGATTTGTATATTTACATTCCATATTATTGTATTCTGAGATCTGATCTGCTCTCTCCCCATGCAGTACCTATTGCAATAATTCTATACTGTAAGGCTAGAGCACACATAGATTTTTGTTCGTACGATTTTTTGCCGTCCTTATAAATTCTATTAGATTAAACAGATGATTTCAAAACAGATTATGTCTGTCTAGCTCCGTTTAATCTGATAGAATTCATAAAGACGGCAAAATATCGTACGAACAAATATCAATGAGTGTGTGTTACTGGCTTTCAACTGTTAAACATTATACTGTTTTTTTGGAGATATGCACATCTATGAAAATAACGTTTTTTAATACGTTTCTGTATATTGTGATTACATATCTATTTCTACCTCCAACCCATATCAAATACTTAATCCCTGAATATAGTTTAACTGTTAAACATTATACTGTTTTTTGGAGATATGCACATCTATGATCACTTATTAATATGTTTCTGTTTACTGTGATTTCATATCTAGTTCTACCTCTATCCCATATCAAACACTTAATCCCTGAATATAGTTTAACTCTTAAACATTATACTGTCTTTCAGATACATGTACATCTATAAACGTTCTTTAATACGATCTGTATACTGTGATTTCATATCTATTCTATCACTATCTTATGAGTAAACACTTACTCCCTGAGTATAGTTTACTTTTATTTGATGCGAACAGTACTCGGATTTGCTCTATTCTGAACAACTATCTTTAGCTTCAGAATCAGTAGCCATTGATTCATTCACAATGAATTTTCATTGTGATTTGTGATTCACTAGTGTCCTCTCCAATCTCTTCATAGCTTCTCTTTGTTGCATCTATATTCCAAGCATCAGCAGAGAAGTTAACTTCTATCCAAATCAAGCTCTTATTATTAAAACTCGTTGGACAAAAATGTTGGTATCGTAGAGTATCTCCGTGTTAGTCATTGAAATGATTAGTGGAATTAACCTCTAAATCTAACCTCTAATATCCCATTAAGTGATATAATATTCGAGATGGATTCAATTCTCCATTTATTTTCAAAATACAGCTCCAAGCTACCTCGTTAACCACATCATAAATAGTACCTCAATATTACTTTTCTATTAATAAAAACAATATAAAACTTTTAGTACCTTTTTTATTTAAAACATTTTAAAAAACTTCAAAACATATCAACGACTAGTTTCGACCTACTTTGGGTACTACAAGTTTTATATTGTTTTTAATAATTTGAATAAAGTAGCCCATATAAGTGATTTTACTTTTCTTATCTCTGGATATTTTCTCTTACTTTTCTCCTTCTTTTCCTCCATCTTTCTTCTGTTCCTCCTATAAAAATCATCTTCCACTCATACTTTTTGATCCAATTCATCTCCAATTTCTTTTGTTAAATTATTCACTCTAGCTACACTTCTAGCAGTGTTCTTCATTATCTAATTCGTCTCATAATTTGTTCTTCATGATTTCGTTTAAACTCATCATCAGTTATTGAGAACCAAACCATTAATTGAACATTATTACTTGGAGAAAAACGTTTTCAAAATTACGGTGTATTTTAGTAGAAAGCATGAGAGCTATGGAACATTACGTTACTCAAGTGACAGATGAAGCTAAGTTTGAATTGAGTCGTTCACTACCAAAGGGTTTCATCACAACTCAGCACATTCTTAAATTGCTCAGCACTTATTCCTTTTACCTCTCATTTTCCTCAACTCTTTCATTCTTTCTCTGTTTTATTTTCTCTCGAAATGCCCTTCATTTGTTTCATCTCACAATTTTTCTCTTCTGTTTGTTGATCTATTTCTCACTGCACTCTCTCAGTCTTATTTGCATGTTACTGTTCCTCACATTCTCTTCAAAATGATTTGAAATGAGAATGATATTATTATTAAAATTTTCTGTTTATATTGTTTTTTGATCCATGCTTGATTGAATGATTATTTAGGATTCATGGAATTGGAAATCTGAAACATTCTCTAAGCTTGCTGAAAATGATTGGTTGAAACTAATTATCTAAATTTTTGCTGCTCAATGGAAGCATAATGTTGTCATCCAATCCAATGATAACATTGTTTGCCAAAATTTGCGGATCATAACAAAAATATCAGAAACTCATATTTAAAATTTGTTGCAAAGTGATGTGAAAAGCTAAATAAAGTTGACACAGCTATATTTATTGTAAACAACTCCAAAAACTGATTTGAATTTGTATTGTCATGTAATAGGCCATGCAACAGTTTTATTGATGGGATAAGCAATTTATCCTATAGGAAATTGAATAGTTCTCATTGTAGATTATCTTATAATTATTCGATAATTCTGAAGATCATGTTACAGAATGACAAATTATCCCCAAAATATTCAAAAGCTCATGACGTTCAATGTTCTTCCACTTCTAATCAATAAACATAGTATCTATTTGATTCAAAATTTGATCGTTTATCAGAGTATTGAAGAGCGTAAATTGTATTTTGGAAAGTGAAAGTGACATAACCAACATTTTGATTTGGACATGATAGTATAAATTGGAAATGGGACAGTTTTGGGCATGAGCCTGTTGTGCCTTTCCTCATGTTAAGTATTTGTACACAATGTGATAAATAAATAAACATTGTACACAAACTAGACAGTAGATACAAAGCATCAATTATTTATAGACAATTTCCAAAAGGTGAATACTAGGAATAACACAATACTAATGTGTGATTTATGGTAAATTATTTCACTTGCAGTCGTTCGGAACTCACTTAAACCTATAGCTTCATTTATTTTAGATCATCATCCCTCACATTATCCATGCACAAGCCTAGGGGTAATGTTGGCATTACTCTCAACATGAAAATGCTGTGTATAATATTATGGTCGCTGGTGGAAAAATGTTATGAAACCTTGAAACTTTCTCCATCAAACACAACTTTTTCAAACTTATTTCGATTAACACTTGCTTTATTTCTATTCACCTTTTCACTCCGCGTTCATAGTGAAAGTTTGCAATCATTTTTCTTGAAAAAAAAACCAGTTTCAGCACTTTCTGTCAACATTTTCACTCGGAAAATTCTCTCGGAGGGATGAAAGATGGTGTCTGTTGAGGGGGTAGCAAAATAATAACAATTTCAGCCCCCAGCTATTTGCAACATGCATCCCGCCCTCGCCTTCGTTCTGTCTTTAGCGCGAGCGGGTGTCGGAGGCGGCTGGCTAGTCATTAATGTAAATTGAAAACAGAACGAATCCGAGCGGACTGCCTCCAGCAGGACCTTTCATCTTGCAATGTATTCAAGAGCAACTTCAATCAGAATCATCATAAACTGTCAGCATTAATTGGATAGGGAAGTTTTGATGTTATCTATTGGGAATTCTGACGACAGGTAAGGTGAATCTCACGATGGGCTACTCGGTGCAAAAGAGAAGTAGCTAAAGTCAAATTCATTTCAATCTGTCAGCATTTCTTATCAATGAACATCAATGATTTTCATAAGACAAATTCTGATAGTTGAGAGTGGATCTAGATGTAAGGGTGTATTTTGAAGTGGGAGTATCAGCCTGATAGGGATGCAGCTACCTGTAATGGGGTATACAGATTGCAAGAATGGGGAGAATAAGAAGGGAATTATGTGGATGGATGGAGACGGAAGTAAGGAAATAAGCGTGTAATGGAAGGAATAAATAGATGAATAAATTAATAAACAAATAAATAAATGGATAAATAGATAAATAAATAAATAGATAGATAAATAAATAAATAGATAAATAAATAAATAAATAAATAAATAAATAAATAAATAAATAAATAAATAAATAAATAAATAGATAAATAAATAAATAAATATATAAATAAATAAATTAATAAATAAATAATAAATGAATAAATAAATGAATAGATGAAAGAATAAATAAATGAATACATTTTTATTGTCATTAAGCAACATCGGCAATAGACAAAGTCAAAACTAATACTAGACATCATACAAGTCAAAAATAGATCAGGTAGAAGGGAATGAGGTATGGAGGAGGACTTCAGGAGTGGTAGTGGGGATTGCATAGTGAGATTTACTTGAGATTGTGAGCATTCCTTATGGATGATGTAAATGCTTCCCATTCTAACAATGTTACAGCATTGTCTAATAACATTATAATGCTTTCTCAGTTGATATCAGTGGATAGAAGGGATGAAAGAAGAAATATGGATTGTCTTTTTAGGGCTACTTTTGAATATAAATGAATAGACTTGAAAATGACATTAGTAGCCGAAACATATCGAGACGAAGGGTATTTAAAAATGGTACACTAAGATTTATATTTTTATCTATAAGAAATATAGATTATAGATAGAGAATGTGGAAAAGAAAATGGATGTGAAATCGAGGAAAATGGAATGATTTATTTTTTACTTATAACAAATATAAATTATAGATAGAGAATGTGGAAAAGGAATGGATGTAAACTAGAGGGAAATGGAATCAGGGATTCAAGAATTGATGGAAGAATGGAGTAAGAAGCGAATGAAGGAGAAAGTTAAGGAAGGAAATCACCTTTTGAGAGAAATGGGAGATTAAGATCAAGAATGAGGTGGAGAGAGAAGAAATATATAGGAAAGAAGAGAGATAAGGGTTAATAAATAAAAATATAAATCTGAGTACCCTTTTAAATTATTGAATAATAGTTATTAGAGATTGATAATAGAGTAACAACCGACACTAGTTTTTAGCATTTTCAGTAAAATAGTGGTTGTTATCATCAATAAATAATACTAATTTAAAGGGGTACTCAGATTTATAATTTTATTTATTTTAAAGTAGCTTTGAAGAAAAAAGATACAAGGGTTGTATGGATTGATGAGAAGATGGAATGGAGATATTATATAAATTGTTATTTGTCTGTATGTGAGTAATGGAAAGTGCTTGGGTGATTTGATGAGATGATCAGTTCAGACGTTCAAGTCACCTGCGGGATTCGAACCCACGAAGCAGGTGCATGGGTGATTTGATGATCAAACGTTCAAGTCACCTGCGGGATTCGAACCCACGAAGCAAGTGGTACTAGCATTATTCATTTAGCGTAAGGCAGTTTTGTCAAAATGAAGAAAATCTCACACTATAAGTGCACGTCAAGGGTTGAAATGTACTGTATTGCCTGGGGACTAGCTACGGTGAGTCCTCAGGCAATACAGTACATTTTCAACCAAGGCAACACTAGATGAAGTTGATCTAGTTCATCTAGAGTGGCCTTGTTTCAACCCTGGTACTAGCAGACTGAGGATTGCAACGTCTTATACCACTAGACTGGTCGTTTCAATTATTAAGATCTAATGACGGTTAGCTAGTAATGGAAACAGACATGAAAAATCCAAATACAAGTGCACGGACAATTTCCTAGCGTATAATTATCGCCAGTGAAATATTTTGTGATTGAAATAAAAAACGGTACTAAGGAACGCCCGTAATCTTCACTCACATGATAGTGAAGGAAGCTTGATGAAACAATGTGATATACATGAAATAAAAAAATACATGGGATATAAAAAATGTTTCACCAGGAGAATTAATTATCTGTGCAGAAATTGAATGTGAAGAAGAAATGGATGGATGCAGAAGAACTAAAAAAGATAGGATAATGAAAAGAAATGGTGTTATGAGAAGTTGAAAACTAGGAGGCACTATGCAAATATGGAGTGAGAATAGTGTGTTGAATAAGGCTCAAAGAAAAGGAAAAACAATCTTAAAAGGACGTACAAAGAATATTTTCTGGTGACTGACTTGAGAGTGAATGAGAGGTGATGAATATGGAAAATACAAGAGAAAGAGAGAGAAGGGAAACTGGGAGAGGAGCGATTTTGAACTGATGGTTAGCGCATCAGTGATGTGCATTAAATAGCGCTCATGAATAAATTATTGCAGGTGAATTAGCATGGTTGCCATATTGCTCTTCTCTCTCTCTCTCTCTCTCTAACTCTCATTCTCTTCCACTCTTTCTTTCTCACTCCATTTTACTCTAACGTCTCTCCCTCACACACTCTCGCTTTCCATTTTACTATCTCTCACTTACTCTCACTCTTTTCCACTCCCTCTCACTCCATGTTCCCTTCACACTCCTCTACTCTATCTCTCTCTAAATTCACCACTGTTCTTGCGTATACTGAAACGCCTAGGCACAGATTGAAGCTAAAGGCTACATTAGTTGAATGAGTGGGTTGCAATCTGCCCGGCGTAAATTACTGATTGATTGATAATAATTGGTTCATTGATTGATAGTATCTCCACTACGATATCTCTATTGAGTGTCAGATATTGATTTGAATACTTGATGCTAGGGTAATTGAAAGGCAGACCTGTGGTCACGGGTCAGTGTAGGTGAGTTCAACAGAGGTTGACTCATTGTATTCATGTGAGGGACAAATAGTATTGATAAATACTACAGTGATATATTCACTTTAGCTTGTCAGTGTTGGTTGAATGTTGAGCATTGATGTAATTTATATGAGGGAAGCTGACAGTTTGGATCTCACTACATATTGATAATGATTTTCATTTCCCTAATATTATTATTATGTTCATTCCACTTTTATTATTTTTACACGGTAAATTTAAAACAATTACCTGATTTTTCAACGTATTTCGTCATGAAAAACAGCTTCGATTTAAAAAAAAATATTGATTTATATTTTGAGAAGACAGTTCTGGGTTATAGAGGGAAACACTCATCAATTTAACATTGAATGATTAACTCTTAATACTGTATTTTATCTCTTTCAATTCAATAGTTTTATAATTTGGGTTTTATGTAACTAGATCGATACACTTTTAGGGCCGGTTTCCGAGCTCGGGATCTAGCTAAGTCCTAGACTTTAAACAGCTGGAGTCAGAAAATTGGCTTTCCAAAACGGGGCGTAGTCGCAGCTTTTATAACAGTAGTCGTAGTTTTTATTTTCTCATTTCTATAATTTGAAACGTTTTTTCTTGACGAAATTAGTCATTCCTAAATAATTCAAAATATTCACACTATTTTCTCTTTATTTTATTTTGTGTTCAATTTTCTAGTGTTTCGAAATTTCATTCGAACGTGACTATGACAATCACTGCGACTACGCCCCGTTTTGGAAAACCAATTTTCTGACTCCAGCTGTTTAAAGTCTAGGACTTCGCTAAATCTTGAGCTCGGAAACTTGCCCTTTGCCTTTGCTTCATTCATTACACACTTGTGGGATCGATGGCGAGCCCCAATGTTAAACTGAGATCAGTCCTAGATAAGAAAAGTCTTGATCTGGGATCAAGACGAGGGATCTGGGATCCAAACAAGATCAATTTTGATCTGAAATTAATACAAAGCAAGATAAATTTTAATTTAGGATCATACCAATGTTCAGTGGATGACTGGCTCATTCAGGATAGTTCTACTTGATAGGACTGAGGGTCAGTCTCATTTCAAATGAACATATTCTGTCAAGAAATGTATTGATTCTCAAAGACTTGAGCGGAATGAGTTGAAATTGCGTTGAGTTAGAATTACTAATAAATTATGGCCCGGTTGTACAAAAGTTGGTTGAATTTTAACCGTGATTAACTTTACGAGAGCCAATAAGAGATGGCGTTTTTGAAAAGACGGCTTCTCTGATTGGTTTCCGTGGAATTAATCACGGTTAAAATTACCGTAATGGCTTTTGTACAACCGGCACTATGTGTTGAAAATATGAATTAATTGAACGTTTATCATTGCAATTTCAATATGATTTTGCAATTTCAATATATAAAATTGTATGTAGTAGTTGAAATTGTGTAAATACACTGCCAAGTGAAAATACACAAGATGAATGAAAGTATATCTCAAGATAAACGTTGGACGAAAGAATAGATCGATCGATGTATGGGAAGAGGAGTGAGAGAATTCAGACCAATCACAAACAAGATACAAAATAGACTTACAGACACACCTTGAAGCTCCGCCTCTCTGATTGGCTCTCTTCTGATTGGCCGACGGTTGAAAACAAACGTGTTTCCGATCTCTGCCGGTAGGTTGCAGCAGTGACAGGGCCATGCTTTATTCAGATATTATGACTTCTACGATATAAGAGAAAAAAATCTATTAATCAATTCCATTTATATTGAAGCTGATATCTTTCTTGGAACAAAATTCTTGGTAGAATATTCAAGTTATTTATTATCCCACCGTATCAATAATATGTTTGGAGACTTGTTGATGAAAGCGAGTAGTCGCTGATTGATACTAAAATAATTCTTATTTTACTTCATATTCCGTCCATTCTTTCTTGGTTGGTCAACAGTAGTTGGATGCACTTATTGTGTTATCGGATGGGCACGTTCATTTGTCGGTCCCGGCTGAAGTAAAACCGTCGTAAGGCCCATTGACGGTTTAAATGATATATTCAGGTGAGGTGGTACTTCCGTCAGGAACTCCCCACCAATAAAAGCCATACGAGTATGACTGACGAGTATCACTGCTGCAACCTACCGGCAGAAATCGGAAACACGTTTGTTTTCAATCGTCGGCCAATCAGAAGAGAGCCAATCAGAGAGGCGTAAAGCCATACGAATAAAATATCAATTAATTGTCCAAGTACTACTACTGTATGTACATGGTATATTCCAATCCTTTAAAAAATACTTTTCTTCTCCACATTGTATTATCAAGAATCCATATTAATTTTTGAAACACTCTCAGTTGAACAAGGCCAGTATATACCACAAAACCGCAGCAAATTGTTTCGTGTGTGTGTCTCTCATGCTAAAACTTTGCCTTGGACGTGGACCTTGTCTGTTGTTAGAGTTCTCTGCTTTTTCCCAGCAGTTTGTGCGTGTTCCACTAACTCATTCACGTATATTGCGTGCGTGAGCTCACTTGTGGGAAGTGAAAAAGGAATAGGAGAGGATGTGGGAGAAGGATAATTAAGAAGAATGTGCAGGAGGAAATGAAAGTGAGGAGGAGTATGATTAAGGAGAAGGGAAAGCAGGAGAGAAGGAGATAGTGGAAACGGATGAGGATTGATGAGAAAGTATTAGATGTATTATGAAAGAGAATGATGGGGGAAGGAAGAGAATATGATGAAGAGGTGGTGATAAGGATGAAGAAGTGGAGGAGAGGAGGAATGATAAGGAGCAGGAGGCGAAGAGATTGGAGAGATGGATGTGAGTTGAAAGTATATAGGATGAAAAGGAGGCGAGAAGAATATAGAGAAGTAGAAGTAGAAGTAGGAGTAGAAGAAGAAGAAGAAGATGAAGAAGAAGAAGATGAAGAAGAAGAAGAAGAAGAAAAAGAAGAAGAAGAAGAAGAAGAAGAAGAAGAAGAAGAAGAAGAAGAAGAAGAAGAAGAATGGGAACAGATGATGGGAAGAATGCTAAATGCATGGGACGAAACAGAATGGAAGGAGAGTATAAGGATGGAAAAGTAGAAGTGATTTGAGAGAAGAAGGAAGAGTGGGCGAGCGAAAGTAATTGATGATGTTGAGTTAGAATGATAAAGGAGTGATGAGAAGGGTGACAAAGGAAACAAAGGATGGGTGACAAAGGACGATAAAGAAAACATAGAGTGGATGATACAGAAGAATGAGAAAAAAGGAGTCGATGATTATATAGGTAGCAATAGAACAAGAAGGAACGAGAAATGGGTAAAAGGGAGTGGATGATCATTATGGAGTAGGTGAGGATGATAAAAGAGAAAAGGTAGAAAGAGAGATGGGAATGGGGATAGAGGGATGGAAGAAAAAGAAGAAGAAGAAGAGGAAAAGATGAAGATGAAGAAGAAGAAAAAGAAGAAGAAGAATAGCATGAGGCGAGAGAAGGATAAGGAGAGAAAAAAGTAAGGGTGGATGAGAATGATGATAAAAATGATAAATTGGAGGAAATTTGTTGAAGAATAATGATGTAAGAGGAAAGAGAGTATTGTGATAATGTTGAAGGGCACAAACGTAGAGGAGAATGATTGGGGAGAAAAGGAAGAATATGGAGAAATGATAACGAGGAAGGAGAAAGACCATGGAAACAGAGTGAAGCAGAACTCTTCTAATGGAATAAAGAATGATGCGTCGGTCAATGAAATTTTTAACAGGGGGTACTTTAGGGAATCATGACAGCGTGTAACAAGGGAAATAGGGAATTTAGGAGACGGAGATACTAAAAAAAGGAAACATTGGAGAGCTATATGAATATGAATATGAACTTATTACCAAATACAAAAAAATATTTTTACAAACAAAATATTCATTAAATTACAATAGTTTTTGGCGTGACTGGAAAAAGAAGCCTTGAGCTCCAGCCACGAGTTCTAAAAATAAGAAATACATTTTTTAACTAGTAACAGCAGTACAAATGATACAATTCTGTTGATATATGGTAAATAATCTATGGATGTTAAATTTTATCAATAGTCAAGTACTTGATAAACAAAATATAGATACACAGAAAAATAATATAAAAATTGTCAAGTTCTAATAATTTTTATACAATTAATATTGCCAAAAATTGTTGATTTAGCCAAATCAATTCTCAATTTTAAAATAATAGTTTATTATTTTTAATAATAATTATATTATTATAATCATATTATATTATTTAATTATTATTATAGTTCTACCACAGCTTCAAGGTCATCACAAAAAACACACATAATGGGGTGAACAATAATTTCAAACTTACTCCATAACACACACACTGTCATTTTGATTTTTTGTAAAATATACATTACACATTGGAGATGCCACTAAAATCGCTGCCTTTATTTTGACTTAGAAGGGTGGAGTTAGGGCGCAGCCGGCCCTCTTTATTGATACAAATTGATATTGATACAATATTCCTTCTTCAATATTGATACACTTTGAGATATTTGATAAACACTTATTTAAGAATAGATGCACCATTTTTCTCTGGTAATATGTATAAGAAATTCATAACTTTCCTCGGTTTTGCAGATCCAAGAATGGTCTCAAATTCGTATATTTGACAACTTTGTTGACGTATAGAGATCTAGACATAGGTATAGAGGTATAGACATATACTTTGGTGAGGTATAGAGATCTATTATCTTCGAAAATGTTCGAAGTTTAAAAACATTCTGGAGCAGCAGACCGATTCCATTCACCAAGAAAGGTCATAGATGGAAGGCGAGAGGCTAAAAATCAAATCAGTGATCAACCTTTAGCGCTTATGTGGGTGTTTTGTCAACTGCAATGACAAAATTCCTGACCTAATGTTAACCTTTCATCAACTTTCCCCTAAACCTAACCATAATATTAACCTCATGACATTCACCGTTCGGATTTCTTGCCCTCTATTGATGAAATAGATGGTTGATAATGTCAGCTGCATTTCAATTCACTTCCTAGGCAACAGGTGAATGCATTGAAGTTGTTAAACACTGAACTTTTATAGTTGTTAGACACTTTCATAGTTGTTTGATACTGTTGTTGTTACAGTGTCTACCACATTGTCCAATGGTAACACAGGTCTCAGAATAGCGGTTGGAATCACTTAGGCAGTGTCGTCTCCTGACTGCTGTCGTGACATTCACTTCAAACTGTCAGCATTTCTCATTCAATAACAACAGTGCTTCCCATTTCAACAATGCTGACAGTTTTGTCTGCTGACTGCTGTCGTGACATTCACTTTAAACTGTCAGAACTTCCCATGGATTGAATCAGTGCTTCCCATTGAAACAATGTTGACAGTTTTGAGTGAATCTCACATTTTGTGCCTCGTGACTTATCGTGACTGAGTCACACGAGCTGTTTCTTTGCTAACCTTGCTGGAGATGCTGACTGACTGACTAGAGCTCTGCTTTATCACTGATAGAGCATCGCGTGATCTATCGTCGTCCTTCCTCTTCCTTTTTTTTCTCTTCTTCGTCGTCGTCGTCATCTTCTTCTTCTCTTCTTCTTCTTCTTCTTCTTCTTCTTCTTCTTCTTCTTCTTCTTCTTCTTCTTCTTCTTCCTTCTTCTTCTTCTTTTCTTCTTCTTCTTCTTCTTCTTCTTCTTCTTCTTCTTCTTCTTCTTCTTCTTCTCTTCTCTTCTTCTTCTCTTCTTCTTCTCTTATTCTTCTTCTTATTCTTCTTCTTCTTCTTCTGCTTATTCTTCTTCTTCTTCTTCTTCTTCTTCTTCTTCTTCTTCTTCTTCTTCTTCGTTTTCCCTCCTACCATCTTCTTCTCCTCCCTCTTTTTGAAAAGTGTTGTCGTCTACTGATTTTTAATTCACAGCTTTATCTTACTTTTCTACAGTTACCTTGAAAAGTGACCATTCCTGCACTGATAACAGAACGCAAAGAATCACTTTTCCACACTAGTGCGCAAAGTATTACTTTGCGTACTCTTAATACTTTGCGTATTATCTTGCAGCCATCCCAATCAGCTGTTGACATTGTTGGCGTGTATTTTGAATGCGAATTTGTTCTATCTATAGTTTTTATGATTTTCAAAAAATAAAAATGAGAACTCATTAATTATACATTTGAATATATTAATTATCATTATTTCAAATAATATTTATTTCATTCATAAATTGATTGGTTTGGAAAATTATTTAGAAATTAAGATTTACTCAAATTATTCAATTTCAAATTAATTGGATTAATTTAATTTAATTTGAATAAATTATCGATTATTAATTTTCAATTGGATTATCAAGTTTTAAATAAATTAAAGTTGTTATTAATAACAAAATTATACAGGCAAACATTTGATGGATTTCAGCCATCATTTTACCATAACCAATCACTTTTCATATTCAATGGTAACTGTAGGAAAAATTTAATGTAAAATACGTGCGCAAAGTTCCTCTGCTGCACTCAACAAACCATTCCGCCCTCGCCTACGGCTCATGCGTAAACGTTTCTTTCGGTGCAGCAAACTGTCACTTTGCGCACTAGTTGCACAAATAACTATTTCCAATTCTTCTCCAATCATTCTTTTCTTTTGCTGGTGGTGCCTGAAACAATCTTTAGTTTTCCAGTTCTGGGTAGTTAATTTTATTCTATTTTCTTGTGATAAGTGTTTGATTTATTAACCTTTGAATTGTTAAATTTTGGCAAACAAGAATTGAATTGAATTGAAGAGAGATATCTCTAATCTTTTCTTACCTCACTGTATCTCCTCATAATTATTCCTCTCTGACATCCACATCTCTTGAATCAAGTCTATTTTTTGAAAGTTTATCAATCGATTTTGAAAGTAGTGTCATCGATTGGAAAACACAACCCTACACAAAAGCACGTGTTTTGCGCACGGTTTGTGTTTTCCGCCGCTCAGCATGTGAGAATCAGCTATTTTGCGAACAGTTTCAGTTCAATAATGCAATTGAGGTTTCAATTTTGCAATTGAGGTTTAGGAAGAATATGTTCTGAATCACAAGGGAATGATCAGCTAGTTTTGTAGTCCGGATAAACCCTATTAAGCTTTATACAGACTTCATACAGTCATAGAATTTCAAATCTTTCCATACACATCAATCTAGTAATCACTTTGAACTTGAAATATTACTTAACGAATGAAAGAATAATATATTTCTCTAATGTTGGATGAAATGAACGAAATACCATATATCTCTAATGTTGAGCATAGTTTCCTTCTCTTTCTCACAGTTTACGGTTTAGACGAGACAGAAACAACAGACAATTCCTGAAATATATACAGAGTGAGTCATAAGTATGGGAACCCCTCAATAAGTTGGAGACTGTTGTATATATAATACTGTGACTTTCAGGATAAGTTATTGGTCGAAAACTCAACCTCTTGACGTACAACTGAACTTCAACCTATCATAAGGGGATCCCTTAATAAGTTGGAGACTGTTGTAGATAAAATACAGTAACTTTCAGGATAATTTATTGGTCGAAAACTCTACCTTTTGACGTACAACTGAATTTCAACCCCTCATACGGGGGTGACAATTCAGTTGTACGTCAAAAGGTAGAGTATTTGACCAATAAATTATCCTGAAAGTTATAGTATTATATCTACAGCAGTCTTCAATTTAATGAGGGGTTCCCATACATATGACTAACTCTGTATATATTTCAGGTATTGACTGTTGTTTCTGTCTCGTCTAAACAGGAAATTGTCAGAAAGAGAAGAAAACTATGCACAAAATAGAGGAATATAGAGGAATATAGTATCCTGAAAGTTACAGTGTTATATTTATCTACAACAGTTCCCAACTTATTGAGGGGTTCCCATACATATGACTAACTCTGTATATATTTCAGGTATTGACTGTTGTTTCTGTCTCGTCTAAACAGGAAATTGTCAGAAAGAGAAGAAAACTATGCACAACATTAGAGGAATATAGAGGATATATAGGATAGAACCTGTAAAGTACAGTGGATATTTATCTACAAAACAGTTCCCAATTATTGAGGGGTTCCATACGTATCACTCACTCTGTATATTAAATGCAATGAGAACATAAAAATAATCGGTTAAAATGCGGAAATACTTATCCAATTCCTAGGTTTCTGACTCAAAATACTTCTATTTGAATGGATGGTAAAAAGATTACGTTCTAGAAATATCCATTACTTATCTCAATAACTAATGTACTACCGACATAACAGTAGTGATAATAAACAACCTACCTCAAATACTTACAACCTCACACAAATTGGATCGTTCAACATATCTGTCAGTCTGTAATGAATCTCTTCACATATTACAGAAGGTAACATAGGGGGTTTGAGTGAGTAGATTCGAGGATTTGGGTTTAAAAGTATTCAGTACAGAATTGCCACCGATATTTTGTGAGATTCACTTCAAACTGTCACCTTTAGTTGAATGGGTGGCATTAATGGTGTTTGATGAGGAATGCTGACACAGTTTGAAGTGGACTGCCTCTCTCTCACCAAAAGGTTTATGTTTATCGGTATTCTAATGCACGTAAAATGCTAACTCTATAAACGGTCTCGAGTTGGAACTTGTGGAAGGGGTTGGGGGGGTGGAAAGAGAGGGGGATAGGAAAGGGGGCTTGAAAGAGGGGTGGGGGAAGGTTTGGCAATAAAAATTACAATATTGAAATGTAGGACTGTGCACCCGTAGGTTCAGCTATGTTCAACTGTTCATTGTGGCTATGTAGTATACAATCCCCCCTCCCCAACAAACTAGGGTTTAAAGAGAAAGAGAGACAGCGGGAAAGAGAGAGAGTGTGTGCGAGAGAAAGAGAGAGATAACGAGAGAGAGAGTGTGCGAGAGAGTGAGAGAGAGTATGAGAGAGAGAGAACGGGCAGGGGCAAACCAATAAAGGCAACAATGCAAAATGCATGAATAAAACATTGTATTATGGTACGGTCGATTTGAGTGCAGTGATTACTTAGTTTTTGTGCGCATGCGTACTTCAAATCTGCGCCTTTGTAACCGATTATCTCACTCATGGTCGGGGTTTTTTATTGGTTTTGAGAATTCCGCTAAAGTTTCTCGTTGAGCTCTTTGCATAGATTACTCTCGTCTGTAGTGTGTGAGAGACAATATTATGCATTTTACCGTTTTCATTGGTGGAAAATTATGGATTCTTTAATCTTCTATGACTAATCACGATTTTTCAATGACTGTTATTTATAAATTAGCTCTAGTTAGTCAGCTTATAAGAGAATGTTTCAAATAATATTGGATATCTTGTTGTAATGAATAAATTTGTAAATTGGTTTCTGAAAAAAAACTTGTTTCAGTTTTCCGAAAAACTGCGTTTTTTTTAGTTTTCTCAGCTCAAGAGCAAAAATGAGCTCTGGCTCAGCTAGGGTCTATAGTGACTAGTGAGATCCACGTTATAGTGGAAGTATTTGATCAACATTTGTGTTGCTATCCTTGTCTCCCATTCGACAAAGCAGATGGCACTATTCCTTTCTAGCTCCCCAACGTTGTCAGCTCGTTTTCAACAATATAGAAATATAATCAATTAACAAAATATCAATCTTAATTATGAAAATTTACTATTAAATCATTGAAAAATGTATCTTCTTGGAAAATAGAATATAATTCATTATTTTCGGCAAGACTGGACAGTTATATTACATCGGATATACCGGACCAGTTATCTTCTATAGAAGGCAGTGGCAGGCAAAGAATCGGCAACGCTGTTCGCCTACATTTTTCCACTGCCATTACTATGGGATACTAACTATAAATATTTTGTGTAGGGAGGGCTTCTTGACTTCGTCGAAGAGACCCTCAAATGGAATAGTATATTGAATAAATATTTATCAAATAAAACATTTAAAAATAATTAATTTATAAACAAATTACGTGATTAATCTATTAGGGGGCAGTGTCTGAGACTATTTATTCGTTCATTCAACATTATGATATATAAATTAATAAACCAATAACTGATTATTTCAACCTCGCAGTCCTTATTCAGATAACCTTCACATGTAGAAGACACATCCTTCATTCTCATTGTTGAAAGAGTGAATCTGACAGATGAGAGTTCAAAGTAGACAAGTAGGAAGTACTGTATAGTGATATTTTTCCAGAATAATCGTGGGAAAACTTAATTTCCCAGCCATGACACTATTTCAGAAACAATTGTGTGCAGTATCAGCTATGAATATAATACTCCTTACAATTCAAGTAGAATAATAGAAGTTTTCTCATGTAATTTTATAATTTTCGTACGTACAGGAAAATCCTATGAGTCTCTCCAAAAACTAATTGGTTACTTTAAATAAATTATTGTTACACTAGAGAAAAATAAGTTGATTTTTGTATCGGTTACTCCTTACAATAATCCTTACAATGAAGTAGAGTGATAGACAATAAAGAGGAGAGAGAGTCTCATGTAATTTCATAATTTTCGTACAGAAAAATCCTATGAATCTTTCAAAATACTCATTGGTTACTTGAAATAAATTATTGTTACACAGGCAATGAATGCAATTGTTCCTCTTTTTTGTGTAGTTGAAAAGTTGATATTGTGGTAATTATTAATATTAAATGAAAAAGACTAATAAATTGTCAAAAAACCACAGATTTATTATTATTAATACTTAGAAAAACCGGTTTCGGTTATACACCATTGTCAATCTCTGATAAACAGACTGTCAATCTCTGTTTATGAGATTGAGATTGACAATGGTGTAAAGACCGAATCTGTGGTTTTTTGACAATTTCTCAGTCTTTTTCATTTAATGGAATGCAATTGTATCCAGGCAATGAATGCTCAAAAAGGGTATAGAAAGGAAAGTTTGGAAGACAATTTTTGACCCCGAAGTTCTGTTAAGGGTAGTAAGGGAGGTAATCATATCAAAAGTCCAAACCTCTACCCCTGCTCCAGGGTGTGGGAGTGGTTCAAAGGTACAATTTTATGGTTTCTCACGTATAACTCAAAAACATGCATCTTAAGAACATTACTATCCTATACGAAATTGAAGCTTATATAATTTACTAGAATATTAAAAATACAAATTTTTCTATAGTCTTCGAGATATCCACTATAACCCTTCGTTAAACATTCATTTATTTATTTATATGAACAAAAAACAAGTGAGTTACAAAGGTATACATTATAACAATTAAGTTTTTTGTATGGTTATCTAGTGCAGCAGAACAGAAATTGCCTTAGTATGCTGCACACGTCAGGATAGTAGCTGAGTTGAAGTTAAGTCGAAGCTTTCTCGAAGGGCACTCAGCATCCTCGTGAAGTCGATTTGTGGTGAAAAAGTCAATAGCTGGTGACAAGATGTTGGTGATCTCGGTGCATCTTTCTACTGGAGAGACATCATTTGATGCATGGCTTGAGGGGTCGGTGCAGGGAAAAATGAACAGGGAGAAAATATTAGTTGATTTTTGTACCGGTTTCCCTAGTCACTCAATGTTGATTTTGAGTTTCTTGAAGAGAAAATTTTGGCCAGCTTCTTTCAAAACCACTCTAATATCTTCAATCTCGAAAATGAATTTATTTATTATAATTTTCACAAGAGATGACTGACCAGGAGAGAAAAACTAAGGAATCTCTTGTACTATTTCTCTCCCAAATTTTGATTATAATTAAAATAATTATACTATTAATTAAATGAATTGATTATGAAATTCAATAATCATCAATACAATATAAGAATTGAATTGACTAAATGGTCGATCTGGATGTTCCAGAGTAATAATTTGTGGACTGAAAAGGCAAGGCAGGCCTGTGATTGGTTGACTTTTCAACAAAATGGCCGATCGATACTCATTGACTTTTTGTAGACCTACTTGTATTGGCCAATCACATTGTTGTGAGTCACTATGAATAATAATGTGAACGAATTCCGTCAAATGATCTAAATTCCATTAATCTTGAATGAACAATTTTTGAAAATTCTGAACCAAATTAGAGAATCATTCCACGTTCTCCAGTTATCAGTTACACCATAGGGTAAAGATACCGTTTAATCTTTAATTACTTAATACTTGTAGTGATCATTTTAGTCTCTGGTTACACGGACATCCTGTAATGATGCTGATGAGAGAGATCAGTGTTGGATTTCAGCTTAATTGACGTAACAATGCTCTCATTGTCTTGCCTTGTCGTGGCGACCTTCTCAACAGAATTGTGTTACAGTTTTGATGAACAATTTATTGTTAGGGACTAGAATCACTTATTTAAATAGTGGTAAATCATTTAGACATCTTGGTTCTCAGGACAGTTGTGACTGACAAAAATATAATTGAGCACAGTCCATAATTTTGATAAAAATCTTGGACATCTTCCCTTTCTCAATAATTGTATAATATATATGAGTAACGATTGATTTAATTCCGGTGACTGTGATGATAATATTCAATGATATAATATGATATAATATTATACGATAAGATATAAGTAATTCTCAACGATAATATAATATAATAATGTAGCTATTATTAGCAATGAAGGAAACATTATACATGTGAATGGAGTCACTTTAATTATAAATTATGGGCTTCTTTTATTCAAATTTATAAAAAACAATTTAATACTTGTAGTTACCTTGCCCCCTGTGGGTTGGGGGAGCTTTGAGTCGATCATCCTACTCAAGAATGTGTTGAAAACCAGAAGTCACCCACAGTATCCATGCTTGTCATAAGAGGCTACTAAAATGGACCTCAAGGCAATTCTAGAAGTTGCCTTGCCTTCAAACCCACGGGATCTGCCCCATCAGGGCAGTTTCGGAGGGGCAAAAAGAAAAACCCAAGAGACCAGAGATGGGCGAAACTCCAAGCACAGATGTGGGTCAAGAGGCTGAGTCGAGGGTGGCTGGGCGCCCTAGAGGCAGTTTGGCGTCCCCTCTCTCAGCGGAAGCACCTACAAAAAGGCCAGGAGTGGAACTCACGTAGGTCACGAATAGTGGGTGGAGAGACCAAACCTCACCACTGCTCAAAGAAGGGCGGCCATCTAGGCAAAACTTCATGGGAGAAGTGAGGTCTTTGACCCAAAAATAAAAAACCCAAGAGACCAGAGATCAGTGAAACTCTAGTCACAAATGTAGTTCAAGAGGCTGAGTCAAGGATGGCCGAGCGCCCTAGAGGAAACTTGGCCGCCCCTTCCTCGGCGGAAGGACCTACAAAGAAGGCCGGGAGTGGAACTCACTTAGGTCACGAGGACTAATTAGTCTGAAGAGACTGCCAAGCATACAGTATCACACTAGATTGCGACAAGGATTGCAACCAGGTTATGAATGGAATGTTAGTATAGGGAAAAACTCCTGGTTCTTGTAAAGGACATAGGCATTGGTTTGCCCAACTAGCATACTACTTGGGAACACAATAAGCTCCGGTTGACGTGTGGGGCTCTTTGAACCTTTGGATCCTTGAATCCGTCCCTTCAAAAACAATAACAATGTTGTTCCCTTAAGAAGATCGAAACTAGTCGTTGAAATGTTTTAAAGTTTTAAATAAAAAGTGTAATACAAGTTTCATATTGTTTTTATTAATGTGAATGGAGATAGTCGATTATTGTATTATTTGAGAAGTGGTCGTCATCGAATGGTTGTTATTAAAAATTATTGATTGCACAAGTAAGAGATCTTCATATAATATTCATGAGATTATATTAACTGAAATAATATAATAGTCTACTTCACCCATATCATGCTTATAATTGGCTAACGAATACGTTTATTGGATCAGTAGTTTCATGTTACTCATCTATCACAATTATTGAATGAAGATTTTTATTATTTATTTACAATGCAAATGACACTTATGATTGTAATAACATTGGCAGATGAAATAATAAAAAAATAAGGTAGTCCATGTGCTATTTTTCTTCCAAATTATAGGTGACAAAGTCCAAGGTGATAAGGTTAGAATTTCACGTGATTATTTCCATTTAGACCAATGATCGTTTGATTAGTGGATTATTTAGACCCGGAATGTGAAATATTCTGAAAAAATGTAGCGTTATCTTCTAGTAAATTTAGATAAGCGTTGAACGTTTATCGTACATATGTGCCTTAGAATCTAACACAAAAAGAGTCTTTCTAACATTCTATAGCCTACTTGCATTAAATTCTATACTTCAATTCCAATGCAAGCCAATGTTTTAATTATTCCAATGTCAATTCATTGACAACATGCATATCACTGCAATTCCTTTCCGCTTATCACATATCTTATTACTTTCCTATTTCCCCTTTTTCAGCTCACATTGCTTCCACACTAGTATTTTACTACTTTCGTGGGCTATTCTTCCCAACTATCTCCTATACTATACTCTGTTACAATTTGTTTTCACCTATGTACTGTGGTAGTGCAATTTTTTTGCACCCATCTACTGTACAGTGAACTAGGACACTGATGTAACGAGATAGAGTGTAACGTATCGGCCACCAACCGAATAAGTTAATGGCCGCGTTCACCTTTGCTGAAAGCTTCATGACTCTTCGTTAAATTGAAAAGTAGTGTGTGCCACTCTCGGCAGGCCGGCAGACCTCGGAGAGAAATTGTTGTAATCTGGGGTTGAAATAAATCGAGAAAAGTAGCCGGCCACTTTATTGCTGGCTATTAACTTTTTTCATGAGTGCACACATGCGGGTGGGAGTGGGAAAGAGATAGTAGATGAGAGAGGAAAAGAGAGAGTGTGTGTGAGAGAAATAAAGAGAGAGAGAGACAGAGTGTGTGTAAATAGAGGGGAGAGAGAAGATGAAGGGTTGAAGAATACAGGCATCTTATAATAATTATTGAGAAGAGTGTTGGGGAAATATACACAAATACAATTAAGAAAGAATGAAAGAGATGTGAGGGAGAAAATGTGAGGTAGTGTGTGGGAGAGAGGAAAAAAGGTCATGAAGGGTAGGAGCAGAGATATAGACATTTTATTATCGAACAGAGAGCAGGACAGAGTTATACATGATTGAAAAGGATGAACGGAAGAACAAGATGTGATGATTAGGAATAAGGGAGAGGAAAATGCAAGGGACTAATAGGAAGGGTTGAAGTTAGTAATGAATGGAGAATGAAAGGATTGGAGGAAAAAGAAGAGAGATAGACAGAAAAAAGAGACAAAAACTGTTAGAAAGAGAGAAAGAGGGAGAAGAGAAGGTTTGGAGAATACTGGCATTGAGAAGAGAATAGGATAGAGATACATAAATGATTGAAAGGAAAAAAGGAAATTGAGGTGAGGATTGGTAAAAAAGGAGCAATGGTACAGGGAAAAAAGAAAGGGTTGATAAAGGAGATGAAGGGAGAAGAAAAAGGATTGGAAAAGAACAACTTGAAATAATTTGGAGGATTGACAGAAAATGATGTAAGAATTGGGTGGGAAAGAGGAAGAGGATTGAATAATGAATATATTGCCAAATACAAGAAATATTTTTTGTCATAGTCATTCAATATCAGCTGTTTTACATGCATGAAATCAAACCGGTAAACAGCTGATCGTAGAACAAATAAACAAAAATAAACATATGATTCTCATTACAGTATACCATACTGTAATAAAATCATATGTTTTCTTCACAGTCGAGTATGTTTTTTAGTTCCGAAATAGGAACAGCAACATTGTTGCAAAAACCCGCCGTTTAGCGCTCCAGGTGGAAGTTTTGTCAACTACAATCAAGAAATTCCAGATTCGGAATTTGTAAACTAGGTTATGTTTACAGAATGCTTGTAGTAACTTCAGCACAAGCAGGTAACGTTTCTATTTTTCAATTATTCTTCTTCAGATTGTTATGACAAGAAATAGTGTACGTTATTTGAACGTGAATGTATCTTGCAGTACTCGAATGAAATTCTAGTCTCGGCTAACGCCTCGACTAGAAACATCATTCTCGACTGCAAAAGGCCCCTTCCCATCCTTGTGACTATAAGATACTATGTAAGATACTATTACAAACAAAATAATCATTAAATCACAATAGTTTTTGGCGTGACTGGAAAAAGAAGCCTTGAGCTCCAGCCACGAGTTCTAAAAATAAGAAATACATTTTTCAATCTAATTTTTTTCAATCAACAGCAGTACAAATGAAACAATTCTGTTGATGGATGATAATCTATGAATGTTGAATTTTATCAATAGTCAAGTACTTGATAAACAAAATATAGATACACAGAAAAATAATATAAAAATTGTCAAGTTTTAATAATTTTTACACAATTAATATTGCCAAAAATTGTTGATTTAGCCAACTCAATTCTCATTTTAAATAATAGTTTTGTTTTACCCACGATCTTATTAATCTCAATTTGGTTTTTGTTATTTTATCCTTAATAAAGTCTCCGGAATTTCATTATTAGTTTATTACTCTGATATTCAAATTGGTGTTTACTAGATGTTAATGAAGTAAATTAATATTGGAAGCATTTACTACAGTTGGCCGTCTATTATAAGGGATTTTGCGACGGGTAAATTGATGTGTATTTTTATTAATATAAATAATTAAATTTGTCACATAAGTTTGACGCAACGTTGGTAGATCTATCTCTCCAAATATTAATCTGCTGGGATAGAGTCTGGGTCTTCCAAGCGCAGCTCTAATAATATGCTTTTGTATTATAAAAAGTTTTTTAAAATGAGTGTCATACGCTGCTCTGCTACCCTTACTTCTATATTATAATGGAAAAGTGAATGAGCATAAGCGTAGTAAATCGTTCTCAAAATATTTAAGTCTTCTAATTGGTCAATTCTGTAAAAAATTGTTATTAAATATTTTAGTTTGAAGCATAGATTCTGAATGTGAATGTCCTATTTAATATGCTGATCCACGGAAACACCTAAATATTTGATTTGGATGCGAAGGAAACGAATGTGGAAATAATATGTGAGAGTTGATGAACTCATAATGAAAAAAAAATCTTAAAGTTATGGAATATAATTTGTAAAATAGTGCAATTGCTCATACTTGAGAAACTTTGATTCGTTATTTCATCAGATTGAAACGTTTCAGTTAGAGCAATTTGAAATCGAACTATCACAGTTTTTGGATTATCTCTCCATCTCAACGGCTATTTGCTGTCATAGATATTCAGACCGTTACTTTTTATTATCAGACTGACATTATGTGATGAGATAGTAGTGATCCAATATAATTCTGATGAATGATTCACACCAGCAGAAGAGTAGCTAGGAAATTATCTACGACGAGATTGATTTTTACCCCTGTCTGCCTCAATCTTCGCAATTATTCAATATTTATTAATGTAATTATTCATTCATTTATTTCATAGTCCAAAAATCTTTAAAATGATTCACATTTTTCCCCTGTCTGCCCCAATTTCCACAATCATTCATAATTTATTAAAGTAATGATTCTGTATTCCTGAGGTTGTAATCTTGATGGAACGTGCTCCTAGAACTAATGAATCATAGACCAAAGTTCAGCCCTTAAAATCCTGATTACAAGTGCCCTGGAAACTAGTACACAGTGTTGGCAATTGCACCGGCCAGTTAAGCCACAGCCTCCTAGATATCGTCGCCGTAGTAATTACAATGGCAGTGGCGGCCACAAAATGGCGGCCGGCTTTAATCACTGATGAGACTCTTGCAGTTTTTGAGTGGAAGCCAACTTTTCCTGCAGGGGAATAAGGAAATGCTAGAGATGCCATCGTGTATATAGGCCTAGGAAGTGGAGAGCAGTATATCTATGTTAACAGGAAACTAGATCAGTGTATGGCCTACTGCAATGTTTATGCGTCCTGATATCTAGGGAGGCACACAATATTGTGCTCTTGTGCCAAAAATCACACACTGCTGCCTAGTCCAAAGTACAGCTGCTACTTTATATAGTCCAAAGTAATTATCTGGATGCACTTAGAACACATACAAGACTGGATGTTGCCTCAAAACCTCATTCATTAAAACGGCGAGAGACTAGTTTGTTACTCTGTTATCACAAGAAAATTAACTGAGATTGGAAGGTTATCTTGTATGAAATATGTTCATTAAACTAATACATATATTAAAAGAAAAGGATGCCTGTGGCATACTTACTGATGAACCTTGTAAAAATGAGAAGCTAATAGATACCACTATTAGTATGTGAATAAATCCGACAAGCACTTACACACACCATCACCAACATGCAGTAAAAGGAGTTGGAGTTTTAGTATTTTCAGATTTTTTAAATAATTCTGAATTGATATGAGATGAAATGAAACTGTTACAAGTAATAATCAAACAGTGATAATTGGAACTTCAAATAAAATTAGGATAACATACAAGTCCAACTCGTTCAAACATACTCACATAAACCATTACAGTACCAAAATAAATTGAAGGAATTAGTTTTAGGGTTTATCGGAGTTTCGAGATAATTAGAAATCAGAACTTCAAGTAAAATTTGAACAACATACAAGCACAGTAAATAATCCATTAATACACACTATCATAGTTTAATACAGCACACATAATACACTTGTACAATAATCTTATCTTGAAATGCATTATCAATCCTATGATATCAATAAGCCTGATAGAAATAATCAAGTATTTTATTAATAATACACTCATATTACTCGCATCGTATACTTATATTTGGAGATGCTCAATAGATTCAAGAAACTTCAATTTTCGATTTCAATTTATTTATTCACATCATACAATTTTTACAACACAATTACAATTATAAAATGAATATTAGAATCCACATAGACTATTACGTCCGTGTTAACTACTGTGGAAATTGAATTGTCCGTGTTAACACGTGTTAACGTGTTATGTGTGGGAACTGGATGTAGAGTTCCAGCGTTTCTCAAGATTCTAACGATAGCTTTCTATGTATTTTAGGAAAATTTTACTATCGAATTTAGTGATACCACAGAAACAAGCATTCCCTTTTAATAATAATATCAATTTGAAGCTGGCAGTTTCAAGAGAATCCCACTATAGCTATTGCTCGTTTGTATAGGAGTTTTTCCAGTTTTAAGGTTGTAGATTGTAGGTTGTGGTTATGAGTGAAGCTCAATGCTAACTGCTTCAACTATTATGACTAATTATTGTTAAGTAGAGAGCAATTCACCGAACTACACGTACATTGGTGAGTTGGAATTCTTGAAGAATTGTAGGTATTTGGAGAGTTAATGGTTACAAATTATGTGGACTACACTGGAGCTGGAGCATAGAATAATACAATCTATAAGTTTTCTAAGTATAAGTTTTCTCTGAATGGAAGCAGAGCTCATTTGGAATTGTTGAGATTTTCATTTTAAAACAGTTCTTGGAAGTTCTTGGCACTTGTAGTAATAAAGATACTACCTATTAGGATACTAGCGGGTAGATAAGACAGATACTACACAAAGTCAAGCCTTGTTCATGTTCATTGAGTCTAAGCTATAGTAATAATAATAATAATAATATCGAGTGACCTGGCTGGCTCAGGTTTGGTGTCAGAGTTTTCAGGTCGCAACTGATCAATTTCAGGGCCTCTGACATGACCTAACGTCTGCTTTTTAGGTAGCCGGGACTGACGGCTTAACGAGTCCATCCGAAACACGGGAGTGGCCCGGGATAAATATCTTCCCCAGGCCGGGATTTGAACCCGGGCCTCTGAATCATAAAGCCAGCATCTGATCCATTCGATTACGGCCACTCCTCAATACAAGAAAAATTGAGTCTTCGTCAAAATTAATTAACATCAAAAGTGTAGGCTACTCTACTAATGCTTTACTTCATGTTATCTATTCTGTATTCTGCAAACTCTATCTTATATAGTGATGTCCACGTTATAATGGCAGTGTAGGAAGATAGGAGAAAAGGGTTGCCAGTTCTCAGCCTTGCCACCCAAACAGCTGATACTGGTATATCTGATGAATTCAACTGCTCATTATTGTTGAAAATAGTTAACCATATTTTATTTGTCAAGAGAATATATTTTTTAAAGATGTAATAATAAATTTTCATGATTGAGATTAAATATTTTGTCAATTAGTTGAATTTCTACATTGTTGATAAACGATTTGGCAACATCGCAAAGCGTGAAAGAGATAACGTCATCTGCTTTGTTGAATGATAGACAAGGATAGCAACACCATTGCAAATCACACACTGCCATTATAACGTGGACCTCACTATTTAAGATAGAGTTTGCAGAATACAGAATAGATAACATTAAGTTAAGCATTAGTAGCGTAGCCTACACTTTTGATGATAATTCATTTTGACGTAGACTCAATTTTCTTGTAATATTTTAAAAATCATGATATTTTGGTAAAAGTTATGCTGCGTTAAATAAGTTTAGAGAGAGAGAGATGTTTTGAACTGCACAAGGTGGATTGGGATAGCTCTGTACAAACATTATTACATAAATCTAGTGAGAATAAAATGAAAATTGATATAAAAGGATAAGAGCTCACAACATTAAAACCAATCAATGATCAATCAAGTAAGAAATAAAGAAATATTAATCAGCTGTGCTGAATAGTGAGTTGTGTTTTTTCTGGCTCTAAATTTTGTAAAATTACTCAAAAATTTTCCAATCAATGGTGATTTGAGTGTGATATTCTTGTTTTTTTATTCTGTTTTCAACCGTCAAAATTCAAAATCTTAGTTTTCGTTGTTTTTGAGTGAAAATGGACTAAATTTTAGTAGAGTGAAATCATAACCCTATTTTGGACTTTTAAAGTGTTATCTAAATTTGGGAAAGAAATAGTACAAGGAGTATCCTTAGTTTTTCTCTCCCAATCAGTGCTTCTCTGTAAAAAATATAAATAAATAAAATAAATGAAGTCATTATTCAGATTGAAATCTATAGCCTAATTGGCTGATTACGAAGATTCAACATAAATAACTGAAATTGGAATTATTCTATCGTTATCAATAATTTCTTATGAAAATCGTGTTTCTATAACAATTAAAATTCCTCTGAATGTGTTTGATTCTCATCCAGAGGAGTTTTTGTTCACCCACACATCATAATAATACACGAAAAACACAATAGGCTGCTAATAGTAAATTTTATCCTAATCATGATAACTGGCTATAAAATTTCCACTATGGAATGATACCATATGATTAATCAAAAACCATAGTTGCTGGTGTGTTCCGAAACACCAGGAGTTGATTTTGAAACATATAACACAGTAGTTATAAAGATTAAGAAGCTGTGTGAGGAATACAGCTTCCTTCATTAGATCCACGAAACGGGATGCAGCTCTGAGCCAAATTGATTATGATAGCGATAATCACAATGCTAATTGCAAATTGTCGGTTTCTTTTTCTCGCTCCATCACTTCCTTCTCTTTCTCCTCTTCTTCATCTTCTTCTTTTCCTTCTTTTCCCTTCTATTCAAATTTTTCGAACATTTGCTACATTACCTCCAATTTCTCCTGCTCCACCCCTCCTCAATATCCTTCTTTGCTGCTTTCTCCTCTTCCTCTAACTTCTCCTCCTCCTCCTCCTCCTCCTCATCCTCATCCTACTCCATCATCCTCTCCTTTTTACTCTCCTGATCGTTCTGGATCACTGTCCTTTTCTTCCTCTTCAGCTTCTCTTCAACCTCCACCTTCCTCTTCTTGCTCTTGTTCTTGGTCTTCTTCTTCTTTTTCTTCTTCTCCACTATCATATTCTCTACTTCTTATTTTTCTTCTTCTTCTCCACCATCATCTTCTACTTTTTTTCTTCTTCTTCTTCTTCTTCTTCTTCTCAGATCTTCTTCATCATTATCATCATCATCTTCATCCTTTTCTTCTTCTCCTCTGTTCTTTTTCTCCTTCTTCTTTTTCTCACATCTTCTTTCCATCTTCTCTTCTGTTCTCCTTCTCCATCTTCTTATCTTTCTTCGTCTCTTTTTCTAGACGTTACAGCTCATCGTCATTCAACTACTATTTGCAAGGCCGTTTGTCGACCGTCAGTCACTTCATACAATAATTACAATTACAAGAGTAGTAGATTTGTAATTTGCCGAGAGACTGTGTCTGTGTTGTTAATGATGCGCCGCGTATTTGTTGTTATGTAACTGAAAATAAATGTGGGAGAAAGAATTTAGTGAATAACTAACTACCCACTGAGAGCGAGCTGGCGTGCTGCTTGGCTGTGATGCGAAGTTCATTCAAGATTTCACATGACTTTGGTTTATTTCTTGTGTTCATTTGATGAGCAAATTTATTGGGACTTTGTCATCAATTCACTCTTTTAAAATATTATGATTAATTATTTCAACTTGTGAGTTTGTGAGTACTAGATATCGATTAGTGGTGTAACAATCGGAACTATAGTACGGTTGACATAAAAAATCATCACGAAATTTTATTAGAAACAAGGTAGAATTCTAGGATGTGTTTCGCTCTAAAATTTATAATAAATAATTTTAAATTCTGAATTTTATAATAAATAAGTGGTTGTGACAGTATTATAAATCGATTTAGTAAGATTTATTCACACTGATGAACACATATTAACTAGGAAGAAATAATCCTTTCATAAAAGGAGAAATTTTAATGTGGGTGAAACATCAGTAACGAGAAGATAATTCATTGGCCTTCCCCAATGAATTTATACAGCAAAAATACTCTTTTATATTACTAATTGCTTTTTCATATCATATACAGTTCAATAATTATTTTTCGCCACACTGCACAGAAAGCAGCTGTTTTCCAGTCCCTACGTAGATCTGAAAGACCTTGTTTGCAGACGACGTCAGAAAAGGGTTTCTTTTCCGGTCTAGCCCAGAAAGTTGTCTCTTTCCAGCCGCTCATGGAAGTAGTTAATAAGTCATCCGCTAGATCGGGCGAGTGTCCGCTTTCATCATCAGTGCTGAAGTCGCCATGACTTCAGTTCCAGTTTCGAATCAAACTAATTCGCTTCACAACCAGTTTTATTCAATTATTTATTGTTGATTAGTGCATTCCGAATTTTCAAAAATGCTTGAAGATGACTGTGGTATTCCAAGTGAAATTTTTAAAGAATCTGAAATCCTGACTGCAAATCTTCTACCACTAAAATCAAGAGATAGGTACGATAGCTTAACAACTTCCCTGCCACATCATTTTTAGGTGTCTGCACCAAAAGGCCATGAGATTCTTTTTTGGGTCTCACCATACTGCACAAACAGGCCATGAGATCCCATACGGGATCTCAGTCATTCTCAACTTTGAAGCAATGTAGCTCAATAGGGGATCTCATACTCATGCTTTTCTCATCAATTCCATGTGCTGTAAATCGTAACCTTCAAAACGGTATATTTAGCAAGGAGATTGGTTAACTCTGAAATATTCTATCATAATTTAAACATTTTGAGTATTTTATCCCTGAATTCACATTTCCAATGTTAATTTACATTCATAAGCTATTATAATATAATAAAATATGGAATGTGACAATGTTGGCAGACCTGGCATCAGTTGATTTCTGTTTTGAAGCAGAATAAACTGTAAACTAACCTGCAAGCTGCGAAATAATGGATATGAGTTTATGGTGATGGTGATAAGTTGTAGCTTTTGTGAGTTTTTTATGAATTTAATTTGAATAAAAAATGGAAGACGATGAAATTATCCAATATCTTGATGGAAGTGAGAGTGATTTGTCTGTTTTTGATTTTGATTCGGATGAAGATCCTGAATATGTGCCAAGCAATCCCAGCAGTGTAAGTGAAAGTGATCCTGAAATAAATTATTTGAATCCTGATGGACTTGAAGCTGAATTAGTTGAGGTTATTCGGGACAGCAACAATGAAAGTGTGTTGAACTGGTATGAAGATGACGGTAAGAGAGATTATTATGTTTTCAACCCTAATAATACTGACATTGGAGTTAACCCCGACTTGATTGACACTATGCATGATCTATCACCAATTGAATTCTTCTTTTTGTTTTTTGATGAAGAGATTATCAGTGATATATTTATGACATTCTTCTTTTTCTATTTCTTCATATCCTATTGAAACTGTAGAGTTCTGATTATGTTTTGAACTAATAATTTTTGAGATCCCATAATGGGTCTCAAATGCATAATAATAATAAGTAAAAAATTCCATAGTGGCACCAAGAGGCCATGAGATCCTATTTTGGATCTCACCATTTTTAGGCCATTGGGAGGGTCTTATTACTTTCTAACAGCATAGGAAACATTATACTCACTATATGAAGCAGTATTTCCAAAAAAATCACTGTGGCCAGTATTGTCAGAGATATTTTTTTTCTATGGCCTGGTGTTGTCAAAGGGTGGGACCCACTTTAGGATCTCATGGCAGGGAAGTTGTTAACGAGTATTCTTTATTTTGTATTTTTTATTTATTTTGTCAGCAATACCTGTAGTGTGGCGAAAAATATCGTTCGCACCATGGGCAAAAATGTTTTTCCAGCTCTCAATCTTTTCTAGTCCTCGGCCTACGGCCTCGGACTTGAAAACCGATTTCGAGCTGGAAAAATCTCATTTTCTGCTCTAGGTGCGAAATATACTATTTCCTACAGTTAGGCTACGTTGAAAAGTGGCCATTCCTGCACTGATTACAAAACGCAAAGAATCACTTTTCCGCTCTAGTGCGGGAAAATTTTTTTCTGCACTCCAGATTTGCAACATGGCATCACAAAATAGTTGGTGGGTTATGTGGAGGATTAGTGCACGAAAACAAAAATGAAGTTGGTAACAATTGACTGTGGTATAGTGAGGTCCACGTTATAATAATATCAAGGACACCGAGTTCGAGGACAGCCACCACATCAGTGACAGCCGCCCCACCATTCATACAATACAACATTATTCAATTTTATTTATTAATAATAAAATTACACATAAAAACATTTGATGCATTTCAGGCAATTTTACCCATAATTACCCACTTTTCATATTCAATGGTAACTGTAGGAAAAATTACACGTGAAATACGTGCGCAAAGTTCCTCTGCTGCACTCAACAAACCATTCCTAAACGTTCTTTCGGTGCAGCAAACTGTCACTTTGCGCACTAGTTGCACAAATAACTAATTCCAATGTTGAAAACAGTAGGAAAATAAGAGAAACTGTACCTTTTATTATGTTCAAATAGAAAACTATCCAACTAAGATTTGTTTCAATCTACAATAGTGAAATCATATAATATCTCGATCAAACCGCTCGTAGTTTTGAAGTGGTCTATTCACTCCTCATCAGAAGTATATCTCAAACGTACAATAACACTATATGCATTTTATCAAGGAGGATGTGATACTCCTGGTGTCACATTGGTTTCCATTTTTCTATGATATTATTCTTCAAACAGAATTTTGTTTATTCCATTTAATTGTGAATTGGTAATTAAGTCTTTATGTTTCACATTTATTAAAGTTGCATTATTTTGTTACAGGAAAATGTTCATCGGAGGGCTGAGTTGGCAGACTAGTCCAGGTGAGTCCATTAAATTGCATCAATTTTCATTTCTGTATGATTTTATAATCTGAAAAAAGGTTCGGAACCCACCCAAAACTAGTATATAACTGGCCTATTGGCCTCTCTAATTTCACACTGAAATTATCAAATTTGAAACTCTCATTCCCTACACACCATCTAAATCATCTTCCATCTTCCATCGAAGTAGAATTTTGTTTGAAAACCGTTTGGCATAAAATTCATTGAAATTATGAGTGATCCCATTGATTTTTAGTGTTTGAGTTTTACAGAAATGGGTTGTATTTTATGAGAGAAGTCTTGAATACGTGAAATTCTATTATATTAAGCGAGTAATTTCTGTATTTATATATCTTGTTATTTTTATATCTGGTTATTTTTTTATCTGGCTATTTTTATATCTGGCTATTTTAATATCTGGTTATTTATGTTTAACGGATCTCGAAAACGGCTCTAACGATTTTCACGAAATTTGGAACATAGTAGGTTTATGATATAAAGATTCTATTGCACTAGGTCTCATCCTTAATAAAACTCGCTGAACGACATTAAAAGGATAATTCATTCTTGGCTGAAACAGCTGTAAATACTAAAAAAATGAGTATGTGAAAAATGAGAATATCACATCCCCGAAATTAATAAGATGAGGTATACACCAGCTGTGAAATATAAACATGATCATTTTAGAAAATTGTGTTCTGTTTATCAATAAATAAAAATAACGAGCGAAGCTCGGTGCCCCGATATTTATAATGAATCTGTCAATAAATGTGCACTTCTGTACTGTGATGAATGCTGTATAATTAATATCAATCAATTTCTACACATTTATTAGTATTCATCGATTTATTATTGAATACTGTGATAATACTGTTCAACTTCTTCTCTGATTCATTCAGATTATGTCATGACAAATTTAGGGGGACTAACTATAAACTTTCAGCATTCCTTTGGAATAGCATCAGTGTTTCCCATTCAAACAATGCTGACAGTATGAGGTGAATCTCACTAAAGCAAAGAAGCAGTCTAGTCAGTACGGTACATTAAGATGTTCTGATGGATGATTAGTCAGTACATCAGTGCAGATCTTGTACAAGTACATGAGATATTTGTTTGTTTTTGTTCATTACAGTAGACTATTTATAATAATATTTTGTTGAAAGTTAAATGATCTGTCAGAATTGAAAGCGTTTCTTAGTAATCGAATTATCAGTTTTCCCCATTCACAACATGATTTATCTACGTTTAAATCTAACAAATTGGAAGACAATATGAAAAACATTGTCACATAATTGTTTGGAATAGGATGTTTATGAGGAAAAGATTCAGAAATGATTGAGGGAACGATCTGAGAATGTACCACTACATGCTTCTAATATTACAGTGTTTACAAATAATACTGATACAGATATCTATTTATTCATTCATTCATATATTTATTCGAAATATTGTGGCACTAGTGAAAGTTCATCAATAATCGGTACCAATCTATAAATGCATGCATAAATATTACACGAATACATTGATCTGCTTTGAATGTTTTGGCATTATCTGACAAATTAGTTGAACTTGTGTTTATAGTACTCTAGCCCAATAAAAATATACTGTCATAATAATTCACATGATCAATGGGACAGTTAGCGATTGTCAATGTGAATAACTTCCTAGCTAATCAGATACAATGATATTTGTATTTGACAAATATTTACCAGTAACTTGTTAGCTCCACCTCTAGCTATTCATCCTGCTGAAGGTTTGTCAAAGCCACGCCCCCAACCAATAGCGTTACGTTTCAATCAGATATGACTTCACTCAGCCAATCAGAGAGCCCGGTGCGATCACCAATAGCAATTGCTCCCAATAGCAATACGTTGACCAATAGTGATTGCTCCATACTCAAAGCTATACATAAAACAATTCAATTCAATCCAATTTATTTTTTCCTTCTGAATACAATTCAAGCAGTTACATAGAATCTTAAGCAATAAAGTTTATACAATTCAAGAAACGATATAATATACTTACTAAAATCAAACAAAAAAATATACAACTATACTAAACAATAAAACTCTTGAGCTATCCATTCACTAATTGAGGCTATTCACGAATTAAGAATTGAAACTGATTAGAAAATACACATAACAATATTACAAAACAAAGGCCTGGTTCACAAAAAGTATGTTAAATTTTAATGGGGATCAAATGCCACGAGAATAAAAATTTAACAGACTCCTGTGCATCCGGGCAAAAGTCTCATCCTCAAATCAATAACGAGGTATTAATAATTGTAAGTATAGGGACTCAAGTCCTATTTCCTAAAGGGCATATGAAGTGAATCTTACTTGAAATCCATGGTTGATATTTCTCCATTCAATTTTATCCAATTTTCTCTCAAAATTCAGTAACTTGTTTACTTAACTTGTTTAACTATTATACTGCTTAATACTGTTTATAGTGTTCATACTTGTTTAACTATAACTGGTTTGATTATTATACTGCACTTGCCTATGTGATTTCACAAATAATTACTATCCAACTTTTAATTTTTTCTGCTTGAAAGGACTGCTTTCATTTCGGTCCACTGCTTTATCCTTTTCAACTCCAGATAACTCGATTCGATCAAGCAGGAATCAAGTTTGTTTTTAAAGCAGGAATTACTCTCGATTTTGACGTTTATAAAGTTTGTTCATAAAGCGGGAAGCACTCTTGAATTCAATGTTCATTCGATCAGAGAATGATTGTTTGTTTGGATGAGTCCTCCTCATTAATTTGAATTGATGAAGCGCGAATTCCCATTGTTTGTAGCAGAGATTCTCATTTTCCTGATATCAGATCTCGTATAACTCACGCTTTGCTTGGAGTTTAATGCAGGTCAAACTTTAGAAAAAAGTGCACGTGTAGTTTTCGAATCTTCAGAAATAAATCTCATTTCAGATCCACTAGTGACCAGTTGCAAGCCACTAGCTCGTAATTTGAACTTCATAGTGTATATTATTATTCCACTAATTTTCTGCAAAATTATTTCTTTAATATGTGAGTATTTCCTATTTTAGTGATAATAATGTGAAATATGTCTTCTATGTTTGGTTTTGAAGCATCTAAATAAGGACTGAAAATTTTGTGTGGTGAAGAACTATAAGATTTCAAGGCTAGAAAATTTATGGGAATGCCTTGGAATCGTGGTGAGGATGGTGAGAAGTGTTTTTGAAGTGTTTCCGGTAGCGGAAATTGTTGGAAAAACTATGAAAATTGATGGATGTTTATGTAGAAAATGTACTTGGTTTGCGAAAGATTTCTAGGGGATGATGAGAGTTTTGAAGTGGGAAATCTTGTCGAGATTTTTGTGGTAGGTAGTTGGGATGTGGGTCTCAGTAGATGCTGGTAGTGAAAATTGTTGGAAAATTGTGAAAAAAGCATTAATTTTAGAGTTCAGGGTGGGATTCCAGATGTTTCCTTTTAGGAAACTAAGGTTCCAAAGCAGGAAAACATGTGGAAATATAGGAAAAACAGAGAAATAGAGGATAATTTGTGAAAATATATAACAAACTAGAAAACAGTGGAAATGGCGAAAAACGTGTGAAAAACCTTGTAGGAGCTGTAGATATGATGGGAAAGAGGATGAAAAGTTTCCAGTAGTGAAAAGTGTAGGAAAATCGTTAGATCTGGGTGAAGCTTGTGTAAATTTGAGATACTTTCTTTTCTGTATGGGCTATTATGGTGAGTCTGTTATATGTATGGTGGGTTGAGATGGATCATGAATCCCCGATACTAAAAAGTATTAAAGAATTTATGAAAATACAAAAACAATCTTGAGATTTGAGTGTAGAATGAGAGAATTTCCATGAAAAGGTTAAGTTTGTCATATTTACAGTATGAGTGGTTGTAATATTCTTTTTAACCTATTTCGGACTATGTGTAACCTTTTTTTTTGCGAGAGGAATAGCACAAGGTTACCTTATTTTCTCTCTCCCTATCATTTTAATAATGTACGGTACTTATTGTATCAATCAATAAAGAATAAAGAGCTTCAAGCTCAAATATAAATTAATTTGAGACCATTACAACAAATTCACAAGTCCTGTAAAAAAATTCATGTCATCCTGTACCCTAGAAATACCTACGATACAACAGAATAAAACATGAGCTATGATATGGATGATACACAATACAATACACTACACTATTGATATTGTTTTCTGATCTCAGATTGTAGAGCACAAAAATACGCCCAGAGGGATTTTGAATTATACATGTAAATGTTAACAATCGGAGGATATTGTTGATTAAAAACTAAAATTCATAAAAATTGATTATTTCTTCAAATTTCGCTCATTTTTGAAAAATCATAACTCAGTACTCATTGGAGATAGAGAGTTCCGAATGATCTCAATTTATTCATAATTTTAAATTCTGAAAAAAATACAAGAGCAAATTTTTCTGTCTGATTACAAGATTTGGCAGAAGTAGCTGAAAACTGGAAAATGAGCCGAAAAAAGTAAATTCGTATGGCTTTTGTTGGTGGGGAGTCCCTTGGGGGAAGGTCCCACCGCCTGAATATATAATTTAAGCCGTCAATGGGCCTTACGACTGTCATACTTCAGCCGGGACCGACAGTTTAACGTGCCCATCCGATAACACGGGAGTGATCTGGTTAAAAAACTTTTGGTATTGAGAGGGTTTGAACCCGGAATCTCTATGCTGCTACGCAAGCACTCTATCCACTAGACCACGGATCACTTCAATGAGCCGAAAATGCAAGGTTTTTGGGCCATTCAGTATCTAGCACAAGGGAATTTTGCATGAAGAAATTGGTTCTGAACTTCTCTTATGTACCTAAATAATAGATTAAAAAATCAGAGCTACAATATAAATTGCATGCACCAATGTATATAGTGACTAGACTAGTATGGGATACCTAAATTCTGTAACTAAACACTCGGATACAAACTAATGAATGAGATTAGGTTCTTCAACTAATAACACTGGCGCACAAGGAATCTTCCTTTCGCCTCACCTACTGCACTCATGCATGTGAGCATAATTAAATCTTTCTTTAATAATTATTATTTATAATATCATGAATAAGGATATCATTTCGTTATTAAATAAATAAACATTTCCTTCATTTTTATGTATGTATTCATGCATATACTTAAACGCATTTTTTAAAAGCTTTTTTTGTTTTTGGAAATAAATTCAAATTTAAATAAATAGATTCTTGAACCAGCACTTCAGATACTTGAGTAGTAGTATATTTCGGTTGAGTTATTGTAGGGGACCCAATAAAAGGATATTAACCTGTCCCTATAGAGAGTTTCCCCACTTATTCTGTCAGCATTGGTTGTATGGCAAACATTGAGTTTATTCATAATGAATACTGACAGTTTGAGAAGCCGAAAAAGGAGTGATGAAAAATGATTTCTGATTCAATTTTTTATTGATTCCCCCTCCTCCTTCTTCTCGTTTGGGAATCGTTATATTTTGGACCTAATCGAAGCAATAACAATGGAACCGGAAGTTCGAGTGAATGGTGTGAAGATGGAAAGAGAGGGTTTGGAGGAATGGGTGATGAATAAAGGAAGAGAGAGTGATAATGGTGACGGCGAATAGCTTCAAAACGATTACTTCTCTTTTGTGGACGGCTTATTGAAAATCGGCGGGTGGTATCAGAAGAGAAGAAAAAGAGTGAAGAAGGAGGAGAAAACGAGGTTAGATGTCGTTATACAATTTGGAGACAGATTGACTCAAATTTGATACAAGTATGCTATCATTTCTTACATATTTGAAGGACAATAATTTGAAATAATTTTAGAAATTGAATGAAATTCCTTATATTCTTTTGAATTTTAACTAACTTAATAGGTCAAAATTTAATAGCACTAAATATTTAATTTGGTCAGTTTCAATACACCTATACGATACAAACTAATCTATCTACAAGCTATAATCTAAATACAAATTCTATACTACAATATTGATACAATTGAAATAGAATAATTTTTATTGAATTCTAAACTTACTCCGATTTAGTTCAACACTATTCTGCTGAGTAGTTTTTAGTCCTGTTACCCTATTTCAAGTGTGTGGTAATCCATTTGTGATATAGAAAAAATTTTTTCCCACAGTTACCTTGAAAAGTGGCCATTGCTGCACTGATTACAGAACGCAAAGAATCACATTTCCGCTCTAGTGCGGGAAAAATTTTTTCTGCACTCCAGATTTGCAACATGGCAACGCAAAATAGGTAGTAGGTTATATGGAGCACCAGTGCTGGAAAATCAAAATTAAGTAGGTAACAGTGACTGTTATTATAATAATAGCGATGGACAAGGACATGGACACCGAGTTCGAGGACAGCCACCACCCACACAGCACACAGCCGCCCCGCCATTCAAACACTACTACATTATTCTATTTTATTTATTAATAATAAATTTTTTTGTTTTTGTTTTTCTGTGTAATTTTATTAATAATAAAATTACACAGAAAAACATTTGATGGATTTCAGGCAATTTTACCCATAAGTACCCACTTTTCATATTCAATGGTAACTGTCAGAAAAATGAAATGTGAAATACGTGCGCAAAGTTCCTCTGCTGCACTCTAGAAACCATTCCCCCTCGCCATCGGCTCGTGCGTAAACGTTTCTTTCGGTGCAGCAAACTGTCACTTTGCGCACTACTTGAACAAATAACTAGTTTCGTTGCCCTACTCAATCGGTATACACACGACAGTGCGAATTGATTATTATTGAGCTGTGTAACGTTCTGTGTGGATTCTAGTGGTTTTATGCTTAAAATATATCTTACCACAGAGCATGAATATTATTGTGGATAGAGACGAAGTGGGTATAACTTCAATAACTTCAATGAGAGGACATTTCAAGCATATCCTTCAATAATCTTTATTAACTGAGGAATGAGTAATGTAATATTATAATCCTCTTCTATACAACAACTATACATTTAAATTGACACTCCATTGAAAAATTGATTAAAGACTAGGTAACATGACTAATAAATCACCATGTACTATTCCCTTTTTTGGTTTGCCTGTGTCTTTCCACAATGCGTTCCCCATGGAATTCAGGTGAGAAGAAAATCGAGATGTTTTTTTCTATTTTGCTAGTGTGTTGAGGGAGGTGAATTGAAATGGCAAGGGAGAAAGGAGATAGGTTTTAGGTTGTATGTTGTTGGGTGGGTGGGAGTAGTAAAGATGATTAATCGGCAATTTGTAGGGTTTCTGACTCGCTTCTGACATTCAATTCTTGCTCTCATTTTACTTCTTCTTCCTTGTGTAAAGTTCATTAAAAGGTTGAACATTGTCCTCTAACTCACTCTCTCTCTCTTTACAAAGTTCCCCCACTAGTACAATCCTCTCTCTTTACAAAGTTCCCCCACTGTTACAGTACGATCCACTTTCATCTGACAGCATTAGTGGATAGGAAGCCTGGATGTTATGTCATGAGAAATTCTGAAAGTTCAAAATGAGCTCCGTTAAAATGTCCACCTGCTTTTCACAGTCTTTACAAAACAATGGAAAAATAAGGCTGAAGAGAATATAAGGAGATCCACTGTAAACTGTCAGCATTCCTCGTAAATATCATCAATGCTCCCCCATACAACTAATGCTGACAGTTTGAGGTGAATCTTACTGTTATGACGTCATTGTGAGGTTAGGTGACCTCTTGACTTGCAGGTGAAATGGCCTTTCGAGATTCACTTCAAGGTGTCAGTATTAATTGAATTGGGGTGCGTTGATGTTGTATGTGAGGAAAGCTGAAAGAAGTGAGTTTCACTGTAGTGAGATAGGATTTTTTGTGTGTTTTGTTGGTATTGTTGTTGGGGAAAGGTGGGCAAGAATGTTTTGTTGTGGAGAGGTTGGTAGTGCTATCGGTTTTGATAGGAGAAATGTATTGGGAAACATTCAATCTTCCAAATGGATTATCTCTGATAGGTATAAGGATAGAATACACAATCTAGATTAACTAAAAATTGTCTGCCCTATGATATAAGTGTATAGAAAACATTGATAGATATCTGAAATTTGTGATGTATACGAAATTTTGTATTCGGTTTTTCTATAACTGGTTATTTTTAAATGATTAGAAGCTCAAAAATCACAAAGAGTTTTAGTGGTTTCGAAAATCTACATCTAGATTTAGGAAGGTTTTTAGGAAGGACATTTTACTTGTAAAATTGAACGGAACATCAAAAATATCATTTTTGGTTAAATAATTTTTCGTTCAATTATTCTCATTCTCATTGATTTGATAAGATATTTCCCGGGCCTTCCATTGATGATTGGTATTATTAATTTGTAAGCTCATGTGAAGGTAGATGAATTTTCCAAGCTTGTCAAGGAATTTCTCATGTGCTTCTTTTGTAAAACTACAAAAATGCAAATGTAGGCCTACTGCTGGAGGTGAGAATGTTATTGTTTATTTGCGGTTTTCTTTTTGAAAATACAAGACTGTTGTACAGTTTCTCATAATTTCATAGAGTTGGAACCTTTTTTCAACAGTCTAGACACCTTCCTCCGATACACCTCTCCAGACCAGACTCACATTTGAATCTGCAGACGAAAATAAGTCACAAACACGTGAATCGGCTCACAGTTCGTTTCGCCTCTAAACGGAGCACGAAAAAGAGAGGCGACAGTGAAATGCGTGTGAGCAGATGATGGAGAAGAAAGAAACGATGTTGAAGAGGAAAATAAAGAAAAAGAGAGAATGATTGAGGATGAAAGGGAATCGTGTTTGTCCTTGACCTTGTGTCTCTCTCTCAGACTTTCTCTCTCACTCAGTCTGTGGTGGAATGGACCATGAACTGGAACATGTCACGCCGCCGGCTCCTCTAAATACAGCACACATGGGAGCTGTGCAATGTGCATTCCCACCACTTCATCTGGAGACAGTACGTCTGAGAGCAGGTTCCTTTCTTGCTTGATGTGATGTGAGACTTTGAGAAAGAGACGAAGAAAAAGAAGAAAGAGTTGTCTTGAAAACAGTACAGTACGCTGTACTCCTGATGAATAGTGTGGGATCTTTCTTTGTTTTGTGCTCTCATCTTCCATGGTACTTGGTGGATGGCATTTCTCTACATCATCCTCTCTTTCTAATCAGTGTTTTTGTCTCGCTTGTTCAATTATTCTAGGAGTTTTTGAATTGAATAATTGAGTTGTTCAAGTGAGTTCTCTCCCCTTTTCATATTAAGATCAGTTCATAAAATTTTATCCTTGATTTTAATACTCTTTTCACGAATATAACTATTGTTCTCTCTCTCTCTCTCTTCGCTCACAACACTTGTAATACTCTAAAGTGTGGTAAATAAAGACAATCATCAATCCATTTATTACTCTCTCTCTCTCTCTCTCTCTCTCTCTCTCTCTCTCTCTCTTTCTATCGGTAATTATCTAATCCAATTAAATCTTTATTATATGCATCTTCACATCGTTTTTCTCAACTCGATTAGTTAGTTCGGCCGGATAGAGCCGGAAAATCCCATTCAATTCGGATCGAAAAATTGATCGGCCGGAGCCGGCCGTGCACAACCGTATGAACCTGTTGCAATGGACGAGCATCTATTCATTTCTTTGTTGGGGATCCTTCGGACAAGTTAGGTAGTTTTCGGCCGATGCTAGTTCGGACGAAAACGGCCCACCTTAGGGAGAATACTGATAGAATACCACGATGATATACGTATTAGCAATCTATAACGCGTCAAGAAACGATGGAAAGCAGCTAAAAAACAGCAAACGGATGAAGACTATACACATGCAATGATAAACATCGTAGATATACGAAAGAAGCGGAAAGAAAGAACGAAATTCATGTGGATGACGCCGTAGAAAGATAGAAAACAAAATAGCAACATAAAACATATGAAAATCATTCACATGACGTGATAGAATGATAGGAAACCAAAAGAATCAAAAGATACTGGGAGAAATTCATGCATATGACGTGATGAAACTGAAAATTTCAACCAAATAAGACAAAAAAATGACAGAGACGAATGAACGAAATTGATATGTTGAGATTTGCTTCAAACTGTCAGCATTCCTTATGAATAACATCAATGCTTCCCATTCATCCAATGCTGACAGTTTATAGTTGATCTCGATTTAGAGATCGACGCATTTACAACTCAGCCGACTGAAAGTGAATGGAAAGTGTGGGTGAGTGTGCGTGCGTGTCACATTGTTCTTTTCCTCTTTGTCAACCATTTTTCCTGTTTTTGTCTCTCCTTCATCCTTTCCGGCTCATCCTTTCACTCTCTCATTTTAATTTATTTGCCTCTCCTGTCCTTCATGATTACATTAATAATTCACCATTATAACTAATTCAATAATTCTATATCCTCACCTGTAGCCCTAGCCTTAATATCCTCCCACTTGTAACTTTCATATTTTCCACTTCCCTGTAAATTCTGCATATTTAATTCATTCATATCACCCATCATTTTCATTTCAGCATGCATTTTCACAAATATGTTATTATGTACTATTATTGTGATTATTTTTTAATCATAGAAGTGTTATTATTTTGTTTATTATTACCAGTGTTTGCCATAGGTCTTTTCAGACCTGGCAATGTAAGATGTATTAAATAAATATCAAAATACCTTACACTGATTCTCCCACTCACCCTCACACTCTCTCACTCTCACTCACTCTGTCCCACACAACATACACCCACAACGTTATTTCTCTTCAAAATTTTCTCCAATTCTCTAACGTACACTGATTCTAGCACTCCTTCTCTCTCTCTCTCTCTCTCTCTCTCTCTCTCTCTCTCATCCCCCTTTACTCTCTCTCACTCTCAGTCACTCACAACATACAGACAAATCGTCACTCCCCATGAAGACGAGCTATGATGTATTATAAGCCCCCATTCCCGAAATAATACGATCAATATCTATGAGAATATTTGATCAAAGTGATACTCCAGGTAAGTATATGCTGCATCTACACAGCATTATACATATAATATATCTCTGTATTGTATATGTGTCTGTATAAATGCGTTTGTGATTCGTGTCCCTGTATGTGTGTGTGAGTGTGTGTGTTAATAAATATTATAAGCAGTCACCTATGGGATTTACTGACATCATTGCCCTTACATAACATCAATGCTTGCCATCCAACCATGGCTGACCAATGAAGTGAATCTGCACATTATAAGCAGTCACCTATGTTTAATGCATAGAGCTGGTGGTAGCCGCGACGGGCCAATCAATCATAGGAGGTTCATGTTTCCATCATTCGGACATACATCATGTCGACGAAACGCTTTTAGGTAGGATGTCAGTCACACCACTGCAAATAGACGTGTTCTATACTCCCACCATATGTGGGCTTGCTTACTACCCACGTGTGTCATATACACGAGTGCATGTGTGGTGGTCGTGAACTTTGGGGTTAGTTGGTTATGGGGAGGTAATGGGAGCCTACAATATTACAACGCCGCAGTGTAGGCCTAGAATCTGATACATGATTGGTGAAAAAGATTTTAAAAAATACCAGCTGATCTTTTTCACCAATCATGTATTAAGGTGCGTAAAGATATACGCGCCTCCAACACGCTCCGCGCACGACCGCGCACGATCCGCGCACTTGCTCCGTACTCGCTCCGCAATCGCTCCACGCACGCCCGCACTCACCCCCGATCGCTCCGATCATGAACGTTACGGGAGATGTTAGCTCTTCTCGCGTTCCACTCTTGCTCCCCGGTCGATCATCAATCGATCTGCTCGAGTGACGTTCGATTGCGGAGCAGAGCGAAAGTCTGTACTCTGTACGCACCTTTAGATTCTAGGCCTACACTGCGACGTTGCAATATCGTAGGCCAGGGCCTTGTATTGGAGGTGGCTATGCAAAAACCATATTTTTTAAATTTAATTATGGTTGTAAGAGAAATATCGATTACTAGAAGTTGAACTTCTCAGTGCCGGTCGCACAAAAGCCGGTTGAATTTTAACCGTGATTAATTCCAAGAGAACCAATCAGAGAAGCCGTTCTATCAAAAAGGCCTTCTCTGATCGGTTCTCGTGAAATTAATCACGGTTAAAATTCAACCGGCTTTTGTGCAACCGGGCCTTAGTAGAATAATGTATGTAGAGTTCTTTAAGACTTTCTACAATCAAGTATGAACAAATATGTGGTAGAAGGTGTAAAGTTGAAACTCTAGTTGACGATATTAAGATCGTGTTGAGGGGAGGTGGAACTACATAAGGTTTAGGTATTCAGAATTCAGGTAACTGTACACCTTCAACTGTGATAATTATGTGGTGTGTGTGATATGTCAACATACCAAAAATATAAAATACAAAATATCGGGTTTCTTCTTCCCGTTTTACCCATTATTTTCCTCTTCCTGCCACCTACATGTGATTTCAACAGCGGAAGATGTGAAGTAGTTTATAATATAAATGATGTAAATGCTATAGTGTGATTCACATAGAATTGTCAGTGTGTGTTGAATGGGAATCGTTGGTGCTATTTCTATAATGCAAGATGACAGTATGGATTTAATCTCACTACAACAGTTATTCTATGTCAGCATTGGAAGAATGGGAAACATTGATGTAATTCATAAGGAAAGATGACAGTATGAAGTGAATTTCACTACAGTGCGTGAATCACACGTTAAACGGGGATCTCTTTCGGGAATTGGGGATGCTGCTTTAGCGAGGTCCTCGTAAAGGTGCGTACAGATATACGCACCGCAAACATGAGTAATTCACTTTTAATCAGCTGATGCCAAGCTTTTTATACCTATATCTTGAACCGTTTCTGTAAAAAAAAACAGATATAGTCAGCTGATTAAAAGTGAATTGCTCATGTTCGTGGCGCGTATATCTGTACGCACCTTTATAATGGCAGTGATTGATTTGTTATTGCTGTCCTTGTCTATCATTCAACAAAGCAGATATCTTTTTCTCGCTTTGCTCTGTTGCCGGATCGTCTTTTAACAATGTAGAATTAATAATTAATTGACAAAATATTTCATCTCATTTATGAGAATTCATCATGAAATTATTGAAAAATATTATTTCTTGCTTAATAAAATGAAATTGATTATTTTGAACGAGAATGAACACGCATCTTCTGTTATCAACAGACGACGAAATTATCATATGTTTTTCCAAGGATGAATTATCCTTTTCAGGTTATTCAGTGAGTTTTCCCAGGGATGAGACCTAGTGCAATCGAATTTTTATATCATAAACCTACTACCGTATGTTAAAAATTTCGTGAAAATCGTTAGAGCCGTTTTCGAGATCCGTTGAACATAAATAACCAGATAACCAGATATAAAAATATAAACAGATATACAGAGATTGATCACTTAATTTAATAAGATTTTAAACAATAATGAATCTTATTTTAATATAATATTAATATAATATTATATAATATAATTGAATATTAATATAAGTTTTAATATTGAATGATGCTCACGCCCAGCGGACAGGATTTCCTTGCTGGGTTGTTGCCTTAATGAATAGATTTGATTTAAATATATTTAATTTATATTTTTGTTTTGATGTAAGCTATGTTTTATTTTTATTTCTAGAATTTCTTGAATAATTTTTGTAAATTGTATTGATGGCAAATAAAAAGAATTGAAAAAACAAAAAAAAAAATATATACATCAATATTATACAATATACCATATAACCATATTGATATTACATCAAAAACCTGTATCAGCTACCGTCTATAGAAGGCATTGGCAAGAAAGAGGATGGGGAACGTTGTTCTGCTATCTTTTCACTGCCATTATAACGTGGGACGTCACTATAGGGTTAGGGGTGTGGGGGTCCCATAGGACGAGAACAACAGACTCCTGACTGCCCTGTTGTACCCCAGAAATACCTCTCGTACAAGAGGGGGTTTTGAACCTCTTCACCTCCCAGAGACCCCTTCTCTATCCCCAGAAATACCACCCATAGAAGAGGGGGACTCTCCCAACCCCCCTCAAACAACCCCTTCCAACCCCCCAAAAATACCGACCAGCCTCTAAAAACAACCCTAACGAGGTACGAATGCTCGACGGGAAATCCTAACCATCCATTCTCGAGGTATCAGTGTAGTGTGGAGATGATGTTGAGAAATGGCATTCTCTGTGTAGGTGTGAGTGAGAGGGAAGATGGAGCGGTGTTGAATGATTGAGGTGCTGGTTGTGGTGAGATAGATGTAGAATGGGAGAAAGAGAAAGAAAAGAAAATATGTATGGATAGATAGTTCTGATTTCACTTCAAGCACGAAAGGAAAAATTGATAAAACTGAGAGAAATTTGTAAATAGAAGGAGTGGATAAGAGAATGGATGAGAGTTATTGAGTAATAGAGGAAAAGAACAAGGAAGGAAGGGAAAGAACGAAAGGAAAGAAATGAGATACAAATAAATGGAGTACGAATGAGATTTCAAATTAGAAAACTATTTGATTGAAATACATTATATTGTACTATTCTATACAATAAGGAAAACTTTATGTAAGCTCAACCAGAGGCAAATTGAATAGGCAATTAAATTGATAGACAATTAAATAGTATCTTTACTTTATGACTCAACTAAATGAACAGCTCATCAGAATGAACATAGCAAGGAATATAAATTCAGATGAGCTGATAAGGAATAGATTGATAGTTTCAAATAGTTAAGAGATAGTTTGATATAAATTCAGATGAGCGGGCAAGGGATAGATACAGGAGGATAGGAGGGCTACAAGGATTCGAAACAGGAAGTGAGAATAGAATAGAGTGGCAGCTTTTATATCCTCTTACTCTACGACAAACTCTTAAAAAAGATCATGCAAATGAAAAAGAAGGATGTAAGGAGTAGAAAACGTAAAAAGAAAACGTAGAAGGAGTAGAAGGAAGTTGTAAATGGAAAAATAGCAGGGAACATGAACAAGAAGTAGAATAGTAGAATGAGTGGAAGAGAAGAAACTGGGGATGAAAGAGAACCGAATAAAAATAGAGGAGAGAAAAACGTTGAAACTAAACCGTTAAGAGTGATAACTGAGATGATGAATCAAGAAGGAGAGAAGCAGAACTACTCCAAGGTAGTTATAGTATGAAACAAGGAAATGGGATCAAAAAGACACAAATAAAAACATAGAGAAAAATGTTGAAAAAATAAAACGTTTGAAGCAAAGAAGAACGTAGAGAGGTGAAAACATGAAGGGAGTGAGGGAGAAGGAGAAGAAGGCGAAGAAGAAGAAGAAGAAGAAGAGGAAGATGAAGAAGAAGGAGAAGAAGAGGAAGATGAAGAAGAAGAAAAATTAGCAGTCTACAGATGGAAATTAATTGGAGGCTTATTTAATAATTATTGGGATTTTCGTTTAATGATAATTATTAAAAATAAGCAGAAGGAAAAGTGGCTGGAGAACGGAAACTTTGTAGCGGAAGAAAATAAAGGGACGCAGGAAAAGGAAGATGAAGATGAGGGAGAGTAAGAAGATAAAGAAGAAGGAGGGAAAGAGAAAGGAAAAGAAGAAGAGAAAAACGAAGAAGAAAGCCGTGATGATGATTGTTGAAGTAATGTGTGAGCAATCGTAGCGCGTATCGGGGAAATGGAGGAAGAAAACAGGCGGTTTTATGTGAGATGATGAATGTACGCCCTGGCCTGGCATCACATATCATACAAACTACTCTTTTTGTTCTCTACCCCTTTTCTCCCTCACTTCCCCTTCTTCCTTCTTCTTTCCCTCTTCCCCGCACTTTGCCAGCATTCCATTTTTACAGCGCCCTTCATCTTTTGTGTCACCCTTCCGCTGCTGCTTTGTTCCTTCCCGGCTACTTTCCTCTTCTTTCCCCCTTACAAACTCTCAAACACAAATTCCCACCGAGTTTCCCCTAACTGCTACTGGGCTCTCTTCTTCCTATTCTCTTCTTCTTCATCCTCACATTTGCCAGATTATTGTCCTTCTCCTTTTTTCATCTACTTCTACCCCATATTCTTCTTCTTCTTTTCCTTATTATTTCACCCAGCTTCTTTTCCTTCTTCTTCTTCTTCTTCTTCTTCTTCTTCTTCTTCTTCTTCTTCTTCTTCTTCTTCTTCTTTTTCTCCTTCTCCTTCTCCTTCCACCTCTTCCCCCTATTCTTCTTCAATTTCTTTCTTCCTCATCTTCTTCTTTTTCTTTCTTCCTCATCTTCTTCTTTTTCTCCTTCTCCTTCCACCTCTTCCCCGTATTCCTCTTTTTTTCTTTCCTCCCCATCTTCTTCTTCTTTTTCTCCGTCTCCTTCCACCTCTTCCCTTTATTCTTCTCCTTCTTCATCTTGACAATCAAATTTTTGCTCCCCATCTTGTTCTTCTCCCAGAAATGTAGCAAATACTGTTGAATCCAGAAGTTGTCCAAAAAATAACACAAATCTATTGTATCTTCAACATTCAAGTTATGTCGATCAAATTGTTCTATCAATATTCCAATATTCCAAACAATTTAATCCCAGTAATAAAGTATTATTATATTACATAAGGAATATATGTTACGGTTTATTGAGTTGAGAGCACTACCTCCGTATACAAAGCCGTAGTGCAGTCGTGTGACGTCAGCCACAGTAGGGCTCCTACACCAATCAAATTCGTTGATTTCAGCTGGTCTGTATCAGCTAGTGTTGGTGTAGGAGCTCTACCTGTGCTGACGTCACACGAATGCACTATGGCTTTGTTCACGGAGGTAGTGATGAGAGTCGTCAATCTTACTCAAATTTTAACCATTTTTTTAACATGTCAATGGATTTCTGCAATATCAAATAATACTAATTGATTATGACCAATGATATTGAATTCCATGCTTCAAACAAAATCTGCTTTTCTAACAGAACTGGTACAATAGCTGAATGCCACATAGACTACACTATCATTGGATAACGTTTTCTATCATGTTCCATTCATTAATTCCATATCTAATCATGTTCCATTCATTCAGAAGTGGATACAACCACTGTTACCTTCAATGAGATAGAGAATGGAGCCTCATTGAAGTTAGCAATGATAACTCATATCCAATAGATCTATTGAAATAGATAATGAAGCTTTACTATAGTGAGGTCCACGTTATAATGGCAGTGTTTAATTAGCAATGTTATTGCTACCCTTGTCTATCATTCAACAAAGCTGATAGCGCTATCACTTTCTCGCTTTGCTTTGTTGCCAGATCGTCTTTCAACAATGTTAAAATTAATTAACAGAATATGTTATCTTAGTTATGAAACTCATTATGGAATTATTGAGAAATATAATTTCTTGCTCAATGAAATATAATTCATATTTTAATCAATAATGAATATACATCAATATTATACAATATACTTCATATTAACCATATTGATAATACATCAATAAACCTGCACCAGCTACGGTCTATAGGAGGCATTTACAAGACAGAGGATCGGCAACGTTCTTCTCCTATCTTTTCCCACTGCCGTTATAACGTGGACCTCACTATAGAGCTGAGAATGATAACTCTTATATCCGTTACAGCTGTGCAATGAGATAGATGAATATCGGGGACCGAGCTTCGCTCTGAACTACAAAAGCATAAAAAATGTATTACATTTATTAAATTTTATCTAATCACAGTAAATTTAGATTAATTCCCAGAGGAATGCAAAAATTTCTCTCACAAAGTCTTGGTTGTAAAAAAGCCGGTTCAATTTTAATCTTGATTAATTTCACGTGAACCAAATCAGAGAAGACCATTCAAAGAGATGGATCTATTGTAATTAATCAGGATTGAAAATAACCCTGCTTTTTTGCAACCGGCACTAAGTACCTGATTGAATGGTTACAAAAGTTCAACAGCTGAGTCATAATTTTGACAGTCCCACACACATGAACTCGCTCATTCACTTCCATCATCAACAGACGACGAAATAATTATTATCAGCTGTTTTTCCAAGGATGAATAATAATTATCCTTGTAATGTCCTTCAGCGAGTTTTCCTTGGGATGAGACCTAGGGCAATCGAATTTTTATATTATAAACCTATTATGTTCTGAATTTCGTGAGAATCGTTAGAGCCGTTTTCGAGATCCGGTGAAATTCAAACATATAAATATCTAAACATCCAAAAATCTGAATATCCAAACATCTAAACATCTTAACATCTAAACATTATAAAAAGAAATTGCGTGTTTAATAGTATATGATAAAGCATATTAGAGTTGCCAATGATAACACATATGCAATCAAGCTCTTTATGCAAAAAAATTGCGAGAAAGATAACAATGATGACTAATATCTTTTCGGTGAAATTACCAAATAGGAAATATACAAAATGAGAAGCTAAGACAAGGGCGAAAAAGAGAACAGATTGAGTTAGCAGCTGCAAAAAGAGCCTAGTTGGTTGCGAAAAGGGTGTTATCATTATTGCGCAATAGAAGAACTCTACCACAACAGGAGTCGCGTTTGAAGTGTGAAAAACGTAAGATTCACATAAAATTGTCAGACTTGGGTTGATGGGGAGCATTGATGTTACACATAAGGAATGCTGACAGTATGAATATATAGTCAGATTCACTTGAAATTGTCAGCATTGAGGTAAATGAGAATCATTGATATAAAGTATAAGGAATACTGACAGGGTGAGTATATAGTGAGATTCACATAAATCTGTCAGCATTGAGGTAAATGACAAGCATTGATGTAAAGTATAAAAAATGCTGAGAGTTTCAGGTGTGAGTAGGGAGGAGAAGACAGGGAGTGGGAGAAAGTAGACAGACGTAAGGGCCAATTAGGGAGAGAACGGTGGTGCCTGCTAAGGGAAAGATGTTGTGTGTTCTACTGTACCCTTCTTGTCCCCTTTGAAGGTATGGGAAGGGATTGGGGAGAGGTGAGTGAAGCTGCTGAGAAGAAGGAGGGGATAGAATTGAATGACTGCCTTATTTTTCCTAGAGTGCGAAGTTAGGACGCAGTCGGCCCTCTCTTATACTCAACTCTCTATTACATATTATAACAATACAAAAAAAAGTGGGAGTGGGGATGTGGAGGAGTAGCTGGGAAATTGAGAGGAGGGGGAGTGGTGTCAGGGATGAGAGAGGGGAGTAGCTGAGAAGCAATGGAAGAGGGGCGTGGAGGAGTAAAGGAGGAAGTGTAGTGAAGATGGTGGATGGGAAAAGGGAGAACTGGTGATGGAGGAGGAGTAGAAGGAAGAGGAGGAGGAGGAGGATGATGACGAAGATATAGGAGGAGAAGGGGAAGGAGGAATAGGAGGAGGATGAGGAGGAGTAGGAGGAGGAGGAAAATAAGGATAAGGGGAAGGAGGAGAAGAATGATGAAAAAATAAAGAAAATCTGTTACTAGGTTGAAGGTTAGTAGTGTTTGTGTAGGCAGACAAAAAGGAGAAGGACAAGGAATAGGAGGAGGAGCAGGAGGAGGAGGATGATGAGGTAGGAGAGAAGGAAAAGGGAGGAATAGGAGGATGAGGAGGAAGAGGATGATAAGGAGAAGGAGGAGAAGAATAATGAAGGAATAAAGAAAATCAGTATCTAGGTTGAACGTTAGTAGTGTTTGTAGGTAGACAAGAAGGTGAAGGTAAGGAAGAGAAGGAGGAGGAGGAGGTGGAGGAGGGGTGAAGGAGGAGGAGGACGAGGATGAGGAGAATGGTGAAGAAATGAAGAAAAGCAGTAACTGGGTTGAAGGCAGGTAGTGTTTGTTTGTAGACAAAAAAATAAAATAAAAAGAAATGGAGAAGAAGGAGGGAGGACTTTGAGGTTGTTATGAGGGGGTTGAGAGTGAAGGAGAGAGATTGAGAGAGTGGAAGAGAGGATGTGAGAACGTATAGAAAATTGCCTTAAATAATGGAAAGATCCAGAAGGAGGAAGGAAGTGATATAAAACATAATACATGAGGAAGAAGTTGATAGTGGAAGAGAGAAATAGAAAGAGTGGAAGAGAGAATTGATTGATCGATCACTCTTTATTGAGGGTGAGTTAGGACTTCAGGTCCTCTCTGCCACATAACCCTTAATGTTGTGAGAATGTGAGAGGATAAATTATAGTGAGTGACCCTGAAGAAGGAAAATATTCAGAAAGAGCATAATAACAGGAACAGAGCAAAAAGAAGGTATAGAGTTTGAAAATGTGAGCTAGAGAAAGAAAAGATAAAATAATTTGGAAACGACTATTTGTAATGGAATAATAATAATAATAATATAATGTGACCTGGCTGGCTAAGATCTTGTGTCGGAGCTTTCAGGTAGCACCTTATCAATTTCAGGGCCTCGGTCATGACCTGATAACAGTTTTCTAACAGCCGGGACCGACGGTCCGACGTGTTCATTCGTAACATGGGAGAAGCACAAGACAAATTATGGAATGATGTGTGAATGAGGAGCTGGAAAATTGGAGGAAGGAAAAGATATAAAGCCGGTTAAATTTCTACTGTGATTAATTTCATGAGAAGCAATTAGGGAAGCCGTCTTTTCTGAAATGCCTCCTCTGATTGGTTCTCGTAAAATTATGGAATGAGGAACAGGTTATGAGGAGCTGGGAAATTGGAGGAAGGAAAAGATAAAAAGCCGGTTAAATTTTAACTGTGATTAATTTCATAAGAATCAATTAGTGAAGCCGTCTTTTCTGAAAGTCCCTCTCTGATTGGTTCTCGTAGAATTAATCAAGGTTAAAATTTAACCGGCTTTTGTGCAACGGGGCCATACATACAGAAGTGAAAGTATTCAAAGGAGTGAAGAAAGGGAATTGATGAAAAATCAACAAACAGGTGTCACTCAAAGGAGTCCCTCCTTTAGAAGAAAAATGAGATTCATAGAGGAGAGAGTGAATAGTAAGAACAGGTGAACTAAAGATAAACGTAGGGGGAGGGAGTGATGGAGAAGAATTAGGAGAGAATAAGAAGGAGATGAAGAAAGAGAAAAAGAACAAAACGTGTGACAAACGGGAACGGGGTCACGCGTGACATTTGTGTCCCACATATCATCTTACCACCCTCTGTATTGTGTAGGAACCACCCTGTTTCAAAAGGACTCCTACACTTCTTCACCACTTCCCTTCTCTCTTCTTCCCCTTTTCTTTCTCTCCTTTCCTCCTGACCTCCCTCTCCTCTTCTCATCTTCCTCATCCCCTCATTTTCTTCCCACTATCCTCTAATTTCTCTTCTTCTTCTTCTTCTTCTTCTTCTTCTTCTTCTTTCTTCTTCTTCTTCTTCTTCTTCTTCTTCTTCGTCTTCTCCTCTCCTTCTTGCACCGGCAATCTTATTGTCTTTCCGGGAGCAGCCTTTGAGAAGACGTCGCTTTGCGTCCCTCTAATGATAGCAGGTCGCCCTTTGTCCGGGTCTTCTTCTCAAACCGCTGTTTCCTCTGTAGAAAACTTTTGGTCGCATTTTCACCGTTGAAACGGTCCTAAGTTACTTGAAATTGTGTTTGTTGTAGTGGTAATACAGTGTTATGATTGATCTACATTTCGAATTATTAAAATTCCCCAATAAAATTACATTTCTTCAATTTAAATTTCAAATAAGTGCAAAATTTTTCAAGTTTTTTATTTATTGTGATACATTCTGGGATTCATGTAGAGTATAACATCAACCTTCAAAATTTTCAATTCATTATTCCTGGACCGAAAATCAAGTGACGAAGCAGTGTGTGATTATGACCTTAACTTTTGGACAACATTAGCATTTTATCAAAATTTTTGGAGAGAAATAGTACAGGCTCAGCCTAGTTTTTCCTCCAATGTCATAATTGTATTATGATTATAGTGTTTTATACAATAATGAATAAATTGAAGGGCACTATTATTCCATTATTCACTGGTATGGTGGAACAATATCAATCAATCAGTGTCAAACAAGAGTCGATTATCAATCTTTCGTTAATTAATGTTAAAATTTATGTTTCAAACTAGCCTACAGTTGCTACAGTTGTTATAAACATTGTTTACCAGAAATAAATAGTGGATAACTATCGATACCGATAACTCGATATTCTGATAAATTTTCTGTTGTGACAAGTAACGATCTTTTCAATCCAATATGGATAAATAGCACAACATGAGCTCTGATACTGCATAGAAACTTCTTCATACGAGATTCTTCAATATCTGATTTAATTACTGTTTTTTACCGATGTTTACTGTTCTAATACCATACCAATAGATATTCCACAAAGGGCTGCTATTAAGAACCAACTAAACAATTATCCATATACAATGATCCATTATCTATCAGAAGTATTTGGATTTCTCAATTCTATTTGAACCTGTGATGTGAAAATGTATCCTGAATGTACAGAAAAATTCAACGGATAATATAAATATATTTCTCTTCACACTCTTTTACAATTTGATTCGATCAATTTGGGAGTAAAAATATAATATCACAGAGATAAACCAGTAGATCAATTATCCTTCATCTACCTCTGAATCCCATACTTACACTTTTCAAGCCTTTTCGTCTTTTTAAAACGCAGTTTTCGTTGATTTTTCAAATCAACAAAATTAAATCTCACTTTCTTATCCTAGATTTCTCTAATAGAAAAGGAATATAATATCCTCCTCAATAGCACCTATCCTCTGCAATGCGACATTATTTTCATTTGTCAAAATAATCTACTCCAATTTACTCATCCCCGATTTATTCCTCCACACAAAATTCATTCAAACTTCTTACTAACAGCATTTTCCTCCCTAAAATACTATTGACAAGCTCTCAATAAACAGACATTGTTAAGTACACAAACAGTGACAGAAGAACAGTTTTCCATTTGGTTGAAGCTCTCAGAACGATTACATCATGTCTCCCCGCCAGCAAGGACATCTCAAGGTCTGATAACAGCACGGGTTTCAATAACAACAATGTAGTATTTTATGATGAGAATTCTTCCCTCTCTCGTCTGCGAATCCCTCAGTTATCCCAGCACACAACAGAATAATAATTTCTTAGTGCGCCATAGAAATTGCGATGGACTTTTCTTCTTGTAGAAGAGGAGGTTGTAGAGGAGTGAGGTAGGGGGGAGATGGTGGAGGGTTGTAGAGGGGAGGAAAAGAAGGAGTTGGTACAAGAGAAACAGGTGTAGGAGGAGGAGGAGGTGAAGTTGTTGAGTAGGTGAGGAAAGAGGAGGTGGTGAAGGAGTTAGAAGAGGAGGAGGAGGAGGAGGGCGATTGTGTGGTGGAGGAGAAAGAGGAGGAGGATTGTGTGGTGGAGGAGGAAGAGGAGGATGACTGTGTGGTGGAGAAGGTAGAGGAGGAGGAAGAGCTGGACGCAAAAGAAGAGAGAGAGAAGAAAAAGGATAGAGAGTAGAATCTGGGAATCTTGGAATGGTATTGAAAGTAGAATGATACAAAATTGAATGAGAGAAAAGGTTTCGATGTGAATAGAACGAGTGAAAAAGAAGATTATAGACTGAGAAAGCTGGTAAGAAGAATGATGAGGACGTTGTAGAAGATGAGTTGGAGGAGTGGTGTAGGAGGAGAAGGATGATTGAGAGGAGGAGGTGGTAGGAAGAGAGTAAAATGAGTGAGAAAAAGGAAGGTGACAAAGAAAGTTGGTGAGAAGACAATGTAGAGGTTGAGAAGAATGAGGGGGTCGTCGAAGGAGAACGAGAAAGAGGAGGAGGAGGAGTTACAGGGAGAAGAAGAGGATTCTGAAAACGTATTGAAAGTGGAAAGAGCCTCTCGAGTTGACAGTAGTGATGATTTTCTGAACGGGGAATTATTCTTCATCGTGGAAAAAAGATGATGTTAAGTTGAAGTAAATTGAATCGGCTTTCACGAAACGACCATCAAGATTATTTTCCCTGTTTCCTTTCCTCCATTTTTTTCTTCTTCTCCCTCCTCCCATTTTTCTTCTTTCCCTTTATCTTGAGAGTGAACAAATAGAAAAATACTTGACGAATCGAGAAAATGAAAAACTATTGACAGAGGAGAAGGAAATTGAATATGGCATGCACTATTATAAAGATTTGAACTATTCGAGGAATTGTTATAGGAGTGCAAATGAATGAAATGGGGAAAAGCGTTACTGATCAAATATGTGAAGGATGGAATATAACTTGAAGTCCGTGTTGAAGAAGAAATGTCACGTTCAAGAGCTTTTGCAGTAGAAGGTTGTGAAAACTTATTGTTTTTCAGATGAATTTTGATTGGTTTTCGAACTGGAATCTTGGGATTTGTGAGCTTAACGTTTTTGAAATAAGATATTGACCTGTATTCAAGAGATACCAGTGGTCTATAGACTTTGAGATTACATTCATACAATGTAGCCTATATTATCAATTTTGTTTCATGTATCATATCAATTTTCTATCAATGTTGTGATAAAATGTTGTATTATATGAGATTTGTGAGCTTAATATCTTTGAAATAATGAGATATTGACCTGTATCCAAGAGATACGAGCTGTCTATAGTTTCTGAGGTTACACTCATACAATGTAGCCTATATTTACAATTTTGCTTCTTGTTATATATCAATTTTCTATTGATGTTGTGATAACATGTTATATGTTAACATGATATGATAACATGTTATGTTGTATTATATGAGATTTGTGTGCTTAATATCTATCAAATAAGATATTAAACTGTATTCAAGAAATTCGAGCTGTCTATAGATTCTGAGGTTACACTCATACAATGTAGCCTATATTTTCAATTTTGCTTCTTGTTTTATATCAATTTTCTATTGATGTTGTGATAACATGTTTTATGTTAACATGATATGATAACATGTTACAGTATGTTGTATTATATGAGATTTATGTGCTTAATATCCATCAAATAAGATATTAAACTGTATTCAAGAAATACGAGCTGTCTATAGATTCTGAGATTACATTCATAGAAGGTATAATATTTTTCATTTCGTTTGCTGTTCCATATCAATTTTCTATCGATGCTGTAATGAAATGTTGAATTGATAATGTTTTGATACTAATCTCACCATTTCTTGGTCGAATAATATTTGTTTCTTTTTGTTTCAGGTATGTTTCTCCATATTTTCATGATACTTCGTTGGAGTGAGTACATAAAACAATAATTCATTAATAATAAGTAGTAGGCTATTTATAATTCATTCACCAAAAATATAATTCATCAATAATAGGTAGTATTTATAATTCATTCATCAGGAATGTAATTAATTTATTCTCTTTAAAAGTAGTCAGCTACCGCAATTCGGTCATTCTCTTCTCTTGAGTAACTTCTTGAATCAAAACGTTCCTTGTTCACTCTAAAGTTTCCTGTTCCCTGTTCTAAAGTTCCTTCTAAATCTCATTTAAATTCCTCTCACAATTGTTTCAAACTCACTACAATCTGTTCGTATTTCAACTAGTTTCTATTCAGGTGACCTTGAGGCTGGTGTCTTTTTACCACTTGGTCCTAATGTCTTCAAATGAAAGACGAGCCGCAACAATTTAAAAGCCGAAGAAAAAGTACCGGAAAAAAGAAAAACGACCAATTTAAAAGCTATTTTTGGAATGCTAGTACACGAATACTCCAAGTTCAAACCACGTTGGTGTTATTCTATGGTTTAGTTCATTTAAAACAGTCAGCATTCCTCATGAAATATAACCAATGCTTCCCATTGAAACAGTACTGACAGTTTATAGTTTACTCACCATATTTCCTTCCTTTACGACTCAGTTCTGCGACCGTCCAAACCCTTTACTTACATAATCGTGGAAACGAAAGGATATCTGGAAAGAGGAAGGTAACGAACCGTGAAAACTAAAGACTTTGAGGAGAGCGACGAACGTATGGAAATGCAAATTTTCTAAGTTGGGTTACAATGCATGAGGTAGGCCTACATATTGAGTACTGGAGAATGGAAGTGACGAGAAAGATAGTCCTATACTGTATTTTTCTTCTGTACTAAACGTTAAATCACATACAACCTATAAACTTACTATTGCAGTACACTATTACATAAGGATTGTAGAAAGAGAAAGACGAATTTATGGGTATACGAAGACTGGTTACTAAACATGAGGTACATGTAGAGTATTGAAATGGGGGATGGAATATTATAATCATATCTTCATCCTATACTATACTTCTTCTTTATTACGTATTCTAATACGTAAAATCACATACAACATCTCAACTAACTATTCTACTACACTATGTTACATTATAGAGGCCCCTTTTAAAGACCTCTCTCTTAATTAGGCTCTCATTATAGAGTACCCTTTATTCCAAGTAAAAATGACTAGCTCTATAGGATTTTGTACAAAGGAGTTTTGCATATCCTAGAAGTAGCCTACATGAATAGATGTCACAAAGTACATACTATCATATTATGTAATATGTAATTTGGAATGATTGTCTTAGGAAACCTCACAACGTGTAGAAGTGGGACTAGAGAAATAACTTCAGATTATATGCAATATAATTGTGCCTTATTCGTCAATTCATAATAAATCATAGTAAAGCGAATTATTCAACGAGTTTTACAAAGTATGAACGTTTATGAATAATCTTGAAGATTGAATGAAATTTTAATATCGATAATATAATATTGAAACTACATAAACCAAAATACTAAATGGATCAAAAAATAGTCAACTCTTTGAAAAGGATCTAGAATAATATCCTTCCCATCAACACACGACCGGATAAGACTAATATCATGGAGGAACAATAGCATAATTAGATATCCCATGGTATAGGGCGTTTATGTCGCAACTTTTACTGTTATCTCAAGCCGATAGTCCACGTATTCTTTCCCGTGAAGCTTTATGACGCTGGTAGTCTCTCATATTGTGCCGTTCATACACTCTTACCCGGTCAAAACAGTAAAAATCGACAATATCGACAGTAATCAGCTTGAGATAACAGTAAAAGTTGCGAAATAAACGCCCTATAGCATGGGATATCTACTTACGCTATTGTTTCTCTTTGCTAATATCCATAATCAGAGTAATAATCAAGGAATGTTATACTTTCATCACAAATGAATATAATATGATGATCTCCAATCATATTATAAATTTTAATAATGATTTGTGAATGCCAATGGAATAAAAAAATTAATAAATGAAGAATATTTTTTTCATCTATTACATAATAGAATATTCTTGATGTTATCATCTGTTATTAAGTACCTTAACCATTCTAATTCAAGCATACTTGAACCTAATTCATGTTGAGAGAACTGATTAGTGCTGTAACTCAGGGTGAAATCCTATCATATCTGACTGTAAGTTACTGTATAACAATAAAATAACATTCATTTCCATTCTGTGCTCTGAATGAGAAATTAATAAATGGAGAATATTTTTTTCATCTTACCATAATAGAATATTCTTGATGTTATCTGTTATGAAGCACCTTAACCATATTAATTCAAGCATACTTGAACCTAATTCAATGTTGAGAGAACTAATTAGTGCTGTAACTCAGGGTGGAATCCTATCATATCTGACAGTAAGTTACTGTATAACAATAAAATAACATTTCATTTCCATTCTGTGCTCTGAATGAGAACGCCTAGAATAATCAGCATGAGTAAGGATGTAGTGAGTGAGAATAACTATAAACTGTTAGAATTTGTTGAATAGAGAACGTTTTTGTTATTAATGAGGATGACACTTTCACTCTATCTCACTCAGTATTATCATAGAGAAACAATAGCGTAAGTAGATATCCCATGGTATAGGGCGTTTATGTCGCAACTTCTACTGTTATCTCAAGCCGATTACTGTCGATTATGTCGATGTTTACTGTTCTGTTGGGGTGAGAATGTATGAACGGCACAATATGAGAGTCTACCAGCGTCATGAAGCTTCAAAGGAAAGAAGTACATGGACTATCAGCTTGAGATAACAGTAAAAGTTGCGACATAAACGCCCTATACCATGGGATATCTACTTACGCTATTGTTTCTCTATGGTATTATCTAGTGAGTCTCTCTGTAGCCTATCTCACTGAAAACAGTCAGTACGAAAAAGTAATACTATATCAAACGTTATATTATACATCTAAAGCTTCATGAGATTTGGTGGTTAAGCTGATATAGTAGGCTTTTAATAACAACGGTCAATGAAGTGAGTATAATTTAGCTTGTATATTGTGAGGCCATTATAGGTTGGTATGAACAGAGATGACAAATAATCAAATAAATATAGTTTTCTTTACTCTATGATATGAACAGAGATGAAAGAAAAATATAGAACAAAAAATAATAAATTATATAGTTTTCTTTACTCTACGCCTATGGTATGAATCAAGAATAGTATATAGACTATAATAAGCTATATACTATCCTAGGGTATGAATTAGAATGATATAACACGACTTTAATAACAAAAATCTGGTGTGGCGCCCTCACACAACTTCCTTGCCGTTATGAAAATTGATCACCTGACGCTAGTGTTCCCGCGCATCTCAAGTCTACTATTCAAAGATCTGAGCCAACTGGTAACAGGACAATAACGCTGTAGACACACGAGGTCTGCTATGTCTTCATAGTGAATGATTTAATAGAATCAACAGTTGCCAACAGTTTGCAATTGAATAATCACATTTTCTCGAATTTTGAGCTTATTTTCAATTTTAGGTGAAGGTGCTACTGAGCATTAATTGTAGAGATTTTCATGCTCAATCTTTTCCACTTGAATTTTTTTGTTAAAATTTTATTTGGGGCCTGATAATTGGGAATCTAGAATCAAACTTTGCATGGGGCGGAGCTCATGAAATTTTACAGATATGGGACTGGTGGCAGTTGATAGAGCTTATCAATGACTATTTTGGGTATGAATTTCATCAAAATCGTTGAAGCCGTTTTTGAGAAAATCGCGAAAAAACCTGTTTTTGACAACATTTTCGCCATTTTAGCCGCCATCTTGAATTGCATTTGATCGAAATTGTTCGTGTCGGATCATCATAGTGTAAGGACTTTGAGTTTAAAATTTCAAGTCATTCCGTTAATTGGGAGATGTGATATCGTGTACACAGACGCACATACACTCATAAGGTGCGTACAGACTTTCGCTCTGCTCCGCAACCGAACGTCACTCCAGCAGAGCGATTGATGATCGAACGGGGAGCAACAGTGGTTCGACCGGGAAACGCGAAAAGATCTAAGATCTTCCGTAACGTTCATGATGGGTGCGTGGGCGGAGCGACTGTGGTTCGATGGAGGAACGAGGGCGGTGCGTGCTCGGTGCGGGTTGGAATCGCGTATATGTGTACGCAGCTATATACACTCATACACACACACACCACACACACACACACACACACACACAACACACCACACCAACACCCACACACAACACACACACACACACACACACACACACACACACACACAACACACACACACACACACACACACACACACACACACACACACACCACACACACACACACACACACACACACACACACACAGATCAATACCCAAAAACCACTTTTTTGGACTCGGGGGACCTTGAAACGTATAGAAATTTGGAATTGGGGTACCTTAATTATTTTTTCAGTGTTTTCAAGTCTCTACATAGATCTGAAAGACCTTGTTTGCAGACGACTCTCGACTGACTTAAGAAACAGGTTTCTTTTCCGGCCTAGGCCGGAAAGAGTACTCTTTCCAGCCGCCGCTAACATGGAAGTCCGTAGTTAATAAGTCATCCGCTAGATCGGGCGAGTGTCAACTTTCTTCATCTGAAGTTGCCATTATTTGATTTCGAATTTCGAATAAAACTAATTCAGCATTCAAATTTTCAAAAATGCTTGAAGATGACGACGCCCGTGATATTCCAAGTGAAATTTTAAAAGAATCTGAAATCCTGACTGCAAATCTTCTACCACTAAAATCAAGAGATAGGTACGATAATGAGTATTCTTTATTCATTTTGTCAGTAATACCTGTAGTGTGGCGAAAAATATCGTTCGCACCACAGGCAAAAATGTTTTTCCGGCTCTCAATCTTTTCTAGTCTTTTCTAAAACCGATTTCATTCTCATTTTCTGCTCTAGGTGCGAAATATACTATTTTGGAAAGCAAACTTTCCTTACCTATGGTAATAGGGCAAGGAAAGTGAAAATAAATAATAAAGAATATAGTTTTCTTTACTGAATGGTATGAATCAAGAATAGTATAAAGACTATAATGAGCTATATATGTACCATCCTTGGGTATGAATTAGAATGATATAACACGCCTATAATAACAAAAAGCAGTGAAGTGTGTATAGTTGGTATATTGTGGAGCTGTTTTGTCTCGAACTATCCCAATGATGTCAGATATTGTGGCGAGGGGTTTTCGAAAATTGGCCAACATTGAAGATGGCATCGGTCCAAAATGAGACGCCGGATTAACCAGAGGCATGTCGGATTATCAGAGGAGCTTCATTTCAGAAGATGATAATAATAATAATAATTACACTTTATTAGTGTGGTTGTCTACCCAATGATAGAGGCGACAAGACATGACCCTATATGACGGTAGGGGGAGGGTGGTTGACGGAGGCTGAAATCCATTTCAGGGTTGAAGAGGTGGGGGGTGGTTGGGTGTCGGCCTTATAATTCTAGCTTATTGTGCAGGATATTATCCTTAGCACTGTACAGTATTAGCCCTGTGACATAGTGAGAGCATTCACTTCAGACAGTATTCCCTATTAATATAATATACCAAGTAACCCTGATTCAACATTCTTAGAGAATCTGGACTTCAAATTTCCATGCTATCTTCTGATACTTTTCGGGTGATAAAAGATGATATTTATTTTTATTTTCAACTTGAAAATGACCTAAGTTATGGTCGAAACTAGTCGCTGTAATATTTTAAATAATAAAGGGTACTTCAAGTTTCAATATTGTTTTATTAATTTTTTAATGATATCTATGTATACTATAATAAAGGAAAGAACTGGTTTATACACGTGCGGGATAGGAAAATTGTGTTTGACGCATCATCAAGTCTGAACTACTGGACTGATTAACTTGAAATTAATCCATTAAAAATCTTGCATATCGATCCTTGATTAAAGGAGGATGGTTATAGGACCATTAAAAATTCTTCAAGATTTCAGACGTATGAAACTTTTCAATAAATTTGTGATATCTTTAGACAATATTCTAGTGTTTCATCATCTTCCATGTTATATTTTATGTAGAATTTTCTATTCATAAATGTTGTTATGTTGAAATTAGTCTCAATTTCAATCCAAGCAGATTTGAAAGTTGATTTGAGTGTAACAATTCGAATGGAACATTATTTGTTCAACCAATATGAATTAGAAGAGCATGACCTAATTTAAAATAATTATTTAACAAATGCAAACATTCATTCTCATCAGGAGAAAATGTTTTTTTTTGTGATAGGATTACATAATTATAAAACACAGCGAAATGAACAAACAATCTTCATACCATTCGAAAAAATACCTTTTTAAAATAAGTTAAAAAACATGAGGGAAAAATATATTAGTAAAGTCAATAATATGAATACAGGTAACAAAGGGGAAAAGGAAAGGGGAAGCATATATTGGATAGGCCTATCAGAATTTATCATCAAGTATTTATAATTATTAATCAATTGATGCTCGATCTGTATTGTTGTATCAAACATGTACTAGTTGTACAAGGCTTTAAATGCATATCTTTTCTCTTCTCTTCGTTACTAAGTTGTTTTTTCCACTCTCTTTTGATTCATGCCTGTTACCTGTAGTTTGAAAGCTCCGCCTACTGTAGGCGTGTCTTGTGCCGGCCAATGGCAGCCTTTCACCTTTATAGATCAGTCAACTACCAATCGTGTGGCTCCATCTACAGTAAATCTCCTGCAACTCAATATTTTTGTATCTTTCAACGTTCTCATATATCGTTCATAAGTAGCCTATTTCAACATGTTCATATTATTTAAATAAAATTAATATGCATATAGTTACTGAGATTGAAAATGTTATAGTGGAGACAACTTTGTTTCCCAATGAATGGATATGAAAATGTTAAATTGAAAATCATTGAATCTATAAAGTGTCAATACAACTTTGAATTGTTTCAATCAAGCCGTCGAACAAACAATGAACCCAAAAACCATCACAGCAAATCTATCAGAAATTCTAAACATAAAAGCATGTGCAACCACAGTATACATACAGTACGGAAACTTGGCTATATCCTGACGCCATTTTCCGCCATCTTGTTAGGAAGCGCCGCATTGTAATAGTATTGATGGTAGGTTCGGATCACTTCAATGATCCGGATCAATTGATCTCGTTCACTGCCACGAGCCAATCAGAAGACCAGGATTGGAACTTCCCAAGGTCACGTGACGTGTTTAGTATTGGGGTCATGTAAAAAGCATTGGTTAGATGGGCGATTGATTACAAGTTTCCATTCTGTATATTCTGTGGTGCTGTCCAACTGTCCAACTGTTTCATACATCCCAAGATTGAATGAGAACAAAAAATATGATGAAACTTGTCTAGTGAATAACAATCACTTGATGCATGATTTGTCACGTATTGATACATTCACAAAATACCTCTTTTCTGTGCCAAACAGATGTTAACAATTTCATAGGATGCAGATGGTGGAACAAATAATATATTGGAAGCAAAGCTCCCAAGAAAACTACAAAATCAAGGAAAATAAGAAGGGTTAACAGAAAAAGAAGTAGAAGAAGAAGTAGAAGAAGAGGATGAAGGAGGAAGAGTATACATTGCTGGCAAGAGTATTTTGCTTCAATCTTGCTTCTCGATATCCCAAGGAATAAATAGGGCAGGAATTCCCTATCTTTTGCAATGTATCAGAAGCAGCCAAAGACATTTGCAAGTGATCGCTTCCTATATACTGTGAAAAGCCGTGTCTGTGCCACCGATGCCAAATGAACATGGCAACACAGCCACACAGATGGGGAAAGAGAAAAAGAAGATTAAGGTGAGCGAAAAAGAGAAGGAGGAGATGATGGAGTGGAAGGATGAGGGGGAGGAGTAATAGGTGGAGGAATAGTAGGAGAAGGAGAAGGACGAGAAGAGGATGTAGGAGAACAAGGAGAGGGGATAGAAGGAGGAGGAGAAAGAGGAGAAGGAGAGGAAAACGAAGAAGAAGATGATTAAGATTGAGAAGAAGAAAAAGAAGATCATTAAGATTAACAAGAAGAAAAAGAAGTAGAGAAAGAGAAAGGGGAAGGAGAAGATGGAGAAGCAGGACGAGGAGGAGCAGGAAAAAGAGTAGGGGGGAAAAACAGAAGCAGTTGAAAGAGGGAGAAGAAAATGAAGAAGAAGACGAGGCTTATCCTCGTGAAAAAGAAGACAGAAAGAGGGGTGAAGATGAAGTGATGAAGAGGGGAGAAGAAGAAGAAAGGAGAAGTAAATGAAAATGAAGCTGAAGCAGAAGATGAAGAAGAGAGGAGTGAAGGAGAAGAAGAAGAAGAAGAAGAAGAAGATGCATGAGAAGAAGGAGATCGATGGTATGTAGAAGAAGAGGATGAGAAGGAAGAGGAGGAAGTTGAGAGGAAGGAGATGGCGGTATGGAGATGTAGGTAGAGAATGAGCAGCAGAAGGAGGAAAAATAGCTGAAGAAGAAGGAGAAGAAGAAGAAGGAGAAGAAGAAGAAGAAGAAGAAGAAGAAGAAGATGCATGAGAAAAAAGAGATCGATGGTATGTGGAAGAAGAGGATGAGAAGGAAGAGGAGGAAGTTGAGAGGAAGGAGATGGCGGTATGGAGGTGTAGGTTGCGAATGAGCAGCAGAAGGAGAAAAAATAGCTGAAGAAGAAGGAGAAAAAGAAGAAGTAGTAGAAGTAGAAGAAGAAGAAGAAGAGAAGAAGAGAAGAAGAAGAAGAAGAAGAAGAAGAAGAAGAAGAAGAAGAAGAAGAAGAAGAAGAAGAAGAAGAAGAAGAAGAAGAAGAAGAAGAAGAAGAAGAAGAAGAAGAAGAAGAAGAAGAAGAAGAAGAAGAAGAAGTAAAAGAGGGAATTAATAAAGAGGAGAAGAAAGAGGGGAAGGAAAAGAAGGTGGAAGAGAAGGAGTAGGAGGAAGAGTAGGAGTGAAGATGTAGATAAGATGAAAAAGGAGAAGTAAAGCAGAGAAAAATGAATGAGATGAATGGAGAGGAAGATAAGAAGCAGCTGAAGAGAGCGAAGGAGATGAAGAAGAAGACGAGGAAGAGGAGTGAAGGAAGAGAAAGAGGAGTAGGAGAAGGATGAGGAGGAAGGGGAGGAGGAAGTGAATGAGAAGGAGGTGAATAAGGAGGAGGTGAGTGAGGAGGAGGTGTGAGGTGAAAAAGCAGCAGAAGGAGAAAAACAACTAAAGTAGAAAAAGGAGAAGGAGGAAGAAGGAGAAGAAGAAGACGATGGAGAAGGAGACAAGCAGAAAGAAGCAGAGGTGTTTGACAAAATGGAAAAGATACGTTGTCGATGGAGAGGCATCTTATACATCAGAAGAACATGGTGGGTGAGAGAAAATGCGTGTTTCCCTGTAGTGACATTCATCTCAAACTGTCAGCATGCCTTTTGTGTACCTCCAATGCTCCCCATTCAGCCAATGTGCTGACAGTTGTAAGTGAAGCTCTCAATATGAAGCATAGCATAGCCATAGCAGTGGTAGTCGTCAACTCGAATCAATATTGAATACAATTTGCGGCTGTGTTTGAGACAGAAAGATGATGCACAGACACGAAAATAAGACGAATGCCTTCCTGCTTATCAATATTATCACACCATATACTCGAGAAATGCTGTGGTGCTGCTTTCAGTCAACACCACATTTTTATGTTATCAATATTTGCGTTTTGCTACTTCCCATGAAGTGTTGTCTTCTTTTTCTTCTCTCTTCTTATTCTTCTTCTTCGCTAGTGTTCCGTTTTTCTTTTTCTTCTACTTCCTCTCCTACTCCTATACTCTTTCTCCATTTATAGTTTTATTTTAATTCTTGAAAAACTGAATGTGAATGAATTTAGAAAAATCTGGTGTGGTACACTCACACAAATTTCCTTGCTCATATTTGAAACTACGATCAGACTTCTGTATATGTGTATATATAATAGTTTTCAGAGTACTTTTTCCTTTGTGTAAATTGTGAAACTCGATGATTCTTTTAGTCCTCATTTTTTAAAGTCGCAAAACAGCTGTTCTTCAGGTGAAATATCTCGACTATGTGTTCTTTTTATGAACTGCGCTACCTACCTACCTCATGCACGAGAAGGAGGTTACTAAGCCCATTTATCAAGGGTGGGGTGGACCTTCCATTAGTTTCCCAGAAAGGAAACTCATGCCAGTTAATAGAGCTGATAATTACTATACAGGGTATGAATTTGAAAAAATCGGTCAATTTATTTTTGAGAAAATCGTGGAAAACATGTTTTTTTAGTAATTATCCGCCATTTTTCTCAAAAATATTACGGAGCTCCTGCAATTTTCTCAGAAATGAGTTTCATGTCAGTTGATAGGGCTTATAAATTGCTATCCATGGTATAAATTTGAAGAAAATCATAAGAACCGTTTTCGAGAAAACCGTGAATAACATGGTATTTTAGTGATTATCCGCCATTTTTCTCAAGAATATTACGGAGCTCCTGAATTTTTTTCAGAAATGAGACTTATGTCAGTTGATAGGGCTTATGAATAGCTATCCATGATATAAATTAATTTGAAGAAAATCGTTAGAGCCGTTTTCGAGAAAACCTTGAAAAACATGGTTTTTTAGTAATTATCCGCCATTCTGAATTCAATTTTATTGAATTTCTTATTGTCAGATCCTCATGGTATAAGGACCTTAAGTTTAAAATTTCAAGTCAATCGGTTGATTAGGAATGGAGTTATCGTGTTCACAGACATACACACATTTTTGGACTCAGGGGACCTTGAAACGTATAGAAAACTTGAAATAAGTGTACCTTAATTTTTTTGGAAAGCAATACTTTCCTTACCTATGGTAGTAGGGCAAGGAAAGTAAAAACGTGAGGGAGAAGAAAAAGAAGGTGAAGAAGAATAAGAAAATAATCATAATAGCTAAGGTTGATCATTCAGAAGTCACAGCCAAATCACTTGCATAATCTGATACATTTTATTATTATTATTATTACATTTTTTTCTAAAATAAGTTTAGGCGTTACCGTCTCCCTTGTCAAGTAATTGAACAATTATTACTCTAGCAATAAGATTTTCACTGATTACATACAATTATTACCAAACTCCAGTTCCAGGAGAACTATTCCAAAATATAATATGGTTCAGCATTGTAGCCTAGTTCATATTCTTATTCATTTTTGATTTATTAGGTCATAGTATCGTACGTCACAAGGCCGGGAAGGGGCCTTTTGCAGGCGAGAATGATGTTTCTAGTCGAGGCGTCAGACGAGACGAGAATTTGATTCTAGCACTGCAAAAATTTGATTCTAGATGAGTGGGTGAGACGTGATGATGTGTATAAGCCAGTTCATTCCTCTATTATAGTATAGAATATCGGGGACCGAGCGTCGCTCTGGAGTAGAAAAGCATAAAAAAATTATTACGAAATATAATTTCTTGATGAAAAACAGCTGTGCTGTGCTTCTAGAATTAAGTTTGTTTTTTTCGGTTCTTTTTCAAAATTATTTCTTTAATATATGAATCTTCTCTATTCAAGTGATAATAATGTGAAATATCTGTTCTATTTTTTGTTTTGAAGCATCTAAATTTGAAAATTTACTTTGTGAACATATTAGTGGTCTGAAAATTTTGCGAAGTGAAGAGCTACAAGACTTAACCTATTTCGAACTATGTGTAACCATATCTAAATTGGGGAGAGGATTAGCACAAGGTTACCTTATTTTTCCTCTCCCTTTCATTTATATGATGTATACTTATTATATCAATCAATAGAGAATAATGAATAAAGAATAAAAGACATTCATGTCCAAGTAACGTACACTATTTTTTGTCATGATAATCTGAAGAAGAATAATTGAGAAATAGAAAACATTACCTGCTTGTGCTGAAGTTACTACATGCATTCTATAAACATAACCTAGTTTACAAATTCAGAATCAGGAATTTTGGAGCGCTGAAGGTGGTTATTTTGTAGCAGTTTTGCTGTTCCTATTTCGGAACTAGGGACTCGGACTCGACTGTAAAGAAAAAATATGGTTTCATTAATGTAGAGTATGTTGTAATGAGAATCATATGTTTATTTGTTCTGCAAACAGATGTTCACCGGCTTGCATGGAAAACAGCTGAAATTGAATGACTATGACAAAAAATTATTACCGAATTCTAGATCAATAGTGAGGTCCACGTTATAATGACAGTAATTGATAAACTTTGATGTTGCTATCATTGTCTATCATTCGACAAAGAAGGTATTACTATCCTTTTATAGCTCCGCAACGATGTCAAATCTGTTTTTGGCAATGTATAAATATAATTAATTAATGCAGAGGCAAGGCAACGCTGTTCTTCTATCTTTATCCACTGTCATTACAACGTGGACCTCACTATAGGAGAAATATCCCGAAATATAATATTGTTACTCTATGGTTTTAGCATTGTAGCCTAGTTGATATTCTTATTAATTTCCATCTATTAGGCCAGAAACATTACATTGTTGGATAGGAAAAACAGGTGCTAGCACAAAACTCCTCCTCCCTCCAAATAATTGTCCAAAGTTATTATTAATAGTTATTGAATGAAGATTTAATTTATGCTCACATGCATGAGTACAGTAGGTGAGGCAAAGCCTCCGGCAAAAGGAAGATCCCTTGTGCGCCAATGTGAGTCGTAAAATCAGATTAATCAGAAGTAATATAATAAACTTGAATTTAGCGTATGTAGTGTTCAAACATGTATTTTATAATATGAAATTGATTATTATATAAAAGTCAACGATTGGAAATAATTCAAATTCAGCCATGCCTCTATAGTTTTTTTTCGGTGTTTATTACCTCGGAAATTACTATTAGTTCTGTGAACAGTAGACCTCACGCAGTATTCTCATCCACAAGTATCTGATTGGAACTATAGACCTTATGGAAATACAGCAATAGACTGGCTTCTCCACACATCTGTGTAATCACTTGTCAGCTGATTTATGATAAATAATTCTATAGTCTGATTTTCACTCCAATATTGACGTATGAAGGAGGCTCCTTTTTCCTTTTATATTATCCTTGAAATGCAAAATTTCCAAAAACCTTGTATATACGTCGACGCGCAATTAAAAAAGGAACATACCTGTCAAATTTCATGAAAATCTATTACCGCGTTTCGCCGTAAATGCGCAACATATAAACATTTAAACATTCAAAGAAATGCCAAACCGTCGACTTGAATCTTAGACCTCTCTTCGCTCGGTCAATTAAGTGGAAAGTGGGGTTATTTCTATCATGGAAAAAGTTCCACTATTCAGAAAACAAAATAACTGATAGAAACTTGTTACTCCCTGTTGGTATTTTGATGCGATGCACGTGTACATTCCAAGACTCCATCTGATCTCCACTTGATACGAAACTGTAATTCAAACTGTTCCAGTTATTCTGCCGCACTCTACAACTGTAATTGCTGCAGAATATAGCATTAAACCAAGCTTCAGAACTGTAGCAGCTTTGAACATACCTCTGTACAAACTGCTGCATTAATCTCAAGTTCTCAACATCAATCAGGTTCTGGGATAACAAGTATTTGATGTATAACCACTGCTCAGATTAGAACGAGCAACCGGAAGTTTCAGTAAGTGATAGAACCAGGTTCACTCATTGAGTTCTAAAGTACGATTGGTCAACGTGATTGAACCAAGGTTGGGAGAGGGTTGAGGAAATAGTTTTTGAATTATTTCAAACTGAAATTTTGAAATAGAAGTTTTGAACTATTTGAATTTTGAATGGATAAAATTGAAAATAATTCAGAAAGAGAGATTAGATTAGATTAGATTTTTTCATTTATGTATGTTACAATATTTACTGGCTTAAACACTAATTTACATTAAATGACGATAATACTAGTTATTCAACGAATTTCACAAAGTATAAATAATTAATCAATGAGAATAAATATAGAATGCAATTAGAATAACGATAGTATAATAATGTGATGGAACTTCATAAAACGGCGGTGTTTCAACAAATAATAGTCGATTCTCTAAGAAGGATATAAAATATCCTTCCCATTAACACACGACCGGGTTTTACTAGAGAGAGAGAGATAGAGAGAGATAAGATAAGAGTTATTTATTCAAGTTATAATACATTCTGACTTATAAACTTACAATAAATTTCAGTACAGCTAATATTGTTATGTATCAATACATAAATCAGTGATGTTTAAACAAATTTTCCGACTCTAATTTCGAATAGGATATAATATACTTCCCATTAGCAAACGACCGGAATTTGATGGGATAGAGGTGCTGAAAATTTATTTTTGAAGTTGTATGTCATCCTAGTTTAAGACATTGTATCCAAAATGTGAATAATAGTGCTGTAACAATCAAATCCAGTCCCTCAAAAGCTCGAATTTCAATGAATACTTATGAAGTATTCCAAATAAGTGTGACAACATCGTCAAAGTCTTCGATTAATCATTGCGAATTTCTATAAAAATATCACCTCTCCTCAGGAAAGAATATTTTAATTTTATTCAATGAAATAACCTCCAAGTCTTGGGCCCGGTTGCACAAAAGCCGGTTGATTTTTAACCGTGATAAGGACTTTTTGATAAGACGGCTTTTCTGATTGGTTCTCGTGGAATTAATCACGGTTAAAATATAACCGGCTTTTGTGCGACCGGCACTGAGAAGTTCAACTTCTAGTAAACTATATTTCTCTTACAACCATAATTTAACAAATATGGTTTTTGTCAATTAAAACCACGGCTCCCATTACCTCCCCAACCGGCACTAAGAGATTAAAATTTAACTGTCATCGTTAATTGAATGAGAAGTAATTATGTGCTATTTATGAAGAATGCTGACTGGTTTTGAGTGAATCACATGAGATATTATTTACAGAGGACCATCTTCTCATAGCTTTGAACTCATAATTCAACCGACTCCCATTCTAGTAATTAATAATGAAAGATTGTTGGCTTGCAGAAGCAGAAGGAAGTTGAGGTTCCCACCATTGTTACACGCATTTTTCTGTTTACCGAGCAGTTAGCGTTGTCTTATTCTCACACAATTATTAGTGAAACTCTTCGAAGTCACGCTAGTTTCTTGAAGAAAACGGAGAAGAAGGTGATGAAGAAGAAGAGAATGTGGAGGAAAAACGAGGTGAAGAAGGAAAAGAAGAAGATGGAGAAGAAGAAGAGAAAGAAGGAGATTGAGAAGAAGCAGAGAAAGAAGGAGATGGAAAAGAAGAAAAAGAAGAAGAAGAAGAAGAATTGAGAGAAAGAGGAATAGATTCAGGAAGAAGATGAAAGTGGATGATGAAATTGGTGGCTACGAAGAAAGTAGACAACATAAGGAGTAATGAGAGAATAGGCTAATATTTGGAAAAATATTTTTCTATTTCAAATTTGAGGGTACAATAAACTCGTAGAATGATGGCTTAATACAGTAAATATCTATGGACGCAATTAAACATTAAAGGCTATACTACATTGAACAAATTTATATTGAAGGATAAACTAGGCTTAGTCCTATTGGTTAGTATTGGAAGGCTGAATTTGTATTAAAAAAAGATTATCAAAAAGCATATGGTAAAGGACATGAATAGGAATAAGGATAGTAAATAAAGCTGATAATAAAATTCGAGCAACGGTTTGAAAAGCAAAGAGAATATAAGAAGATGGAAATACTGAACGCATGATTGTTTCAATGGTTGCCCTTGCTTTATGCATATCATTAGTCTATTATAAATTATATTATCATGGTGCATTAAAACGATACCTAGCCTACCTTTGTTTGCTCAAGTACAGATTTTCTCATGCCATGTTATCATCTACATTTTTTCTACTATTTTCTGCTCGTTCTTCTTCTCCTCCTCTTCCTCTTCCTGCTCTTCACCCTCCAATCCTCTTCATCGTTATCATTCTTTCTCATTACCCACGCACAAGCCTGAAACTCATGCTTAGCTTACATTTATTATGTTCAGCACAAACCTTATGTTTAGCTTGTATTGTGTTAAGCCAGATACACACACTACGAATTTTTCCGTCCTTATAAACTCTTTTTGATTGAACATAATTTTGTAAACAGATTAATGTGTTGCCAAGTACCTTTTAATTGACCGAGCGAAGTGAGGTCTATGTTTTAACTCGGATTTTGTTTTGTCTGTATGTATGACTGTAACGCATTTACGGCAAAACGCGTTGATAGAACTAAATGAAAAGCAGGAATATTCATTTTTTAACTACGCGTCGATGTATACACAAGGTTTTTTGAAATTTTGCATTTTAAGGATAATATGAACGGAAAAGGAATATCCTCCATACTCCGATATCACTATATAATATCGGGGGACCGAGCTTCGCTCTGGAGTGTTAAAGCATAGACAATTTTTAACGAAAGATTGAATTTATAGTTTATATTTATTCATTCATTTTTCCAGTCGTACGATTATTTTCAGTTATATGAGGAAGCTTATGCCCAAAACTGTCCCTTTTCAAATTTATATTACAGTCTAAATCAAAATCTAGGTTGAGCTACTATCTCTCATCAAAATAACAATTTATTCACACTTCAAAAAACAATCACATCAATTATTACAATTATATATAAGTTACTATGAATTCGATTTAGAATGACATACTATGTTTGCTACAATATTTTTCAATATACCATATACTATTCTACACTACAGCATCTAGTTACTATTTTTGACCTTCTGAAGTAAAATTGTTTTCTAAAAAAAAGAGAAATAAACAAAAATAAGTTTTACTTGCTGAATTATTCTTCTCGTGAGATCAGCTGAGGAATAACCCACACATGCACTCTCTCACTCACTTCTATTACGGTATCGACAGACGAAAAAAAATTTCCAGCTGTTTTTCCAGGACGTATTTATCCTTTTAATGTCCTTCAGCGAGTTATCCTAGGGTTGAGACCTATTGCAATCGAATTTTCATATCATAAACCTACTTTGTTCCAAATTTTGTGAGAATTGTTAGAGCCGTTTTCGAGATCCGGTCACATACAGATATAAATATAAACATAAAAACATCTGAACATATAAACATAAATTGCTCGTTTAATAGTATAGGATAATCTATTTTGAACATACAGTATTAGCCAGACTATAGAATTATTCATAATCAATCAGATGACGAGTGTATTATTCATTGCTTGCATTACACAGATGTCTGGCCGTGTCTATTTCTATAAGGTAGGGCTTCAATATTTTGTTTTGCAGTCATGATATTATGATGCGTTCCCATCAGTATCAATATTCTCACATTTGAAAAACAAATTTAATTAAAAAGGTGATTGAAAATAAAATAGAAAGATGATTAAATGAACTGAATAATGCTGAAGATATTATAATATTTTTGATTGAAAAAAAATAATTTGAGAAATATTTTGATAAGATGGAAAGATTATCACGGAACTGGATAATTATCATAATGAGATACAAATTTAAATTTGAACTGAGTTTATCAACATAAGTGAGTTTTTGATCTTGGAGAAAACAAATTAATAACAGTTTTTAAGAGTGAATTATGATTCATCTGTGAATTGTGATTCAACTAAATCAACTAGAACAGGTGACATCAGATACTTGTGGATGTCAACTGCGTGGCAAAAAATCGATCTGTGTGTGTGACTGGCTTATAAGATCGTACTTCTAAACTTTATATCGAAAACTTTAGTTTCGTAATGATGACATTCAAGTCCAGCTGATTGAAATGACTTCATCATCAGAGCAAGTGCTTTACAATAGGTAGAGCGCAGAACGAAATGGCCTCTAGTATCCTTTGTTTCAAATCAAATACATTATAAGGACTATAATACATTGTATTGTATTTAAATGTATTATACATTGAAGACAGTCAGGGGCCATCTCGTTATGCTTTACTCGCAGAAAAAGTGTTGGAAATACTAGAAAAATGTTCCAAACTTGTGAGTCCCCGAAAATCTCGGTGAGTCAATTGAGGAGTCACTTTGCAGATGAAGTGCCACTGTTTGTGAAGCCAGGACTTTGAGGAGACCTCACCCAGTACAGACTTGTCGGTTGTTGGAGCGTCAACCACTGACTGCCCCGAAAGTCTTTGGTAAGTACCAGAACCCCTAACCATTCCCTCCTCCCAAAAACCATCACCATTAACATCTGGTGGCATTTGACCGAATCCCATTTTGGGGTAGCTGTACCCCAAGGTCTCTCCCCCTAACCCACCGATTGATCTTCACCAACTTCTTTGGAAAGCCGCAAGAGAAGGTCGCTCAACCTCTTTGGTACTTAGTCTGGATATTTGTCTTCCTCTCCTCCAACTGTTTCTTATTCTCCCTCCTTCTTGTACTAATTCTTCCTCAGCTTCTTCTCCATCATTCTCTAGGAAGAGAAGGAAGACTGTACTTAGTCTTACATCTATATTATTTGCATGATTTATGTTCCGTATAAATAATTTCTGTATTATTACCATTCAAAATATCATTAAACTAAATATTATTTTTTTCTTTTGCTACGTATGATTTCTCAACAATGTGCAATGGGTCTGTCTAGACCTAGCACAAAATAAAAATCAATCAATCAATCTCTTGCTAGTGATTCTTCTTTAGTTTCAACTTCTTCTGTCTTTTTCTTTCTTGATCTCTATTCTACCACCTTTCTTTTCCTACCTGCTATCTTTTTTTCAATATCAACTCATCCATTCGCCTCTTCTCTAATTCTTTAACTTCTCTTTCTCAATTTTTCACTTCCTTCTATTTTTTCACATCCTTTCTTATTCTTCCTTATCACTTCTCTATTTCTCATTCTTCTCTGTGTTCTACCGCATTCTGTTGTTTCGTTTCCTTTCCTTCACTTATTTCCACTCATCTTCATTTCTTCTAACTCATTATTTTCTTCCTTCGTTCGCTACTCTCTGGCCTCATTTTCTTCTTGCTTTTGATTGTCATTGGGAATCTTCTCCTTCATCTCTTCTTCTGTATTTCTTGATTCTCCCTCATTATTACCTTTTCCTCCTCCCCCTTCTCCTTGCTGGTGTTTTTCACGAATTGCTTCTGGTTGTTACTTGGAATCTAGATTCGTTCTTCCTCTCCTTATTCTCCTCTCCATCCACCTTCATGTCAATTTCCCCTTCTTCATTACGTCTCTCGAGATTCTCTCAGAATTTTCTTTCTCCTCCTTCCTGATATTCCTCGCCAACTTACCTTTGACTGGAAATCACTCAAAACTGAGTGAAACTATAGTGTAACCATTTTACTATTTTTTTTCTTCTTGCTCTACTTTTACATCTTCTTCTACTTCTTCTGATTGACTCCTCCTTTTCCTCCTCTCTTTCCATCGTCTTCATCTTCTTCTTCTTTTCCTCCTCCTCCCCCTCCCGCTACTTCTTCTTCTTCTTCTTCTTCTTCTTCTTCTTCTTCTTCTTCTTCTTCTTCATCTTTTTATCCTTCTTCATTTCTCCTTTCAGGTCTTCTTCACTAGTAGCTTTTGACTGTCACTAGCAATCTCTTAAACTCCCTGAACCTCAAACACTCTTCCGCTCCCCCTCGGCTGTCGAAACCTCTCCTCAAAAACCCTTGCTTGTGTTGTACCCTCTCTAGGGACTCCACCGAGAGTCAAGTACAATTTCGTTGATTGGCCTGAACAGACCTCAAGCAGTCGGCCTTAACATCAATTTCGAGACGGACTTGGGATCGATTCGGGATGAATTGCTACAACAGTTACGTAATGACATTATCTTCGTTTCACACAATCGACTCAAAACTATCAGTGAAAACATTCAAATTCTTGCAGCTGTTTTAACTCAATTAGCTTTTTCCAATTCTCGTCAGGTACCTTCATTCTACATCTTTGTCATCCATTTTCTCTTACTCATCCATTCCATTTATCATGTCCTTCTTCCTTCACCAATTCTCCTCTCAGTTTCTCCTTCTTCCTCTATGAGTCCTTCCTCCATCTCACTCCATTCCCACAGTCGACTCACTCACAGAAAAACTGCACGGCCACCTGAATTTGGTCGACGCAGTAAAAGATAAGCAGTCAACCGTACACGGAGCAAATAATGTGCAATATTCCATTTGGCAGAGCGCTTTTTTTGCCGTCTAGTCCGCCTCGAAATTGCTGTTATCTTGTCAACACGTCATGTGACATTATCAGTTAGTTGCCTTCTGCTACCTAGTAATAATAGGCTCGACCTCGTCTAGAAATTGTTCATGTCACAAAACTGTACTGACATTCACTTTCAACTGTCAGCATCCCGTATACTTAACATCAATGCTTTCCCATTCAACCAATGCTGACAGTCTTCTCTCTTGACTGATGTAGTGAGATTCACTTGAAATTGTCAGTAAAACGTATTGATAACATCAATGCTTCCGATTTTACCAATGCTGACAGTTATGGTGGTTGTCACCGTAGTCTTCTGAATTTTGTGTCGTTTCCACTGTCGGTTGTATCGATTTTCACGTTTTTTTTCAATGCTGGTACAGTTTGTGGATTGAGTGAGGAGTTCGTTTGTATATAAAGGAAACAATATATGTGGAAGGCCAGTGTGTTCCAAAAATGCATTACTTCATTGCTATTTCGTATGAAATCAGAGTAAGTGAAGGGGCAACTTTCGTGTAAATTTGGAAATCCTGTCTGACTGGGATAATGTTGATTATACATTTTTACTGGGTTTCTTTAGGTTCATATCTTGACATCGATTCAATTCAATTCAATTTATTAAAACACACAAAACAAAATAACAAAGAATTACAAAACAAATAGAATACAATGGAATGTTACAAATATAAAAAACCCAGATCCATACATCAAATCCATACACTAGAGACTAGATGTGTGAATTCCTGAAAACATACATTCAAACATCTCAACTTATATATTTCATAGCAGAAGGTTTCTTGTTGCAAAATAATGCCAAAAATATTTGTAACTTGTATGTTACTTGGCTGGAGGAACTATGAAATAGCTCTTCTCTGTTACTAGTACAGTAGTCTAATAGGTTTTTGGACCATGAATGATTCGAATAAAGTTGAATAATTAAAAACACTACAGTGATTCGAATCAATTTGATTTCAGAAGATTATAGAGATTACTTTGGGCTTAGAATTCCAGTTACCGAATTATTCATTGAAAACAGTTTGAAGTAGATTCCATCTAAAACGCGAGAGAGCTTGTGTTCTTCTGGTGGTTTAAAATATTCAAAATCATTTCTCGAGTAAACGCCTAGTGGAGGCTGCCATGAGCTATTCAGAAAGTGTGGATTGTGCTTCTGATGTAGTCTACTCTAACTACTCTATCATTGATAGAACATTTTGAAAAATCAATATAGCTAGCATTATGCCTTATACAGTAGTTATAGCTTCTGAGAATTTCAAAAAGGTTTTCAAAACCTACACAAGCCAATCGGACCCAATCGGATTAATAATTCATTTGATAAAACAAACTCTACAAAATTAAGGCAGTGCAAAGGCTAAAAATAAACTTTTCACTCGTGATATTTTTCAAAAATTTTCGATTTGTATATCATCAAGCTATCAAAATAAAAAAGTTTTCCCAGGAAAACATTTTTTTTTATCATTACTTTTTGAGACATGATCTCCTGAAGTTTAAATTTTTGGGACAGAATATTTCAAATACGGTATGAGATAAATCCATGAGATTTAGAGATAGATTCTTCATGGTATTGTTGATCTAGTGAAACAAAAATTTGTTGAAAATATCAATTTTCAAGATTCACTAGTTTTACTAGATCAACAATACCTTGAAGAATCTATCCTCTAAATATCATGGATTTATCTTACCGAATTTGAAATGTTCTGTCCCAAAAATTCAAACTTCAGGCGCTCATATCTCAAAAACTAATGATAAAAAAAAAGTTTTCCTGAGAAAACTTTTTCATTTTGATAGCTTGATGATATACAAATCGGAAAACTTGGAAAAATATCACGAGTAGAAAGTTTATGTTTAGCCTTTGCACAGCCTTACTCAAATATTAGATTAAAAAGGCATCTGTTCTCAGAACAGAAAATTCAATATGGTACGATGCACTTGGCATTATCACCATTCCCCATGAATAGCATCAATGCATATGCAAATAATGCTGTCAGATAGAAATGAATCAGAGTATAGTAAAAGGCGTGTCCACAGCAAATAGAGGCACCTGCAATGGGAAGGGCGTCAACTCCATTTTTCCTCTTTTTCTGTCAGATACGAATCACTCCATCATTCAATTGATAGCCGCACCAGTTTTGAATGGAATCTATAGTGGGAAACTACCTTTAAACTATCAGCAACGCTTCAATGGGGAGCACTATACAGGTAATGCTATCGGTTTGTAGTGAATTGAAATTTCTATATAGTAATATAGTCCCATATTATTAGTTATACAGTCCTATAGGAGCGTATGGGAACAAGTCTCATAGCGGAAGTACACGGGTTTTCATTCTTTTTTCTATTTTAGGATGTTGTTGTGGAGAGGGGTAGAGAGATGGAATTGATGCATGGGAGGGGAAGGAGTTAGAGAGGAGAAGGAGATTGGGGGAAATGATAGGTGGGGGGAGGGTGTGAGAGCCCGCATCACGCTACTGACACGTGATATTATTTTTAAAACAATGCGAATTTCAGAAGATGCGTGCGGGCTGTAGTGTAATTCACTCCAAACTGTCATAATTTCCTGTATAACATATTAATACTTTCCCTTCAAATAATACTGACATCATCAAGGTCTCATCATGTGTGGGCGGGTGGAATGGTTAAGGAGGGGGGTTAAGGAGGACACCTGAAACTGTTTTCGTGTTTTGTGTGACAAAAATGTGTAGTAAAGAGTACTGTTAGGTTATAATGATATAGGCAGCTGCGGTTTGAGAACAGAAAATGATGGAGTTGAAGTGGAATTTGAAGAGAATCTTTTGTCTACTTGTGGTCAAGATGTTTGTATATGTGGGTATGCGAATTTTAGAGTGGTCAATTATGGAACTTGTTTCTCTGAATAATGTATTTGATGGAGTTGATATATAATTGTACTAATGAATTTAGCGGATCTCATGTCTCAAGTACATCAGGTTCAAGAAATACATCAGATCCATCAAATACATTTAATCCTTTGATGGATCTTATATATTTGAAAGATGAGATGTATTTTATAAACCTAATGTATTTGAAATATAAATAAGAGGCTGGAATGTCATGTCTCATCATCAAAAAATGATGAATCTTTTGTATTTGAAAGATCAGATGTTATTTAATAAACCTATTGAATTTGAAATCTTAAGAAGAGGCAGGAATTTCATGTCTCATCATCAAAAAATCTGGTGTGGCGCACTCACACAACTTTCCTTGCCGTTATGAAAATTGATCACCTGACGCTAGTGTACCCGCGCATCTCAAGTCTACTATTCTAAGATCTGAGCCAGCTGGTGACAGGACAATAACGCTTGAGACACACGAGATCTGCTATCTCTTCATAGTGAATGATTTAATAGAATCAACAGTTGGCAACAGTTTGCAATATTAAATAATCACATTTTCTCGAATTTCGAGCTTATTTTCACTTTAGGTGGAAATGTTACTGGTCATTGATTGTAGAGATTTTCATGCTCATTCTTTTCCATTTAAATTTTTTTGTTCCAATTGTATCTGAAGCCTGATAATCGGGAATCTGAAATGAAACTTTGCATAGATGGGGCGAAGCTCCTGAAATTTTTACAGATATGGGACTTGTGGCAGTTGATAGAGCTTATTAATAACTATTCTAGGTTTAAAATTGATCAAAATCGTTGGAGCCGTTTTTGAGAAAATCGCGGAAAACCTTGTTTTTGACAACATTTTCGCCATTTTAGCCGCCTTATCTTGAATCGCATTTGATCGAAATTGTTCGCGTCGGATCCTTAAAATAGTGTAAGGACTTTAAGTTCCAAATGTGAAGTCTTCCGTTAATTGAGAGATGAGATATCGTGTACACAGACGCACATACACCCATACACACACACACACACACACACCACACACACCACACACACACACACACACACACACACACACACACACACACACACACACACACACACACACACACACACACACACACACACACACACCACACACACACACACACAACACACACACACACACACACACACACACACACACACACACACACACACACACACACACACACACACACACACACACACACACACAACACACACACACACACACACACACACACACACACACACACACACACACACACACACACACACACACACACACACACACACCACACACACACCACACACACACACACACCACACACACACACACACAAGCTTAACAACAGAAATAACAAACATGCTTTGTTTATTGTTATTTCATTCACAATTTTTGTGATAGGGTTCTGTAATAATCAAGTATGAGTTATGTATTAATCATACACACACTTTTTTATGTATTTCACACGACATGCAGTAAAATATTTAATAAGTTCACATCGCATAAGTTAATAAGTTTGATAATAATAATAATTTTATTAATGGAGAAAACAGGATAAACCCATTTTGCCTCCTTCACACAATACAATATTTTCAACACATTATACAATTTGGAATACAAGAATTAATAAGTTTAAGAAACATCGCAACTCGGAATGCTCTCGCAGCTCGAGTAACAATCATCTTTGTTAATCATTAATTGAATCAATATTCATTCAATTAATAAGGTTAACAAAAACATGCCTCAACAGAGACACATATAGGCTTCTTCTGCTCAAAATTTAGTTGAATAAAAGTTAGAATTACAGCATTCTCCATCCCTCAAAACAATTCTACTTTTAATTGGATACAGCTCATCAAAACATACCTTTCAAGTACTGTTACTTTTGAGCGTTGGTTTGTTGAGTTTTGATCCAATAATAACTGACTGTTTTGTGGAATTTTTCAATGTTCATTATAGGAGGAGCGGGATTCACGTCAATGCCGGCGTATCATTCATGAACCGGAGTCAATTAAAATTCTGAATGAAACTTTAGTAAGATTCATCTGAAACGGTCAGCATTGGTTGTATGGGAAACATTGATTTCATTTACAAAGAATGCTGACAGATTAGAGTGAATCTCAGTATAGGCGTTTATCCTTCGATTCATTCATGAAAATACCGAAGCGTGACGTTTTTTCTTGTCCTTTCGTTCCAACAATGCCTTCTGGTTTGCCACGAGGATCTTTCCCAGTTTTTGTCTTTTTTCTACACTCTGTAGCCTCTTCCAATCTTCGTTGTCTGTTGGATATCAGCTGTTGTTGGATGGATCCCAGAACTAGAAGATCTTCCTCTTCTCCACCTTCCCGTTCTTCTTGTTCCTCTTACTAAACTTCCTTTTTGGTTCCGTTTTTCCTTTTCCTTCTTGTTTTAGCCTACATTTGTTCAGTATTTTGAAAAATGGTAACCGACGTAAGAAATTACCTCTTTTACATGGAAAAGCAGTGTATGATTTTATAAACTTGACCTTTGGATAACATGAGCATTCTATCAACATTTTTGGAGAGAAATAGTACAGGCTCAGCCTAGTTTTCCTTCAATGTCAAAATTATATCAAGATTATAGTGTTTTGTGAAATGAATGAATAAATAAAATAAATGAATAAAAGTGGAAAAGTAATACAACAAACTATCGAAAAGTAATTCCATTTTCCCAGATGACATTAATTTCACCAACGAAAAATATTCGTTATATTATCACTTCATCAACTTGTTGTACAGATTTATATATGATAATCAATTTTTGTATGTTCACTATTCACTTGGGAATTTCACAACTTGAAAGATAAACTTTGAATTTTTTAATATGATCATTCAATTTCATTTCAAATGTGAATTTAAAATCCAATCAAAATGGAAAGCTTCACGCAGATAGTATTTAAAGCTACATGGCAATGAAAATACACAGTTTGAACATACAATATTGCAATAATAAATATGTTCTAAATTCGATACCATGAATTATGTAGCTGATATTGAATAGCAATTCATATCAATTTTGAATTAAATTTTAACGTTGCATATTTAATCATAATTATCGACCGAGCGAAGTGAGGTCTAAGATTCAAGTCGATGGTTTGGCATTTCTCTTAATGTTTAAATGTTTGAATGTTTAAATGTTTTTATGTTGCGCATTTACGTCGAAACGCGGTACAGTAATAGATTTCCATGAAATTTGACAGGTATGTTCCTTTTCTAATTGCGCGTCGACGTATATACAAGGTTTTTGGAAATTTTGCATTTCAAGGATAATATAAAAGGAAAAAGGAGCCTCCTTCATACGCCAATATTAGAGTAAAAATCAGACTATAGAATTATTCATCATAAATCAGCTGACAAGTGATTACACAGATGTGTGGAGAATCCAGTCTATTGCTGTATTTCCATAAGGTCTATAGTTTCCATCATGTACTTGTGGATGAGAATACTGCGTGAGGTCTACTGTTCACAGAACTACTAGTATTAAACGACTCGAAAATGTCATTTAAATTATATCAAATTTGAACAAAATGTTAACGTTGTGTTGTTTAATCATAATAGTATTAATAGACTTGAAAAGTTCAAGACCGATCCACATTTCAACAAGTTGCGAAATTTGCGACACGTGGAGAGCAACAATACAAAAATTGCATTAGAGTTGCGTTAAGTTTGAGACGGAGCCTGTTACATAATCGGTCAAGTAACTCTATACGACTGCAGCAAAAAACAACGGTCACCGACATTAAGAAGTAGAAAAAAGTGAAACAAGTCACATGGTCGTTGATCCTTGCCTTTCTCTGGACAGGTGGGCGAGGCAAATTGCAATTGAAGGAGAGAAAATTAATAATGAGAAAGGAGAGAATGAGAGAGCTATTCCTCTCTCAGAGAGGAAGAAGGTGTGTGAGGGAAAGGAGATTGAGTGAGAGGAAGAGATTGAGTGAGAGAGAGTTAGAGATAGAGAAAGAAAGAGATTGTTTGATTGATTATTATGCCTTTATTAGGGCGGAGTTAGGACTCCTTGTCCTCTCTGCCACACAACCCTAGGGAGTGAGTGAGAAAGATCGAGTGAGAGAGAGAGTGAGTGAGTGATTGAGAGAGAGAGAGAGAGATTGATTGATTGATTGATTGATTGAGTACTTTATTTATGTAGATTACAATATATACTGGCTTATACACTTATATACAATAGCTTACAATACAGCAAAGTTATAGATGAATTTACATAATATAGACTAAGAAAATAACTATTGAACTGTATATGATATGAAAAAGCAATTTGTAATATAATAACTATAGATAATAATCATATTGTTATGCATCTACATAAATTGGCGGAGCTTTGGACATATCAATGAGATATGGAGAGATCGGAGAGAGAGAGAGAGAGAGAGAGAGAGAGAGAGAGAGAGAGAGAGAGAGAGAGAGAGAGAGAGAGAGAGAGTGAGAGAGAGACAGAAATACAGAGAGAGATATCGACAGAGAGGGAGAGAGAGATATATAGACAGAGAGTGTGTGTGTGTGAGGGAGTGAGATAGAATGACAGAGAGTGTGTGTGTGAGGGAGTGAGATAGAATGACAGAGAGTGTGTGTGTGTGTGTGAGGGAGTGAGATAGATTGACAGAGAGTGTGATTGATAGATAGACAGAGAGTGTGATTGGAGAGAGAGAGAGAAGAAAATTAATAAAAGGAAAGGAGGGAATGGGCGAGAAATGGAGTGAGGAAGAAGGTATCTGGGAGAAAGAGATTGTGTGTGAGAGAGAGCGAGTGAGAGACAGTAAGAGATTGATTGATTGATTGATTATATGCCTTCATTAGGGCGGAGTTAGGACTCCTGGTCCTCTCTGCCACACAACCCTAGGGAGTGAGTGATTGAGTGATTGAGAGGGAGATAGAATGAAAGGGTGAGATGGAATGTGAGAGAGAGGGAGATTGAGTGAGAGAGAGTGAGAGAGAGTGAGTGAGATAGAGACAGAGAGTGTGTGTGTGAGGAAGTGAGATAGAGAGACAGACAGTGTGATTGATAGAGAGACAGAGAGTTTGATTAGGAGAGAGAGAGTGAGAGAGTGAGATTGATTGATTGATTGAGTACTTCATGTAGATTACAATATATACCGGCTTATACACATATACACTACAATAGCTTACAATACAGCAAAGTTATGGATGAATTTACAAAATATAAATTAAGAAAATAATTATTGAGCTGTATATAATATAAAAAAATAACTTGTAATAACTATAGATAAAATAGATAATATTGTTATGCATCTACATAAATTGGCGGAGCTTTGGACATATCAATGTCCATTCTTTGGAAAGAATATTCGAAGTATTCTTCCCACTAACTCTCTACTAAAGAGAGAGAGAGAGATTGATTGATTGATTATATGCCTTTATTAGGGCGGAATTAGGACTCCTAAGAGAGAGAGAGAGAGTGAGAGAGATTGATTGATTGATTGATTGATTGAGTACTTTATTTATGTAGATTACAATATATACTGGCTTATACACTTATATACAATAGCTTACAATACAGCAAAATTATAGATGAATTTACATAATATAGACTAAGAAAATAATTATTGAACTGTATATGATATGAAAAAGCAATTTGTAATATAATAACTATAGATATAATCATATTGTTATGCATCTACATAATTGGCGGAGCTTTGGACATATCAATGTCCATTCTTTGGAAGAATATTAAAAATATCCTCCCCACTAACTCTCTACCAAAACGTTAATTTCGTTATTTAAACTAAGGATTTATTTATTAATGGAAATATTGTAAAAGTTTTAATCAATATGAATATTAAGAGAAAAAAAAACAGAAAATTGATAGAGTAAAATAATTATATAGGTAGATAAGATCAAATAATTGATTAATAAAATGAAGTAGGCTGAAAGTAGATCAGGGTTATCAACTTTCAGTAATATACAGCATTATGCAGTGGATAATTGAAATAACATGAGTTTATATAATATATATATATATATATATATATATATATATATATATATATATATATATATATATACAATTCGTTCTATAACATGGTTTAAAGGTTTGTATTGTGGGATGGGTGGGGGATGGATGTCATGTGATCGTTCTAGGGCCGGACAGTTTCAGTCATTTGTTCCAAAAGATGTTTTTTAAAGTTAGGATGAAGCTCGCTCGGCTCTCGATGGACCTGATAGAAACAGGAAGTGCATTCCATGCACGACAGGCACTGACTAAGAAGGATTTTGTGAAAATAGTAGTTCGATGATTGGGTATCCTTAAAGTACTTTCTCCGTTCTAGTATGTGAAGCATCTATCCTCCTACCTTCAGAGACAATTTGAAATCATCTTTAAAATAGTTCGGATTACCGTATATCAAGATATCTCTAACAAGCTTGACTATTCGAAAAAGCCTCTGATCGGGAAGCTTTAATGTTGAACTAGCAATGTGGGCTGGGGTGATATGATCATGGCGTTGGAGAGAGTAGACGAAACGTAGACAATAATTTTGGCAACGCTGTAGTTTATCATTCAGAGTGACTTGCATATCGTTAAGAACAGAATTACAATACATTAAATGTGGGAAGATGAGAGATTGAACCAATAATAATTTAATGTTTCTAGGGAGGATATCGTGCATTTTCTTCAATGCATGCATGGCTGAGAATACCTTTTTACAAGTTTTGTTCACTTGTTCTGACCAGTCAAGAGTATTATTCATAATAATGCCTAAATTTTTAACTGAGCTACAGTAAGGAATGTCATTACCGTCTACACTAATTTTGTGAATCGATTCAAGGTCAATATTGTTTATAAGACGAGAATATCCAATTATAATGGGTTGTGTTTTGATGGGATTAAGCTTAAGGCCATTTTTCTTTGTCCATTCCACTATCGAATTGATATCCTGATTCATTATTCCAACTGTTTCATTAATTTTTGTTATGGGACAGCTTAAATAGATTTGAAGGTCGTCTGCATAAGTATGGAAACTGGAGAATTTGATAATGGAAGAAAGGTCATTAGCATACAAAGTGAAGAGGAGAGGGCCTAAAATTGAACCTTGTGGTACTCCATGCATAACGTTTTTCCAAGTTGACTTTTTGTCACCGACAGATACACATTGTTTCCTACCTAATAGATAGGATTTAAACCAAACTAACGAGTTGTGACTGAAACCAAGAATAGCCAACTTATTCAGAAGGACTGTATGATCAACAGTATCGAATGCTTTAGAAAAATCAAATAGGGTGAGGATGGTGCATTTTCTTTGGTCCATAGCTAACCTTATATCATCAGTGACACGAAGCAGAGCTGTCTCAGTTGAATGGAATTTTCTAAAGCCTGATTGAAAGTTATGAAGCTTACTATTGTTGTCTAGAAATTTTACAACTTGAGCATGAATGAGTCTTTCTAGCACTTTGGACAATGCAGGTAAAATACTGATTGGTCTAAAATCCTCAACTTTATTGGGTGATGGAACTTTATTTAGAGGGCGAACCAGAGCAAACTTCCAGTTTTCAGGAAAATGCCTTCTTCAAGTGACTTGTTGAAAATGTATGTAATGGTTGGTAAAACAGCAAATAACATCTTCTTGATAAATTTAATAGGAATTTTGTCTACACCCATAGCATTACTATGAATACGTTGAATTGCTCTGAAAGTGTCTTCTTCTGAGATTGGATGGAAATGAAATTGATCAGTGATTGGTAAATCTAAGTTTGTAACCTGCTCTTCAAGATCATCAATGTGATTAGCAATGACAACTTCGTCGCGTTGGTTAGAGTGTGAAACGAAATGGTCATTTATATTATTCAATGGTAAGTCAATTTGTGGATTCGATTTCTCTTTGCCAAGCCCGAATTCTTTTATTCCCTGCCAAAGTGATTTAGAGTCTTGTCTATTGTTTGTCATAAACGAATTCAAGTACCTAATCTTTGAGTTCCGTAATTCCTGTTTAACCCTATTTCTAAGGCTCCTATACTCTATCAAACTGTCCAAGTCAAATGTCTTTTTAAATTTTCTATGTGCTTTGTCTCTACGTCCCATCATCTTAAGTATGTCTTCAGTCATCCACGGTACTCGTCGTTTTCTATTAATCCTCCTTGTCACATAAGGTGCATGTTTGTCATACAAAGTCAAAGTCCAATTCTCGAAAGTCTTGACCATGTCATCAACTGAGGGTAATGCTTCAATTTGATGCCATGGAGTCTGAGCCACATCAGTCAGGAAGGCGGCTTCATCAAAGTTTTTGAAGTCTCTATAAGTGATAATTTTCTGTTCTGGCTTGGGTATCTTATGGGAAAGTACACAGTAGATCAAATCATGTCTAGAAATAGCTGGGACTGAGATTTGGCCTGCTTGAACAACCTCATTGGGATCACTAACAATGAGAAGGTCAATGAGTGTGTCTGATTCATTAGTATGATGAGTTGGATCGAGAGGTAAAATAGTCATGTTTAGGCATTGGAAAATTGTAGTCAGTTGAAAGTAGTCAAAGTTACGATTTGTCATGTTCAAGTCGGTGTTCATATCCCCCATAACTAGTATACGGTTATAACAAGGCATAAGAGAAAGCAAGGCACTTTCGAAATCTGTGAAATGACCTATTTTTGGTGGGCGATAACAGATACCAACGAGTAATTTATCAGTACTAGATAAGGATAATTCAAGTAGCATAAACTCTGGTCTGGAACAATACTCTTGTTTAGATGTGATTAAAACTTTTGTTTTGATACCTTCTTTCACATAAATTGCTACACCCCCACAAGCTTTATTTAATCTATCATTCCGGAAAAGATTATATCCAGGCAATGCAACAAAATTTGATGAAATACTAGGCTTCAAAAATGATTCGGAAATTCCGATTATATTGAAGTCCTGAAAACGGAAGATTGCTCTGAGTTCATCAATGTGGCAACTGAGGGATTGTACGTTAAGGTGAGCAGCCTTGAAAAGTTTTTTGAAAGAGTGGAGCTTATTTGCTAGAAACATACCTGCGTCATTATTACTATTATTGAAATAATCATACCTACTTGAGGGCGAGCGAGCTGACGTGTCAGTGAGAGGCATCATGGAAGCAGCAGACCAATCGTGAACCGACCTCAGAACAACACATGACGGGGAAAATGGGGATGAAACTGATAAAACTTAACCTAAATGAAAAAGTCTCTTGATTCGAGTGCATTCAGCATGCCTTGACAGTTCGGCTCCCTTCACTATTTAAAGCACTAGTTCAAAACAAAATTCACTAAACACAATAAGATGTAGATGTGTGGAGTTCCGGTGATGAATAATCCTAATGGTGAATAAGACGAAGATTGAGGAAGAACTGGTAGTGGGAGATCTGGTCCAAGTGGAGATAGAGCGAGTAGGTATCCAGTAGTGGAAGAATCGGGTCCAAGTGGAGGTAAGCGAGAAGGAATCCAGTAGTGGAAGATCGAGTCCAAGTGGAGACAGAGAGAGATGGAATCCAGTGGTGGAAAATCGAGTCCAAGTGGAGATAGAGAGAGATGGAATCCAGTAGTGGAAGATCGTGTTCATGGTGGAGATAGAGCGAAATGGGATCCAGTAAAAACTGAAAAAGAGAAGAAAAAGCCAGCAGAAAAACGAAAAATCTTTGAAGAAAGTTATCAATTGAGAAAAGATACATAATACAACTGATAATGAATAATATCCCCATAAAATTGAAGAGGAATAGTATGATTCAATGTGGGAAAGAATCGAATATTATATGGATAAATATATGGATATTATAATATAATATATGGATACTAGTAGAAGGTAATCAGATAGAAAGAGAAAAGGTAGGAAGATAAATAGATATAGAAAGAGAAATAAACATTTGAACATGCTGGATAGCTAGTGGAAAAATCACAGGGAAAATAATGATAACAATGGGGAAGAAAAGAAGAGAAAGAAGGAATGTGCACAAATTGAGAAGAACTTATGAAACTGAACTATAGAATAAGAAATAGAACATCGTATTGTGATCTTGAATTAATCAAGGAGAGAAGAAGAAGAAGAAAAGAAAAAGAAAGAGAAGAAGAAGAAGAAGAAGAAGAAGAAGAAGAAGAAGAAGAAGAAGAAGAAGAAGAAGACGAAGAAGAAGAAGAAGAAGAAGAAGACGAAGAAGAAGAAGAGAATGAAAAGATATAATCATCATCGCAAACAACAATATTCAAGTAATCATTATAAATATAAGATCAGAAGAGAAATTAGAAAGAAAAATAAGAAGTAGAGGAGACGATGGAGAAGTGCTAGATATTTTTAGATGAGTTTTAAATAGGATTGAACGGTGAAGTGTGAAAAATATTATATAGTATTAGAAGTATAATTAACTATTGGGAGTTGCAATACCAATAAAAGTAGTAAATTGAGAACTGTAATATTTTAGTGATGAATGTCTAAGATAACATTAAATGAAACACAGCCCCTATATAAGCATATGAACAGACTACCCACCCCTCCGTTCTATCAATAATTCTTCACACATTTGCTTCTATTGCTCGAGCTGTGGCAACAGTAGGAGATATCATTATGTACACCTAATATAGAAGAGATTACTATCTTTACCTATAGATTACATCCATATCTATAACGTATGTTAATCATCCAATTTATTTGAAATTCAGCATTTCGAAAATTATTAATTATGGAAATATTTTGGTAAGAGATGTAATAATTATTAGTAAGAATAGAGATAATGATTCTCTAAGTACCCTCTGGAGTATAGTAGTTGATGCATTGAACGTAGCTTTGGGAATTAATATCAAGATAAATATTAATCAGTATTACAAATGTGGATCTCCTTAGTTTGAAATAATTGCCTCATACATAATCATAAATAGCAGTGGAAAGATTCATTTATAGAACAGAAAGCCAGCTCATGAAAAATGCCAAGGTATATCTATGTGAATGTTTTAATACGATTTCCTATTTTGTAGTGAAGGGCACCTTAGTAATCGAATCCTGAAATGATTTAATTTACCTTTATTTTTTGAAGGTCGGTCATCCTCTCGACTGTGTGGACCCTCTTGGATCCTCCCTCGCCGATAGAGATCTTGATCCTCCCGTCCGATGACCAGACATTCCTATGCCCATGACGGTCGGCCGCAGCGTTGAGGATCTTGAGGCGCTCCGCAGTCAGATCCTCGCGAATGGTGACGCCGGAACCCTTCAGCTTCCTCTTAGCGTCGAAGATCATCTTCCTGGTCCGGTAGCTGCAGAGTCGAACTATGATGGGTCGGTCCTTGGGTTTAGCTTGCCCTTGTTGAGGTGGTTGACGCCTCCAACGCGATGCGAGCGGTTGACATCCGCCAAAGTCACGGGCACGTTCAGCTTCTTGTTAAGACATCGAGCGCCAGCAGGTCCGTGTCTTCTTTGTCACTCTCCGGATCCCAAAAATACGTATAGAATGTCGGCGCCCATATTGCTCGAGGTCGTCGACCTTCAGGTGACAAGACACCTCCAGCTCACGAATTCTATCGTGCAGCTGTTTGTTCTCCTCCTTCAATGCCTGAAGTTCCTCGAAAATAGATATCAGAGAGACAGAGAGAGAGAGAGGAGAGAGAGAGAGAGAGAGAGAGTGAGAGAGAGAGAGAGAAAGAAGACAGAGAAAAAGGGAGTGAGAGAGAATGAGAGAGAGTGGGGGAGTGTGAAGAAGAAGCAGAACACGATGCGGTTTCGCGAATAGGTAACAAAATGAAGAACTTGATAGAAATCTAGACAAACCAGATGTTAAGAACTAGGCAAAGAGCAAAAAAAATTGCAAGGTTGGTGCTGCAATTCATATTACAGCAAATAATAGATATTTTATATAATGCGAATTAGAGACTTATCATTCCGGTTTCCGACTTTGTCTTCTTCTCCTTTGTCTCTTTCTTCTTCTTCTTCTTTTTCTTCTTCTTCTTTCACTTCTTCTTTCTCGCTGCTTTTCTTCCTTCCCCTCCTTCTTCTTCCTCCTTCTTCTCCATCCTTTCTTCTCCTTTAGAGGTCACTTGTGTTACGGGATTAGCAGGTAGAAAGGAAGCAGGCTGCAAGGTGTAGCTAACTATAGCTTTTTTATCATGTGAGGCGCACAGATTAAATCTTCAAGTTTGTTCTTTTTATTGTGGGTGGAGTCAGACTGTAGAAGACACCAGTATAGGTCAAGTCTAAGTATAGACTATAGACTACACTTATGTGGCGTTTATTTCTATTCTTACCTTTTAGCAGGTTGATGATATTTATGTATTCATGTTACACTCCACATTAATAATATTTCTGTATTTTATTCATATACTCTTGTTTTTTTGGTCTTAGGTCAAATTGGCAAAAAGTGGAATGAACACGTGGCAGGAAAGGTTTTATATTCAAAGCCCTAGTTACAGAAAATCCAGTCGAATTATAAGCGTTATTAAATGCCACGAGAACCAATCAGAGAAGACGTCTTCACGGAAAAGCCTTCTTTTATTAGTTCTCGTGAGATGATTAAAATTTGACTTGCATTTGTGCGACTGGGACATAGTGATTAGAAAGTAGTGAAACGGGAACAGCTGAACAGCTGACTAAGATATGCTCACAGTCAACCGCACGAGAATAGTCCGATGGAAATTGGAATAGATGAGTGCAACTATTTATTGAGTTAATATCAACTATAGACCAAAGTTGATCAACTTTTTCCACAGCCGATTATAGATTAGAATGAGTCAATTTTCTTATAATTGTTGACCTGACTAGTAATTGGCAACGGCTATGAGTGCGGAGGAAGGGAGGGGTGAGGGACTCTGTTCCAATTTCCATCGGACTAGTTCCATGTAGTTGGAAGTAATATTTTTTATTGTTAGATAATTGTTGATATTGCTCTTTAAACAGAATGTATTGTTTATACTAATATATGAATAAATAAGAGTAGCATTTGTTTTTTGGAATTGCAGGATATTGTATAATATTGTACAAATAAAATTGAATTGCTCGAGTGAACTTGAAAGTTCAATCATAGAGAAACAATAGCGTAAGTAGATATCCCATGGTATAGGGAGATTATGTCGCAACTTTTACTGTTATCCCAAGCCGATTACTGTCGATTATTGTTGATTTTTACTGTTTTGACCGGGTAAGAGTGTATGAACGGCACAATATGAGAGACTACCAACGTCATAAAGCTTCACGGGAAATAATTACGTGGGCTATCGGCTTGAGGTAACAGCAAAAGTTGCGACATAAACGCCCTATGCCATGGGATATCTACTTAAGCTATTGTTTCTCTATGGTACCATCCAAAAATAATTTTATAAAGCATTTCAGTTTTAATTCCCTCCTGTACTCTTATAACTCTGGATTATACTGAAATTTGATGATTATCTACTCCAATGAAAATTGTTTCAAATTTAATTGTTGAGTGATTTTTCATTCTGCCTACGTCATCAGTAGCAGTATGACTGATTATGCCTGATTAAAAATCAGTCGCAGCTGAGAAGTCAAACCTATGGGATTCAATCAATAATACTCTACTATAATGTTTCAAACTACACTTCATAGCTTTTCTTTTTCAAATTTTATTTTTGAAGACATGCATAATAAAAGGAGATGTTTTGATAAGATTTTTGGATATTTTAGTGGATAATATGAAGGATTTTTGAGTCTTAAATTTGTTTGCTCGAACTAACGTTGAGATTAAAAACTAGGAAGGTAAACCCAGTGAGATTTGGGCCTTGTCTAAAGTCAAGATGTCACACAACTGTCTCACGAAAATATATTGGCATCTGTCTCTTCTCCTTCTCTTTCTCTTACACTCTCTCTCTAACTCTCTCACTCTTTCTCTCCATCTATCATCATATATCGATCCTAAGTAACTTTTCCACTCTTTCTCACTCACTCTTTCTCTCTTTCTCTCCATCTATCATCATATTATGTCGATCCCTCAGTAACCTCTTCTCTCTCTCTATCGTAATTACTCCGAATTTTTCTTCTCTCTTATCAACCCATCAATCCTCATCATTCTCTCTCTCTCATCATCCTTTTCCTTCTATAGATCTCTCATTATCTTTTCCTCTTTCCCAATCATTCTCTCTCTACATTTTTCTTCTTTTCTTCGCTCTTATCACCCCATCAATACTCATCATTCTCTTTCCATCATCCTTTCCCTTCTATGGATCTCCCAATATCTCTTCCCAATCATTCTCTCTCTACATTTTTCTTCTATCTTCTATCTTCATCTCAATCTACAGCTGTTTCTTTCAGGAGTTAGTGAATGTCATCTGCTGAAATTCTACATAAATATTAATGATTTGTCAAGCGTCGCTTTGAGACTTATGTCACCTGTACTTCATTCAGTTTGAACCTCACACAGTTCAGTGCTAATTTGATTAGATATGCCAAGTGAAGTCACATTTAGTTCTGTTTTCTCTTTCTTTCTCTCTTATTTTATTCCTCTTCTCTTGTTAACTTTCTGTTCTACATTACATTTCATCCCTTCCCACCCAATATCAGTATTGTCTCTCACTTCTTAATTTTTACTCATATAAAAGTCCTCTTATTCCTTAATTTTTGTTCAAGAAAATACATTTTAAATCTATTTTCATACCTGTTGAGCCAGAATATTTCAAACATTACAATTTTGCTTTCAAATTTGGTCATGCTACAAATGCTTAAAACAAATATCTTTACAAACAAATCTTTACAAATACATGAATGACTTTGATTGAATCAATAACTATTCGTACATTAAATACTTGAATAATTCAATTCTGACGGTATTCTGGTGAACCTCGAAACCTAGAAATACATTCAAACTCGAAAATACGTTCAAACCCGAAAAAGCTCTCGTAAAATATCTTGACCTGACAAAAATACATTCTGGTAAACCTCTTAATGCTATCAAAGCCTGAAAATACATTCAAATATATATCAAATGTATTGATAGAATTTCATGTGTATTCTCATTTCTATTCTGTAAACAAATAGGTTCTACTCTTTGTTTCTAAAAGTTATCTACTCATCTACATATTTATTATCTGTTCTGAATATGTTAATTGTTCATTTGTTTCCATTATAATGTAGTGCTAGTATGCAATGGGTCTTTGTGACAAAACATTGTCATTTGTGATAAAGAATCAATAAACCCGAAAAAGCTCTCAAATACCATCATGATCTGACCTCAAAACTATTATATCTGTCCACCAGTAGCCTACACATTCGTGGAAATAATTCGACCTCTGATAATTCCAGAACCAACTCATGCCTACCATTTGCGATAGAGGACGTTGTGACAATAACACCGGTTTTAAATTACAACCTGTTACACAGTCACATTGTTACAAAGCTGGGTACCGTGTATATTGAAGCACATGTATGAGTTCTATTAGTTATGGCAAATATAGATATTGGCCCATATGAATAAAACCAGAGCAAATGCTCATGAGCAAGAGCATGGAGCATAAGGTTTTGCTCATGAGCAAAAGGTAGAAGCAAAAGCATTTGCTCATTTTTATATGAATAAGCTTTACCTTTTACTCTTACCTTATGCTCCTGAACTCTGGAGCAAATGCTCACGTATTTTAGAGATTTTTCATCAGCTGATTCGCTTTTGTAGCCTTAGTTTGTTTTTATAGCTCACGGAAGCGCTAAATATGCAAATAGGGTGCACCGCTTGTGTTTGCGTCGTCTGCTCTGTTTTCTATTTATGAATAGAGTTTTAGGTTAGTTGAGTTTAGAATTTTGAAATAATAGCGTGAAAAAATATCATCTCTATAATAATCTTCAGCATATTCTTATAATATCAATAGCCTTCTTATAATCGTCTACACTTTCATCTTCTTAAATACCTATTTCCTATTTTGTGATGGCTATCTTTATAACAGGTAGCTATCTTCTGTATTTATTCTTTTGTAGGGATAATGGTGATATGTATCATGGTTGAATCTAAAAAGAGTTTCATAGTTCTCAACTATTGGTTGTGATCGTATCGTATAGCTTCCTCTTCCTCATACGAATTAGTTGAGCCATTTTACCATGAGCAAAATGTGATAAGCTGCTCTAGACTAGACTCACCTTTTTTGAAGCATTTGCTTCAAAAGTTGAGCAAATGCTCTAGTTTATTCATACAATTTTGAGCAAAAGCTTTTACTTTCGAACGAATTCTCAAACTATTTTTTTGATGAGCATGAGCAAAAGGTTTTGCTCACGTTTATTCATAGAAAATGAAGCAAATGCTCCATATTTTAGAAGTATAAGCAAATGCTCAACTTTATTCATATGGCCCATTATGACAAAGGTGAGACTGACAGTTGTTCTATATAGGTGTATAGCATACTTTAGTGTAGGTATAAATGTAAAGCTATATAGTAGTGCAGTAGAGCTATATAGATGTAGCCTGTAGTATACTACAGTGTAAATATGAATAATGCAGGCATTCAATGATATGGAATACATAGTTATGTAATGTTACAAAGTTGTGGTTAACAGCAGCACTATTACGGTAGGTATTTACAGAATTGGAAATATTATAGCTACAGAATATTGTTTACTTGTATAAGATTCACTTAGTATTAAGGTGCATAAGATTCGATGTTGAGTGGTTGAGAGGACTAATTCCGCCTAATGAAGAACTGTTTCATTTCATTTCATTAGCACTCTCATTTCTAGTGGTACTGAAAGTATTGAATCACAATAACATATATCAAGTAGCCTTTTATTTTATGACAACAGGACTATAGTGAGGTCCACGTTATAATGGCAGTGAAGGAAGATACGAGAACAACGTTGCCAAATTGACTCCATTTTGCCACTGAGTGTACACAGCTGTTATTCAATTCATCCCATTAAATTTGATGTAATATTAATTTCAATTCCTTTGATCAAATTATAAATTTCATGTCAAATTAATTAAAATTCATCAATAAAATCTATTTTTTCATAATTTGATTCTAAACTTTGCTTTTATAATTATTGAGATCAGATTTACAAGCCTGAAATGGCGGCTAATTTGAAAAGCTGTGATTCACCAATCTGAACTTCAAAACAACAGCAATTAAGTTTTTCGCTAGGTATTCCAATTTCTTTTAAAAATAATAGAAATCCTATCTTTAATAAGATAATTTCAATGGAAATAATAATGAAATAACCTTTCAATATTATTTATACCGGTACCAGTGTATGCCTAACCTATTCCGGTAAACTAAAGTCTAGGATGGTCTCAAACTTTAACTTTAACTTTTAAAGTTGCATTTTAAGTATAATTTGTGTTTCTCATACGGTAATATCTAAAAATAATTCCATTCATTCAAAAATACATTGAAAATCAATTATACGACTCCTCTACTTCATAATTTTGTTATAAATTAAAATAAAACATGGCGGCTGAGTATTGTTTGTCTACTTCTGTACAGTCACTGTCAAAAGTGAAATAAATATTTCTGGTCAACTGACAACATTGCAAAGCTAGAGAGAGATAGTGCTATCTGTTTTGTTGCATGATAGACAATGATAACAACACTATTATCAATCATACACTGTCATTATAACGTGGACCTCACTATAGTCTCAACTCTTCAACAGCCACTTTCTAGTGTAAATTCACACTTGGAAATAAAAGGGTGAAATGAAAAGGTACTTGAGATATTGTATTGTGCTTCAAGGTGCATTAGCTTATACGTATTATCAGAGAAAACTCCTATAATAATATTAATTCTGCTATTATTAATTCTGTGGTATTATATGGGACGCATGGTCCAAAATCCTAACAAACTGCCAATACCCTGACCTCTACCGGTGAAAGGTGGTACTATGTTGATGTGCAGTTTGGATTGTCTTCTTGAAGTAGGAGGAGAAGAAATGACTGGTGAAGTACATTATTTTTGCAGCAGAGAAAGGATGGAACACAGAAGAAGTAGAATAGCAAGAAGTAGTTGAAGAAGAGGAAGAAGAGCAAGAAGAAGGAGAAGAAGAAGAAGAAGAAGAAGAAGAAGAGGAGAATGAAGTTGAAGAAGGAGTCACCCAGAGAATGTTCCAGCCAGTATGGACAGAGTACAAAACAACAGAGGAGGCGAACTAAAAATAGCTTTGCCAAATTCTTTTCGGCTTCTTTTTGCCCTCTGTCTTTCTCTTCCTCTTGTTGTTCTGCTTTGTCTTCTTTGTCACACGCACACACTCTTTCACACAGCTGCACAGAGAATTCGTGACAGTGACCATGCAACTTTTATTGAAGAATGAGACGCTGTCGCTTTACTTATGCAAACAAACGGCGTAGAAAAGGACAGAGAGAAAAAGTTGGACGATAAAGAAGAGAGTAGAGGGAGCAGAAAAGTAAGTTAAGAGGAGGTAGGGAAGTGGAAGAGAAGAGGAACGTTGGAAAAATGAAGTGAGGCATGGACGCATGGCCATCTTTAGATAAAAATTCCCTAATCCCCCCCTGTGGGAACTAATAAAAATAAGGGTAAGGTGAGAAATTTGTAGATAATAAAGGACAGCAGAATTTGAAAAGAAGATTGAATGAAGAGACAGAATGAGGTTGGAATAGAGAGAACGACCAGAATGATAATAAAAAGGTAAGATTGAAATAAATGAAATGAAAAAAATCTTTATTAGGTGGAGTTAGGACTTTCAAGTCCTCTCTACCTAACAAGGTCTTCGTCTCTAAATGAACAAGAATTGTACCTGGAACTAAGTTCAAAGGGACTAATGATTGAGGAGAGATTGTTGAAATGATGATTGTTCATTTCCAAAAACATATTTACAAACAATTGAAATATACACAATAATTATTGTAGAATATTCCACAAACAGTGGAACTCTTCACCTAGAATCAAGTCTCTGAATGAGAAGGAGTGTGAGTAGGAAAAGGAGAGAAAAGTGAAGAATTGAATAGTTTAAAGAAATGGAAACGAGGAATTTGAGAGAACGTTATGAAGCAAGTAGGAGACAGCTAGCAGTTGAAACAAATCTTGAAAATAAGCATTAAAAGAATTTTACTGTACTTTTGTTAGAAGGAACCGGTGACCAATTGGACAAAACTTGTTGAAAAGAGAGCGAAGATAAAGTAATATATTGAGTACAAGTGAGCGAGAAGGCGAAAAGAAACAGTGGGTCTATGTAAAATATGTAGAAATATTCCTTGCATGAGGGTAAATTAGTAAAAAGAGTTGGAAGAGGAAATGTGAAGGAAGTTCTAGAAGATCAAAAAACTTCTGAGAGGAAAAGGAAGCGGTCAGTGTGGGTGTGGAGGGGTGGACGAGTGGAGGCAGGAAAAGAATAAGTAGCCGAAAAAGAGGAAGAAGAAGAAGGAGGAGGAGAAGAAGTGAAAGAAGAAGAACTATTCACAGCTGAGCCAGCTAGACAGAAGAACAGCTGGTTGTTGGGAGAGCTGTTGTGTGGTTATATTTTTCGACGAAAAAAATAAGTGTAGAAGTCGAGACGACTGTGGAAGAAGTAGAATGATATAGAAGGAGAGGATGATGATGATGAAGTGAGAGAGAATGATGAAGGAAGATGAGAGGATGATGGTGAAGAAGAGCAGACGAAGAAGAAGAAGAAGCAGGAGAAGAAGAAGAAAAGGAAGAAGAAGAAGAAGAAGAAGAATGTGATTAGGATGAAGAAGAAAGAGCTCAGCTGAGCGAGAACAACTCTATGGCATAGTAGAGCTGCAATAACAGAGGTGACCTTGGGGAAGAATCAAAAGCATATTGTGACCTTGGTGCATAGACCATTGGAGCGTCGACTGTCATTTATAGAGCATCTCCCATAATTTTTTTACTTTTGCTTTTTGTCACTCCATCTCTCTCTTCTCTTCTATTTAAGTTTACTCAACTCTATTCACTCTATAGATTTAATTTGATGTACTCATTCAAGTTGTATTCGATAGTGCCGTCTTAGTTTGTTTACTTCAAGTAATTGTTACAGTGTGGTGTAATTTGTTTGTTATAGTACAGATGGAATTAAATAGAGAATGCAATTATTCAAATGCTATTTAATATATAATTGTTATTTAACGAAAATCCTAATAAATGCTGTAAAAACGAAGATTTTGGGCGTATCTTTGACGTTATTGCAAATTCCTTCTAACACAACATTATTACACTCTAGCTGAGCTTCTGTACTGAATTTGAACAATTTCTGTTCATTTTTTCTCGATAAATCTGAGAAAAAGCAAAAAAACGATGGAAAAACGCTAATTTTGGGCGTATCTTTGACGTTATTGCAAATTTCTTCTAATACAACATAATTACACCCTAGCTGAGCTTCTGTACTAAATTTGATCATTTTCTGTTTATTTGTTCTCGATAAAGCTGAAAAAACCCTGGAAAAACGCAGATTTTGGGCGTATCTTTGGAAATTTTCCCAAATCCGTTCTTAGTGCGCCTCTAAAGGGCCAACTGAACATACATACCAAATTTGAACGTTTTTGGTCCGGTAGATTTTTAGTTCTGCGAGTGAGTCAGTGAGTGAGTGCGGAGTGCCATTTCGCTTTTTTAGATAAATAATATGAGTGACCTATCATGGTGATGGGTTGTCATTGGCCAAGACAAGCCACGCCCACTGTAGCGGGGAATTTTATCAGCTGAGAGGCATGAATTATCAACATCAATGCAGAATCAATTCATTTCCTGAAATATCAAACTTCAAAAGATCTTATTCTAAGAATAATTCACATACAAAGGTATGGGGTTATATTGATGACACTAATTCATTCTAGTAATTTACTAATTCAGTATTTACCTAGTTTGTTATAATGAATTATAATGCTAGTCCATGCATGAAAGACTAATGTAAACAATGGCTTGAAACGAAACCATATATTTTGTCTACAATACGTACATCAACAAGAGACTCTCAAGCATCAATTAATTTATAGCTAGGATCTCTGTCTGAGACAATCAAGTGAAACAGCTGAGCGTTTTGGCTTCAGCCACTATACCATTTCTTACTCACGTGATTTTCCCCTCTCTTTCACACTGCTTTGTCTCCCTTAATCTTGAAAAAAACAAACATTTTTATTAGGAAATCTCAACCTCCAGCTACTTTTCCTGAGGCTTTATTTCTTATTTTTCTTATCTCTTCCATTTTCCTTCTTTCTTTCTAGTCCCTCATCGTTTTTATCTGTGTCTCTTTCTCTATCCACTTCAACCTTACCTCTCCCTTTCTTATTTTTCTTATCTCTTCCATTTTCCTTCTTTCTTTCTAGTCCCTCATCGTTTTTATCTGTGTCTCTTTCTCTATCCACTTCAACCTTACCTCTCCCTTTCTTATTCGTCTTCCATCTCCACCTCCCCTCACCCTCTCTCACTCCCTCTCACCTCCTCCTCCTCTTTCCTCCAAAACCTCTAATTCTAATTCAATTCCCAAAATTCAGTTTTCAAGCAAGCTTTCACGAGAGATGATAGAAATCTGAAAACGTTTCTTCACTTTTGAAACACACTAATTGAATGCTATTGTCCTTTGTGCTACTATTTCGGCTTGCTGTGGTCTGTCTCACCACCTCACTCTCACTCTCTCTCTCCTCCTCATCCTCCTTCCTCTTTTCTCTCATTGGTGTCTCTCAAACAAAACGAAATAAGATTAATGCGACTCCTAATTGGACAGATGAGTGAAGCAGGGCGCGCTTTGTTTGCGTTTGTCACTCTTGCCTTCATTTTTGAGGTTTCTCTTCCACTTTATCACCGTCTCTTTCTCATCTGTCTCAGTCTTGAACTCCTAGAAACGATCTACGTGTGAGATAAAATCTCTACTCGTCCAAATCTGTACAAGATCTTCACTTATTCTCAATAAGAATTGTGTACAGCTCGTGAACGGTCACTATTTTGTTTCGATGGATAAAATTTGTACTCCTATAAATTTGTACTATCGATTGTGAATATTCACTCTTCCACTGGAAAATATTCATTTATACAACTCTCGGAAGACACGGATCCAAAATAGCTATTTATGTATTAAGAGAGTAATGCGCGACTTTATCGCTCGCGCAAAACAGTTATCACGTGACGCGAAGCGGAGCGTGATAATTTTGCAATAGAAGAATTACATACAACATTTTTTCTACAACTGCCCAAACCTGTTAAATTACTTATATCGGCGGAGTTACAATTACCGACTTTTTAGGTTAAGATCTGACTTTTTGGCGAGCTGCTTACAATCAGCTGATTGGGGAGCGTAAAGAAACTCTTCTGCGCATGCTCAAATGATAAGGGAGCGTAAAGTAAACATACTGCGTATGCGCGGATGGTTAGCGAGCGAAAAAGTAGATTCTCCTCAGAAATAAGCTGTTTTACGAGGAGAATTGAGTATGTGAATTCTTTTTTTACGCGCAGTTGTAGAAAAATGCATTTATACCACCCTCGGAAGACACGGATCCAAAAAAGCATGTCTTTCACAAAACCTATGTTACCCCTAAATGTAAAACATCATCGTAAACATAAATATCGTAAACCTTCTTTCCCTTCTCATCATAATAAACGAGCAAACAAAGAGATCCCGGTGTCATTCACGTTTACAGATTTTGTACTACTAGGGAACACAATGGGTAAGTTACACGAAAACAACTGAAAGTGAAGGGAGAGTACTACATAAGGGAACAGGGAGAGGGTTGTTAAGGACAGGGGAAAAGTAGTTGACAGGGAAAAGGACATGAAAGAGAGAGACATAACGGAGAAACTCAAAAGAAGTTACATGGCTACTTACAAGTTGTGAGAAATGGATGTAACTGAATTGAGAAGTGAACAGAAGAGAGATGACATAAGGAGAGGGTAGAAAAAAGAGAAAAGATTGAAGGGAATAATGCAAAGGGAGATTTAGTGGCCAAAGAAGATAAGTGTGTGGTATGGAGGAGAGAAAATAAAATAAATACAGAGGAAGAGCTACATAGGACGTTTCAGTAGTAGAAGAAAGAGATGAAGATTCACATCCAATGGACGAATGATAATTGTTAATTGTGGACGAAGAAATGAAAGGAGAGAGTGTGATAGAAAGATTAATGGATAAGGTTGTAAGGGAAGATGAGAAATGAGAATTTGCCTCGATAAGTGGATGTGGAAGCTGTCCTGGAGAAAAAGTGGAAAGCAAAATAACAATGGGAGGGAAAGGAATGGAAAATTAACAAAATTAAGGAGTAGACATAGAAATAGTACACGAGAGGATGAAAATGTAAAGGTGCGTACAGATTTACGCGCCGTGAACATGAGCGTTCGTGAACACTTTTAATCAGCTGATCAGCTTTTTTATATCTGTATCTTACCTTTCTGTAAAAATACAGATATAATCAGCTGATTAAAAGTGAATTGCTCATGTTCGCGGCACGTATATTTGTACGCACCTTTAGAGATGAAAAGCTTGAAGAGAACAAAAGAGAGATAAGAGGTAGAGGAAAATGAGAAAAAGTAAGAAGAGAAGAAAAGAAGGGGGAAGAGAAGATCGTGATAACTAGGATAACTGATGGAGAGGATTTAGATGTGAGAAAACAAGGATTCTCTCGAAGGGGTTTCTGATAAAAGTAGGTAGAGTGCAGATACAAAAGGAGATGAAAATTTCGAACAATCAGCTGTGCTGAATAGTGAGTTAGTAGTGGGGTTTGAGAGAGCTGCCTATCCAATAGAAATCGAGGGGTGTGGCCTCCCCCCTCCACCCCCCCAGCCCCAGTCGGCCATTTTGGCCCTGCCCCCAGCCAATAGGAATCAAGGGGCGTGGCCACGCCCCCCTCCACCCCCCTGCCCTAGTCAGCCATTTTGGCCACGCCCCCCTCCACCCCCCCAGCCACAGTCAACCATTTTGGCCCCGCCCCCAGCCATAGGAATCAAGGGGCGTGGCCACGCCCCCCTCCACCCCTGCCCTAGTCAGCCATTTTGGCCACGCCCCCCTCCACCCCCCCAGCCACAGTCGGCCATTTTGTCCCCGCCCCCAGCCAATAGGAAGCAAGGGGCGTGTTCAAAATGGCGTCCCCCTTCCCTAGTGCCCCCACCACCCCAACCAATAGGAAGAGGCCATTGTAGCAGGTGTCCATCTCCCCTACCCAGGGAGTGCCCCCATGGGCGTGTTCAAAATGGCGTCCCCCTTCCCTAGTGCCCCCACCACCCCAACCAATAGGAAGAGGCCATTGTAGCAGGTGTCCATCTCCCCAGGTTCCCCAGCGGCAGCGGCGGCCATCTTGTTGTAGCAGGTGTTAACTGACATCTGCTGCCCAGTTAACACCTGCTTAATTTGCATATTAAAAATATCCCACATTTAAAATCTTTAAATCTTTAAACTCTCAAACTACACTACTAGCGCTAAACTCTCAAACTACACTACTAGCGCACAAGTTTGGTGCAAATTAAACTATGTTCCTTGTTTTCCTCCACCACAGGAAGAATGAAAAAATTACATTTCATATTTGTTCACGTATGAGATGTCATTTTCCCCACACTATGCTGTAAAAGGAATGGGGCGCTTTTTTTAATGTGCTTTCCCCATATTGAGAAAACTCTAATTGAATGTTGCTATAATAGGATGTAGAATAGATCGGCTAATCTATTCTACATACTACTATAGTTATTCATTACAAAGTGTTATCAACATTAGGCCTATTGCACAACAATATGTTCCTTTTTTCCTCCACCACAGGAAGAATGAAAAAATTACATTTCATATTTGTTCACGTATGAGATGTCATTTTCCCCACACTATGCTGTAAAAGGAATGGTGGCGCTTTTTTTAATGTGCTTTCCCCATATTGAGAAAACTCTAATTGAATGTTGCTATAATAGGATGTAGAATAGATCGGGCTAATCTATTCTACTTACTACTATAGTTATTCATTACAAAGTGTTAATCACATTGTATATCTTATGGTATATGTTATGATAGTAAAGTAAATGAATACTATATGGGTGTAAAGGATATTAGTATTGCCAATGGTTATTTAATTATCGACAATAATAATAAGTATCGTTTAACAGTTGGTTTGTGTGAACTTCTATTTAAAAAACAGCCTGACCAGAAACTGTACACAGAACGTGATTTAAGAAAATATCGTAATATATTGCAGCTCACCGCTGCTCATTTAGATAGACGCGGTTATGTAAAGAGAAATACAGGCTATAAATCACAAATTATTCAATCTTTATTTCCATCAAGTAGTAGTAGGAAAAGAAAAAGATCTAGGATTGATGATGCAGCGGCTGTTAGTGGTATGGGTTTTATAAGAAATGAATCTACTAGTCGACAGTATGTCTACTGGGATAATCCAAATGAACTGATAGACAGATTAGATATTCTGCTTTCATCACAGCAGGCGGGAAATAGATCACATTCAGTTGAAATAGCTTCTATTATTGAAGAACTGAAAGAAAGTGGTATTATATTAGGTGGCAATGTTGCTGCTTTTAGTCGTTAGTATGTGTTTAACACTTGACAAGAATAGAGATGTCGGGCAGTAGCGCCGCCACTGCAGTGAGTAGTACAATAGATCGATTTGGTAGGACACATCATGTGTTTAATACAACAGCACCATTAGTTTTAAACAGTGGTTGTGAATCAGCAGCAGAAGCAACATCATCATCATTAGTGGCAGCAAGTAGAGAATATTTAGACAGTAAACTACTTGAATTATCATCAAATATATTCAATAAACTTCAGTCTGATCCATTGTCACCGCTAGTTAACAGAGAATACTTGGACAGTAAATTGCTTGAAATATCATCAAATATATTCAATAAACTTCAGTCTGATCCATTGTCACCGCTAGTTAACAGAGAATACTTGGACAGTAAATTGCTTGAAATATCATCAAATATATTCAATAAACTACAGTCTGATCCATTGTCACCGCTAGTTAACAGAGAATACTTGGACAGTAAATTGCTTGAAATATCATCAAATATATTCACTAAACTACAGTCTGATCCATTGTGGTCGCCATCGCTAGTTAACAGAGAATACTTGGATAGTAAATTAAAGGAAGTTTCAACTAGTATAATACAAAAACTACAGTCTGATCAATCATCGCCGCTAGTTAACAAAGAATACTTGGACAGTAAATTGCTTGAAATATCAACAAATATATTCACTAAATTGCAAACTGAATCATCTGATTTAGTAGATAGGAAATATTTAGACAGCAAATTACTTGCAATATCAACTAGTATATTCCAAAAACTACAGTCTGATTTAATTACTAAAAAAGTGTTTGAAAGTAAATTGCATTCAATGTCTGATATATTGAAGGAGATAGCACAACAAAAACAGTATTTCGATTCACAATTGAAAACATTGTCTAAATCAATTAGTGATGATATTGAGCTAAAGTATGTTAGTAGATCGTTGTTTGATCAGAAATCAGACGAATTGAAGACATTATGTGAACAACAAAGTAAAAACAATTGTTTAAAACATGTTGATACAGATTTGCTAGAAACTAAATTGAAAGAATTAAAAGACAATCTAATTGCACAAAATAAACTTAACTTTATTAACAGGCAAGATTATAATTTGAAAGTAGTTGATCTAGAATCAACATTCAATATTATGTTGGCTGAGGTGCAAAAGAAACTTGATGAAAAAAATTCAGCTTCTCACCAAAAGCTAAAAGATGACATTATGCAGATGATTATGAAAGGTGAAGATTTTCAGAAATATTTAAATGAACAGTTGTTCAACTTTTCATACTATTTGATTGCACAATATGTAAAAAAGAGGTACATCTTTGACATGAGTGAAGCTGTACAACATAATTTGAATTCTGATCAGGTGCAAGAGTTGTTTTTGAAAAGAATGTTCAGTGATAGGCGACCAAGTGATGCAGGAAAAAAAAGAAAAAATATGACTGGAAATAGATTAGTAGTGTAGTTTGAGAGTTTAAAGATTTTAAAGATTTTAAATGTGGGGATATATATGCAAATTAAGCAGGTGTTAACTGGGGCAGCAGATGTCAGTTAACACCTGCTACAACAAAGATGGCCGCCGCTGGGGAACCTGGGGAGATGGACACCTGCTACAATGGCCTCTTCCTATTGGTTGGGGTGGTGGGGGCACTAGGGAAGGGGGACGCCATTTTGAACACGCCCATGGGGGCACTTCCTGGGTAGGACACCTGCTACAATGGCCTCTTCCTATTGGTTGGGGTGGTGGGGGCACTAGGGAAGGGGGACGCCATTTTGAACACGCCCCTTGCTTCCTATTGGCTGGGGGCGGGGACAAAATGGCCGACTGGGGCTGGGGGGGGGTGGAGGGGGCGTGGCCAAAATGGCTGACTAGGGCAGGGGGGGTGGAGGGGGGCGGGGCCAAAATGGCTGCCTATGGCAGGGGGGGTGGAGGGGGGGCGTGGCCACGCCCCTTGATTCCTATTGGCTGGGGGCAGGGCCAAAATGGCCGACTGTGGCTGGGGGGTGGAGGGGGGAGGCCACACCCCTTGATTTCTATTGGATAGGCAGCTCTCTCAAAACCCCACTACTTGAGTTGTGTTATTTCTGGTTCTAAATTTTGTAAAATTACTCAAAAATTTTCCAATTAATGGTGATTTGAGTGTGATATTTTTATTCTGTTTTCAACCGTGAAAATTTAAAATCTTAGTTTTCGTTGTTTTTGAGTGAAAATGGACTAAATTTTAGTAAAGTGAAATCATAACCCTATTTTGGACTTTTAAAGTGTTATCTGAATTTGGGAAAGAAATAGTACAAGGAGTATCCTTAGTTTTTCTCTCCCAATCAGTGCTTCTCTGTAAAAATATAGATAAATAAATAAAAAAAATAAATAAATGAAAAGCAAGGAGTGTGATGAGAAGGAAACACAAGATGCACAAGATTTAAAACTACGGAGAAAAGCACATCAGTTGGAAGGGAGGAATCTGGATAAAGAGGAATTGGAGGTCTTAAGAGGATAAAAAAGGTTGAAGAGGAATCAAGAGGGATACACGAAAACATACGTGATAGAGGAAGTAATAGTCGTAGATAGCCTCCCAGAAGTACCAGTAGAAAGTGAGCAAGCAATAGAAATAAAAGCTAACAACAGGAATAAAGAGTCAAGTCGGCAATTGCACAGGCTGCTCTGACTCAACTGATGTCTGCAAACAATGTACCTGGTCGTCAAGCTCGACTGATGGCATCATCCCACTTTGTCACTATCACCAACCTGACGACTTTCGTCACTAATAGTCACTGACTAACCTGACGACTCTTGTTATACTAATAGTGACTATCACTATCGTTGCCATTGTACTCACTGTCACGTGAGTTGGAAATGGTCTTGTTGTTAGACTGGGAACGTACGAAGTCGACATTGAAAGGTAGAAACTAGAAACATTTCCACTTGTAATGTGCGAGTGGTATCTCTTTATCAGTTGATCTTCTATTTATCTATCCTTTAGATTTTGAGATAGTTTTGATGCTGGCAGTTTTGGGAAAAGTGTGAGAGAGGTCTTGTTTGCTTTGGAGAGTCATGGTTTGTTTATGTGTCCAGAACTACTAATCCAAATAAAAATATCAAGTTCTTCAACTTGAAAGTCTAGAATATTGTATCTCTCAGAACAAGTGAATCTTGTATAGTATGCAATATCAGGGACCGAGCTTCGCTCGTTATTTTTATTTATTGATAAACAGAACACAATTCTCTAAAATGATCGTGTTTATATTTCACAGCTGGCTATACGTCATCTTATGAATTTCGGGGATGCGATATTTTGATTTCTCACATACTCACTCAATCAATTACTTTTTTACTATCCGCAGACGACGAAAGTCTCAGCTGTTTCAGCCAAGGATGAATTATCCTTTTAATGTCGTTCAGCGAGTTTTTCCAACGATGAGACCTAGTGCAATCGAATTTTTATATCATAAACCTACTATGTTCCAAAATTCGTGGAAATCGTTAGAGACGTTTTCAAGATCCGTTGAACATAAATAACCAGATATGAATATAAATAAGTAACCAGATATAAAAACACTGAAATTGTTCGCTTAATATAATAGGATCTACTATTAAATAATAGGATAGTAAAACAAAACGTTTCTGAAAATATCAATTTTTGAGAAAGTTATTCAATTTACCAAAAATGACCGAAAATAACTTAACTAGAAGTTATTTTTGGTTATTTTTAGTAAATTGAACAACTCTCTTCAAAATTGATATTTTCAAAATTTTTTTGTTTAACTAGATCAACAATACCATGAAGAATCTACCCTCTAAATCTCATGGATTTATCTCTTACCGCATTTGAAATGTTCTGTCCCAAAAAATTTAACTTCAAGCGCTCATATCTCAAAAAGTAATGATGAGAAAAGTGTTTTCCTGAGAAAACTTTTTCATTTTGATAGCTTGATGAAAATATCAAATCGAAAAACTATGAAAAATATCACCAGTTGAAAGTTTATTTTTAGCCTTTGCACAGCCTTCTACGGAGTAGCATACAAGGTAAAACCTGTGCGTAGTCCAAGTACAAGTTACATGTATAGTATGCATAGTACTATTATGGATCACAAGTTATGGAGTGATATTGTTGTGGAGTCATGAAGTGAAGAAAATTATTAATGATCTATTTCCCTTAAATTGTTTTAAACACACTGTCTCTACTTTTGTATTGTGATTAATAATACAGATTTAAGCTTCAAATCTCATACAATGATCGATTTGTTCATTGTTTAAATTGTGAAGTTGCTTTGTTTACAACTGAACTTATACGTTTAATCTGTAATTGATTGTAACTTTCTATTTTTTCAGGTAAGCTACATTATCATCCTGCAATGGGGAGACATATGTACTAGACTACTGAGTAAGTGCTAGAACAATATTTATTTAGTGTTATTGAGGTATTCTTTTTGAACACCATTGAAAACCATCAAGCTATTCTTGAATATCATTAATTGATATATCAATATATCAATATCAATACCAATATTATATCTGATACCAATATCTGAACTATCAATTGTAAATGTTATAATTATTACGAGATTCTAAATTGGAATTTGATCAACACAATATCATGAAGACGTGTTTTATTTCATAAAATATTTCGAAGAACGTTTTCTTTTTCAAGTAATGTTTAGTTACTTACCAACTTGCTATCATAATTCATCTAATGGATATGCTTGCCAATCAATTTAAAAGTTGTATGCTGAGAATGTTGTTATCTATCCTTCAAATATATAGGATTCTAATTTAGTCATTAATGAATAATGGAGATATTTTTTCTATGAATGATCTCACCAACTTTCTTCTATGGCGATGTACCAACTGAAATCGTTGAAATTAGGAACAACTTTCCAACAAACATGCAACAACAACATAGAAAGTGCAAATTGGGACTACAATCATATCACAATTAGCTGATTACCAAAGTTTCAGAAACCACAAACCATTTAGACCCACGTGCTGCAACTCTGTATATACAAGTAGCGAATCCTAACCATATATATTATGGACGCTCACATGTTTGGCACCCTTACTGTCTATGTATTCAATATTCATCTTTCAACTACATATTTATTAAAATTCAATTTTTTATTCAATCATTCAGAATTATACAACTTACAGGAAAGTACCACAGGCTAACTTACGCCCAAAACGGTTCCAATTCTAATTTTTACAACAGTCCAAATGTAGCTGGAGGTAAAATGATAAAATGATAATCATTAAAATGATATTCGAAGTGATATTCATAACACAAATTGAAGCAAGAACTCGAAAATATATACCTACAGTGTCTTCAATATAATATATACAATACAGTGTATAAGTGCATAACAAAATCAACAATACTCGCTCAATTTCTAAATACTCATCCAAGGTATATATTTACCCAACCTCGTGTACCTATTTACTAGTCGGTTGAGCATGACTATCAACAGTGTTGCCAAACTGTGGTGGGCTGAAACTTGCAATAATTACACAGTAATTATCAAAATGTGGAGCCGTCTGTTATCGTTTTAACTGAATCTGCTGTAGTTGGATTTACTCTAAATTGTCAGCATTCTATATTTTGATAGTAATATTGCATCCCATTTGACCAATTCTGACAGTTGATCAGTTGCCACGGAATACCTGCAACTGTTACTGTGAACCCCGGGGAGTTTCCAGGAGTGCTCTGTGGGGTTTTGCACCCTTGGGGAGAATTGTTACAACAAGGGGTTGGTTGTTGAGGGGTGTATAGGGAGGTGGTGGGGTAGAAGGAGTAAGAGGAGGAATAGGCAAGGAGAAGAGAGATGAGGAAGAGAGGAAGGGGAAAGGAAGGAGAAAGATGAAGATGACGATATTGGAGAGAAGACCGTAATAGGTTTGAGGTAGAGTGAGTGCGGGGATGAAGGAGTGGGTGGTCGTGGGGAACGAGGAGAATGAGAAGGAAGAGGAGGTGGAAGAGAAAAAGGAGGAGACAGAGGAGGAGGAGGAGAAAGAGGTTCTGGATGGAGAAGAAGGTGCAGGAGGATGAGGAGGTGGTTGAGGAGGAAGAACAGGAGATTAGAGAAAGGACTATATGTGTATGAGGTAGAGAAATTAACGGATGTGAAGGAGAGGGATGAGGGAGGAGGATGAGGATTTGGAGAAGGAGAATGAGGAGGAGCTCGACGAGTGGGATGAGAAGGATGTAGAATTAGTAGAGGATAGAATGATAAAAGCTGATTAGTGGGGGAGTACAATAGTGTGATTCAAATTTCAAAGTCAGGACCCGATTCACATGAACTTGCTATCTTTCTTTGTCATTAGAAAAAGCAGATAGTTCTATTCTTCTCCAACCCGGCACTGTTGCCAAATCGTTTGTAGGATGAGAAGAAATATGATGAACTATCAGAATATTCAATCTCAGTTGAGAAAATTTATCATTCAATCATGGACAATGTATTTTATTGGTTAGTAAGATAGAATTGATTATCAGAAGCATGAGACAAGTAAGAAGATGGTATGAGAGTTGAAGTATGAATATATAGAGATAAATAACATAAGACATTCAATCAATTCAAGAGGAGAGATATTTAATCAATGAGAATTACACAACTTACAGAAAAAAGTACGACAGGCTTCTAAGCCCAAAACGGTTCCAATTCTAATTTATACAACAGTCCAGATGTAGCTAGGTTATGTGTCACTTAACACTCATCAATTATACACTCAATTTACAATTCAAAACACACAAAAATCATTTTTAAATTAAAAAAATACTTCTAAACTGAATTAAATCAATCACAATTAATTAGAAAATTCCAAACTTTGATAAAACTATAAAATTTTGAGACCGAAAAGACAAACACACTTTAGAACTTATCACAGCTGTGAAACTTAAAAGGGATATGCGAAATAAAAGAGAAATAAAGAGTAGAAGAGGGAGAGGGGCTGACAAGAGAAGGGAGAAGAGAAACAAGATACATAAAGGACCAACATAACCGTAGGAGGCAAGTGAGAAGCATAGGATAAGATTAAGTATCACCACTTATCAGGGTTAAATCATATAAGATTGGAATTAAGCCTATATATTTGTGGAAAAGAGAGGAAAAAAGGTGATGTGTGAGTGGAAAATAGGAGAGAAACTGAGAAAACTGTAAAGGAGAGATAAGGAGAGGTTTATGGCAGAGTAGTATGATTTTTTGAGTAGTGGATTAGAGAGAGGATGAGAAGGTAGTGATGTGAATGGATGGTGAATATGAGCAGATAGTTTAAATAAAAACAATAATAAGAGGGAGGTGGAAAATGAGGTGAAGAGAGAGGATGAGAAAGAGGAGAAGGAGGAAGAGGAAGAGAGTTGTAGGAGAAGGAGTAGGATTGATTGATTGATTGAGTACTTTATTTATGTAGATTACAATATATACTGGCTTATACACTTATATGCAATAGCTTACAATACAGCAAAATTATGGATGAATTTACAAAATATAAATTAAGAAAATAATTATTGAGGTGTATATAATATGAAAAAAAAAAACAATTTGTAATAACTATAGATAATTATATTGTTATGCATCTACATAAATTGGCGGAGCTTTGGACATATCAATGTCCATTCTTTGGAAAGAATATTCGAAGTATTCTTCCCACTAGCTCTCTACCAAAGGAGGAAGAGTAGGAGTAGGAGAAGGATAAGGAAGAGTAAGAGGGGGTTGAGTAGGAGTAAAAGGAGGTTGAGGAGAATAAGTTGAAGAGTGAGGAAGAGGAAAGGGTTAAAGGAGGAAGAGGAGTATGAAAAGGAGAAGTAAAAGGAAGTACATAGCGGTTTCGTAGTTCCACAGGGGTTCAGTAATCCTTGATTATCTCCTAATTACCCCCGGCCAGCTCTAGGGAGAATACCTGCAGAGACACGATTCAAACAGGAGAGAGAAAGAGGGAGAAATAAAACACAGGTGAGAGAGAGATTGACAGAGTGAGGAACCACTAAAGACAGTACAAGTGCCGATAATGATAGTCTGATGAGAGTTGCAATCAACAAGACGCTGTACTGTGTTTAACCAAAACATTCGAACCTTCCCAAATTCCTGAGTAAGTTGAGTTTGAAGTGGTCTTCCACCCTTTCTCTCTCACTGTTTCTGTCTCTTCCTCACTGTCACTCACTCTCTCTCTATCCCACACACATCCCACGCTCCTTTACCTTCCACTACAATTCCCTCTCAACTCGAAGAGCAATATCGGTTGGTACTTAGCTGAAGAATGCGAGTTCAGCTAAAATGGACAACTTGATTGAATACTGAGTACTTGTGTGATTATACATAAGTTGTAAAGCGAAGTTGGTAATAGGTGTATAGGTATAAATGCTGTTTAGGGAAGTTGGTAAGGCAAGTTTAACACTATTATAACTGCGCAGTAAGCGAATTACCTGAGGTTAGCCCACAGGCTGTGACTAACTTCCAAACTGATCAATTTGTTTACAACACGGCGGTGGTCTGAGATCGAATCGGTATACATTACAGCTTGGATTACCGATTAAGCAGTCTGTGATAATATAGGTATTTTATGTGGTAATCATATTGATGCCAATAGGTGTTTCTACATTAATTATTATTTACAATTATTCACATGACACTAATGTAATAACATTGAAAGATGAAATAATAATTAATGAATGTCAAGTGACACATAACCTAGCTACATTTGGACTGTAAATTAGAATTGGAACCGTTTTGGGCTTAGAAGCCTGTCTTACTTTTCTGTAAGTTGTGTAATTCTGAATGATTGAATAAAATAAATAAATAAAATAAAATAAATAAGGTAGTCCTTGTGCTATTTTTCTTCCAAATTTATAAGTGACAAAGTCCAAGATAAGGTTAGAATTTTTACGTGTACAATTTTTATGAAATTCTAGTCCAAAATAAACATTAAAACTATAAATTTTGAATTTAGATGGTTTGAATTCATAAATTAATTAGAAATATTCCACTCAATTACCACTTTTAACGAATAATATTGAGTTATTCAAGAAAATTTGGAACCATTCAAGAAACACAAACTTGTAGACACTTGTAAATTGTGAGGGGTTAATTGAATGCTATATGATCGCATGTTCTTCAAACGTAGTAATATTATGAGAGGTATTTTATTTATTTGAAAAAACTTCTCTTGAAGATACTGACATTGTCATGACGTAAATTTCTTTCTAGAATGGACTTCACTTTGAGATATTGTAGCATTTCCAAGACATGAATTAAGACTGTTTTTGGTCTCAAATAGCCACATTCTATTATCATAGTCAACTAGTCAACCAGATAGCTAGCTGGTTAAAGCTTGAAAAGAGATCGTGGTTCAAGACTTCAATTTCCGCTTCATTTAGCATTGCAACTCTCCACTTTGACGTTTTTACACAAATTTTAATATTTGCATCATCATAAGCTACCCTTTTCTCTCACTCTCGGGTACCCTCTACCTTCACTGCTTCTATATTCTTTGGTCTTAAAACAATTAATTGTATTATTTGTCTTTTCAAATCTCAATTTTCTAATAAATACTGTTCATATTAAACTCAGGTTCACCTTGCAATTTGAAAACGTAACTTACCTATGTGTCACTCGTTTTTGCATGTTCTGTCTGAATATCAGGACTCAGTTTGCATGAATAAAGTATCAGGATTCAAATTAATCCAATATAGATTCGAATAATAAGATTTGTCAGAAGAGAATAAATTTACAGATGAAAATTACTGAGATATTGTAATTATTCAAATGTTAATGAGTTAATAATTATTATTCAACGAAAATCCAAATTAAATGCTGTAAATCACCCCGAAGACTTCTGCTACTGCAAATATCGACAACAGGGTAAACAGCTAGATGTCAATATTTGCAGTAGCAGATGTCTTCGGGGTGATTTACAGCAATTAATTTGGATTTTCGTTTAGTAATAATTAGAGAATAATTTTTATAGATTTGGGAATTTTTAGGTGAATCAAGTTTGGACGATTGTTGGAGAAATTAAGGATGAGTTAATCAGTGAGTTTAAAATGACAGCAATCCTTATGAATACAAAAACAAGAACTTTTTCTACAAATAAAAATAATTATTAAAATACAATAGTTCAACAAATGCTAATGAATTTACTAATCCCTCATGTAATTTTATATACTGTATACTATATTTTGATAATGTTGACAGTAAGTTTAAGAAAAATCTCTCTCTAGCCAACTCGCTACTGCGTATACAACTTGTCACACTAACGTTCTAATTTAATATTTATTTTAGAAACTGATTGTGAATTGTGTTGATTTTTGTTACAAGATCTGGTAACAGATAAACTCTCAGCTTCTAAGTTTATCAATTCATATTTTCAAGTAAAGTTCAACTAGACGCATTTTCGCAAAAATATGCTTTAACTCAAGTAAGTCAAACAATAGTATATCGGCATATTGGTTACACATTTATTTTAGTGGTTTATTGTATCCCCACATTTATTTGTGCACTCTATACTAGACAGATGTGTACTGCAAGTAAGTCCCAACTATTTTTAGACTTTGCAGAGTCAAACTACAAGTGAAAAAAGTGGCCATAAACCATCACTAACACCGTTAACTATTCATGAACTGTAAACTGTCACAGCAATGAAATAGTGCTCATAAAGCTTGCACTTTAGTGCCAACAATTAACTTGATTAACTGCTAACTGTAACTAACACAAGTGCAATGAGATGGAAACTGTACTGGATAGGCTCGACATGAGAGCTGCTAATTTTTGACACATTTGTGGGAGTTTGCACAATATTTTGCGAAAATGTTTATGCGAAGTTCAATTTTTTTTATTTTTCATGTGGGGGTTACTCCAGATTCATTCAAAATTTCTATTAGAGAAATCATTGATTTTGTAAATTATAGTAGATGTTAGTCTATATAACTTCAATTAGTAGAAACAAGAATTGCATAGGATTGACTTGGGGAAAATGGAATTACATTGGATGAGGAGTTTTTACAATCTATCGATTAAAATAATTAGATGATGAATGAATAAGTTGTTGAATACATTGATGAGTGGGATATTCTTCAATTCAATGATGGATAGAATGATCATGTTAAGGGTCTATTTTTGGAATACATAAATTATTCTTTCCCTCTTTTTTGAATTATTTCAATTTGATAGATCATATACAATTCCTATCCAAAGATGCTACGTTTATAATGGATATCTATATCACATGAATGTAGGTTTTTATCTCAAATCATTCCCCGTAAGTCTCTATATCTCTAAGTGTCTATATGTATTGAAGTATTGAATTGTTGTTGATTCAACAAACCGTAAACCCGTTCAATACATTCATTGATAGATATAATTCTCCACATATTATACTAGAACCCCTCCACGAATTGCTGGAGACCAGGTGTCCGAATCGTGCCTCTGTCAAGCAACTACTTAGCTCAAAAACTGAAAACTAGAAATCTTAGAACTCATAACCTTTAATATGCCAGGCAGAATTATTAGTTTCTTTAGAGCAATTAGGATTGTCCAAATTGGGATTGATTATTATCAGCTAAGCAGATTCTGCAGAAAAGAGCTGTGCAAACCAGTGAAAATACAATAAAAGGCCAATGAATCGTACCAAACTTAGGCAACTACACACTCAAAAAGTGCTTTCAACTCCCAACTTGAAACAGGACAGTACAGAACATATATCTCAACGAAGAAGAGGAAAGGAAGGATGAAAGTAGAAGTGAGAAGAGAGAGAGAGTGAGAGAGAGATAGAGAGAGAAAGAGATAGAGATAGATAGAGTGAGTGAGAGAGAGTGAGTGAGAGAGATAGACTGAGCGAGAGAGAGAGAGTGACTAAGAGAGAGAGTGTGTGACGAAGAGAACGAGAGACAAAGAATGATTGGTGACGATCTAACTCTAAACTAGATTAGCTTTCCTACAATCCTGAACAAGTTTCAACTTTAACGTCAATTCGGAGACAATCCTGTATCTTCTCCTATTCTTGTTAGGATTTCCCATTCGTTCAATTATTTGTTTCTTTGCTCGCAATTTCAACTTTGAACTGTCGCCTTTCTGTTGACGCTTGACACTTTGTGTCGTCCGTTACTTGAATGAAAATCTGCTTCAAGAACGAATTTTAATGCCTCAATGCTAGTTTTGGAGAAATTTGATTAGTTTCATTCAGCTCGATCATATTTTTCTTTCTACTAGATATCTTCCTGAGAAAAATATACATGTATTCAAATGGATGCCGTATTTTGAACTGTCCGTAGTGACTGGATATTATTACCGTAATAGATTTTTGAAACTGCACTATAATGAGTCATCCAATACATCTTTGCTAAACATTTCTTGTTAAGTTTTGTATATTTGCTATCTTTGTTGAATTTTATATATCGGAGACAAACAAAATAGGTATGACAAGTCCTTCTCTAACTAACAGAAAGAGACATCAAAATTTCATTATGAGGTGACTTCAAGATCATATTTCTTTCCCCTGGACTTCTTCATTCATTCAAGGCATCTTTGCCAAGCATTTATTGTTGAGTTTTGTATATTTGCTATCTTTATTGAATTTTATATATTGGAGACTAACAAAATCGGTACGACAAGTCCTTTTCTAACTAACAGGAAGATGCATCAAAATCTTCTTATTTATTTTTTTATTTATTCGTGGACAGAATCACAAATCATATAAATATGATTAGGGAGGAACAACAGGCTTGGCCCGAATCTATTTCATTCCCAAATTTTGATAAATTGATAAAATGTCCAAAAAATAGGTTATGTTTCTACTGTAAAACGTTCAAGTTCAATTTTCGTCCAAAAATATATACAAGCTAAACATTTTAAATCTATAGAAATTGAAACACCAAACTATATTTGAATATAACACTTAATTATCACGTGATGATTTTAATGAGGTGACTTCAATCATAATCACTCGTATGTTTGAAGGAATTGTATTTTGGAGGCTCAAGGAGAGTGGACTTATGATAAATCGTTCAACATTAGATAATTTCTATATAAATTTGGGAAAGGAACAGTTTTGGGCTTTAAGCCTGTTGTTCCTTTCCCAATCATTCATAGTTGAGAATTATATTGTATGTATAGATGTATAGATAAATAAAAATAAACAAACTTTGGATCAATAAATTAATAAAAATAATTAAACTTTGAATTAATAAATTATAGAAGAGTAAACTACACATTTACTTGTGTAATAACCACACATCAAAACAGTATAACAAGTACATGAGTAAAACGTAACCGTCAACCATAAATGAAATGACAATTCAATCACCACGATTTTACAATCACAAATTAAAACAGAATAACCAGTGCATGAGAAACATAACCATAAATTCCAACCACAATTTTGAAATTCAGAACAGCCTCCGCTGACCATACAAGCCATAAACAGTAACCCCTTTTGAAATTTTTGGGGTTGGGGTGGACTTGTATTGATTGCACTCAAATATCCCCAAAACGCGGTTCCTAATTGAAAAAAAATTAAGAGCAGCTCCCTATTCTGCTGTGAGCACGTATTAACAGGGAATATTAGAAACGTTGAAAGTGTTGATACTGGAAGTTTTGAGGAAAGACAAATAATTTTATGGGAATCTATCTCGAAAGAAGAGGGGCCTCTGAATTTAAAATGCCAAATAGTTGATATTTATTTATTCATCATTTACAATCAACTTAAGGACAAAGGAACAGACTACGGTCCAAAACTTCTTTTCATCACAATTTCATAAAATAAATTATCCAAATAAATATTGTGTTTGTTATTGTAGAGATATTAGTTGTAATAATAATCGCTTTTCTAAATTCACATTGGATTCAATTTATCCAACAAAAGAGATTGTACCTGTGACAAACCAGATAAAATTTACATGAAACAGACAATACGTTAATGATTCCCACCTGTATTGGAGTTTATAAACTACAGCTTTCTTATCTCACATACTGTAAGTCAATATTCAAGTAATCAAGTAGTATCAAGTAATATAATACTGAACTATCCAATTTGATTTATAGCTTTTTATCTATAGCTTAGAGTAAATAAAGCAAAAGGAAACCCCTCTTTTTAATAACTTTGTAAAAGATTCAATTTTTCCTGACGTTTCTGTAAAATGAATGCATTTTGCAAACTTGAAGTCAAGAACAGAAACAATAACAGATACTTGATACCTCTATTACAATGTAGGCTTCACATTTACTTTTTACATTTGAAAATTCAATGATCAATAAATTCTAAAGATTATGTCACACATGTCATAACTATAAGAAATTTTAACACTGAATATGTACTTTCACATATTGTAAAGTCGATTTTCGGTTACAATATACAACTTTTTATAACAAAAGCTCCACATCCTTCTCTGAACTCGTGAGAAACTCATATCTCTAGTTGCTAGACTATTTATAAATGGAGACAATATATAAAACTGTGCTCTATGCTGTAAATGTGTAATATTGCTATTATTCCCAAACAAAATGTCATCCGTTGTTCATCCGATAGAGCGCAGTAGATTCTTACAGATATATCTCAATATGTTTGTTTGGGCATAGAGCACAGTTTTATACATTATCTCTTACTATCAAACTGATAATGATTTTTGTGTACAACATTTTGTATAATAATTCATTTATTATAAACAAGAGATGCAAAGCATAGGAGTTGAACTCCTGAATTTCTCTGCAACTGCTGACTCGATAATAAACTGCAATAAACGACTCAAACTCACAATTGAAATTTTGTCTCATCAAAGAGAGAGACATTGAGAGATGTGTGAGAGACAGAGAGAGAGAGAGTGTGTGTATGCATGTGAGTGGGAGAGAGAGAGGAAAGGGGTGAGCTCCCATTCATCATTAGACTGATGCCCACACAACAATGCAGAGTTGAAAGTGTGTGGTGGAGGCCATCAAAGTTCGTATATGCAAATTGGCTTCATTGAAAACTTGAAACGTGCGCAGTATCGGGTGCGCAGTGGACGGACGCGCTGTGGTGACAGAATAATTTATCACACGCTTACGCCAGCGTTTTCTGTAGGGTGGAATAGGGGAAGGGGAAGCGGACCCCTGTCAGGGGGTGAGAAGCATTGATCAATAGGAGGGGACAAGTCTGGTTCAATGGTTGGTGACATCGTATATAGTGAAAACAGATTACTAGTATTATTCTCGAACTAGACTACTGTTGAAATGAAATGGAAATATCCTCAACTAGGAGAAATTAAAACACTAAATTGTTGTGTATTTATAGATAATAATAATCATAACACCATTTCAATGATTGATGATAATGATTTGTGAGAAGAGGATTGGTTGAATTATTATAGAAAGCTATACTAGTACACTTTTTTCATATAAAATTATAATTCATTTTGACACTTGAAATTTCATGAGTGCTCGAGCATGTTGTGTTAATATAAAACATATATAAAAATCGCTAGTAATTTTCAATAATAATTTAACATTCTAGTAGCTAGTAGCTCTATTGAAATACTTAATTAGGATTGGTTGAATTATTTTCGAACTACTGTCTAATATTCCTAAAAGATGGAGTAAACTCAGTTGAATCATTAAAAATTATTAATTAGTTAAACTTAATTAATATGGAACTAACAAATAGTGAGTAGGTTTTTGATTTTGTATTAAATTTTTTTTAAATAAGTGCAATATTTCTAAAGTTTTTAATTTATTGTGATACATTCTGTGATTCATTTAGAGTATAAAATCAACCTTGAAAATTCAAAATTTCAAATCATCATTCCTGGACCGAAAATCAAGTAACGAAGCAGTGGGTGATTACATAACCTTATCTTTTGGACAACATTAACATTTTATCAAAAGTTTTGGAGAGAAATAGTACAGGCTCAGCCTAGTTTTTCCTCCAATGTTATGATTATAGTATTTTATACAATAAATGAATGAATGAACTCGAGAGTTAAGTTTACACCTACTTCAAACGAATTGAAATTCACCATGTGGGTGAACAATGTTATCATGGGTAAAATTGAGTGATCCATGTTGATTCTTCACAATTCGAACTTATTGTCAACAAACCAATGGAGTTGTGGCATATCAATTGTCAACAGAATAATGAACTAACGAACTGACTAGAACGAGCTCTTTGGAATACTCGAGATCCATTGTCAATAGTCAATTCCTAATTATTCATTTCAAGGTATCAACTTCCGTAGACGTGAGAATTCATTGAATTTATTGAGAAATATGTTTGGTGGGAGTGTCCTATTAGGAGACACAAAAGTGAGGGGAGCAGCAGCCAATAAGAAGGAGGCACTGTAACACGCCTCCAAATTCAAGGAGCAGTGTGATTGGCTGACATGTTGAACAGCTGCCATTTCACATTCTCAACCAATCGGAAGCTAGCAGTTCCACATCAGAACCGCTCTTCAGCGAACAACAATAATGCTTATTGCAGATGAAGACGTATTATACAGAGTGTTTCAGAAGTAATGTGGAACATTTTAGGGTATTGTTCCTGGATGATATATAGGAGACTACAAATATCCTATTTGAAGTTTCAAAAACTCAGCGATTATCCTTATAACTGCCATTTTTTTTAACTTACGAATATTTATCTCAAGAATGAAATGTATTGATCTGAAAATGACATGCATATTTTTTATGCTATGGAGACTCAACTTTAAAAAATAAAATAAAAATTTTCGATGTAGATTTTCAAAATGGCGGCCATTTCAAATTTTTGATGGCAAATTTCACGGAAACCGTTCACGTTCTAATCTTCAAATCATATTCCATTGCGATATTAATTAGAATTTTATCTTAGTTTTATTAGGTTTTTACAATGTTTTCCAAATAAAACAATTTTTTAGAAACACTCTACCACTCATCCACCTCGCTAACAAGAAACACTAATACAATACAAAAAATACAAAAGAAAAATTGTTAAAAAAATACAATAGAATGTAATAGCAATAATATTACAAGAATATTTGAAGAGGAAGAAGAAGGAGAAGAAAAAGAAGAAGAAGGAGGAGAAGAAGAAGAAGAAGAAGAAGAAGAAGAAGAAGAAGAAGAAGAAGAAGAAGAAGAAGAATATCCAAGAAATCAGATCAAATCAAATAGAATGATAATTATGGTGAGTGGAAAAATGCAAATATTGATGATAGTATATGGTGACTAAAAAGGAACACAGCCTTTCTCGAGACTATTGTAATGAAATTGATAAGAAGGCACCCAGTAACAAGGATAAAATATTTGAAGAAGATAAAATAGATATGTCTATATTACAGACAACAACATAGCAATGATAACGAAGATATCAGCCATAGGATAGAGGTGCGGGTGTATAGGCTACTGTTTATTTCCCTTGAGTGCTATCATGGTCGATTACCAAGTTATCGTGGTGACGGGGTGAAGGGGAAATTGGGGGATATACCTGTATTTCAGAGGTGGGTTTAAGGGTGGGGGGTTGGGCTTAGGGATCTCATCTCTTGGTCCACTGGCCACACACCAACTGCATCCGATAACAGCTCTGCCAACCAATAGTGTCTGATTCACCAAAAACAGTCAGGATTGTTTGGATGGGAAGCATTGATGTTAATCATGTAGATTACTGACAGAGTAAAGTGAAATACACTATATTGTGATCCACTTCTTTCTGTCAGCATTGGTTAAATGGTGAGCATATATTTGTTATCCATAAGGAATACTGACAGATCGAAATGAAATACACTATATTGTGATCCACTTCTGTCTGTCAGTATTGGTTGAATGGTCAGCATATTTGTTATCCATAAGGATTACTGACACCATAAAGTGAAATACACTATAGTGGACTCACTACTCTCTGTCAGCATTGGTTAAATGAGTAGCATATATTTGTTATTCATAAGGAATACTGACAGTAGTAAGTGAAATATAGTATAGTGTGATCCACTACTGTTTGTCAGCATTGGTTAAATGGTGACAGATTGCTGTTTTATGTTAGGAATACTGCCACTATAAAGTAGAATACACTACAATGAGATTCACTACTACTGTCAGTATTGGTTGAATGCTGACAGATTACTGTTTGATGTGAGCAATACTGACACTATAAAGTGAAATACACTACATTGAGATTCAGTAATAACTGTCAGTATTGGTCAAATGTCAGAAGTATTGATGTTATTCATTGAGAATGCTGCCAGTATGAAGTGAATCTCACGTTGGCTATACTATCTGAAACAACATAATTAGGGATTTGGCAAAAGGACTGACCCCTTTGACTGACCCCTTTGACTGACCCCACGACTACTGTTGTGATTGGTGTATTGGTGGTGGGGGGAAGGGTGACACAATTGTGGTAGAGGGGGGGGTTCCTTGATTTCGAATGTGGTTTGCACTTGTGATCATGCATGTGATGATGATGATGATGGTTGTTATCACAGGGATGCAGATGTGGTGTAGTGGATTCTGGCTGTATTCCGTGTTTTGTCGTCATTTCAGTGTGAAACGGAGTGTATGTTGACTACCGGATTAGGTAGTTACATAACTTTGTTATGTTAGCTGTCGCCAAGTTATCAGTTGATTTGGTGGTCCGGTTAGATTTACATGTATAGGTGCGTACAGATTTACGCGCCGCGAACATGAGCAATTCACTTTTAATCAGCTGATGCCAAGCTTTTTATATCTGCATCTTACTGTTTCTGTGGAAATACAGATATAATCATCAGATTAAAATTGAATTGCTCATGTTCGCGGCGCGTATATCTGTACGCACCTTAAGGTGACAAAAGATGATATGAAGATTTGGTGTGAAGAAAGGAGGGATTCAATTTGTTCAGTGTGGTTGGCACCATTCTATTTGGATTTTTGTTTAATAATTGTTAAGATGGTATGATGTGGTGTTAAATAGAAAATGTTGTAAAGTTAACCCCCCCAACCCCCCGCGAGACCGGAACAATTCGTCATGAGTAGTTTTTTTTGGATTCTCAAGATTTGATTTGAGCTTTTTACCCCCTCCCCCAAACCCAAGAATTCCAAGGGTGCAGCAGTCTGCGTCCAAACAACCTCACCCCCCCCCTGTGGACACCGCTGATATGAAGTAATAGCCTAATATCAATCCAATCTGGAATAAGTTGAGAATGAATAGATTACATCATTGGGTTTTATCATAATTACAAATTATAAAATATTCCTATTATTAAGATGCACTAGATACGTTTATTTGCCACTTACCTGCGCTCAGGCAGGATTTTGTCCTGTATTGTATTAAGTGTATTATTTTGTATACAATATTGCATAATAGTATGTTATTATTCAATTGTATTTTTGCCTTGAAAATGGAAAATAAATTTGATTTGATTTTGATTTGAATTTGACATGTGAGAAACAGTTACTGTTATCAAATTAACCCTGATCCATTTGAAATATGATGGATATGAAATAAGATGGATATGAAATAAGATGGATAGGATAAAATTTGAATGCAATATATGATGAATGTCGTTAAACTTTGAATAATGGGATGGGATAAGATAAGATACTACATCTATCAGAAGTGAGAACCCTGCTGCTTGTAGGCTTCATCTATTCTAATTAACCGCTATAAATGACGTCTTGAAACATCGTCCGCCCGTTCTTTGATTTGCAATGCATATTCATATTAATCCATTCTATTATATTATTATTTTTTATCGTTTGAATTTAATCAACAGGTTTATACCTGGTAGACTATGTTTCATCGTGTGAAAAACAATGTACCTTCAAATTATTAGTCCTTCTTTGAGAGCAGTATCAATCACATCAAATTCTCTCTTCAAACAAATACTTCAATTACTGTATCTTGTTTCTTTTTTCCTTCTCCAGCTTTTATACATCATCCTATTAACAATCATATCATTTATTCCCATAACATTTTGTTCAAACTCAAAAATTCAATCTACTTTTCTCCCAATCATTAATTTGATATTATGATTGTGAAATGAAATCAATAGTTAGATAAATTATTGAATATCACTCAAACACAACTCAACCGTCATAAACGAACTTTGAAATCAATAGATGGAGAGGAGCTTTCCAGTACTCCACTCTTCTTTTTTTACATGTTTCTACATGTAAATCCATCCGCCCATCTCACGCTAAAATTCTAACACTGATTGACAGCACGTTTTTCACTGACATATCGAATCGTTGTCATGTGTGCTAGGCTCGATTTCACTCGAAAAACTTCTGCTACAAAAATTTAAAAAATCAAACGTCAAATCCAATTTTGCTGTGACAGTGAGTTGTTTTCGAGTTTTATATTGGAAGTGAGTGGTCAGTGATAGAGAGAGTGGAGCGAGGAAAACCGTATAGTGAGGAAAATCAACTGCTAAAGTGAGATACTTTCTATCCTAGACTTTAAATTGAGACTTTAAACTGTCGGCATTGATGTTTTTTTTTTAAAGCTATGTTGATAGTTTGAGAGGGATTTCACCACAGGGGATCGAGGTGAGGAAAAATGAAGCGTAAAAAAGATGGGAGAAGGAGGAAGAACAAGGAAATTGGTGGGGATGAATAATGGAAAAAGGAGAGAGATGAAACAATTCTAGAGAGTAAATTGTCAGTGGTTAAAGAATCATGATAAGGGTTATTAGATCAGATTTGATTCAATTCACGTAAACCACGATACCTAATAAACTATATTTTGTCGACTTGAGAACTACCTAATTCATTATGTGACTATATGCGTAATAAGTGGAAGAGAATGCTATAAAGAATAATAAGTGATAAATAAAACTGTAGAGAAGGAACGCTATGAAGATGAACGAAAGAACGATGAATACTAGAAAAGTAGTGAAAATATGAGAATTAAGAAAGGAAGAGATGAGACAATAGGCAATACGTGAAGAAAGAATCGACTGGACCATGAATATCAACGGAAGTGAAAGAGAAATATTGTGTGAGGGAGAAAATATAAAGAGACAGAACTAGGAAAGTAGTGAGGGGAAATGAGAGAAAGAGGAAGAGATGAGAAAAACGTGAAAGGCACAAAAATAAGGATCAAAGTGAGGACTTAGGGACGATGAAGGAGGGAGAAAGGACAAGGGAAGTTGTAAAGAATGAGCATATAAAAATAGGAGGAATAAGAGAATGAGTGGGAAAGAGCTTGGGAAAGTTGTGAAAAAAATGAGACGAAGAGAGAGCGAGAATGGGAGAATTTGTGAGGCAAAATAGTGAGTAGATGAAGAGTGATTGCTGAGGATTTCAATGCTCTCTCCTGAGGAATTAACGGCCCATTACAACAGCGTTTACGCTCGTGCTAATTGATGCGCGTATGGGAGACACAAATCGTATTACATTGCCTACTGCTATACTAATGTATGTGTGAGTATGTAAACACTCACACTTGTAAAGTAGTAGTAAATAACAAAACCTTTTCGTCCTAATATACCTTTGTAGCTTTGTACGTCGATGAAAGTCATCTAATTCTTTCAAGTCATGTTATTTCAAATAATTTTCTTATTGGATTCATTAAATTTATCGAAATTGAGAGGCTTTCATGCATGTTTGTACATATTGTGTATCATATGTTTTGATATGAATGCATCGAATGTTCATCTTCATATGCACTAATGTATATTTTGTATGGAATAAATCTAGGCATCTTTGATGAATCCATGAGTTCATAAATGTGTTAAAAATTTATCTATAGAAATTGAGAGTTTCCCAAGTAATACTATAATCTATGTTTACGAATGAATGACATTCAGAGAAGCATTCAACATTCAACATTGAGAGAGCTGTAGAATAGAAACATATGTACGAGTATATTTCAATAATAATTGTATTAAGCTTATGTCACATATATTTCCAGCATGGTTAGGTATCAACTCATCTGACAAGTTTATTTTTATTTTATTTTTTATTAATTGGTCGACATAATCACAAATCATATAAATATGATTAGGAAGGAACAACAGGCTTGGCCCAAATCTATTCCATTCCCAAATTTTGATAAATTAATAACATGTCCAAAAAATAGGTTATGTTTCTACTGTAAAACGTTCAAGTTCAATTTTCGTCCAAAAATATATATAAGCTAAACATTTTGAATTTAGAGAAATTGAAACACCAAACTATTATTAAATATAACACTTAATTATCACTTCATATTGAATTAATCAAGTTATTTTATAGAATTCTGAGCCCAAAAAACCACACAACTTCTCTCACTAAGCACAGCTGTATTATTGATTTCTAGTTGTCTAGAATAATTGAAATTTTAGCTGACATTCTTTACTTTTGGACAGTTTTATATGATGTTTGAAATTTTATGTGAAAAGAGAATTCATATCTAGTTTGTTATCTAGAAGTCAGTATATTTTTGGTAGTTAACCTGTTAGTTATCTTGATTTTTCAACTACTCCTCCAATTCTGAGTCTTCTTCATGCATCTTAGTTTATTTCTGATTTTTCTATCTTCCCACCAATTCTCTCATACATCTTCCCTCCTAATCTCCTTCTGTATCACCTGGTATAATTTTTGGCCTTCAAATTATTTTCTATTTTCTTCATTCTGTAAACTTTTTATCCTCATCTACTTCTACCTCTCTCACTTTATTCCTCCTCTCTCACTGACTGCACTAGCGTTGTATTTTTCTTCCCCATCCCACCTCTCTTCTTTTTCTTCTTCTCCTTCTTCTAATTCTTCTTCTCCTCCTTCTACTTTTACTTCCTCGTCTGCTCTCCCTAATCCACCTCCCTGAAACGTCGCCTGAACTCGACAATCGGATTAAAGCCGGTGGAAAACTCGAGCTATTTCTTTCCACTTTCCACCTGCATTTCCTTCCCTCTCCTCCACCCTTCATTCCCCGTTCACCCGTTCTCTCTCTTCTCGTCCTTGAACGCCAGAACATTATCATTTGCCAGCCGGCTAGCCTAATTTATCATTCAGCCTTTTTTTTTGCTTGTCTCCTATTTCTTTCAATTTCTCCACCATTTGCTACAACTTCTTTTCTCCCTCCTGGTTTTACTCCCCCACAACGTCCTCCTTTCCTGCGTTTTTCATCTTCTCATCCCTCTCCTTCTACACTCCCGTCTACACTATTTGCTACAACTTCTTTCTTTTCTCCCTCCTGGTTTTACTTCTCCTCAACGTCCTCCTTTCCTGCGTTTTTCTCCTTCTCCTCCATCTCTCTCTCCATATACAGTCATATACAGTTCAATAATTATTTTCTTAGCCTATATTATGTAAATTCATCTATAATTTTGCTGTATTGTAAGCTATTGTATATAAGTGTATAAGCCAGTATATATTGTAATCTTCATAAATAAAGTACTCAATCAATCAATCAATCAATCAATCAATCCTCTCTCGTCTTCTCCTTCCCATACTTTTCCTTCTATTCCAATCTACTGAACATTTGCCACCATACCTCCTCTTCCTCCTGCTCCACCCCTCCGCAACGTTCTCCTCATTGCTTCTTCTCCTCCTACTTCTCCTCTCTCTCCACCATCTTCCACTTCCTTTTTCTTAACATCTCACTCCTTCTTCCGCTTTTTTCCTCTTTTCCTCTCTTATCGTTCCTGTTTCTCTGCTCTTTTGTTCTTCTTCGTCTCCTTCAACAACTCATCCCTCTTCTCCATCTCACTCTTCTTTCTGTCATTGTTCTTATCTTTTTCTCACTCCTCCTTATTGCCAATTCCCTCCTTCTCTTTCTTCATCTTCTACTTCTTCTTCATCTCCTTCTCCTCTTTCTTAATCCTCTCCTTCTTCTTTTATACCATTACACACTCCTCATTATTCTTGTTCTTCTTCTCCTCCTTCTTCTTCTTCTTCTTCTTCTTCTTCTTCTTCTTCTTCTCTTCTTCTTCTTCGTCTTCGTCTTCGTCCTCGTCCTCGTCTTCTTTACCTACCGATTCTTTTTCTTCTTGTCATTCGTCTTCTCCTCCTCTTTTTTTTGTATTCATCCTTTTTCCTCTCCTTCTTCTTCTTCTTTTTCTTCTTCTTTGTCTTCTCTACCTACAAATTCTTTTCTTGTCGTTTGTGTTCTTTTCCTCCTTTTTCTTACATTTAGCCTTTTTCCTCTCCTTCTTCTTCATCATCTCCTTCTTCGTCTTACTTGAAAACCACGCCGGTGATTGTAGCAAGCACCTCTACATCTTACAGCAGCAGTGGCAGCGTAGAATAAGAGACATTTTGAGCGCGAAGTAATGGGGACAATTTCATTACAAGCGGTTCCATTACGTCAGCGAAATAAATTGCTGGCGAAAAACCTGAGTAATCTGAGTGATTTGTTGTTTGCTGTTCAGAAATCTTCATTCGACTCGAGTTTCTTGACGACAATAATAATTGAGAAAAAATATTGGGGTATTTTTGGTATCGACTTTTGTATAATAATGTTGATGATTTCAGAGTTCATGGTATGTAGTTTTATCGAGCACAATAGAATTTACCAAGTAATCTATTATTTCATCACAACACAACTAGTTTCAACTTTTCAAGCGCTGTTTTCAACTAAGTTGAAACTGGTTGTGTAGTTTACACAATTAGTTTAGACTCTTCAAGAGTTATTTTCAACTGATTTACACTTGAAGAGTTGAAACTAGCTGTTTAAACAACACAAACAGTTTCAACTCTTCAAGTGTAAATCACTGTTTTCATTTGAGTTGAAAGTGGTTGTGTAGTTTACACAACTAGTTTCAACTTTTCAAGAGCTATTTTCAAGTGATTTACACTTGAAGAGTTGAAACTGGTTGTGTTGTTTACACAGCTAGTTTCAACTCTTCAAGTATAAATTATTTGAAAATAACTCTTGAAGAGTTGAAACTAGTTGTGTAAACAAGTTGTTTACACAACTAGTTGTTTACACAACTAGTTTCAACTTTTCAAGAGCTATTTTCAAGTGATTTACACTTGAAGAGTTGAAACTGGTTGTGTAGTTTACACAGCCAGTTTCAACTCTTCAAGAGATATTTTCAAGTGATTTACACTTGAAGAGTTGAAACTGGTTGTGTAGTTTACACAACTAGTTTCAACTCTTCAAGAGATATGTTCAAGTGATTTACACTTGAAGAGTTGAAACTGGTTGTGTTGTTTACTCAACTAGTTTCAACTTTTCAAGAGCTATTTTTAACTCATTACACTTGAAGAGTTGAAAAAGGTTGTGTCGTGATAAAATAAAAGGGTACTTGATATATTCTATTGTGTTTTGATACTTCCAGTAGCCCTAAAAGTAGAAGTGATTAGTTTATTCACCATGAGAAGATCCCTAATTTATAATGTTGACAGAGGTTTCCAAGAGGCAGCCAGGTCCCTTCTCGTTGTAAACTTACTTTACTAAAAAAAGTATCTATTCACTGACAATATATTCTGGTAAAGATGATTCAATTCTTTAACATTTAATAGCATATTTCAGTGTATTTTAAAGCTTTTTTAGAGAATCTATGGTGAAGTCCACGTTATAATGGCAGTGTACGATTGACAATACTGTTGCTGTCCTTTTCTATCATACAACAAAACAGATAGCGCTATCTCTCTCGCTTTGCAATGTTGTCCGTTTGCCAGAATATTTTATTTTTACTTTTGACAGTGACTATACAAAAGTAAACGAACAATTCTCAGCCGCCACTTTTTATCAAAATATATGAGTACACAAGTCGTATAATTGATTTGAAATGTATTTTTGAAACAATGAAATTTTTTTTCTTCATTCTATCAAATTATATGAGTATACAAGTCGTATAATTGATTTGAAATGTATTTTTGAAACAATGAAATAATTTTTTGACATTACTGTATGAGAAACACAAATTAAAATACCTGAAATGACATTTTAAAAGTTGATAACTAACCATCCTAGATTTCATCCATGCTTCAGTTTGCCTACACATATAGGTTAGACCTACTCGTACCGGTATAAATAATATTGCAAGGTTATTTCAGAACTATTTCCATTGAAATTACTTATTTCGAATAAGATTTCTATTTTTCTATTATTTTTAAAAGAAATTGGAATATAGTTTATATGTAACGACAGATATATATTTATATGTGTGACAGATATGTGACGACTCGTTCCAGTGGCTACTTAAAAAAAACTAATTCTCTAAATCATATTGTGAAAATCAAGGCAGAGGCAGCAAACAATCTCGAAATATAATAGTTATCAACGTTAACGCTAACTGATAACAATATCAAATTGAATCAGTCTCTTCCAGTAAACCAATTGAGTTCATATTGCGTATTTTATTATTTATTCTATTAATTTGTGAAATTGTTGTATAAAAATCACATCTATAGGTTAAGGGAATGTTGTGATAAATCTAACCTAAAACGTTCAAACGCTTAGAACACCAATATAGAGTTGAGATCGTTCAGACCTGCCAAATAACCTACCAAATAACTTAATTTCTATTGTTTTAAAATTCAGATTGTTGTATCACAGCTTTTTAAATTAGCCGCCATTTCAGGTTTGTATAAAAATAAATACCTGATCTCAGTTATGAAAGCAAATTTTCGAATCAAATTAAGAAAAAATATATTTTCTTGATTAATTTGACATTAAATTTATTATTTTATCAAGGAAATGATAATGATTATCAGATCAAATTTAATGGGATGAATTGAGTAACAGCTGTGCACACTCAGTGGCAAAATGGAGAAACTTGGCAACGTTTTTCTCCTATCTTTCTTCACTGCCATTATAACGTGGACCTCACTATATCTAGAACTGACATGTAGGATATAAAGTGTCTAGAATCTGAACTAGTACTATTTCTTCCTAGTAGACCTCTTTCATTCATGATTTGCTCCATTCATGTAAGTTCTTGAGAATCATTCATTTGCAATTATTTTAAAAGTGTCTTTTGAATCTGAACTAGTACTATTTCTTCCTAGTAGAATTCTTTCATTCATGATTTGCTCCATTCATGTAAGCTCTTGAGAATCATTCATTTGCAATTATTTTTACTCAGTCATCTTTCAAACTAGTTTCATTCATTTATTGCGAAGATTCAATATCATCGTTGAAACAAATAATTCCCAATAATAAGATGAATAAGATAAAGATAAATATGATTAATAAATAAGAATTCCACTGATTTTTCATGTCAATGCAATTCATTTTCATCTGAAACTAACAATTTTCTTCGAGAAAAAGGTATATCCACACGACAGTCTCTCAAGAATGTGAATACTATCAGGACCCCCTTCCACCACATTTTCCATCACTTACTTTTATTACTTCCTCCTCCTTCGCGTTGAAGACCACTAGACGATAAACTGACGAAACTGGTGTGAGAAAAGTGTCATCCGCTGTCAACATAATTTAATAAGTCGGCCGCCTAAATTGTGCTCGTTTCCGTGATCCCAGTCCGGTAAATTGTCTTCGTTTCCGCGATCCCAGCCAGCCAGCCAGCGGAAGACCTGAAACGGTAATGAGGGCCAATTATGTCGCTTCCTTGCCCCCCCTCTGACACCCCAGGGGATGTCAACCTTTGTACCCCACAGTGGTGGGAGAGGGGAATCTATTCCACCTCCACCACGCCTACAATATTCTCAACAACAGAACCCACGCTAAAAACATATTTATTGCGACAATTTTCCTCCGCGTTTGTGAAACGTGTTTCCCGTTTGGAAGAGTGAACGGAATTGGGATTCAGTGAAATCTGTCAGTTCTGATTGAACGGGGAGAGTTGGTGTTGTTTGTCAGGATTGGTGACAGTTTTAAGTGCTGTCATGCTTGACGTCAAACTGTCAGTATTGGTGGAATGTGAAGTACTGATGTTATTTTTGAGGAATGATGACAGATCAACCTGAATAGACGTGCATTTCTTTGAGTTTGGAAATAGCTTTCAGGTTTGAATAGAGTTTTCTTGAAAAGCGGTGTTTGCGAATAATTGGAGCGGATTTTTGGTTGGAATAAATATTGCGTCCCTTGGAATCTATTGGTCGACTTGGTAGTACACGTGTATCTAAGAAATAAAACAAGAAAATTCTTTGAAATTTTACTCGATGCTTGAGGGATAAAAGTATTTTATAGAGTAGGAAAATTGCAAACAAATTCATTTTCCAACGGTGATTATGTGTTCGACAAACATGTTTGTTGAAAAAGTTTGGGCGAATTTTTTATGTTTGACAAACAATGTTTGCCCGTGGCCAGTGTGGACGCGTAACCAAACAAAATGAGTTTGGTGTAAGTGAGGAGAATAGGTTTTATGTTTTACAGCTGTCAACACTGAAAATGTTTGAAAAAACAGTAATTTTTATTTGACAAACGATGATTGTCCAACCTTTTTAAAATGTTTGTCCCTGAGCTCTACTACAAAAATGTTTGCGAACATGTATGTCGAACATTTTTTCAGTGTGGACACGGCTTTAGTTGTCTATTTATTCCGTTGTTACATTGTTTTGTTTACGACGTGGTTGATTAGTGAAGTGGAAATTATTGTCCAAACTTCGCCACATCATCAAATAAAGAAGCCATTTTATTAGTTTATGTTGGATTTATCAATAACGTTGATGAAAAAGCATTGTCTAATCCATTCCACCATAATTGCTCCATTATATTCGAGCCTCTGGAATAAGGGTGGAATACAGTAATAAAATAAAATTATCATGTTCTTTATAATTCTCACATAACACATAATGCTGTTACCCACATAACCTCTGTCCACATGTTTATGATTTAGGATTATCAGTATTTTCTCAAATATGATTACACAGAAAAAATAACAGAACCATATTCTACGATATTATTTGATATTTTAGCTTTCCATTTTCCTAAATTATTGTCAAATATTAGTTTATATAAGGATGAGTTCAACAACCTACGCATACAAAATGTGACAAACTATAAAGTGAACTACTAAACTACAGGGACACAATAACACAAACAAAATTCTCCTTCAAGTTTCTCCTATGATCCAAACTCTCCCGAACTGCATTGTATGATAAGGAGACAAACTCTTTTCCAAAACTCACATTTTCACAAAATTGACAACAAACTCAGTCAGTCTCACAACTCACATTCACTCAAAATTGACAGACATCGAACACAACACTGAGATGTAACCGAAAAGTTGTAAAGTTGTGAAACACAAAACTAGTTAACAGAAATCGCACTTGTTTAGGCATTCAATTGAGTGACGAGAGGCGGATTGAAGACATCGCTACCCGAGAACTCTCTTTGAAAAAGACAAATTTCGTTCATTCTTTGTCGGCGACTGATTGTTCCCTAGTCAGCAGTTGAAACTTTTCTGGTTTTCTCTTTCCCGAATTCCCCCAGAACTCTTCCACCCCCTGTTTTCCGAAAACTCTGCCCACCCCCGGGTTTTCCCCGAGTTTCCAAGTCCACATGTTCCCTTTGAACCCGTTTTCCCTGCTGCCGAGTGAAGAGGCCTTTTTATCAGGGAAAACTCTCCGGGAAAGATGGCGACATACTTTGGAAAACATCTGACCCTTTTTTTCACCTGTCCCTTAACCCTCCACCCCCACCATCAAGGTTTTCCCCAAAATGGACCGGAGATGAAAAGCGCGAATGTTTTTGTGTTTTCCATTTTTGTTTGCTGCTGGGGACTAATCTATTTTCCAATTTCCATGCTCGAGGAAAAATGTCCGGAAGTTTTCCTGTGGAAATAAGTCGGCCTTGTTGTCAAGTAGTCTATTGTGTGATTCACTTTGGTCTGTCAGCATTGGGTGAATGGGAAGCATCAACGGAACAGCATTAGGAATGCTGACAGACTGAAGTGAATTAGGGTATAGGCTCAGTTTGGAAGGTTGATGAGGGGTCCTGAAATAAGGGCAGAAGTTTATAACTAGTTTTCTTAGTTTGATCTTGATCTGCTGAAGTTTCTCTTATCTCATTGTTCATTTGCAATAATGTTCCGTTGTTCTACTCCTACTTAACTTCACATTGATTGTTGTTCCGATCTTTCAGTTGTTGATCCATTTTCATCATAACTATTCCAACTGGATCTTTTTATTTCCATAATACTCTCAAACCAGTAGCTTATCTGTTTCTCTCATTCTTTTAACCTTTAGAATTCCATTCTGAATCTCACAAAAATTTTTATGAATGGGTGAAATTTAGATCTTTTGGATAATTCATTCCAATTCTGTGAGACTTTTGTTATTCATATCTATTTTTGATTGAAGATTTGTTAGTTTTTTGAAGTGTAAATTATTGTTATTTTAATAAGTGATAGTAGCTTAACTTACAATTTAATTTGGACCGTAGTAAAAATTTCAGAGGGGACAGTTTTGGGCATAAGCCTTGTGCCTTCTCACATAATTGTACATGACTTGATTAATAAAAGGCTAAAGAAATTCAATTAAACTGTTTTTGAATTGAATGAGTATGAAAGTGATATTGTATTGGTATGATTTCCAATACAAAACTTTTTGCTCTCGCATCCCATATATGAGAAGTTTTAATGCTATCAAATATTGATAATGATTGTAACAAGGGGATGAAACTCCCCAAATCCTTGAATCAGTTTAATCAATCTTATTTTCATAATGTGATAAGCCAACAAAATTTGAGTTTTATTACCCTCAGCAAATTTAGTCTTCAATCAGTATTTTACCTAAATCTGCAATTATCGTCATGAATTTTAATTTTTTTTTTTGGAATGAATAACGTAATTTTAAACTAGAATCACAAAGTATTGTCAAACTAAACTTTTAAAATAAAACTAGTCTTTCAAAATAATAATCTAATATGCAGTAAAATGACATACCTGTTTCCAGTGCTGGTAAATGTATGGGATAGAGATACATAATATATTATTATTTGATTTCGATTTTTTTAATACATTCAAGATATTGAAGGCTCTCAATACGCTGTGATGAAGCTTGCTATGGACTAACCAAGAAGCCTGTTTCCAACTAAACTCATTTCTTTAACTTTCCAAGTTTTGCCTTTAAACTATACTCATTTTTATAACCAACACTCGACACATATTCAGAAGCTTCTTTCTACATCCTAAACGTACGAATTCATTAGCATTCACTAAATTTTTCAGTTGAATTTATACGACTTGCCAGATCCTGCTGCTCTGCATATAAGCCAATTAATACCTCCCCGCATCGCTCACATTTCATGATGATTAACATCAACTTGAATCGACTAAGATGGCGGCCATTTCTTTTCTCGTTCACCGCTCATAATTAGGAAGTTGAGTAAGTTGCTTGCTGGCTGCAGTTGGATTCAACAGTATGGGATTGAATGGGGAGTATTGATGCTATTTATGAGGGAAGCTGTCAGTTTTAAGTGAATTTCTGTATGGCTGCCGCAGTTATTTGTAAAGGAAACGCTGGCGACGATAAATCATTTAGGCAGACATCAAACGGACCACAGAACGCATGCATATGATAAACACTGTGTGAGGAGTAGGAGGTGGGGAGGAGGGGAGTAGTGGAAGGAGGTGATGAAGGAGAAGCAGGAGGTGGAAGAGGAGAAGGAGGTGGGGGTGGTGGGGTGGAGGAGAATGAGGAGGAGGATGACGAGGAGAAGGAGCAGGTGGTGGTGGTGATGATGTACGAGGAGGAATAGGAAGAAGAGGAGGAGGAGGATGATGATGATTATGTTGTGGAGGAATAGGTGGAGGAGGTGGAGGGAGTGGTGAAAGAATTAAGAGAAAGAGAAGATGAAGGATGTATTCATCAGTACTAATGCTTTTGTGGTAGAATGATGTCTGGGGTGGAAGAAAAAGAGTGAATGAATGTTGATGGAATGGTAGAAAGTCAGAGTAAAAATTAGATAGTATAGGTAGCTGGGATATAAAATAAGCAGGTTGAGGAATATACTGATGGCATAGAGAAACACGTTGAGAAGGAAAAAGCTGATAAGATAAGATATTTATTGACAATTGGTACTAGGCTGTTGCCTATGGTAAAATTTACAAAAGTTGACATTATAAAATTAAATTAAACTTAAGAAATAAATAATTATTGTTTTCAGTTCCGCATCAGTATTAATAATTACAAATATTGAAGAAAATAATATTATACATATTGAGCCATCAACATCAACTAAAGTATTATCACATTAGCAAACTAAAGTTGTTATTTGCATCCATGTGGAGTGAAACTTATCATGAAAGTATACCATGAAAAATTTAAGTTCATAATAAAATACAATAGAGGGAAGATGAAATAGGTGATAGATAAACTATGAAGGTGGTCCCATTACAAAACATTGTGATCAGACTTTTAATAGAAAAAAAAAGAGAAGTAATAATAAAACTGTGTATGAAATAGGAGCAATGAAATGAGAGCGTGAATAGTGAGCTGATGAGAGAATAGTAGGATTGCAGGACAGATACGTGAATAAATGAAGTTGATATACCATTATAGAATATTATATTTGGAGTGCGGAATGGACAAATAAACAAATAAGTTATGAAGTTTCACAAAAAAAAGTAACGAAGGTGGAGAAGGGAAATTGATGTAAGACGTAAGAGGAGGAAAATCACATGATTCAAAAGAGAATGGAGAGAATGAGGAGAGAAACAGAGACACATAATGAAGAACGTAAGTGAAGTTGAAAAAGTAAAGAAATCTATAGAAAGAAACGTATGTGACAAATCCGTGAACGAATGAAACCAAAATATGAAAAAAAGAGGGAAATAGTGAGCAGAGGAGATGAAGAGAGAATCTACAAAGATGAAGATTTTGAGAGAGATAAAAAGTAGAGAAATAATAGAGAAGAGAACGAATAGCGTAGAAGTCATTCATTAAAAATGACACAAATTTTTATAGTTGTTAATGGGATACTGACTTTTTTCGTATATAGTTGTTTGTGCCAGATTTCAAATAATAGTTTTGTAGTTCATTGCGATGGTAGTAGAGAGAAAATTTACCTCCAATAAAATATCAAATTTGTTTAAACAATTATAATAACACTTGAATAAAAGCACTACATGCTTCTGCTCCATCTGCTTCTATTCTAATTTGATGAAGAAAGGTTTAAAGTGTCGTTTCTGTTATATATTATTCGACATCCAATCTTAATTATTTGTCAAATATAGAATCTTTAAATTACTGTTCAACTTGCGGAAGATCCATCGTATCCTGTCTTCTGATAAATCTATATTGGAACAGTAAATTATTTGTCAAATATAGAATCTTCAAAATACGTTTCAACATAAGGAATGTCCATCCTGAGAGGATCTTCTGATAAATCTGTTCTGCATTATTTTTGTCATTAATCAAGAGATCACAACACATTCTTTACATGAAGCTTGATGAGTTTAATGGTAATAGTCTTTTCTGGAAGAAATAAAAGATTTCATTCCAGATTTTAATTGGAAACTGATCTGATATCAACATTGGAGAATATACAACATTTAAACTGTGACATTGCACTGATATAGGATGAAAATAAATACAAGTGTGCACTTAGACCAATCTCAGACACATTCCCCATTCAAATATGTGTGCACTTCGAAGTCTATACACTATAATGCTTTTTCACTCACTAGCTGTTGTGTGTGTGTGTGTGTGTGTGTGTGTCTTGGTATTGGGCCAATTACACGCAATTGGACAGGAATGTCGCGTAACGAAGGAGAAGAAGGAGGGAAGGAGAAGAAGAAGAAGAAGAAGAAGGAGGAGGAGGAGGAGAAGAAGAAGGAGAAGAAGAAGAAGAAGAAGGAGAAGGAGAAAAGAAGAGACAGTCGATTTCAATCATCGAGTCCTCTCCAAACAATTATCCATTAGTAGTTTGTATTTTCGTATTCCATTCTATTCTATTTTGTTCTGAGATTGATTCTATTCTTATTTTCTTCTTCTTCTTCTTCTTCTTCTTCTTCTTCTTCTTCTTCTTCTTCTCGCACGTATTATTTTTCTTCTTCCACTTCTCCCCCTCTTCTTCTTCTTCATTATGTCTTTCTCCCCCTTCACTGTCTTCTTTCTCTCCATACATCCGTAATTTTTTGTCCGTGATTATTCTCTTCTATAATTAAAACTGTACGAAGTGAAGGTACTTGGAAAATATTATATCAATCCTACTCTTCATTATTTTGTAATTGAGTTATTGTTCATTACATGATACTTATGTATAACAGAACAAAAGTTATACATTATGTATATACAGTATGATTGTTCAATACATACCTCGAAATGATAATGAAATATATCAAAATTATGATTTTTTATGAGTCTTATCTTCCAATCACCAAGAATTGGAATGTTCAGCTCACAAAAATCTTATGAAGAACTCATTATTTATAATAGTTTTTATTGAAATGAACGGGAAGAAATGTATACATTATCAAAGGCATGTAATGATAAATTGATTAGCTTCATATTCAGTAGCATGGATAGAACGCATTTCCACACAGTTTACCAAGATTTAGAATATTGAGTTTACTAAAGATATTTTCTTTGGCTACCAAAAAACTCTCTCTCTATATTCATTCATGTATTAAACCCAACGTAGGTAGATATCAAAATGTAGTAGTGTACTTGAATAGAACAATACCTGACTATAAAGCCAACAATGTTTAGCTTTCTCTATACATTTCGATTTCAATGAAAAAAGGGATACCACAGTTATATTTTGACTACCAATTTCCCTCATTTTTGTTAAAAATTAAATAAAAAAGAATCAACACTACTTGTTCAACAATTTTTAATAGAGATATACTGTACGATAAAACCTTCAACGTTCAGCTCCCCCTATACTTTCCAATTTTGTGAAAAATCGGTATTCCAGGACTTCCTATATCTGCCATCGATCTCAAGTTAAGCTCTTTACCAGCAGATTACCATCAGTGTGAGTATTATGACGTCACAGCCTCCCACAGAGCATTGAGAGGTGTCTATGCTAAGATTCACTTATATCTGTCAGCATTCCCCGTGAATGCTGTCAATGTTTCCCGCATACAACCAATACTGAAACAGTTTGGAGTGAATATCACTACATAGCTTCCATTCAAAAACGGTGGGCACGCTCCACAGACGACTTAGCGTCCAGTAAGGAGCGGATTTGCGACATTTTTAGTCCAGCTGTCACGAACTGAGATCGCTTAAACATGCCTGTAGTGGAATCCACTGTAGTGAGGTCCACGCTATAATGGCAGTGGAGAAAGATAGGAGAAAAACGTTGCCGATCCTCTGTCTTGTCAATGCCTTCTATAGACGGTAGCTGATATAGGTTTATCGATGTAATATTAACTGTTCTTTCTCGTTTAAAATAATCAATTATATTTTATCAAGCAAGAAATTCTATTTTTCAATAATTTCATAATGAATTTTAATAATTAAGATAAAATATTTTGTTTATCATGTTTCTACATTGTTAAAAGCGATCTGGCAACAGAGCAAAGCGAAAAAGAGATAGCGCTATTCTCTTTGTTGAATGATAGACAAGGATAGCAATACCATTGCTAATCAAACACTGCCATTATAACGTGGACATGACAGGGATAAGACTTTTGAAAACGGCATTATTTGAATGTTCGACGAATCTTTGAGCCATTGATCGCCATAATTCTTCAAAAAATAAAAAAATGTGAAGTTTTGATTATATTGCTATTATCCTCGTATTTCTAAATGCAAATTGTGATTATACCAACTTGACGTTGTTCAACTGTATAAATGAGACTGTAGATAGAATAAATATTCAATTATATTTAATAATACATTTTATAATCTGACTGTAAATTGATGTAAAAGTCAAATCACTTCACTTATATGGGTTACTTTATTCAAATTAATAAAAACAATATAGAACTTGTATGGTTCAACTTGTTAACTGTTGAAATGTTTTAATAAAAGGGTACTACAAGTTCTATATTCTTTTTATCAATTTGATGTAAAAGTGTTTGATGCAATCCAGAATTGAAAATATCTCTCATGTGGACTCTGAAATAGAAACTCACAATGAATAATCCGTGTTTTAGATTAAGAATAGCCGTTGATTTGTGGCCGCTGACTTGAAGAATGGGCACCTTGTTTTGTTCGCTCTCAATTGGGTCATTATTTTTAGCGCCGGATTTTGATTCAATTCCATTTTGAAACGTCATTTGTGGACCTTGTGCGTGTGAATGGGTGCAAGTTGGGCTGTCATTTTGGCAGCATCTGTCGGTTTTGTTCAGTTGGCACCAGTTGACCTGTTTGGTGGGCTTTTACAGAATGAATAAGTCAACTAGACACATACGTAAACACGAAATTATTAGAGACAAATTACATTATTAAAATATGATAAAACATATACAAACTCATTGTATTTTCCTATTATTGTTGAGGAATTGTCAAACTGCTATTGTCAACCTGATTATGGTTAGTCATGTATTGACAGTATGTGATAATACGTAAAACGTAATATTATAAATGATATTTATATTGCTGTGTTTTGGGAGTGTGAAATGGAAGGATTAGTGTGATAATAAGTTTCTTCTATGTTTGGTATTTTTTATCCGTAATTGATTTAATTCATTGTAGAATATGTTCGGATTTGAAATTTGTGGGTTTTGTTCGTTCTAGATTGTTAATTGGAGTTTAACTAGAAAATGTGACAGCGACATACAGCCTTCCAACATTTGGACTGTCGTTGTATAAATTAGAATTGGAACCGTTTTGGGCTTTAGCCTGTGGTACTTTTTGTTAGAAAATGTGTAGTCTAATCTGAATGATTTGATTGATTTATAATATCTAACTGAGAATGGCCAAAGTAAGCCTAAACTAGTTGTTTGAAAAGTTTAACATCTTCAAATAAAAGGGTATTTCATGTTTTTATATTGTTTTTGATAGACTAATATTTAACTGATATGAAGATGAACGATTTTCTCCATTCTTTGAATATCGTCGTCGTCGTCGTCGTCTTGTTACAGGGGTCGGCATTAATACCTGTTCCGCCTTCAAACATTCTCCCACCTTTTTCTTGGTCTGCCAATACTTCTCCTCCCTTCTGGCTTGTAAGCAATGACAGCTTTCGGGATTCTTCCGTTTATTCTTTCTTTGAATATATCACTCATTATTGGTATTATAACGATTCACTATTATTATATATGTTATTGATAACAATTATTTCAACCACTCAAATATAACAGCGAGAGCTTAATGAATTATTGCAGCAAGACGTGAGAGGAACAAAAACCTCAAATGTGGAAGTAAAACCTCTTGATAGAGTATAAGTCAAGCTGAGTAAAACTGTTCTTTGATTGGTCGGAATCATTTCAACAAAATGGCCGCTGAATTCTCTACAAAGATCCCTATTGGCCAATCAGACTGCTCGAAAGTAGATAGCACGGCCAATCAGATTGCTCGGTCTTCTGACTATGAATGAAAATGTGTCCCATATTATTAGAATGATGTAGATCTGATATGAAATGATATGATGCCTTTTAATGAATGGAATGATTTTTCTGATCCACAGAGATCAGCTTTCAAAACTATCACACATTCCATTATCCAACCTCTTTCCCAACCTCTCTCAGTTAACGATGAATAGACATATAGATGACTTGAAGTGAATATAAATATAGATGACTAAATATGTGACTATTTCCTATTTTAGTGATAATAATGTGAAATATTTCTTCTTTGTTTGGTTTTGAAGCATCTAAATTAAATCTACTTGGTGAAAATAATCAAGGACTACAAATTTTGTGAAGTGAACAACTACAAGACATAACCAATTTCGGACTATGTGTAACCTTATCTAAATTTGGGAGGGGAATAGCAAAAGGCTACCATATTTTTTCTCTCCCTATCATTTCGATGATGTACTTATTGTATGAATCTATGAAGAATGTTCAATTTCAAAGTAGACTGACAAAATTCTGAATGAATATGATGATTTTCAAATGAATTGGTATGTTTGAATGACTGGATGCTTGTCGAGTTTTGATGAATGAATGAAATAGTAAAATAATTAATGGATGAATGATAGAAACTATGAATGGAAGATCGGACACTGGATAAATGGAAGAATGCGATCAAATATCGCCTAACGAAAAAATAGATTCGTAAAAGAGAATTGTATCATAAATCCCTTGCCAGAATTTTCTGACTGAAAAGTATATAGCGTGTCAATAGACTGTCGGAGCACACACGCTCAATTACGTCTGATAATATCGTAATGATGTCGACAAATGACCGTATTATAACGTGCGATACAAAACACGACAACGACAACACTGCAGTCAGTGATATGGTGAGCAATTCATTTAATAAGCACCCTTTACTTCTCCTCTACCCCTCTCTCATCTCTCTCACTTTATCCCCTCATCAACTTTACCCCCTCCTACTCTCATACTTTACTACCCCTCTTAATTTACCCTTACCTCCAAAAACCTAGAAAACGTCACACATCACTCTAAAATTAATGTAGATTGTTGGATAAGTGACGGACCCCCTATTTTCATGGACTGTGAGCTGTTCTGGGGGTATAAAGGAAAGGTAAACAGAGTGTTTAGAAAAGTTGATTTATTAACCGCTACCTCTTAATCTAATTTGTTATGTCGGGCTAAATGTTTGATGACTATCTTGGTTTGGTGTTCGTGATTTGTTTGGACATTATTTTTTTGTCGGCTGTTGGTGTTTTGAATGGGGCAGTGTAAGTTGTGAATGGGTGTTTCTAAAAGCTAGAATGACTAGGTCTAGGATGGGAGTTGTAATATTCAGACGGAAAACTTCTTTACTGGTTTTTTAGTGTGCATTTTAAGATTATTCTACTTGTGTGTGTCTCAAAATGATTAGTTTATCTCAAATATTAGTAATATTTGTGATATTAGTGATATATTTTAGTATATATTATATTGGTAATATGGGGTAAGAATACTTCACCTATGCTGATAGTGAATGTTTTTGTGATTTTTTCTGGCTTCAAATTTATCAAGTTTTTTAATATTTTTCAATTAATTAATGCATTTTCAAGTGTAATAATAATTTGTTTCATATTTCTGATCAACCGAGATACAACATTTTTAGTATAATGTATATTTGGACTGTAATTTTTGTGATCTTTATAAAAGTGTTTTCATAACCTGGACTATTTGTATCAAAATTAGGGAGAGGAACAGTCTTGGGTTTATCCTGTTGATTCTCTCCCAATCATTAATTTGATGTTGTGATTAAGGAATGTAATAATAATATGAATCTATAAATTAATGGGAATGGATGTATCAATGAGTTAGAACAGTAGCATGATTACTAAATTGGTACTTTTATTCCATTACTAGCTGGCCTGGCGAACTTCGTACCGCCAAATAGTTAATGCATCTCATGACAAACTTTAGCTGGATGCAGGAGGCGCCATGCAGCATTTTGCATCCAGGTTCTTCTTGCTTATTTGTTTGAATGGAAGAACTTTCACACACTGAATCGAGCTTGGCGTGGAACGGTGTAATAAGGCAATCTCCATAAGATCAACACTTTGTATCACCAAGCCGCGCCTCCTCAGGTGTGATTAGCCTTAGCATCACTATATTCTTATGAAAATTATCCAACAATCAGTATTCACATTTATATCTCAATATGGACTTCATTTGTGCCATGTTATATATTTATTTTATAATAATTTACTAAAAATCAATTAATTGTAAACACCGAAGACAGCACAATTATTCGAAAAAGAGCATGTCTTTCATTTGTCTTCAGATCATGTAAGACTTTAACCTGAGGCCGCACTGCTGGATGGTTACACACAGAAGTCACTTTGTTTTTAGTCGGGGCGTTTAGAAAAAAAAATGGGCGGTTATGGAGCAGCACACACTCTTGTCTACTATCTACCGACGGCTGTTGGATGACGCAATGATTATAAGAGCTGATTTTCATTTGTGTGTGTGGCCTTGTCTTGTCTACTTGTCTACTATCTACCGACGGCTGTTGGGTGACGCAATGATTATAACAGCTGATTTTTATTTGTGTGTGTGACCTTGTCTTGTCTACTTGTCTACTATCTACCGACGGCTGTTGGATGACGCAATGATTATAACAGCTGATTTTTATTTGTGTGTGTGTGGCCTTGTCTTGTCTACTTGTCTACTATCTACCGACGTCTGTTGGATGACGCAATGATTATAACAGCTGATTTTTATTTATGTGTGTGGCCTTTTCTTGTCTACTGTCTTGTCTACTATCTACCGACGGCTGTTGGATGACGCAATGATTATAACAGCTGATTTTTATTTGTGTGTGTGTGCCTTGTCTTGTCTACTTGTCTACTATCTACCGACGTCTGTTGGATGACGCAATGATTATAAAAGCTGATTTTCATTTGTGTGTGTGTGGCCTTGTCTTGTCTACTTGTCTACTATGTACCGACGGCTGTTGGATGACGCAATGATTATAACAGCTGATTTTTATTTGTGTGTGTGGCCTTGTCTTGTCTACTTGTCTACTATCTACTGACGGCTGTTGGATGACGCAATGATTATAACAGCTGATTTTTATTTGTGTGTGTGGCCTTGTCTTGTCTACTTGTCTACTATCTACCGACGGCTGTTGGATGACGCAATGATTATAACAGCTGATTTTTATTTGTGTGTGTGTGGCCTTGTCTTGTCTACTTGTCTACTATCTACCGACTTCTGTTGGATGACGCAATGATTATAACAGCTGATTTTTATTAGTGTTTGTGGCCTTGTCTTGTCTACTGTCTTGTCTACTATCTACCGACGGCTGTTGGATGACGCAATGATTATAACAGCTGATTTTTATTTATATGTGTGGCCTTGTCTTGTCTACTGTCTTGTCTACTATCTACCGATGGCTGTTGGATGACGCAATGATTATAACAGCTGATTTTTATTTCTGTGTGGCCAGCTCACAAATATTCTCCCATAAGAATTGCATGTGGACTTTGAAGGACCGTAGAAAAGAGTCCTGAAGTTGGATTATAAATTTGATAGGCCAGAAACCTGGTCCTGAACATATCGAACACAATTAAAAAGAATCATTAAATTTGATGCAAGCATAACAAAGTTATTGAATGTCAAAATTTGAGGCTTCTTTTTTATTTACGAATATAGATTCACTTCCTCTTTTTCCTCTCCATCTTCTTCTTCTTCTTCTTCTTCTTCTTCTTCTTCTCTTCTTCTTCTTCTCTTCTTCTTCTTCTTCTTCTTCTTCTTCTTCTCCTCCTCCTCCTCATTTTTCTTTTTCTTCTTCTTCTTTTTTTCCCTTCCTGCATTCAAGGATTAGGTAAAATTGCCTGTTCTGACTCCTCATAATTTTGATAATAATATAGATGAATGAAATAGTTATTTTTATAGTCATGATTATTTGGACGAGTGCAATAATTATTTGATTTGATCATAGAGTTTTCATTTGTAATGATTTTCATTGATATCTCTTTATTGGTCTTTTCCGACATCTCTTCACCCCCTCAGTTCATATAACAGAGCTTGTAATGGAATCCTCATTATTTTCTTGGAATTACAAAATTACATAGTCATTGGGTGCTGACTCTATTCACTCCTTCTATCAGTGGGTCACAAACTGGCAATAATAAAGTCTGAGAAATCGACTATATAACAGGTGGCGCTAGGGAATGAATGATGGTATAGCGAAAGTGAACGAAAATAGTTTGATAGTTTTAAAATAGTTGTGGAGTGGTTTTATAATGTGTGTCGAGGCACACACTCGTAGTTTGGGCTGCGGAGATGAGAACAAAAGCGTGTGATTAAATGAACCATGAAGAATGGAGAAGGAGGAGAAAGAGGAGGTGATGGTGGTTGATGAGGAGGAGAAGTAGTAGGAGAAAGAGGAGGTGATGGTGGTGGTGTGGAGGAGGAGAAGGAGAAGGAGGAGGTGATGGAGGTGGTGTGGAGGAGGAGGAGAAGGAGAAGAAGGAGAAGGTGGAGGAGTATGAGGAGGAAAAAGAGGAGGTGAATGTTGTGGACAAGAAGAGGAGATCGTTGGGGAATACACTGGCGGAGGAAACTGAAAATAATTTAAATGTTCTCTCTCCATTTTATCATTGCTGTCCCCTTGCTATGTTGTCACTGTTGTTCTTGATTTTGATTCTGGGTTGTTTTGTGATTTGTAGACATTTCTGGGGATTTCCATCTTTTTCTCCCTATCTCTCTTAAAACCATCATATCCTCTCATATCGCTCTGTTTCCTCCAGTTCACAGTCTTCTCCCAAGAAATCACAGTTCATTATCCTGTAGTAGTCTGTGGAAAAATGGAAAAATGAATAGACTATATATCCAAATTCACTTTCAATGGAGTTCTATCAAGGCATGATACGAGTAATTCAATGAAAACTGTTCTTACTAGAATCATTCGAATTCTAAATTCTGTACTTCCATACCCATCATCATATATATGCATATGCATTCATAGGCCAAGATTTAATCATAATTTTACACTTAATATGCTAAATATACTAATAGAATCAAGTAAGTTCTGAATCCACCGACAACCCTCTTCCCCAGCAGCATGAACTTCAGTCAATCATCATCTTACAATGATTAGGCTCTATTGGCCTGTACCGGTATCTATTTCTATCATCTTCGTCTTCTTATGTCTTGCTTTGTATATGCCTTCAGGTTTGTACTCCCATGCTGATATTAAAAACCTATTGGATGGAACTCTGACTAAATGAGTAGACCAATTTTCCTGATATTTCTCCAGAATATCTGAGTTTTAAAGAACGTAAATTGTATTTTGAAAAGTGAAAGTGACATAACCTACATTTTGATTTGGACAGTATAGTATAAATTGGAAACGAGACAGTTTTGGGCATGAGCCTGTTGTGCCTTTCCTCATGTCAAGTATTATTTGTATGCAATGTGATAAATAAATAAATAAATATTCAATAGCGACTCTACTCAATAGTTGACATTTCCTATTGACCTTCGACCGCTCGTAAAATCGCATTTCCGCCCATATTCTTACAATTCTATCAGAGATAATAAACAGAGAGAATAGTGAGTGAGTGAATGAGTGAGTGAGTGAGTGAGTGTGTGTGTGTGAGTGTGTGTGAGAGAGAGAGAGTGAAAGAGTGAGAGAGAGTGTAAGAGAGAGTGAGAGAGAGTGAGTGTGTGTATGTGTGTATAAGAGAGAGAATGAGAGGAAGTGTGTGTGAGTGAGAGAGAGTGTGTGAGAGTGAGAGTGTAGAGTGAGAGAATGAAACAGAAAAGTGCTGAAATATCATGAAAGAGATGAACGGAGAAGGGAGAACAAGGAAGTTAAGATAAGATGGGAAGGAAAGAGAAGAGATAGGAAGGCTGCTAGACCTATGCCCTATCTCTTCTCTTTCCTTCCCATCTTATCTTAACTTCCTTGTTCTCCCTTCTCCGTTCATCTCTTTCATGATATTTCAGCACTTTTCTGTTTCATTCTCTCACTCTACACTCTCACTCTCACACACTCTCTCTCACTCACACACACTTCCTCTCATTCTCTCTCTTATACACACATACACACACTCACTCTCTCTCACTCTCTCTTACACTCTCTCTCACTCTTTCACTCTCTCTCTCTCACACACACTCACACACACACACACACACACACACTCACTCACTCACTCACTCACTATTCTCTCTGTTTATTATCTCTGATCCACTGTCCACTGTTTTCCTCATCTACTCGGATTGTCATAATCTCAAACTTCATATTATCTTAATATTCTTATTCTCAATCTTCCTCCTCTTCTTTCATCTTCCTTCTCCTCATCAATATTTTCCTCTTTTCCATTATCTTCCTTATAATATGCCCCATTACTCTCTACTTTCGTTCTCTCTCCTATTACTCATCTCTGTCTGCATCATAAATCTTGGTGATTTAAAAAAGTGTAATTCAACGAAATCGATTCACTTTTTGTAAAAATTGGAGAACTAATAAAATCATATTCTTTTAACAATTTTCCTATTTTCCGTCCCCTCTTTCTCGTCCACCTGTCCTCTTCTTCACCATCTTTTCATCCTTCTATCCTGTTCTCCCTTCCTTTCCTATTCATTCTCTCTCACCCTCTCACTACTCCATCTCTCCACCCATCTTCCCTTTCCTCCTCTACTCAACTGTCCATTCCCTCTCTTTCCCACCTCATTATCCCTATTCCTATCCCTTTTCCAATATCTTTATCCACCTCTCCTATTCCTCTTCTTCATCAGTTCTCTTCCACATGCTCACTCATTCTCTCGGTCTCTCTTTCTCCTTCAAAGTGTCAATTCTCTTTCCTCTCCACCTCATTATCTCTTTCCCTATCTCTTCATCCACCTCCTCTACTTCCCGCCTGCACCAATTCGCTTACACACTCTCTCTCATTCTCTCTGCCTCTCAACCTCTTCCTCTCCTTCCACCCTATCATCTTCAACCACTACACATCCACTCTCTCTTTCTCTCTCCTCTCTCTCTTTCTCCTTCAACCTATTATCTTCAACCACTACACACCACTCTTTCTTTTTTTTCTCTCTCTCTTTCTCCTTCAACCTATCATCTTCAACCTCTACACACCACTCTTTCTCTCTCCTCTCTCTTTCTCCTTCTATCTTATAATCTTCAACCACTACACACCACTCTTCCTCTCTCTTATCACTTTCTCCTTCTACCTTATCATCTTGAACCACTACACACATCCTTTCCAAATCTGCAGGAATCTGTACTCGCTATCAGGCCTTTCCTGTCATTGAACTCGAAAGGGACCCGATTTGGGGTTGAATTTGATGACGAGAGGGTTCACCACCCCCTATCAGTGCGTTTGTATACACGCACATAAGGCAGTGTGCGTGGGAGCACACTCGTATAGTGGTAGTAGAGCAGTGTGCGTGTATACAAACGCACTGATAGGGGGTGGTGAACCCTCTCGTCATCAAATTCAACCCCCAAATCGGGTCCCTTTCGAGTTCAATGACAGGGAAAGGCCTGATAGCGAGTACAGATTCCTGCAGATTTGGAAAGGATGTGTGTAGTGGTTCAAGATGATAAGGTAGAAGGAGAAAGTGATAAGAGAGAGAAAGAGTGGTGTGTAGTGGTTGAAGATGATAAGATAGAAGGAGAAAGAGAGAGGAGAGAGAAAGAGTGGTGTGTAGTGGTTGAAGAAAATAGGTTGAAGGAGAAAGAGAGAGAGAAAAAAAAAGAAAGAGTGGTGTGTAGTGGTTGAAGATAATAGGTTGAAGGAGAAAGAGAGAGAGGAGAGAGAAAGAGAGAGTGGATGTGTAGTGGTTGAAGATGATAGGGTGGAAGGAGAGGAAGAGGTTGAGAGGCAGAGAGAATGAGAGAGAATGTGTAAGCGAATTGGTGCAGGCGGGAAGTAGAGGAGGTGGATGAAGAGATAGGAAAGAGATAATGAGGTGGAGAGGAAAGAGAATTGACACTTTGAAGGAGAAAGAGAGACCGAGAGAATGAGTGAGCATGTGGAAGAGAACTGATGAAGAAGAGGAATAGGAGAGGTGGATAAAGATATTGGAAAAGGGATAGGAATAGGGATAATGAGGTGGGAAAGAGAGGGAATGGACAGTTGAGTAGAGGAGAAAAGGGAAGATGGGTGGAGAGATGGAGTAGGTGAGAGGGTGATAGAGAATGAATAGGATAGGAAGGGAGAACAGGATAGAAGGATGAAAAGATGGTGAAGAAGAGGACAGGTGGACGAAAGAGAGGGAATGAAAAAGAGGAAAATTGTGAATAGAATAGGATTTTATTAGTCCTTCAATATTTACAAAAAGTAAATCGATTTCGTTGAATTACCAAATTTTTTAAATCACCAAGATTATGATGCAGACAGAGATGAGTGATAGGAGAGAGATCGAAAGTAGAGAGTAATGGGGCATATTATAAGGAAGATAATGGAAAAGAGGAAAATATTGATGAGGAGAAGGAAGATGAAAGAAGAGGAGGGAGATTGAGAATAAGAATATTAAGATAATATGAAGTTTGAGATTATGACAATCCGAGTAGATGAGGAAAACAGTGGACAGTGGATCAGAGATAATAAACAGAGAGAATAGTGAGTGAGTGAGTGAGTGAGTGAGTGAGTGAGTGTGTGTGTGTGTGTGTGTGTGTGTGAGAGAGAGAGAGTGAAAGAGTGAGAGAGAGTGTAAGAGAGAGTGAGAGAGAGTGAGAGTGTGTATGTGTGTGTAAGAGAGAGAATGAGAGGAAGTGTGTGTGAGTGAGAGAGAGTGTGTGATAGAGTGAGAGAATGAAACAGAAAAGTGCAGAAATATCGTGAAAGAGATGAACGGAGAAGGGAGAACAAGGAAGCCAAGATAAAGATGGGAAGGAAAGAGAAGAGATAGGAAGGCTGCTAGACCCTATGCAGATTAGCGAAGTTCAAGGGTAACATTATCATTATTGGATGGAAGGGTGGAAGGGCACAGGGCTGGGGTAAGCTTCCCTTATCCCTTCTAATGCCGCTTGTCCAAAACAGTGATAAACCTGCAAGGATAGGGATAACCAGCTGTCGGTTTCAATCTAGGAAATAATCCTGTTGTAGGGATTATTATGTATTAAGCAAGGTAAAATAATTTGAGATAAACCACTACTTGACCGTGTCACTATGGGCTTATCTGAACTATTTTGGGTTATTTTGATGGAATGTGAGTAAAAGTTGAGGAGTTATTTTGGTAGTTTATTGACTTTTTGAGACTGATTAAAAAAAGTTTTATCAAATCTCCTTGGATTATGTTAGTTTATTGTGTATTTCCGTGGAATTATTAATTTTCTCTATAATACCTGTTCACCTTGAAGCTCAGAGTCTATTGATTTTTATAATAAATCTTCTATTTGAGAATATGTTATTATGAAAATTGTATTTTATTGTCACTTTTTTCCATGAGTACTTGAAATCTTTGTATTTCTTAAGTTAGGTATTATTTTTGTCATCTGTATTATTTCTTTTTGCATAAGTATTATTTCTTTCATTTTTATTATTTTTTATCAATTGTATTTGTTAAGGTGCGTACAGATATACGCGCCGCGAACATGAGCAATTCACTTTTAATCAGCTGACTATCTCTGTATTTTACAAAACCGGTAAGATACAGATATAAAAAGCTTGGCATCAGCTGATCTAAAGTGAATTGCTCATGTTCGCGGCGCGTAAATCTGTAAGCACCTTAATAATACCACTAAGAAGTTTGCAGGACCTGCAACATTTTGTTGCGAGGCAACTGTTTGGCACATGACGACACTACTACATACACTGGCAACAATAAAACATAGTGCACAGCAAAGCTTGACCTTGACCCCATGACGCAGATCATTAACTCCCCCCACCGCCGCTAGGGGGCGCACAGCACGTGTGATTGCGCGCGCAATTCAAATATCAAACAACCCTCGACTTCCTTCTCAGCTCCCCCCCAACCAACACGCTACACTACACCCTAGGCTACTGTCACCCCTTCCATCAACCCCCACCCACATGATACAAGTTGTTCATCTACTCTGCACGATTTTTACGATAGGCTCGTCGTATTTTATCCACCAGTGCAGTCATGAAAGTGTAGTAATTTCATTGAGAATTTCGTGACTGGAGAGTGGGGAGATGTGTGTTGAATGAATGCAGTAGTGGATTTTGTGTGAAATTGTTTATGGAGATTCAATGTCGAAATTCCTCTAGAGAATGGAAATGAACTATAATATAATAATGAATATAATAATTGACCGATCGAATTGAGGTCTAAGATTCAAGTCGACGGTTTTGCATTTCTCTTTATGTTTATATTTATGTTTATATGTTCCGCATTTAAGGCGAAACGCAGCAATAGATTTTCATGAAATTTGACAGTTATGTTCCTTTTTGAATTGCGCGTCTACGTATATAAAAGGTTTTTTGGAAATTTTGCATTTCAAACTTTACTCTGAAAAGAAAACATTTATAAAAGAGATTGCCTTTTTCACATTTTCATTCATAAAATGCACTGCTAATCACTCTGCTTCCAAACCCTCTTTCTCTCAATCACTCTCTCTCTCTTATACACACACTTACTCTATCACTACATTTTCTCATTTTCATAAGCTCTCTCTCATTCTTTCTCTCTCATCCTCCCAGTGTCTCTCTCCCATCCTCATTTCTCTCTCACTCTCTCTCACTCTCTCTCTCTCTCTTCACTCAGATTGATTGCCGCTCTCAAAAACGTAGCGTGTGTAACGTTTGAATGGAATGCAGCTACAAGCTACTAGACAGGAAATGGAAGCTTTTTGTAAAAAAAATATATTCACACACACCGGAAGTGAACGCGTAATTTTCTTGGCCTTTCGATCATTTTTGGCTGGAATTTGTGTGCCTGGAGTCAGGCTCCAAAATACGCTGCAGGCCGATTGATCTTCTCCAGGGTCCTGCTACTGGAAAATAAAACCTGGTCGTATTTTTGAAGCTGCTACTCTATGTGATCCCTTCTATCATCTCTTCCTCTCGTCACTTCCTCATCATCCTCCTCCTCCTACACCTCTTCCTCCTTCTCCACCTCCTCCTCCTCCTCTTCCTCTTCTTTCTAACCCACGCACTCTCCCTATTCCTCCTTCTCCACTTATTATGCCTCCTCATCATCCTTCTTAGATGTACTTAGCTAATCTTACTCTATTTCTAACTATGAATACTTCTTTAAAGTATTTTTCCGTTTTCATCTCCTTCTTCACAATATTTACATTTTTAAATAAATCCTTAGTTGAATTAATGAAATTAACGTTTTTGTAGAGAGTTAGTGGGGAGGATATTTCTTATATTCTTTCCGAAGAATGGAAATTGATATGTCCAAAGCTCTGCCTATTTATGTAGATGCATAACAATATTATCTATTTTATCTATAGTTATTACAAATTGTTTTTTTTTCATATTATATACAGCTCAATGATTATTTTCTCAATTTATATTTTGTAAATTCATCTATAATTTTACAGTATTGTAAGCTATTGTATATAAGTGTATAAGCCAGTATATATTGTAATCTATATTAATAAAGTACTCAATCAATAAATCAATTAATCTGTTTCTACTCCTCTTTCGTTTTCTCCTAATTCTAATTCTCCTCAACTTCCACTCCTTCGTGTTCAAGTGGTAGAGTGGACATTATTGTCCAAACTTCGCCACGTCAACAAATAAAACAGTTATTCTATTCTGATCTTCATAATATTCTACCACAAAAACAACTGTTCATGATGAAATATTCATGTAATTTCATGTTATCCTTCATTCCAGTACTGTATATACTGTTTCCCCTCTCCCATTTCTCCTCTCATACGTCTTTATCTCATCCTCCTCTTCCCCTCACTTCCTCTTAGTGTGTCTTACTCAACCTCTTTTTCCTTCTATCTCCACCTTTCTCTCCCATCTCATACTTCTCTATCACTCTCTTTCATCCCTTTCATTACTTTCTTTAATATTCTTTCCGAAGAATGGACATTGATATGTCCAAAGCTCCGCCAATTTATGTAGATGCATAACGATATAATTATTATCTATAGTTATTATATTACAAATTGCTTTTTCATATCATATACAGTTCAATAATTATTTTCTTAGTCTACATCATGTAAATTCATCTATAATTTTGCTGTATTGTAAGCTATTGTATATAAGTGTATAAGACAGTATATATTGTAATCTACATAAATAAAGTACTCAATCAATCAATCAATCATCGTTTCATCGACTCTGTCTTTTCTCCTGTTTTTTTCTCTCTCTGTTTTTTCTCTATTGTAACATACATAAATAAAGGATTCTAATCTAATCCAATCTCTTTATTTTTCCGCTTATTCTTCTCCTTTCTTCCTACTCCTTCTACTTTCCATTCTCTTACTCTATTTGTTCTACTCTCCTGCCTCATCATGACCTCCTTCTTTTAGTTTCTTCTTATCATTCTCATTTTTCTACTTCTCTTGTTTCTTCTCTTATCCTTCCCTGACTTCATCCTCCACTCTACCTTCTTGTTGACCTCCTCCTATATCCAACTCTATCCCCTCATCCCCCACATCCTCCTCCTTATCCTTCCTCCCCACTACCTCTTTTTTACCTTCTCTCTTTCTCTCTCCTCTCCCTCTCATCTCTTTCCTGATTTCTCAAATCTCCACGATCCTCAAAAAGAAATCCTCTTTTCCTATTGCTAGTGTCCATCCTTTTACCCATGGGGGATCAGGGATAGCACTTTGATATCTCCTCTTCCATCTCTACTTTCTCAACTCTCATTCCTCCCTCTCCCTCTCTCTCTCACTCTCTCTCTTTATAGTCTTTATCTCTATCTTACTCTCCATCCTTTTCTCTCTCTTTTCACTCTCTTTATCACTCTCTCGCTCACTCACTATCTCTTCCCATTTATCCTTCTCTCACTCTTTTATCAAGTATGATATACTTTATCAGCACCCTCCCATCATCATATTATTTCAACTACCCCTTGTACCTCTTTTTGAAGTGATATATCAGCACACATGATGCTTCGACTTTTGTGAACTGCTTTTTGTGAACTTTTATCGAGGTGGATCATAATTTTCGGTGCCAGCTTCTCTTTTTCCGGTGCTGGCTCTTTTCACTTTGCAGTTGCTTTGGGATCAAATTTGAGATTTGGAGATGAGTGATGTTCGAAGATTAGCTTTGAACCAAAAAGGTTATGAATATGGAACTTGTTGGCAGTTTTTCATCAAATTTTTATTCACTGTAGTATTTTGAAAGTTGAAAGTGCAACGAGTCTTATATACTACTAATATAATTCTCAAAATAACTGGATTTCTGTTCCCTATCATGATCCTATATAGGTCTTTCTTCTATAGGTTTTTTGATCCATAAAAATATTTTTGTTGGATTATTATTGTCGTATTTATGACCATAGAACAACTTTTATATACCTCCTCATGAATCGCAGGGAGCTCCAGGTTTCTTATAGTAATTGTATGATTCAAACCGTATCCTTTTTTGTGATTTCACTAATTCCAGTGTTTTTTCTTTCCAGGTAAGACTCATTCTCAAGCAGGAAACATCTTCGACAAGTCTAAGTAGACAGGTAGAAATCAAATTTATATTTGAAATAATTCTAAAATAGCTCTACGACGGATCGAAAGCGAAAGTAACTAAAAATGTAGCTATAATAGAAGCTATAAATAGCTATAAATAGAATAGCTATAGTAGAATAATAGAAGTTCTCATACTATTTATCTTTGGGTGTATTTGTTATGTAGGATAATACGGCTGAATTCTGAATTTGTTTTCAACATTGGACTGTAAAGGGACCGATTATTTCCGGTTCAAATCCTTCAATTCGTGTTAGTATATTATGTGATACTCGATTGTATATGATGTCTTTCTATGGATATGCATAGACATGCATTGGACAAGGTAGAATGTAAAATTTTATGTACAATAATACGGCTGAATTCTCAATTCATTTTCAAAATTAGACTGTAAAGGGACCGATTATTTCCCATTCAAATCCTACAATTCGCGTTAGTATATTATGTGCTTCTCGATTGAATAAGAATGTCTTTCCATGGATATGCATAGACATGCATTAGCCAAGGTATTAGGTCACTACCTTCTCTAATGTGTATGTCTATGCATATATCCATTGAAGAACATCATATCTAATTCCATACTCATGCTTATTAACACTCTTATTTGATCCACTCCTAGAATTTATTTTGTCGCATCTGTACTATACAGTTTCAACCGATAGACCCCATCAGAATATTAATTTCAGATACCGAAGATCCACAGTTATTTCTAGTAATACCTCGGGTATCACCAAATATACTTCTTGAAACTCTAGCCAACTCTACTTTATAATACTCTATGAACTTTGATTCCCACAAATTCTAATCTATTCATATTCTCATTCTTGTCGAACCTCTCCAATAAATATCGAATAAAATCGATAAAAATTAAGCCTGCAGATTACTCTTCAAAAATCATTAAGATTGATTCAGTAGTGACTGAAAATGACAATTCTGTTAAGATACAGTTAATGTTTGACTGCCGTCCAAAGTGCATTCATTAACAAAGTGATCGATTGCCAATGCAATGGTATGCTTAGACGATCATGACCCAAAATAAGAAGCCAGTAGTCACTAGATCACATGACAAGTGACCTCCTCTTAGTTCGACAAAAACGTCTAGGACCATGATGATCGACTTCAAAAATATCTGTACTTTGATTAAGCTTGTAGAGTGGATATTGATGTTGTGAAACTTCTGCATAATTAGAGACTTTTATTGTTAAAAAATCCACTTCATTTTAATAGAAATAATTATTTTACAGGAGCATGCTCTCGTGGTTGCTCACACATCATCACTCAATCAAGTTGATTTTTTGTCAATTTCTCAAGTCTCTCCAATATCTGTACTCTTCCCAAATCACTCCTACATCTTAGTTGACATGAGAGTTTCTATATCGAATGGAAAAACTAGTAGTTTCTTTAGTCTTTCATAGTTTTCCCTGAAATCCACTTCAAACCAAAAAGGTTTACAAAGTTCCAAAGTTTGTTCTTTGAAGTAAGACCTATCCAATAGGAGATAAAATAGACAAGTCATTCTCTTATACATTCCATCTTCTCATTTTCCTATAATGTCTACAACAAAATCTATCGTAATCTGCATTTCAAATGATAATACTTGTATCATTCAAATTGTAAACGTTACTTTTTCTTTGGTTCAAAATCTATACATAATTGACCTATCATTTGGAGTTCTTAACACACTGATTTTCAGGAATAAAACTATTTCCAAAATCAACTTTTAATGTTCATTTCGTTTCAAATCAATAAGAGAATCAATTCTTAATTGAGAGTAGAACAAGACTTTTGGAATAGCACAATCAAATTCACTCTTTTATTTATATATCAATTCAAATCTATATCAAAATGTTCTGATTAATAAAAACAATATTAAAATCTTGTAGTATCCTTTATTTTTTAAAAACTTCAAAATAGTTTTTTTATTTTTATTATTAAAATAATTTTTATTAATTTGTTAAAAAGTAGCCCATATGAGTGAAGTGTTTTTACAAAATGTTCTGTTATTTCATGTTCATATATATATCTCTTGGATACCAATCTTCTACTTAAAACTTTGTATTTGATCCATACCAAAATCTACTCATATTCGTGGTTCAAATACATTCTCGAATATCACTTTAAAACATCATTTCCATTTCGTTTGAATCGATCCACCGAAATCCACTTTCCATTCAATGGCTCGTTCAACGAACTGAATGAATGAATGAATTCGGTTCATTCATCTCGTGAATCATGTTTTATTGAAGCTTTTCCTGCGCTATTCAGCCAGCTGATAAATTGTTGCCTCATCCGGTCATCGTCAGTTCAATATTCGGTTTCCAATTTTTTTGGCGTCTGTCAATTTTTTATCCTGCCGAAGGGTGAATGTATTGACAATAGGGCCATAAATTTTGTTTCGAATTTTTCCGATCGTATCAAATCTCTTGCGCACGCGTTATCTGTATTCGAAATTTGAATTGCCTTTAGCAATCAATTTTCTTTTCTCGTTTCAGTTATTCATTTCACAAATTTTGGTAACTTTGATTTCACATTGTGAGAGAACAGCGGAGACATCAGTGCAATTTTACTGTAGTTGCTAGGGTTATTTCTTATTATTCAAATTATATTCAATTTTAAGATTGAACTGATCTATAGCTACAGATGTACAAATCATGACTTATTCTCGCTTATGTCTTATTCTCGCTTAGTTACTAAGCTCTTCAAAATAATATTTAATTTTGAACAAATAGCTCATCCATCTTAAACGATCTGTGATGCTTACAATATTTTTTTTGTACTACCTTTGACAATCTAATAGCTTATTGTATAACAAACACGGCTTTGGATGCTAATGACTTACAAACTTAGAAACTAGTTCCGAATGTTACAACACTGTCAGTCTCTTGTAAATTCATGCTCAATAGGAGTTGAAGACTAGCAGGTAACCCATGCTCCGCGAGGGTCTATTTTGAAACTTGACAAAATGAGAACTTGACGAAATGAAATCTTGAAGAATTGAAAATAAGCCTATAACTATCCTTGGTTAATTAAGAATTTATATGGGTAATCAATCTCAAGTGAATCAGTCCAGTAGTTCAGACGTGATTATGCGTCATAGAGTTTTCTCATTTCGTTCATGTATCAATTCTATCAAACTATTAAGATATTTTCTATTAAGGAAATATCAGTTCTCCCCATTATTATAGTATAGATTGATAATAGTTTATCGACTAGAGCTAGATTCCCATTTTTTTGCTCATACTTTATCGGAATAATATTCTCTTGATAGTTCACTAGGGATTGATAGATATATATATTGATGAGAATAGCTAGTTTGGCAATTTTTCAATTGATAAGTGGTTGTGTTTCAGGTATACCAACCAGAATAACTGGTTCATTAATTCCTAAAAAATAATTAGTCAAGAAAATTTCAACTCATTCACATTTTTATTTGAATATCCACAACAATATCCCATTCACTGTTGCTAATAATAAGTAAACGGAACAATTTCAAGTCATTCAAATTCTAATTTGAATATCAACAACAATATCCTCTTCACTACTGAGCAGAGGAGAAAGAATTATTTATAGAAATTCATCAAACAAAGCTTGTATAAAAATGATAACACAACTGAGATGCTTGAAGAAAGACAATGGCTCATCGAAATCATTATTTCCAACAAGCAGCATTTCATGCATAGTAACTATGTTAATTTTAATTTCCACTTCTGCTCAGTCTTGAGGAAGCATTGATTTCATTCTAGAAAGCAGCGCTAATATCAGTATTATACAGTTGAGTGGAAGAGAATTTCTAAGCATAAAAAACGGAAATCGTACCCTGAAAATAAGAGGGGAAGATAGAGGAAAAAGGAAGAATGAAAAGGATGAACAAGAGAAAAAATAGAGAGGAAAATAAAAATAGTAAGCCCTTTGGTGCAGGTTGATCCGTTATTAGGTGGACTTAATGAAGCGGTATCCATGTTTTATTCAGCTGGCTCTTCTATTATCTCTCTACTCTGTGCTCTGTTGGCTGTGGCTCTCTATTATCTGCCTGCTCTGTGGTCGTCGGTGCACTTGAAGTGGTCTACCTTGCATTTTTGTCCAATTTAAGTTCGACGTTTCACCGCACTGAATAAAGAATGATACTTCAGCATGCATAGAGCTGGCGGGAGTGGGAAATCGATGGAGGATTGAGTTTTTGAAGTTCTGTTTTCCGCTCCTCATTCATGAAAATTTTAAAATTTTTTGAAACTTTAGAAATTTTGCATATTTTAAGAATGATTGTGGATTGGGGACAGGTGAGAAGATATCACACACTAGATAAACATCAACTGATGAAAACTTGAATATCTGCTCACTTTACAGATGGAATTAAATAGAGAATGCATTTATTCAAATTTTTGGATAGTAGTTCTCATCGAATTTCCATCTAGCTGTTAGCCCTGTTGTCAATGGCTGCAGTAGCAGAGGTCTTCCGGGTGATTTGCAGCATTTATTTAGGATTTTCGTTCAATAATAATTATCTGCTCACTTTTAATTGAAGCTCTGCTTTCCAATGGATCTCTGCAATCTCTGTTTTGATAGGCTGGATTACAATACAATTGATTCTTATGGGAGTGTTCACACATGAGGATACTGAAAATATGTGGGAATTCCCATTGGAATCAATGGCATTCTGTTCTTCTCAACAGAGAAAAGCATCATTGGAGAATGGCTGATTATTACCAACCTTGAAAAACTACATCATACTAAAGACCTAGATCATACTTAGGACTTTTCCTGCCTCACCGATTATCGGCCGATATCATTCATCGGCAAACTCTCTAGAATTTTCTCCGATAGGCTGAGAATCAGCTGTTGGTGAGAGCTAGTCAATCAGATGACATTCTGGGTATCGTGAAGATTATTTATCATGTATTAATTAATTTGTGGTTACAATTACAAATCATATATATGAATTTGATTGGGGAGGAACAACAGGCTTTGCCCAAAACTATCTCATTCCCAAATTTTGAAAATGAATAACATGCCCAAAATAATATGCTATGTTTTTAGAAAAGCATTATCGAACTCTATGGTACTGCTCTTACTTATCCTATGTTATTGAGTGAATAGTTCAGACCTGAAATCTAAAGGTGTGTACAGACTTTCGCTCTGCTCCGCAACCGAACGTCACTCCAGCAGAGCGATTGACGATCTAACATCTTCCGTAACGTTCATGATGGGTGCGACTGCTGAGCGGGGGCGGAGCGACTGCAGAACGATGGAGGAACGAGGGCGGTACGAGGGCGGAGCGTCCTCGGTGCGGGTTGGAAGCGCGTATATGTGTACGCAGCTTAAAGGTGCGTATAGATATACGCACCGCGAACATGAGCAATTTACTTTTAATCAGCTGATGCCAAGCTTTTTATATCTGTATCTTACCGTTTCTGTAAGAATACAGATATAATCAGCTGATTAAAAGTGAATTGCTCATGTTCGCGGCGCGTATATCTGTACGCACCTTCAGATTTTATGTCAGCTCAGCTTATCATTTTCATTACTTTTGAAAGTTCAACAAACATTCAACAATAAATTGAATGACAATAGCTAAGTGTGAAAACGGCCATTAGGTCTTAGTATAATCAAATTCTCCAGGATTGGAAGAAATAAAAACATACAGAATGAAATCTTCAGACAAAACATCTAACTACAAAACAAGTAAAATAATAAAATTTGGAAAAATGAGAATGTCAGACAAGACACTAATACAGCTAGTCAACAACTGAAAATAAAACTATTGGACAAGGAAGAAAGAGGTGAGAGGAAAGAATAAAAAGAAGCAGAAAGATAAGTGAGAACGACAACGAGGTGTACTTTAAATTGTTTACACAAGTTGGGTGGCTGGCAGCATTGTTTGAATGGGAAGCGTCACTGTCATTAATTAAGGAATGCTGACAGTTTAAAGAGAATGTCAGTAGATGCCCTGGCACTCAAGTAGAGATTGTTGTAGATGCTAGGCAGGTAGCTTTATATTGTTTGCTTGCAGGCCTAGTCAAGAATCACATCACACGACTTTCTTACTTTTACTAACACTCTCTCTTTCTCTCTCTATCATTCTCTCTCTCTGTTTGTCACATTCTCACACTCTCTTTGTTTGTATTTCTCTCTGTGTTTGTCTATTTCTCTCTCTCTCTTCATGTTTATTTCTCTTCATGTTTGTCACTACCTTCGTTAGTCTCGCTCTTCGTGTTTGTCTCTTACTCTCTTTGTCTTTCACTCTCTCCGTGATTGTCTCTCTCTCCATGTTTGTCACTCTCTTCGTTTGTCTCTCTATTCGTGTTTGTCTCTCACTCTATTTTCTCGTCTCTCTCTTCGTGTTTGGCTCTTGCTTCATGTTTGTCACTATCTTCGTTTGTCTCTCTCATCGTCTTTGTCTCTCTCTTCATGTTTATCACTTATTCTCTTTGTCTGTCACTCTCTCCGTGATTGTCTCTCTTAGTTTTTGTCTCTCTCCGTGATTGTCTCTCTTAGTTTTTGTCTCTCTCCATGTTTGTCACTATCTTCGTTTGTCTCTCTCTTCGTGTTTGTGTCTTACTCTCTTCGTGTTTGTCTTTCACTCTCGTATGTCTCTTTCTTCGTGTTTGTCTCTTATCCTCTTTGACTGTCACTCTCTCCGTTATTGTCAATCTTAGTTTTTGTCTCTCTCCATGTTTGTCTCTCTCTTCGTGTTTGTCGCTCACTCTCTTCGTTTGTCTCTCTCCTCGTGTTTATCTCTCTCTTCGTTTTCGTCTCTCTCTTCGTGTTTGTCTCTCAATCTCTTTGTTCGTCTCTCTCTTCGTGTTTGTCTCTCTCCTCATGTTTGTCACTATCTTCGTATGCCTCTCTCTTCGTGTTTGTCTTTTATTCTCTTTGTCTGCCACTCTCTTCGTGATTGTCTCTCTTAGTTTTTGTCTCTCTCCATGTTTGTCACTCTGTTAGTTTTTGTCTCTCTCCATGTTTGTCACTATCTTCGTTTGTCTCTCTCTTCGTGTTTGTCTCCCTCTCTCTCACTCTTTTTGTTTGCATCTCTATCTTCGTGTTTGTCTGTCTTTCTGTTTGTCTCTCTCTTCATGTTTGTCTCTCTCTGTGTTTGTCTTCCTCTTCGTGTTTGTCTCTCTCTTGCTCTCCCGGTGTGTTTACAGAAAGGAGTCACCCTTTTAACAGTTGGTGTTCTCGTTAATTAAAAGCAATGATAGCCCGCCACCTAAGTCATTCTTAGTCACTCATTGCTGTTGAGTGCCAACCAGGATAGGAAAAGATTTGCAGAGGGATGAAGAGGAGGAGATGTAGAGAAGTGGGAGTGGGAGGAGAAAACTGTGTGGATGTAGTGCAAGAACTTTTGACATTTTGTTTTGTTGTATAAATTTCCTTTTTATGCTAGTAGGAGAAGAAGAAAGGGGAGGAGGATTGAGGGATGGAAAAATTGATGGAATGTAGTGAGAAGAGAAAATGTCAAATCTTATTGTGATATAGCAATCAAATATCGAGCAAATATCTGAACATGAATTGAATTGGATCTGAAATGAGAAAATCCAAATTTACAAAATAACCGGTTCAGTTTCTTCAACTTCTTGGAGCTCTATTCTCAAATAAATTGCAGTTACCTCGATTTTTAGATACTCAGATTAGATAAGCAACGCTAACATGGTATTCACATTGGGGAGTCCGATTACACTATAGTGAGGTCCACGTTATAATGACAGTGGATGAAGATAGAAGAATAGCGACGCCGATTCTCTGCATTAATTAATTATATTTCTACACTGTCAAAAACATGATTGGCATCGTTGTGGACCTAGAAAAGGATAGTACCACCGGCTTCGTCGAATGATTGACAAGGATACCAAAACCAAAGTTGATCAAATACTGTCATCATAACATGGACCTCACTATAGTCGTCAAAGCTGCAAAACTGTAGAAATCAATCTGAAAACATTGAAATAGAAGACATCTCCTCTAACACTGACTAAAATATTATCAAAGGCGTCTTAGTGATTTGAAATCCACCTGAAATTATAGGATTATTTATCTCTCACTATCAATCAATCCAAATACCCATGAACAAGCCTAGAAGAAATGTGAGCATCATCCTCAAGAACCCTTTTAGCGATCTAGGTTTCAATTTCAATTTTACATCAGGGCAACACAATATTATTGTGGTAGATATTCTACAATTTTACCCCTATTATTTGCATAGTATTCTAGGTATTTTTTGTATTATCTGAATAATATATGCAGACACATATTGTAAAGAAGAAGGCATCATACTCCTATTGAACTAATAATACCATAGACAAACAATAGCGTAAGTAGATATTCCATGGTATAGGGAATTTATGTAGCTACTTTTACTGTTATCTCAAGCCGATTACTGTCGATTATTGTCAATTTTCACTGTTTTGTTGGAGTGATAGTGTATGAACGGCACAATTTGAGAGACTACCAGCGTCACACAGCTGCATAGGAAAGAACTACGTGAAATAGCGGCTTGGGATAACAGTAAAAGTTGCGACATAAACGCCCTATACCATGGGATATCTACTTATGCTATCGTTTCTCTATGATAATACTCATATACAAGTGAGATTTTCTAGGTGTGTGTTTTCTAGTCTATTTTGGTCTATTAAAAACCTACAACTCATTATAGTAGAAAGATAACACATTACGATAACGGAAGTACAGCCGACAAACAAAACACACTTCTTCTTCTTCTTCTTCTTCTTCTTCCTCTTCTTCTTTGTCTTTCTCCTTTCACTATCTTCTCCTTACACTCTCATACAGACCAGCAGAACTCAAAAGGCAATGCAATTACACGGCTCTAAAAATACCGTGGCTTCTAAAATCTTCTTCCATCATCTTGTACTGCAGTGAAATTCACTCCAATCTGACAGGATTGGTTGAATGTGAAGCATTGATGCTAATCACAAGGGATGCTGACACTATAAAATGGATCACGTGTAGACCACCCGAGCTCTCATCTGCTTCTTTCATCACCTTTTCTCCTTCATCTTTTTATATTGTCTGTTCTCTTCTCCCGTTTTGTTTTAGTTTCTCCCTTTTGCTGGTAAATTGTTGTCTGACCTCCTATCTGGGTGTTGTTGTTATCATTTTAATTTACCACTTACACACCAACCAAACAACGGTTGCTTCCTATCTCTTTTCTTGTTTACTCCTAGTTCTTCTTGCATTTCATGCTTCTCCTAATATTCTTATTTCGTCTTTATATATTTCAATTCATTTTCAATATTTTCTTTTCTATTCCTACGTGAAGCCTATTCATTTCCTCCATATCATCCATTCCATCACAGCTACAAACCTCCTCTTGTCTGTGATTTTAGTTACCCTTACCAGGAACTACAAAAGAAGAAATCTCCATTTTTGTAGTTCTTCATCATTATTTCCAATCCTCCACTCTTGTTTTCCATGCATCTTAGGTTCCAGTTTTCCTATTTATTCTCATCTGATTCCAGTTTTCCTTTTTATTCCCATCTTCTCTCTTCTTTTTAATCACAATTTTTCTGACATTTTTATCAACACTAGTTTTTGGGGTTGTGGTGTGATATTATTATAAGGGTCCAAAGGAAAGATGTTATTGAGAGATCCATCCTAATTATGATGATGCCTTACAGAATAATAACTTTATAACATTAACTTATTTATTCAACATTAACATTAACTTATTACTGGCAGGTAACCCGTGCTCCGCAAGGGTCTAATTAGAAACTTGATAAATTGAAAACTTGGGGTACGGTAATGAAATCTTGAAAATTTCGAAATTATCCTATAACCATCCTCGGTAATATAAGAGTCAATATGGAAAATTACAAACTAATCAGTCCAGTAGTTCAAACGAGATGATGCGTTATCGGTAGATTTCCTATTCCGTACGAGTAAAAGCAATTCTCTCCTTGTAGGCCTTTTTATACATGATTATTGAGGCTTGAAAAATGTACAAAGATATAGCTAACGGTGGATGAAGATTAATCAGCTTAAGATAAATACATTGAGTGATCAATGATTCATTGTGGAAAATCTACAGTATAAAATTAGTCTGTAATATTCAATTAGTTACTTCAAGTAACTAAATAATAATATGGTGAAATGTCTACAGTATCAGAGTATCATCGATCACCCATTGATAATACTATTATTATATTACGATATTATCAAATCATTACTTAATATTTGTTTTTGAAATTATTTATTTGAATAAATAGATAATAAATAATTATAATTTGATAATCTCGTCCATAATTTGTTTATAATTTATTGATTAGGTATCAAGCATCATGTTTATATTCACAAGCAATCATTAACTAAATTAACTAGCATAACTTAACACACATTTCAAGTCAAAGCACGATTACTGGATGTCTAAAAAAATAAACTCAAAAAAGTCTCAACTTACACCCGCATTCAAAGAGACATTATCGCATTCATTAACCGAAAACTGAACGTAAATCCACTGATATAAAGTCTCTCCTACGTAATTTCACTGAAACAGGCGTCTGAGTTATGCGTAAATTCCTGATAAACAAAATGTAATAGATAACCGTCATTTGTTCAGTACATTGAATTCGAGTTAGAAGTACCAGTAAACCCAACCTGCAGATAAGATGAGTCGTAAATAAAGTAGGAGTTGTGTTGTATGAAGCAGCCTTCGGAGCGGAGGGAGAGTGAGTGAGAATTGATAGCGACAGTGAGAGAGAGAGTGAGAGTGTGTGTGTGTGTGTGAGAGAGAGAGTGAGAGAGAGAAAGTGAGTGGGGGAGAGACAGAAAGACAGGATGAGAGAGTGACAGAGTGAGAGGGAGTGGATGAGTGAGTGAGAGAGAGAGATTGAGTGGGAGAGAGAATGTGTGTGATGGAGAGAGTGAGTGAGGGAGAGAATGTGTGTGAGAGAGCGAGAAAAAGAGTAATAGAGAATGTGATTGAGAAACTATGTGTGTGAGAGAGAGAAGTGATTGTGGAATAGTGAGTGAGTGAAAGAGAGATAATAAAAAGAGTTGGAGAAAGAGTGAGAGAGAAAACGCCGGGAGATAATTAACGCTGATAACGCACAGAACGCGAGCTTGACGTCTGTAGGTGGCATCTTTATGGTCAAAATTATAAAGGTTTTAGATAAAATTTGAAAAACGTTTGCGGGGTTCCGTTCTTTTGTTAGAATGGGAAAGTTATGTTTGGTTGGGGTTTTAGACGTATAGAATTAGGATTTTGGGAGTAAACTGTGTTGAATCAAATGGTGAAATAATGTGAAGAATGCAAAGAGGTAGGCATGTTTATTGAGAAAATATAGCTTAAGTGCTATATGTTCCCTATGACTTGTTGTTCCTTCTCTGATCATGAATATGATTTGTGTATCATGAAATGTATGAATAAATCCATGAAAGGAAATTACTTGAAAAAACACAGTTTCATTTTTGTCATAGCCACATTTATTGACCGAGCGAAGTGAGGTCTAAGATTCAAGTCGACGGTTTGGCATTTCTCTTAATGTTTAAATTATTAATTGACTATCACAAATCATGATTACAATATAATATGATTGGAAGAAGACAACAGGCATAGCCCAAAACTGTCTTCTCCCAAATTTTTACAAATAAAAGTTTCAAAAAAGAATGAGGTTATGACTCCACTTTTCACTTCAAAAAGTCCAATTTTCACTCCAAAACTAATGACTAAACTACAAATTTTAAATTTTTATCTTTAAACACTAATTGAAACCAAAAATATTCTACTAAAATCTCTACAAATTTGAAATTTTTTATAAATGTTTATATGTTGCGCATTTACGGCGAAACGCGGTAATAGATTTTGATAAAATTTGACAGGTATGTTCCTTTTTTAATTGCGCGTCGACGTATATAATATATACAAGGTTTTTGGAAATATTGCATTTCAAGGTTAATATAAAAGGAAAAAGGAGCCTCCTCCATACGCCAATAATAGAGTAAAAATCAGACTATAGAATTATTCATCATAAATCAGCTGACAAGTGATTACACAGATGTGTGGAGAAGTCAGTCTATTGCTGTATTTCCATAAAGTCTATAGTTTCAATCAGGTACTTGTGGATGAGAATACTGCGTGAGGTCTACTGTTCACAGAACTACTAGTTAGATTTTTACACAGGACTACAGTTTTGTGTTGAAACCAACACATAATTTAGCTGTAAGTAGTCAACACGAAACTGCAGTCCTGTGTACAAATCTAAATATGTAGATGAGAAAAAATAGAACTGTGTTTTTTTTCCAATTATGGAGAAATTTCCTCAATATCAATTGTTATTCAACAAATTAAATAAATAACTTGACCGTGATATAATTCATTCAGAATTAGGGATTGAAAGGATTTAAATGCCTGTTGAATCTATTCAAATTGTATTTATTGTTGGTAAATGAATAAGTTCATTGAACTTTCATTCTAAACATGGTTGTGAAATAACTAGCATAATTGAATAAACAAGAAATTATTTCACTCAATGATACAGCAAATAAAACGGAAGTTAGAACCGTTACTACAAGATAATCATCAAACCAAAAATGAGGAGGAGCAAAATTGAAGGCTACGCTTGCTATTGGTCGAGTCGTCCAGATCGCACCTAGCACCTGATTGGTTGTCGAGAGCCAATCAGAAACAAGTAGCCACTCTACTTTTCCATTCTAGCCTAGTTGCATTGTCTAAGTTTCCCCTTAAAATTTATTGATGAATTGGTTCTCCGTCCCCCTTGATTCATACAATGCTGGAGTTAGAGTATAAGTGGGTGATCGCAGAAGAAACGTTAAAAAACGTTCAGTAAGTTGATTGGTGATCATGTTTGAGCATACAATTTCTGTAAAGTGAAATCATAACCTTATTTTGGACTTTTAAAATGTTATCTAAATTTGGGAGAGAAATAGTACGAGGAAGTATCCTTAGTTTTCTCTCCCAATCAGTGGTTCTTTGTAAAAGATATAAATAAATAAATAAATAAAATAAACGTTCAATTAAGAGAAAGTTAGCTCACAAAACATCGTAAAAACTTACTTCATTGTATCGATTTAGGCCTGCCTTCAAGGTTGAAAGTTATTGGGATGGGAAAGATATCGAAAGATATCAAACAGAATTTGTCTGGTGTCAATTTGTACTGTCACAAACTGAAATCATTATCTGTTGGCTCGTTATCAACACATCACAGAAACCGATGGTTCAATAAAAGATAGGAAAAGGTTGCTAACACTTGGAGATTGTCAGTTTTTGTCATGTTTTCCGAATCATTTCTACCTCTGTACTTCAATTCCCAGATGATTTCTTCCTCTGGAATGAATATTTTTTTTCTTTACCTGTTTGTTTTCTCTGTCGTCGCCTCATGATAAATTTTGATGTATCACAGACACTATAAAATACCATACAAAACAACTCCACTCAATAGATACAATACTTGAAGAATAAGTTATTTATTTTCGAATCAACTCTGCATGTACGTTTCAAAACAAAACCCACAAAACGACATGATAAAACAAATACACATTACAGAAACCTGCTTAAATCAGCCCATTACACAAAATCCAAGTTGAATTGATCAAATATCAGGCCAGTTGTATCAATTTGTGGGTTTTGCATTATCGTTATAGTTATATCAGATATCTTTTATATTGTAGTAGCAGATAATTTGTGCTCCAAACGGTCTAACGACCTACTAAAATATTGAAGAATTTGAAATAGGGGTATAACCTTCCTCGGTGGATTGAGAATCTATATAAATGTAAAGTTCCAATTTAATCAGTACAGTAGTTGAGACGTGATGATACGTCATTCGTGAATCTCCTATCCATTACGTGTATAAGCCAATCCTTCCGTTTATGATTTATGAATATAATGATAAACACAGGCTTAAGCCTACATATGAGTCTCTCAAAACGTAAGAGTATATATAAATGCACTGTAACTGTACTGTATTATTTGTAAATTGTGAGAATAAATTGATTTGATTTGATATTGTATGTATCAATGTATAAATGAATGAATATAAATGATTATAAGCGATCACAAGAATAATACAACTAAAAATATATTCGGTACTCTAATCAGATAATAATAAATTATGATAATTCTCAATAATAATTCAATAATAATTCAATAATTCAATAATAAATTCTCAAACCCATAGATGTATCTTCAATTTGAACCGTCAAAAGAATACAATAGACTTATTGGAGAATTATTCAATATACATTTTTCACATTAGGCTACTCACCATCGAAATTCAACATTGCACCAATGCTCTCTCATTGATTGGCATGAGTTTATTGAAATGAAGTAGTTTGAGTCAAGTCAAATAGAATACACTCACTTGCAACCAGGAGTCCTTCATCTATCACCCATGGCCTACGAAAATCAAAGCTACGAAATCTCAATTTTAGTTCATTTTCCAACAGACAATCTTCTAAATCCGTGCTCCAAATCAAGCACACCTTCCCAAATCATCTCCACTTCCATTCTAGCCAATCAATACCTTTCAAGGTCACATCCTAATCACTATCGGTTGCGTTCCGTTTACCGTTACGCTTTCCGTTCGCTCATCGTCTCACCACGTTCATTCTCAACCAACCCCTGTTCCGTTTTCCGTCACGCTTTCCCGTGGCCTTCGCACTAGGTCATTCACGTTGATTCTCAACTCTCCCCTTCCCCTCGTTCTTCGATTCCTCACCACCCCCTCACAACTGCCTCGGCCAATCAGGTTGCTTCATTGCTGAGTCATGAATAAACTAAGGGGATTGCTGGGTGGTGCATCTACTGAGTAAACTGAAGACGCTTCACAGTCTGTGGATTGCGGTATTATAAGCCGACACCACTGTTACACTGTTACGGATTTGACCTCTTGGTGTATTTATAGATTTTTATTGAGTTAGGCTTTCACAGAAATAGACATAGTTATGAATAGAAGTAGGTCTTTTTGGTTGGATAATCAGTGATTGGGAATGAATCCAATTAGAAATGCTTTCGCTTTTCCTTATGCTGTATCATAACCCAGCACTGATGTTACAGTTTGAAGGGATGGATTTGACCTCTTGGTTTATTTATAGATTTTTATTGAGCTGTGCTTTTACAGAAATAGACATAGATATGAATAGGAGTAGGCCTTTTTTGTTGGATAATCAGTGATTGGGAATGAATCCGATTAGAAATGCTTTCGCTTCTCCATATACTGTAACATAACCCGGCACTGATGTTACAGTTTGAAGGGATGAATTTGACCTCTTGGTCTATTCATAGATTTTCATCAAGTCAGGCTTCCACAGAAATAGGCATAGATATGAATAGAAGTAGGTATTTTTGGTTGGAATCAGTGATTGGGGTTGATGACAGAAATGCTTTCGGTTAGTCGTTTTGGTTACTCAATCATCAATTGAGGATGATTTCAATTAGGAATGGTTATGCTTTTCCTTATGCTGTAACATAACACAGCACTGATGTTACAGTGTGAGAAGAATGAATTTGACCTCTTGTTCTATTTATTGAGTTGGGCTTTGACAGGAATAGGCAAGTATTTGACAAAAAAATGTGGTTAGATTTTCATGGGGAGATTATGTTCTAGTTATCAGGTATAAGCAAGCATACAGTTTATTTATTATTTATTTAGCCCATTTATTTATTTAAACATACAATATAATTCTCAACTATGAATGATTGGGAAAGGAACAACTGGCTTAAAGCCCAAAACTGTTCCTTTCCTAAATTCAGATAGAAATTGTCCAAAAATAGGTTATGTTTACACTTCACGATTTTTTCCAATTTTGAGTCCAAAATATTTATAAACTAGGAATTTAGAATTGTAGATTAGGAATAGTTTGATAAAGTAGTAGTGATAAATTCAACCTCTTGGTCATTTTTCAATTTTTATTTGGATAAACCATTCAGTTGTAGGCTTGGGTGTGGGGAAAGAGATAGTGCATTCAGTTAGTCAATGATATGGAATAGAATGTATTGGATTATAGAGCAATAGTAGTAGGTTATACTTTTGAGTAGCATTATAGTCGTAACATTATAGTCGTAGTTTATTATCTATTATAAACATCATGTTTGACATGAGTGTTTATTTTGTAGGTCTGTAATAGAATTGTAGGCATACTGTCATGGTCGGCATAAATTATAGCAATACGAATTTTCAGCATTCCTCATGAATGAAATCAATGCTCCATTCGAACAATGTTAATAGTAGAAAGAGAATCTCACTACAGCAATAGTTAGAGTTCATTTCACGGAATATTATTCGGGTCTCACTGTAATATCATAGGATAAAATAATCTAATTCCTTTCCTTCTCTAGTATTCTAGTGTAAGTATTCTTCCCCGTGGTGATATCAGTAGGAGAATAGTATTCTATTATTGTAAATTCACTTTACTTACTCTATTGAACGTAAAGATCTTACGGGGGTTCAGTATTGCATGGAATATAGTGAGCGAACAACTGTGAAACTTTCAGATAAGTGAATATATCGCCGGTCCAATCACACCATTCGCCTGCAAAGCTGGCCAATCGCTGGCCTAAGCTGCCGAAAGCTTGAAAATAGCTGCAACTTTCAATGGAAATGCGACAGAAGGCTGTGGAACTCTGCTGGGAAGGAACTGTGTAATCAAAGGGATTATCTGCAGCTGAGAAAAGCTGACTCTGGCAAGTTCCAGGAGAGGGAAAGTGAGGTGTTGTGGAGAACGAGGAGAGGGGATTAGATAAGGTGATGGAAAAAGAATAGAGAAGTAAGGAGAAAGAGGATAGAGAAGGAAAGAAGAAGAAGAAGAAATGTGAGGACCAAGGCTAGAGAGAGAAGAGGAAGGAACGGGAAGAGAAGGGAGGTGAAAGAAGGAGATTGAGAGGGGATTGTAGAGGAAAGAAGAAGAAAGGTGGGGAGTTTAGTTAGAGGGAAGAGGAGGAAGGAACGGGCATAGGAGGGACGTAAAGGAAAGGAAAGATTGTTGGATGGATAAAGGAGAGATGAAGTAGGAAAAAGAGAGAAAGAATCTGATGTGAGAAGATGATAAAAGTTATGGTTTTCCTCCATATGAAATGGTGAGGGCAGAGGAAGAGTTAATAAGACTGCAAAGAAAGTATTGGATTAGTCGAGAAGAGATTAGAGGAGGAGAGAATTGAGTAGAAACATAAGATTAGTATAGTCAGTAACCAATCAGTATATTACGAGTAGAAGATATTCGAGATTAAAGATGGGAAGAAAGTAAAATAGATGAAAAATGAAGTACAGGTTCAAAACAAGAGTCAGGACCGATATGGACAAATTTATTCCCTTGATCTGGTTTACATCAATTTCATCAATTATTAGTGATTACTGACTGGTAGAGTGGAGAATGGAGAACGGGGTTGAGAAAATGAAAAGATGAGAAGGAGAAAGATGAGGAGGAGGAGGATGAGGAGGAGGAGAAGAAGCATGAGAAGGATGAAGAGTAAGTGATTCAGAAAGAGGAGGAGGAGTAGGAGGAGGAAAGAGAGAATAAGGAGGAGGAGGGAGTGGAAGAGTAAAAAATAATGAATGGATTGTAGCATGAAGTAGTGTAAATAATAATGAAGCCAATCAGTATAGTACGAGTAGAAGATATTCGAGATTAAAGTTGGGAAGAAAGTAAAATAGATGAAAAATGAAGTACAAGTTCAAAACAAGAGTCAGGACCGATATGGACAAATTTATTCCCTTGATCTGGTTTACATCAATTTCATCAATTATTAGTGATTACTGACTGGTAGAGTGGAGAATGGAGAACGGGGTTGAGAAAATGAAAAGATGAGAAGGAGAAAGATGAGGAGGAGGAGGAAGAGGAGAAGGAGAAGAAGCATGAGAAGGATGAAGAGTAAGTGATTCAGAAAGAGGAGGAGGAGTAGGAGGAGGATAGAGAAAGAGAGAATAAGGAGGAGGAGGGAGTGGAAGAGTAAAAAATAATGAATGGATTGTAGCATGAAGTAGTGTAAATAATAATGAAGCCAATCAGTATAGTACGAGTAGAAGATATTCGAGATTAAAGTTGGGAAGAAAGTAAAATAGATGAAAAATGAAGTACAGGTTCAAAACAAGAGTCAGAACCGATATGGACAAATTTATTCCCTTGATCTGGTTTACATCAATTTCATCAATCCATCTATAATGAATCTATATTAATGCTATTCTCATGTATTCCAGACTCCAAGTCCAATCAACGATACGATTAACAGTTGAAAACTACTTGAGGAAAGAGAAGTGTTCAAAATCATTCAACATACCAAATAGATTGAATAGAATTAATCGTAGATTGCAATCTGTTTTCTGTATCGACATTCATGTAAGTAAATCCGTATCTAATTAATCAGCTCAAAATAACTCATTCTCAGAACAAAACAACTAACAGAACTCTTTGCACTACACTCCTCATATTACCAAACCTAATACATAAATACACACACAACATGATGTAATCAAATTATAATCTATACAGTATATATTTGGGAAAGGAACAGTTTTGGGCTTTAAGCCTGTTGGTCCTTTCCCAATCATTCATAGTTGAGAAAGATATTTTTAATCTGCATTTTTCTGAAATTCAGTTGAATATAATATTCGTTTTCTTAAATTTAGTTTATCGATTTCAAATTCAGTGAATTGCGCCAGGCCCTCACAAACACAGGCTAAAGCCTACTTTAGATAGAAATTTACACGCTAGATACCAGAGTATGTTGTATGAATTTACTTAGGTAACTATGATTAGTATAAAGCTAGGTAACTATGATTTTTGTATCATGTTGGTGGTGTGGATAGAGACGCTATGCTAATTGCCTCATGAATCTGTATTGAATACCTGAGCTTCAAATTGAGAGAGAGAATCAATGATTCCCAGAGTATGTTGTTTGAATTTACTTAGGTAACTATGATTAGTATAAAGCTAGGTAACTATGATTTTTGTATCATGTTGGTGGTGTGGATAGAGTCGCTATGCTAATTGCCTCATGAATCTGTATTGAATACCTGAGCTTCAAATTGAGAGAGAATCAACGATTCTATCGATTATTTTCTTTACTTTCTCTGCAACCCAATCCCCCTCCCCCTCCAACTACTCCTACTCCTTCTCATTCTCTCTGTCCTCCTCCTCCTACTCCTCCTCCTCCTCCATTCCCTCTCAGTATTCCCTCCTTCTGATTTCCTCTCTCTGGATCTCTCTCCATTTATTCCCTCACCATCTTTCAAACTTAACAAATCTCTCACAAATTCTATATGCCAGAGATAAAACCGATTCCAAACTATCATTTGAAACCATCTCCTGCAATATACTCCATCTGTCATATTGTATCTCCATTATCCTCTAGTCTTCGACGGCGAATATAGATGGCACTGGTGTGTAAGCGAGCTGGAAATACAAAATTGATGAAAGGCGAAAGAAGATATAAAAGCAGGCAGCAAAGAAGACGATATCTTGTGAATCTTTCATGAAATTCGACAACAGAAAAGAGTCGCACAGTCTGCTCCAGTATTTTAGGCACGGCCGGAACACAAACTCTCATCATTTCTATATCTATATTTGTATGCTCTATCTTGTTATAAATCTATATCATCTTAGTGTATCATATCTATAGATATGTGACACACATTAGTGTTAATTATATTTTCGTCACGGTTTTCTCATTGAGGATGTATTTATTTTTAATGGTGAACGATGAGTTATTTTCATCAGCTTGTGTTCATGGACTTTGATTCAAGAGTTTTGTGAGGAGAATAAGAGTTGGGAGAGAAGAAGAATTGGGATCGAGAAGGAGAAAAAAGAATAAAATGTGAGAGAACATAACCTACATTCTGGACTAGTATTTGAATCAAAATTTTGGGGGAGAATTTTGGGTTGTGCCTTTTGGTCTCTCTTCAATAATTTCCAATTGATAAGTGTTTATCATGGATTCAATAAACTAAATTAAATTTGAGGATAAGAAGCCAAAGATAAGAACAGGAATATTTATTGAATGCTGGAAATCCCAATTAAATACTGTAAATCGCCCCGAAGACTTCTGCTACTGCAAATATTGACAACAGGGTAAACAGCTAGATGGAGATTTTATAAGCGCTACAATACAAAAATTATTTGTCAGCCCGGGAATCAAACCCAGTACTTCCCAATTGCCGGTCAGGAATGCTTACCCTTACACCAAACTGACAATCTCTGGATAGCAGCGCTCATTTTATACGAAGCCATAGCGGCCAGCCAGTCTACACATGGAAATAAATTGGAAGTTGCATTAGCTCAAATGCTAAATTATAAATAATTATTATAAAACGAAAATCCCAATTAAATGCTGTAAATCACCCCGAAGTCTTCTGCTACTGCAAATATTGACAAAGGGTAAACAGCTAGATGGAAATTCGGCTTTGTATAAAATGAGCGCTGCTATCCAGAGATTGTCAGTTTGGTGTGAAGGTAAGCATTCCTGACCGGCAATTAGGAGGTACTGGGTTCGATTCCCGAGCTAACAAATAATTTTTTAATAGTAGCGCTCATCGAATTTCCATCTAGCTGTTTACCCTGTTGTCAATATTTGCAGTAGCAGAAGACTTCGGGGTGACTTACAGCATTTAATTGGGATTTTAGTTTGATAATAATTATTCATTATTTAGCATTTGAACTAATACAATTCCAATTTATTCCCATTTATGGAAACAGGAATTACAAAGGACGATGGAGGAATCAATGATAGTTGATAAAGTAGTGGAGCAAATAGGAGGTTGCAGACGTTCAGTTCCAAGATGAAATTATGGGAAAGAATAGTAGAAGTGAAAGAAAGAAAGAAAGAAAAGAACTTTATTTACAAGACAATATTATAGCAGTATTGATATAAAATGTATATAATAAATAGTATCTCTTGATGATATCAATAAGTGTTCTAAGTTCATTTAGCTTGGCATTTTCTGCCGTCAGCCGAAGTTGAGAGAGAAAAAAAAAAACAATAACCACTGTAAACTTTTGGTGATCAATAGAAAACGAGCAATAAATTATAATATCTTGAACAGCCTACACAATTAATTAATTGATCAATGAACAATACAAACAAACAATGTGGCAAGGCTTGCGTTATAATATTATCGAAAGCATAAATCAAAATAATATACCTAATTTCCTATTCTGAATTAATATTCGCAATTATACAACTTGTTTTTCTGGTATAAATCAGTAATTGAACTCATTTATTATTTCCCCTCTGTACTTTAATGCAGCTTTCACATATCCCATATTTCACATATATAATAGTAGAAGTGTAGAAGAAGATAAATGAGAAGAAGAATGAAAACTATGGGGAGAAAACATTATAAAATTCAAGGAGATAAAGTGAAAGTAGAAGGTGAAGAAGAATACGAAGAAAGAAAATTAGAAAAGGTAGAATCTTCAAATTGGAAGAAAAAAGAATTACTATAGGAAGAAGAAGGAAGCGGCAGAGGAAGTCGATTTTTTGCACAAGTACACCCCTCTGCCCCTCCTACTCTTTTATCTCATCTTCCTCCACCCTCTTCTCCATCACCTACTCCTCCTTCTACGCATCCTCACTTCTAGCCGGCATTTTCTCCTCGTTTGTAACTCTCTTTCTTCATCCTGTTCACCTTTTTTCATCTCGGAGTTTCTTCTATTTTTTCTTGTGTCTGTCGTCGCAGTGGTGGCAGCGGAGGGTGGGTGAGGGGGTGAGGCGGAGGAAGAGGGTTGTTAGTTTGAAGATGAGAGAAAAAGTGGTAGGAAAATAAAAAGCGAAGGAAACGGTGGTTTCCTTCTGTGGAGGACAGAATTGAAAATTGCAACTACGCTCGGTGTGGAGGGTTTCCAGGGTGGTTCGAGGGAGAAAGGGAAGGTTGGAGGGAAAATGTAGGGAAAGAAGTAAGGGGAAAGGGGGATGATGTAGGAGGATTTCTGGGAGGTTAGAGAGGGTTCGAGCTGAGCAAGAGGAAAAAATGAGGTTGGGTCCTGCATCTTTTGAGAACATCTCTCAACAAATTGTGTATATTTTTTGCTACAAGTAAGGAAGTGAGGAGTTTATCTACTTGTACCTTAATGCTTGACTTGGCTTTGAATTTATTCCTCGATTTTCGTTAATGATGGTCGACTATTCTTCTTCTTCTTCTTCTTCTTATTCTTCTTCTTCTTATTTCATTCAAGGTTTGCCTGTTCCGACTCACAACAGTATAGATCAAATATATTACTGCACACAGTAAATATAAAATTTAAATAGTTTTTTTTTCCACATTTTACAGTAAATTTATAATAAAATTGAAAATTTTTACATATTTTGTATTCTATTGCCATCTTTTTCGAGGTCTACCTCTGGATGTTGTAATAGATATCTGTATCAAATATAACAACTTGAAGCTGACTACTACTCATCTATTGGGAAATTTGGAAAACAAGTTTCGGTTGCTCAACCATCGTCAATCACTGGAAAACTGGAAGCTTAAACGCTAGCAATGTTTGGAATACACCCTTCACAGTTAAATTCATTGGTCATGGAATTTGGAATTTGGATCATGGAATTCCATTGGTCATTTCACCCAGTCTTTCAGTTGTAGCATAGATTGAAAATACCGTTTAAAGATACCTAGATTATTAATTTGTCTCTGGTTTAAGCTTATACTCTAACTGTCCATTGTTCATTGGTAATGGAATTTGGAATTTGGATCATGGAATTCCATTGGTCATTTCACTTAGTCTTTCAGTTGTAGCATAGATTGAAGATACCGTTTAAAGATACCTAGATTATTTATTTGTCCCTGGTTTAAGCTTATACTCTCACTGTCCAGTTGTCAAGTAAAGTACCTAACACGTGAAATAAACATGACATCTTTCATGCAGAGCGCACAATTTAGTGAAAAGTTTGTGAACAAGTGAATTCTTCAATCATTGTTGTTCATTATATACAGTCTATGTACATTTTCCTCCACCTACTGCCTAAAACACTCACTTTACTCCCTGGAACATACTACTGAAGTGCCACTTCTTGCTCTAGGGACTAAAAAACAGAAAAATTCCCTAGGGAGTAAAAGTAACTTCATTTAAATAACATGAGAAGCATCTCTATTCTAAAAACTTACATTGGAAATAGGTTGAGAAGTCTAAGCTCAGATGAGCAAGCATATAGAGTAGTCATTGAGCCAACTAAATTCAATACCTCAACCAGAAATACTTTAACCTATCTATTGCATCCTACAATATTTATTAATTTTGTGAACTGCACTACAAACCTGAATTTCGTCAAAATTGTTAATTGAGAATAAATGCTCTTGTATATGAAGAAGTGTCCGACTTGACTGCGTTTTGACTTGAATCTATTGTTTTAATTTTCTTATATCTCATCATCCTGTTTTATAATCTTACTACTACCAACCTAACCATATTAAACCGCTATTCTCCAATACCAATCCACCCATCCTAAACTGCCAAATACAAGAGTTTGTTGTGGATTGGTTCCCTAGCGTGTTAGCACTGACTATGAGTGCCGTTTTCCCCGACGATATATTTATGACGTCAGAGGAGAACGTTTGTCGTTAATAAAAACGTCGCGCCACTACACAAAACGCAAACGTTCGATAACTTACGATTTTTTCGATAAAAACCCCTCTCGAATTCAATAGGTTGCTGTTTTATGTCCTACTGGACACTGGCTCTTTCACACACATCACACTCACTCTCTCTCTCACAAATTCATTCTATCTCTCTCACTCTTTCTCCCTCCTCTCCCTCTTTCTCACATTCATTCCCCCCCTCTCCCCTCTATCATTTTCTCTCACTCTCTGATCTACACTCTCCACCCTTTCTCATCCATCTCTCCCAATTTCCATGATTTTCAATTTTCTTTCTCAGATTTTTCTTTCTCTATTTATCTTCATCCCTAGTGTATCGTTCTCTCCCCCCCTATCTGACTCATCCTATACTCTCCCTATTTTCCTCTTCATTCCCCTCCTGTTTTCCACCTACTGTCCTCTTCCTCCATCATCCTTTCTCTCTGTTTCACTTGATTATACTAGATATTCTCCTCTCACAGATTCATTCTCGCTTCTACCCGACGAAATAATAAAATCAGAGTGATTTGTTTTCGAAATCCTAAATCGCTGAAGTGGTCAGTTGTTCGATTTTTCTCTGTCTTTCACTGTGTTCTTTCCAATTCTCCCACTATTCTTTCTCTATTCGTGATTTTAAATTGATGCCTATTTTATTTTTCATTATCTCTTTTAGCTCTTCCATTCTCGGCATTTCATCCCACTTTGATGAAATAAAAACACACATAAATGTTGTCAAATTCTACACAGTTAGAATTCCACTTTGATATATTACTGAACTGCATCCAAAATTTCGCATTTAGTGTCTCATAGATCTTCATGCTGTTGCACGAATAATCTGTTCATATATGTGACGGATGTGACTGAATGACTTAACCTACTGTTCAATGAATCTGATCAAAAAATGACTGTCAATTATATTATATTGATGTGTCGAAATATTGATATTTTCCCAATTGATGAATTTGTGCATTATTTCAAAACTTGAAGTTTTGTTGATGTGAAAACTAAGCAATTCTCTCTTTCTTTCAGGTAATTGAGAATCAATCAAAAATATTATGACAATCACGTCTAATGGTGAGTTGATTTTGGACTGAACCTTCATTTGAATGTAGAGTAATTATTGAATTGTTCACTTCTTTGATTGCGATAACATTATATTATCATATCCATTTATCATATCATATCAATGCTCTTGATTGCATAACATATATTTAATCTTTATTGTGATCAGGTCTATTCACATATACTATAGTTTTTCAAATTAAAACAAAACTAACATTGGAATAGATATAGTGAAGTCCACCTTATAATAGCAGTGGAAAAAAGAAGGAGATCAACTTTGCCGATTCTCTGTCTTGTCAATGCCATCTATATATAGATGGTAGCTGATACAGGGTTATTGATGTAATAATAATTGTTCATTCTCGTTAAAAATAATCAATTATATTTTATTAAGCAAGAGATTATATTTTTCGATAATTCCATAATTAAGATAAACTATTATATTAATTAATTATCAATTCTACTTTGTTAAAAGACGATCTGGCAACAGAGCAAAGCGAGAAAGAGATAGCCCTATCTGCTTTGTTGAATGATAGGCCATGGTAGCAATAGCATTGTTAATCAAACACTGCCATTATAACGTGTACCTTACTATAGGAAAACGAATCTCAAATAAATTTTAATATTTGAATTCTAATATTCAAATGTTTCAATTTCAATATCTGAATTCTAATATTTAATTGATTTTTTCGAGATAAGCTAAATAATATCAATTGCTCTCGATTCTATGCTGACGAGATTTGTTATGTTGAAAATTTGAAGATGCTTTTGAATTTAAGTTGAGCATTGTTGCTTCAACTTGAAATTGTAATGAAAAATGGCTTTCATCTATTTATTTATTTCATTGACAATCACAAATCATTATTACAATATGATATCTTTGGGGGAAGACAACAGGCAGCCTAGAACTGTGTTCCTCTTGAATTTTGTGATGTGTTTGAGATTTGGAGATGTTTTAGACCTTTCAGCAATTTCTCAAAATGTTCATATTCATTGAACTAAAAATTCTATTTCGCAATTTCTCAAAATGTTCATATTCACTGAACTAACAATTCAAACATCTAACTACGAAGTTTTTTGAACCCCGACATCTAACGAAGAAAAGTCAAAATTTCAGGCCACATTATTAAGTAAGGTCTCGTGATGACCGTTGAGGAGTGTTGCTAAGTACCCTGCTAACTTATTCAAGTTCTCTAAGTTATTCAAGTTCGCCAAGTTATTTAAGCCGACTTTGCGCGTTCGGGTGATTAATGCACCGATTGTGTGCCCTAAAAACTAAAAATAAGTCAACGGCCTTCTAAATAATTGAGCTGCCGGAATGCAACGCTGGAATACTAGATTCTATGTAGGGTGGTCCACTTTGACAGTGGTTGAATGAGGAGTAATATTGTCATTTGAAGAAATAGTATACTGACAGTTCAAGTGAATCTAACTGGTCATGGAAATGGATTGATATTAAGTAGGTTGTATGGAGTAGTTGTCTTTATATTATTGAAAGGCTGAGAATACTAGAGAAGTCTTTTTTAATGGGCCAGTCTTTTTTGAAGTGATTGAGGTAGCTTATACTCCACCAACTGTGTTAGGGTTAACCATGAATATCGAGGCACCGAGCTCCGCTCTGGAGTACAAAAGCATATAAAATGTATTACGAAAGAAGAAATTATAATATATTTATAGTTCATACAGAAAGGTTCTATTTAATCACAGTGGATTGAGATGATTAATTCCCAGAGGAATGCAAAAATTTCTCTCACAAAGGCATGTTGAATTTTAATCCTGATTAATTTCACGTGAACCAAATCAGAGAAGACCATTTGAAAGAGATAGCTTATCTGATTGGTTCTACTGGAATCAATCAGGGTTAAATTTTAACCTTTTGTACAACCGGCACCAAGTACCTGATTGAATGATTACAAAAGTTCAACAGCTGAGTCATAATTTTGTCTCAGTCCCACACACATGCACTCGCTCACTCACTTACATCATCAACAGACGATGAAATTGACGAAATTACCAGCTGTTTTTCTAAGGATGAATAAATCCGTTTAATGTCATTCAGCTAGTTTTCACAGGGATAAGACCCAGTGCAATCGAATTTTTAAACCCACTATGTTCTGAATTTCGTGAGAATCATTAGAGCCGTTTTCGAGATCCGGTGAAATACAAACATATGAACATCTAAACATCTGAACATCTAAACATCTAAACATCTAAGCATCCAAATATAAAAAACATGAATGTTTCGTTTAATAGTATAGGATAGTGATTACCCAGGTGTACTAGGAATAGTCTACCCATTTATTTCGTTAACTTGATTCAATATTTGTTCTGCAGTTGAATTTTTTAACATTTTGCCAATGATATTTTGACAATTTTTCAATTTTTACTTATCAGTGAATAACGAGACACGGATTGCACAATGGATTGATTGCTTTCAGCTCTTTTTACATATTGAAAATCTTTATTGCAATGAAGATTACTTAATTTTGCCATGAAGATAGTATGTTATGATTCCAGATTGATGTTGGTGATGCATCTTATTCCCCTATCTAAACAATCCAACATCCCAAATAATACAACTTTAAAATCTCCTTCCAATCTAACGTACTACAATCTCACTAATTCAAAATTTCAATCAACACAACTGTACAAAATCCCTCCAATCTATCTCATTCATACAGCACAAACAATATTTGGCATCCTTCTTCGATTCCCCCGTCATTTCATTGATTGGCTTCCAAACCTCTCCTATGAACTGGTCACAATTCAATTGTCATCTGTTTTATGCCTTCATTCGAACAGTTTCAACGTTTCTCACACTGTTTACACAATTATCTTCCTCCCCTCTTCTGTATCTTTACTCCCTTCCACATCACCCTCTCTCTCCTTTCACACCACACTGTTTATCACCACCTCTCTCTTTTTCAACACTTCTTTCCCTCCTTTGTCACACTAACGCACTCTACCGGACAATCAGTCAATCAAACAATGTCCAGCCTTTTTCTACCTGTTCACAAACGACTGCAATTAGTTAATTCTATTTGCGCTCGCTTTTGAACTCACTCGTCAGGTTGGCAAGCATGCACTTTTGGAGGCAACGCCTGTCATTGGTTGGCGCTCGATAGGCAACGCCTCTCATTGGTCCATAATGCGCGCCAACACCTGCTATTGGTTCTTCTCGAATTTGAATCTTTTGTGAGTCTGAAACAGGGTTGTATGTTCAAATTTGGAGACAATCAAACAAATCGAGTCAGTATTGTTAGGATGGGGGATTTTCGTTCTCGAATTTGGAATGCTTTCGAAGGGAAAATTGTTCAAATACAATTAGATCAAACAAAAGCATAGAATGTAGATTTTGACATGTGTGTGAATAGTGCCGGACTGTTTGTTGTCAATTAGGGATTTTTTGGAGCACACACATGAATCTTGAAAGGATTGATTGATGATTGACTAACTGATAAAGATAAATTGTGATTTCCATAAAGCTAAATTGTGATTGTATATGTAGTTAGGATACCTTCACTGTCATGCTGGAGATCAATGCTATTATATTTGAATTCTATTATATAATTGAAAATTATGCTGTTTCACATGTAATTATACTGGAACATTGGAACTGGATAGGTCCTATTGTACCTATGATTTGATATCAAAGCATTTCATCAACATGTTGGTGAGTTGACTAGTTTCAGCTATTTTTTGACGCATAACTCTTAAGTTGAGGCTTACACTTTGTGTTAGGGTTTTATAGTAATTATACTATCCACTAGTCTGTCATTTTTATAGGTTTGATAAGAGATAGCTTCAGTGGCGCCATTTAACCAAACTGCTTGGGGGGGGGGGAAAAAACCAAGAGGTATGAGGGGGGGGGGAAGGAATACCACCAAAAGGGTCCTGGGTTTTTCCCCATAAATGTTACATTCGAAGATGTTATTGTATGCTTCATTTTTTCTGTTTTATACAAATGTGGTTGAAGTATCAATACAAACATATACATTATTAGTTATTAAATCATGAAATATTTATTAGAAATATAGGTCTACAGGGAGGCCCTAAAGAGTAGGACTACACTGAAACAGATTTCATAAAATAATGGAAAAATATAAATTTTTCTTTCACAATGACAATTTTATTGGGATCATATTCCTATTGAAGAATAACTTTTAGTTAAATAGCTAAAGAAACATTAAGCTGTTCTCATAATTCTCACCAACTCTGTACATACATTTTTGATTGTCTGATTGTGCCCTTTCTTTTGCTTTCACTGTGACATCTTGCAACATATTAATTCTCATGTTGAAATTTATGCAATAATTCACTTATTGTGCCCTGATCTATAATATTGTACCAATTCTATATTCAAGTTTCAACTATACCACAGAGAAATAGTTATTTGTGCAACTAGTGCGCAAAGTGACAGTTTGCTGCACCGAAAGAAACGTTTACGGAATGACTTCTTGAGTGCAGCAGAGGAACTTTGCTCACGTATTTCACATTAAACTTTTCCTACAGTTACCATTGAATATGAAAAATGAATAATTATGGGTAAAATGATGGCTGAAATCCATCAAATGTTTGTGTGTGTGATGCTGTTATTAATAACAATCTTAATTCATTTAAAAATTAATAATCCAATTGAAGTTGAAAATTCTCAGCCAAAATTCTTATTTTTATTCATTCAAGAATCAGGAAAAATACAGATAGAACAAACATAGTTACACGCCAGCAGCTTGTTGGCTGAACCGAGCTGCAAAATGGCTGAACACAACAAGATGGCTGAACCGACAAGCGCGCGACCTAGCGGGAAGAATCGTACCTAAGTTTGTTTCATCCAGCTAAAAATATTACTGAAACACGATTCAGAAATTTAGACTTTTGCTCAAATTACCGAGAAAAATGCTCAATGTAAACTGAGAAATATTATAAAAAATAACATAGACAACAGTGAATATTTATTGTAGTATTATTATGTTTTTATTATTTCTATTTATATGAGTATCGAACGGTAATCATTTAACCTCAAAATTCGAATTTTATAATGTATATTGCTACTTTTCTCATTTCTTGCAGTTGAAATAATATAATTATTATTTATAATTATTATCAATAGAAAAGAACTATTATTTATTATTAAATGATGAGAACTCGTGAATGATGATTATTTAATTATGATTTAGATGAACATTATCCTTGTTTTGGATTTCTAGATTGGGATTTTATCATAAATGTAGGGTAGTCATTGAAATGATTCTCATCTAAATCTAACCACAGTCATTGTTACCAACTTAATTTTTGTTTTCGGGCCTAGACCCCTCCCTGCCCCCCCCCCCTAAATGGCGCCCCTGGATAGCTTGAATCAGCCCCAATATGGAGCGGTGTGTCCAGACGTTTCAGTTTGCACAACAAACCTTGTGAGGTTTCTGTATTGATATTGATATGAGAAGTCATTGTAGAATTTTTTATGTAAGGCTATCATCAATTCATGCTAGTTCAATTTAGTACGTTAAGTTCAAGTATTACCGAATTATGTCTGTAGTTTAAGGACAGAGTTGAATATGTCAAGAGTTGATCAGAGTTGAAATGGCCGGTGGATGAGTGGAATATTGTTAGGCGATACAGGAGAAGATCACAGCAGATTATCAAGTGTGGGACATCTTCACCACTCAGAAATAATATGTATGTTGGATCATTGAATCATGATTTCAGATTACAATTTTCCTTTTAAACATTGAAAGATAAAATAATTGACGTGACTGACTTCAAAATTGCTTTTCCCTATCATTCATTTACTCGATCATTCTCACAACCCCAGTTGTTAGGTAAAATTCTCGAAGATCAAATATCGATTCATTGACATTCTCTCTCCTGAATGACAGAGTGACAAAAATGGAAACCTCAAAAGGAAATCTCTTTCTTTTCCATCAACTCGTAGTCTTTCAATTATTTTTTATACATTCATCTTTTCCTTCACCATATTCCACTCTCTCACTCTCACTCCCTCTCTTTCTGTCTCTCCCTTTCACTCTTAATCTCTTTCTCTCCTCACTTATCACCAGGTCGCCATATTGCCGACCTTTAGAGCGTGTGAAGAGGAAGTGATGAATAGGTCGCAAGGGGGAAACAGAGGGGGGATGAAAAGAGGAACCTTTTCATAAAAGTTGCAAAATAAACTGGATGCCCTTCTATCTCCATCGCGGCTTAATTGAAAGCATACTACAACGTGCCAGTCTGTTCTTTTCAACCCTTCGTGATTTCCCCCTCTTTTCCACCCCTCCTTCAATACTTCCTCGTTTCTTTATCAATCCTTCTCTGTAGGTTTCTTCTTCTCCAACTCGTCTAGAACTACATTGACATCTTAGTAATTCAAATAACTTGTTTAATTCTAATTTCCTCCAATTCAAATAATGTATTATTTGCTTATGCTTTTTACAAGTACCGTTTTGGTTGGTCTAGTGGTAAAAAGCGTCCCATTTATTTATTTATTCATACACAAATAAAATCTAGGTAAAAACAAACAGGCATTCGCCCAAAACTGCTTTAAACCTATTCCACGTATACATGAAGTTTGGAAATGTGCGATAGTGTGATGAACACAATTTTCTAATTGGAAATTTTCCTTATTTGAAATTTTCCCACTGTCACATGACCTTCAAATTTTTAGGTTGTAAGAAGTTTCCTTCAACCTCTAGTCAGGGCTCTCCTTATTATCGTCGATCCTTAATTTTGTTTAATAATTCATATATTGTTCTACAACTCGGCCTCAAATTTGTTTCTTTTTTCTGTAATCTTTCATAAGATTCTTCCTTAGCCTATATCGTTTTAAGATCATTACTTTCACTCGATTTCTATTTATCTATGAGCCCTACTCGATATGTGTTATCTTTCTCTCTTTTTAGAGAGTACCTAGTAACTAGTACCTAGCTACTCCTTGTACGCTGAGGATGTGACTCAGTGCCACGAAACGCGTCCGTCAAACAAGAAAACTGTGAGTACTATTGTAAAAGTGCAAATTAATATAAATTATTTAAATTGATTATTTACAAGATATATATTATCGGTACGATACTTTTTCCATACAATTCCTTGTTCTTCATTAATTTATATTTCTTGGTGAATCTTCCATGATGGAAAGATTCATAGAGAAAAGTTATGAAAATTATGAAATGTCAAATGATTTGTTACATTATTTATCACTATATTGGACCTATTCATTCTTCCAATAACTGAAGAGAGGCAGGGAGCTTATTTAATAAATCTGAGTGATAGATCTCCTTTGCAGATTATTTGATGATGTCAATAAAAACAGAGGCAAACCATTGAATGGAGAAGGGTGAAGCGATCGTAGAGTGCGAGTGACAGGCGCCTCAAGGCTTGAAGGCTGCTTGTGACGTTTGTATGACGTTCATGAAGAAGATGAAGGGAAAGAAGAATAAAGTGTGAAGTAATGGGAAGACAAAGATGAAGAAGGAGAGGTATGAAGCAAGAAGGAGACGAGGTAGAATAGGGAGAATAAGAAGTACGAAGTAAGAAGGAGTAGGGAGACATAGATGAAGATGCAGCAAAAAAAGAACAAGATGAAGAAGAAGGAGGAGGAGAAGAAGATGGAGAAGAAGAAGAAGAGGAAGGAGTAGAAGGAGAAGAAGAAGAAGAGGAAGGAGTAGAAGGAGAAGAGGAAGAAGGTGAAGAAGAAGGAGAAGAAGAAGAAGAAGAAGAAGAAGAAGAAGAAGAAGAAGAAGAAGAAGAAGAAGAAGAAGAAGAAGAAGAGAAGAAGAAGAAGAAGAAGGAAGAAGAAGAAGAAGAAGAAGAAGAAGAAGAGAAGAAGAAGAAGAAGAAGAGGAAGGAGTAGAAGGAGAAGAAGAAGAAGAGGAAGGACTAGAAGGAGTGAAAGAAGAAGGAGAAGAATCAGGAGTAGAAGGAGATGCAGGAGAAGGAGAAGAAGAAGATGCAGGAGAAGAAGAAGAAGAAGAGGAAGGAGTAGAAGAAGAAGAAGAAGAAGAAGAAGAAGAAGAAGAAGAAGAAGAGGAAGGATTAGAAGGAGAAGAATCAGGAGTAGAAGGAGATGCAGGAGAAGGAGAAGAAGAGGATGCAGAAGAAGAAGAAGAAGAAGATGCAGGAGAAGGAGAAGAATAGGAAGGAGGAGAAGAGGGAGGAGTAGAAAGAGGAGAAGAAGGAGTAGAAGGAGAAGAAGAAGGAGTAGACGGAGATGCAGAAGTAGGAGAAGAAGAAGATGCAGAAGAAGGAGAAGAAGAAGAGGAAGGACTAGAAGGAGTGAAAGAAGAAGGAGAAGAAGAAGGAGAAGGAGGAGAAGGAGAAGGAGTAGGAGGAGGAGGATGATGAGGATGGGAGGAGGAGGAGAAGAAGAAAAAGAAGAAGAAGAAGAAGAAGAAGAAGAAGGATGAAAAGGAGGAGGGGTAGAAGAAGAAGAGGAAAAAAGAGAAGATGACAAAAAGAAGAAAGTATTAACAGCATTGAGAGAAAAACTGGAAGAAAATATTGTGAAAGGAGTAAAGGCGAGGAGAAAAATAAATTTGAACAAAAGAACGATGATCTGGAAGAGGAGGTGATAGAGATAAGAATTGGGAATCATGAAGAAGATGGAAGGAGGAAGAGAGAAAAGGAGTCAAAAAGGAGAACTTGAAGGAGAAATGGAGAGAGATCGTACGAGAGTAAGGTACAAAATAAGAAAAAAGAGTCAGGTCCGGTTACACAAACGCCGGTTAAATTTTAATCGTGATTAATTCCACTAAAACCAATCAGAGAAGGCGTTTTTGAAAAGATGGCATCTCTGATTGGCTCTCGTGGAATTAATCACGGATAAAATTTAACCGGCTTTTGTTGCAACCGGCTCTAAGCAGATGAGGGAGAAGGTGAAGAAAGTTGATTGATTGATTGATTGAGTACTTTATTTATGTAGATTACAATATATACTGGCTTATACACTTATATACAATAGCTTACAATACAGCAAAATTATAGATGAATTTACATAATATAGACTAAGAAAATAATTATTGAACTGTATATTATATGATATGAAAACATGTTTTCTAATCGAAGACCACTGTTAAAAATTGTCTTAATTTCTATCAAGTGGTTTATTCAATCAGAATAGTAAATTGGAAGTTGCTGTACTCAAGCAAAACCGTTGAAAAATTCTCTATCCCAGAAATTAAAATTATTTGTTTTTTGCCCAATTTTTCTCAGTTTCAAAATTTCTTCGCAGTCATCTTTATCAATCTCATTAAAAACTTCTATCAATTCCTCCATTACAATTATTTTTACATTCAAATAATGATTCACTATAACCTAAATTAATAACAAAATTAATATCGTCTACAGAAGCATTAAAAACAGCCGTCGAAAAATAATTTACTATCAACTGTTTCCCCATCAAATCTTTACAGATGTCAAGTTAATCCAAATTATTTGGTTTAAACCTCCTACTTTGGAGGTTTAAACTTTCCCAGAGTTAAACTGATACTGTGCAAACGGAATTTTAGTTTAAACCAAAGAAAAATCCAGATTTGGTTCAAGCTTTAGCTTAAACTTACACTGTGCAAACGGCCCTAAGTGAACAGTTATAATTCTCCTTTCTCCTGTATAATTCAATGACAATTGATTATATTAATTGAATGTTGAGTGATTATAGAGTTTTCAAGGATAAATCAGCTAACAAGGTGGAATTGGAGTGAACTAGGAGTGCCAGATCTCTATTAATACTACTCACACTATACCACCAACGATCCTTAAAATCCTCACCAATAATACTGCAGTTTTTCCTCCTTGTCATCCCTGTTGTTAGAGAGGTTATCTGTTGTAATTTTCAAAACACCAAAATTATTATGTGGGATGGAAAGAAAGTATGAAGAAAATCTTCTTCACATGGGAGTGGATACAAGGACAAAAAATGTCTGAAGACAAGTAGGTGAATACAGACGACGAGGAGGGGTTGAGGAAGTTCCTTTCCATTGTCAGCCGGTGGTGAGTATTCCTCTCCATTGTCAGCCCGGTGGTGAGTATTCCTCTCCATTGTGGTGGTTCTTGGCACTCCAGGGTGAGATATAGCTCAGTCACTATAGCTATATAGCTCACAGCTGAGCTATAGCTCTTAGCTCAGTCAATGGGCTTTTCAACTGCCGCCTAGACAAGGCAAACAAGGACCCTTGTCGAATATAGCTTTGTCAGCAGTCTTGTACCTCTTTTCACTCTTCCTTTTCTCTTTTTTCGAGGCCTCTCATCCCTCTCACTTGTCTCTTGATCACCTTCTTCACAACTACACACTGATTCATCATCAAATCTATCTTCTTCTCCTTCAACTTTTGGTAGAGAGTTAGTGGGGAGGATATTTTTAATATTCTTTCCGAAGAATGGACATTGATATGTCCAAAGCTCCGCCAATTTATGTAGATAAATAACAATATAATTATCTATAGCTATTATATTACAAATTACTTTCTTAATAACACATAACTGAGATATATTGCTTTCGAGAGATTTCTAATAAACGAGGAAGACCGTAGTAGATTCAAGCGTAACAAAATAACTTTTTTATCTTACATTCTAAAGTAAATTTTCTGGTGTCAACTAAACATAAGTTTTTAAAGAATTTCTTGATCGCTTTTCACTTTTATAACCGTACAGCTCACAGCTATGAGGATTTTGAAAAAAACAAGAAAATACTAAAATAGTAGCTACATAACCTCAATTTACTGATGGGTTGTAAACAAACAACATATTTCCGGTAAAGTCAGCCTTCCTGATATTATAAACGATGACATTCTATTACCAACTTAACGCTAAACTACTATTGTTTTAGTAGTTTAACTTAAACTGGATTAGTAAATGCACTGAGAAAACCGATTCAAGTTTAAACTTCCAGATTAACTTGAACTCGATTAACTTAATCGAGTTTAGCAATCTATACTGTGCAAACGGCCCTTATTAATTCTTGCATTTTTCATACTATGAATCCTATGTCAGCGTCGAATGGTAATAATAATTATGGAGAAACAGTAAAAATAAATAAATGAAATAAATAAATAAATAAAAATGTTTGAAAAATGTCCATGTTTTTCAGGTCATTGAGAAATTTTGGAAATCAAGTATCTCTGTTATATTATTCCGTTGGTTATTCAAGAAACATGACGACATTTTTTAGATTCATGTGAACTGAACACACATTATAGAGCCATCATCATTATCATCTACAGCTGAGGAACTCGGTGTTACAAAGATTTTTCTTAACAATTCGGCCTATAGTGAGTACAATTTCATCCTGATAACAGTGTGGAGAAGCCAGTCTATTACTGTATTTGTATAAGATCTATAGTTTCAATCAAAGACTTTAAAGAGGTATGCATCTTTAAGCTGGGTTTACACCAAAGTTGTTAACAAAATGGTTATAACTTAATCCTTATAGATTCTATTAGATTGAACGGAAGTTGACAAACACAAATGTTCATCATGTGTATGATAAGTTATGTTCAATATAATATAATCTAAAAGGATTGAGTTATTAAAATTTTTTCAATAAATTTGGTCTAATCGCAGCTTTAAGGTCTTTGGTTTCAATATTTTGTTTTGCAGTCATGGTATTATTATTATGCGTGCCCATCAGTATCAATATTCTCACATTCGAAAAAACTAATTTAATAGGTGAATAAAAATAAACAAATGAACTAAATAATGCTGGATAAATTATAATATTTTTGATTCTAAAAAATCAATTTTCATCAGATAGAAAGATCATCACGGAACTGGATGAATTTATCATATGAAATACAAATTCTAACGTGAACTGAGTTTGTTAACATTTAAAACAGTTGACATCTGGTACTTGTGGATGAGAATACTGCGTGAGGTCTACTGTTCACCGAACTACTAGTTATTTATCAGCCTGTTGTTTATTCCGCTAGACTAAAACTCCATCACATTACTACAGAGAAAATTAACTCTACTACTTTAATTTAATCAAACAAATTTCCTCCACAACAGAAGTAACAATACGAATGCGTGAAGCCTAAAACCACCACGCAAACAATTCGTCGATTGTTGTCATTAGTGGGTGTATATCATCAAACCCCAGCCTTTGCCACACTCTCAGACATCTCTTTGTTTCGACAAATAATAATGCAGACAGACGCCTCTCTCTCTCACTTTATTCCAACTCAAGTATGGCAGATCCGCTTAGAATCAACGCGCGCTCGAGTTGTGAGAAGCACTTGACTGTCACAATATAATCATTATTGAAGCAGACTCATTCAAGTGGATCATAATATATTATGTGTGGCTCATCCTACTCATTCACACACACACACACACACTAACTTGTGATTATACGTACACAAGTAAACATACACTCACAAACACATTTCTGTGAAGACACAAGCATACAAACACTCAGGAACACATGTCTGTGGAGTGTGAATTGTTGATTTAGAGCGACACATGACGTTGGCTACATTTTGATTGTAGTGATGAGTTTTTGGGAGATGGACAGTTTTTGGCATGAGCCTGTTCAGCCTCATCTAGTAGTCTAATCCTATTATATTAAGCAAGAAATTTCTGTATATCTGTTTATATCTGGTTATCTGATTATCTGATTATTCATCTCGAAAACGGCTCTAACGATATTCACGAAATTTGGAACATAGTAGGTCTATGATATAAAAATTCGATTGCACTAGGTCTCATCCTTGGGAAAACTTGCTGAACGGCATTAAAAGGATAAGTCATCATTGGCTGAAACATCTGAGACTTTCGTCGTCTGTGGATAGTAAAAAGTTAGCGAGTGATTCTGTGGAAAATCAAAATATCACATCCCCGGAATTCATAAGCTGACGTATAGCCAGCTGTAAAATATAAACACGATCATTTTAGAGAATTGTGTTCTGTTTATCAATAAATAAAAATAACGAGCGAAGCTCGGTGCCCCGATATTTGAGTATTAATCGGAGTGATCCGTGGTCTAGTGGATAGAGTGCTTGCGTAGCAGCATAGAGATCCCGGGTTCGAACCCCTCTCATTACCAAAAGTTTTTTAACCAGATCACTCCCGTGTTATCGGATGGGCACGTTAAACTGTCGGTCCCGGCTGAAGTATGACAGTCGTAAGGCCCATTGACGGCTTAAATTATATATTCAGGCGGTGGAACATTCCCGAAAGGGAACTCCCCACCAACAAAAGCCATACGAATTTATTTATTTTTGAGTATTAATCTAGTAAATGTTCTGAGCCTTTTTGTAAAATTTAGCCTTTCAGTAATTAGGCTACGAATAAACGAGGACATGATGGGATAAAGAAACGAATTAACTGATTTGGAGATGAACACAATCTTTTTCTGACATTTTAAATGTGAAAACTAATTTGGGAGAGGAATAGCATGAATTAAATGTTATAATTTCTCTCTCAAACATTTCAATGTGAAGTGAATGAAGAATGAAAGATTAATTATAATCATAATGATAATAAGAATTGTAATTGGAGGGTGTTAATGTCATCAGTTTCACAGAAATGGCTTGGCTGCACTTCGAATATTGGATTCAATAGGGGTGGGTGATGTCATTACATCGTCGGTGATAGGAAACATTATTCTGAAAGTTGTTATGATTACGAATATTTGTCTTAGTAAATAAAGTTTTATAGAACTTCTTGATAAATTGAGGAAAACTATAAAATGAATAAGCCTACATCAGAAATATCAATAGGAAATGATATTTTGGAAGAAATCGTTTGATTTCAAGCCTGTCACTTTCTGTTTTAATCATAAATTTGTGAAAATTTCATGAATAATAAGAATGAAATGGGAAACTGAGCATAAGAATACTTCTCAAATTTCTATTCACTAATCCACATTACCTTATCAAATCTAAATCTGATGTAAGATTCATTCCACAATCATGAGCTAAGTGTAGGCCTTGATGTCAAGTAAAGTTTGATATAACGAACGAGTATAACCTAATCATCAATTTATAACCCAGACATTGTCATTGTCAAATCAAATCAAATCAAATAACTTTTTATTCACAAAACATAATACAAATTCATGAAATTCATTAACACATTTAACAGTGAATACTCTCCACAAAGACTTGAGTCTGTGAGTGGAGAGTGAGTTCTTTCAAGTTTTGATTGACATTATGTTCTCATGTTGTACATATAATTAAAACTATTTCAATTGAATCAACTAACATTCATCAGCAAATCGAGAATATGAATTGCACACAATGAAATTCCATACTTGTAATAAGTATATATAGACAAATAGTTATATAAATAGTAGCTAGGCTATACTTAATCATTATAAATGGCAAATTCACTAAGTTCTGAATAAGAAGGCGGATTGAATCAGCGGATTGTATAATACGATTTTTCATGGTTATCATATTTTAATCTTGTTGTAAGCCTTGTGACAAGTATCTTGAATGTTTCTAGTAGAAGACAAAAAAAAATTATTAAATAAAATGCTAGTTGTTGTTAATTGTACGTACTTCTATGATCAATTTGTTGTGATATCAATCAATGCAATCAATGTTGATCTAATTTATCATTATTTCAGTGAACTAATAATCTCAGTTTTCTATATAGTCCTAAATAAATTAACAATAAATAATAATCGTGGTTGAGATCATAATGGAAGTCAATTTCTACAACCTACAGCACCAGAGTAACTCATTGTTTAGACCATGTTCAAATCCTTAATCATAAATCAGTACCAAGTAGCCAAGTAATTGTCAGAGTGACGTCATTGTCACGATCACGTCTATTATTTGTCTCAGTTTCACACTAACACCAGTTCACAACAAACACTCACACACACAAGGGAATCACTGAACAATAGGCCAATGACGGCCCAATTCACATGTATGCCTGCGACGTCATTATCATCATCCAATCAATCATTTTGATTGATCGAGGACAGTGTTGATGAGCGTCGAAGCATCAATAGAGAAGGAGAGCCTAGTTTAACGCTCCCTCCAACATGGCTAGTTTGTTGATTGGTGACAACGCTGTTGTAGTGAGATTAAATTTGGACTGTCAGTGGTCCTCTTGAATGATGTCATTGCTCATCATTGAAATAATAAGGACAGTTGGTTTTACTATGAATATTTGCTTATTTCTTATTTTGAACACTAACTTACGTACAACAAATGAGAATATAGCCTAGCTAATTATGAATTGAGTTGTACAAAGCAATTAATGAGTTCTCTATCGGAAAGAAAATGGAATGCTATTTCAATTTAGATTATAAAATAAAGTATCCTAATAGGGCTTCTTGAATTGTTTGATTGATATATAGAAATGATTACAAATAATACCCTTTCCTTAAACTTTTTTTATAAACACCACTAGTTTCAGCTTTTAAGCCATTTTCGGAGTGTCTTTTATTCAATTATTTACGATCATTTAATATTTTGATGAACCAATCAATAAGCGAAAACAAAGGAGAAAAGGTAGAGGAGAAGAGAGATGAAGAAGAAGAAGAATAAGAAGGTAGGATCAAGAGGAAGTGAGAAGAGAGGACTGAAGGGGGAAGAGGATTGACAATGAAAGTGAGGAGATAAGAAGTCATAAAAGGATATAGAGAGGAGAGAAGTAGAGAAAGAGTGGAGAGAAGATACAAGATGAAAGAGAGGAAAACATAGAGAGTGAATGATAGGAAAGAGAACGGAGACGAAAAGAGAGAGAAAAGAAGTCGAAAGAGGAGACAGAATGGAGAATAGAATGAGAGAGAGGGATAGATACTAGGTGATAGGTAGTAGGTGAGAGTGGTTGAGAGGAAACATCCGCTTCGATTTACGATGATGGCCGATGCAAATTTATTCATGGTGGCTACAAATTTCGCGTCGATTCTATGGCAGGAAGGAGTGAGTGCATTGTTGCAGTATTAGACATAGTGATTGGGTTTATGGCGTTCTTATGGCGTTTAAATGGATGGCTCGTCAAATTGTCCATTCTATACGCTGAATTGTGTAATCTTGCACTGCCATACATCTCTCTAATCTGATTAGTCGCATCCTATTCTCTTCTCCTACCTTCTTGTCTATCTCCTTATCTTACCCCATTATCTGTTGACCTCTTCTATTTAGATCCTCTACTTTGTGTAATATTCTTCAATTTAGCAGGACAAGTTCCTTCTTCATTCATTAATTCATTTAGGTTTTAAAAAACATTTAAACAAATATGTTTTTTCATATGTAATTAGACAGTAGATTCATGATCATCCGGTAATTTATTCACAAAAGCACAAACCTTCAAAGAAATTTTCAACGATCTCTCGTCTACACGACAACGATGTTTGCGCAAGCCAGGTATGCGCAAACATCGTTGTCGTGTAGACCAGGCTTTTAGACATTATTGTCTACAAGTACACATTATATTCTTATAATCAACCAATGATCATATACATGTATATCCTTACCTTTACCTCATCCATGATGAGGTTAAAACACCTTTTCCTTTTCATATACTCCTTCTTCTACAACCCATTCCTTATTCCTCTTCTTCATCATATTCATTATTTTTCTCTCCCTCCTCATATTCCTTGTCTCATTTATCATCCTGTTCCTCAACCTGTTTCTTATTCTTTTTCTTATCCTATTCATTATACTCCTCTTTGTTCTCTTCCCAACAAGTTCTCTCCACATCAAACAGAAACACCAGAGTCATACATTTTCTTCCCCATAACTCCATTTCTTATCCACTCCTTATCCTATATCATATTCAATTCCTTATCCAATTCCTCAACCTATTCCTTATTCTAATCCTAATCCTATTCCGTATCCTATATCTTATCATATTCCTTATTCTATTCTATATCCTACTTCTTATCCTATTCCTTATTCAATTCCTTAGCCTATTCCCCATTCTATTCCTAATCCTATTCTGTATCCTATATCTTATAATATTCCTAATTCTATCCCGTATCCTACTCCTTATCTCATTCCTCATCCAGTTACTCAACCTATTCCTTATTCTATTCCTAATCCTATTCCGTATCCTATATCTTATCATATTCCTTATTCTATCCCGTATCCTACTCCTTATCCTATTCCTCATCCAATTACTCAACCTATTCCTTATTCTATTCCTAATCCTATTCATCAACCTATTCCTTATTCTATTCCTAATCCTATTCCGTATCCTTTATCTTATCATATTCCTTATCCAATTCCTCAACCTATTCCTTATTCTATTCCTAATCCTATTCCTTATTCTATTCCCAATCCTATTCTGTATCCTATATCTTATCATATCCCTTATTCTATTCTATATCCTACTTCTTATCCTATTCCTTATCCAATTCATCAACCTATTCCACATTCTATTCCTAGTCCTATTCCTTATTCTATTCCTAATCCTATTCCGTATCCTATAATTATCTTATCATATTCCTAATTCTATCCCGTATCCTACTCCTTATCTCATTCCTCATCCAGTTACTCAACCTATTCCTTATTCTATGCCTAATCCTATTCCTTATTCCAATACTTATCCTATTCCGTATTCTATATCTTATCATATTCCTTATTCTATCCCGTATCCTACTCCTTATTCTATTCCTCATCCAATTACTCAACCTATTCCTTATTCTATTCCTAATCCTATTCTGTATCTTATCATATTCCTTATCCAATTCCTTAACCTATTTCTTATTCTATTCCTTATCCTATATCTTATCATATTCCTCATTCTATTCCTCATTCTATTCCTCATTCTATTCCTCATCCTACTCCTTATCCCATTCCTAATCCTATTCCGTATCCTATAGCTCACCATACTCTTCATTCTATTCATCATCCTATTCCTCATACTCCTCCTCATCCTTTCCAAGATTTCTCTCCACATCCATCAGACACCTTTCCGCCATGAATTTTCTTCCCCCATAACTTTATCTCTTATAAATTCTAGTCCTTATCCTATTCCTTATCCCGTTCCTCACTCTATTCCTTATCCTATCCCTTATCCCTTCCCTCATAACCTCTCTCTTGTCCACCATTCCCCCACTTCAAACCCAACACCCACATCATAAATCCTCCCTCTCCATACCCACTCTACTTGGCCTTCAAATAGAGTTGGCTTTATGGCCATTGTTGGAGTGAAGTTATCCGCGGATAAACGCTGCGACAATATGGCGGCTCCACCTGTGTGTGCGCGTGTGCATGCTCCGGCTAAGATTTCATATTCATCCGGTAATTTATCGACTAAGTGAACGCTGAACTTTCGATGTGATTGTTTTTGCGAGAAGTCGCGTAGAAGGCCGTAAACTTGCTGGCAAGTTGGCTCCGTGCCTCTCTAACTTAAACGAGGTGCTCTAAAACACTCCACGTGATGTGATTCTATACAATGCGTCAGCATAGGTTGAATGAGTAGCAGTGATCTTATTCATAGGGAAAGCTGTAGACACTTCACTTCACATGATCAGCACCCGTTACTGATTGTTAGGTTGTGTGACGACGTATAAACTAAGATCAATCATTCGATAAACATAAAAGACGATGATAACACGAAACTGCTTATTATTATTAGACATTTGGATGATTTATTTTGACATTCAATGATAAATAAATCACATGAATATCTATCCATAAAAATAGTTTTTCTTCTATCTATGAGATGTTTTCAAAAAGTGTACTCTTCTGACTTATGTGCATGCTTATTCTGCAATCCTTTGTAATTCATCTAGTACTTCAAATCTTTCTTTTAACACCTGGTCCTATCGGTTTCTTTTTCCATCCTTTCCCTTATTATTCTTCCCCCATCCCATCCTCTTATATCTACCGTCTATTTACTCTTCCTGATACCTTTTTCACCTTCTGCTGAATGCTAAATTATAGAAAGCTACTAGTACTCTAGTGTCATATTTGTATAATTATGAAAATATAACAGAATGGTAAGAATAATTTTCCATAATTGGATATAACGTAATTGTCAATTTCAAATCGCTTCAGAGTGGAATCAACATTATTTTTTATTCCAGTATACACTGCCACCTCAACTTTCTTTCCAATGTACTATCACAGCGATATTACTCAGTTACGACTTACAAGTATTGCATGATTATTCTTGGTCACTTTATAACTGTTGAATCATAAAATAATTGTGGGACACGGCTTCAAAGAGAGCAAAACAGTAGAATGGAATGCGTACGAGGGAATAATATAGAGAAGAGAGAGGATATGAGAATAGAAGTGTAGGAATGAGATAGAAGTGGAGAATAGTTTGGATGAAGAATGAGTATAGAAATAAGATAGAAAATAGAGGAGAATCTTTGAGGGGTGAAGGTGAGGAGAGTAGAGGATAAATGGAAACGGGAATAAAATTTATTTATTTTTATTTACAATGCAAATGAAATAATGTAATAACATTGGTAGTCCAAGATAAGGTTAGAATTTCAGGTGTACAATGTCTATAGAAAATTTAGTCCAAAATAAACATGAAAACTATAAAGTTTTAATTTTAATAGCTTGAAATAATAAATCGATTAGAAATATTAAAATAGAAGCATTAGAATGGGAAACAAGTGGAAGGATATTACAGAAGAAGGAGATAGTGGATGAATTGATTGATTGATTGAGTACTTTATTTATGTAGATTACAATATATACTGGCTTATAAACTTATATACAATTGCTTACAATACAGCAACATTAGAGATGAATTTACAAAATATGAATTAAGAAAATAATTATTATTGAGCTGTATATGATATGAAAAAAAGCAATTTGAATAACTATAGATAAAATAGATAATATTGTTATGCCTCTACATAAATTGGCGGAGCTTTGGACATATCAATGTCCATTCTTTGGAAAGAATATTGGAAGTATCCTTCCCACTAACTCTCTACCAAATGAATAAGAGGTGATAAAAGAGAGAACGTGATAATTGCAGAGAGAGAGAGGGAAAGAGAATAAGTGTGGTGTGGAAAAAATACTTTAAGAAGACATAGTGAGTGAGAGAGAAACAATAAGCCATAAAATTATTTCAAAAAATGGATTGCCAGAAATAGTTAAGCCTAATCTCGTATCCGAAACACGGGGCATGTTCTTAATTCAACACGACCGGCTGGATTAGACGGGAAAAAGTTGTAAAGCGGTGCGTCTACTCAGGGTTCAATGGGGGTGAACATTTAGATATTTATGCGCTATTAAAACGAGTGCGCTTCGGTAAATCCCACCCTCTACCCCCCTAAGGCAATTATTCGTCACATGAAATTATTACTGGGCACACAACTCACCTGGGGTCATTTTTGGGGGGGAGTTGAAACACCTCCCCCTGAAACCGACTGGGTCGTAATAAACTTACAGACGTTGCATAAGCCATACTGAGTTTTTGGTTGGGGAGAGGAGGGTCGGACTGGAAAACCCCAAACAAAATGTTTGCGGGGTTTTTAGAGGGGGATCCAAGGGAGAGGGAACCCCTCCAGTACGTATTAAAGGGGGACCCCAGTGTGGTAATGGCGTATTATACCGACCGGAATAACTTGAATTTTCCCCACAAAGCAAGCAAAACATAGTAGGTGGTAGATGAGGAGGAGGAAGAGGTGTAGGAGGAGGTGGTGGTTGTTGAGTGAGAGGTGGAGGAGGAGGTGGATGAGGTGGAGGGGGAGGGAAGAGGAAGTGGCAGAGGTGGAGAAATGCAAAGGATCGGAAGGACACGCAAAAAGAAAGGAACGGGAGGAAGGAAATAAAGGAAAGCTGCTTTTTATTACAGTTTCATTTTGTCTTGCAATTTATTACTTGTTCCGACCCGCTCAAGTCGCCTCTATTAATCCTCTCGTTGTGTTATTTTATGGCGAGGAGGAGGAAGAGGGAAAGTAGAAGGGGAAAAGAAGGAAGTGGACAGGGAGAGAAAGGAGTGTAAGAGTAGGAAGAGGAGGAGTAAGTGATGCAGAATGAGGAGGAAAAGGTGGTGGAGGAGCAGGAGTAGAAGGAGGAGGAGGCGATGGAGGAGGTGGAGGAGGTGAGGAGGTGGTGGAGTGAAGGAAGAAACAAGGGGTAACATCTCTTCTAGCAGGCACATTGTGTGTACTTCATCATAGAGATAAAGATGGACTCCACCACATATACACAGCTACAAGCCCTCAGCTGTGAACCAATATTCTTCTCACACTTGACCTTCCTTTCACTCGTTAATACTTCTTTCTTCTCTTTTCAAATTCAGGCTGTTTTTATGTATTTTAGTCTACAAAGCTTGGCTCTTTTTTGCTGTATTCGCTGTGTTGTAAGGTGGATGAGTCTATTTATTTATTAATTTATTGGATAGAGTAATCAATACACATAACTTTTCAAACCAGAAACCACAACCACAACACCAGATACAGGAATCTTCTCATCACCAGTGTTGCAAGGAAGGCACTATACCAAACATTTCAATCATTTAGCACCAAAATTATATGATCTACTTACTGAAAACTTTAAACAGATTAATCATCCTAGAAAGTTCAAAACAATTGTACACAATAATTGCTTGATGAGAAAAGGAAGACTGAACCATAGAGAAACAATAGCGTAAGTAGATATCCCATGATATAGGGCGTTTATGTCGCAACTTTTACTGTTATCTCAAGCTGATTACTGTCGATTATTGTCGATTTTCACTGTTTTGACTGGGTAAGAGTGTATGAATGGCACAATATGAGAGACTACCATCGTCACACAGCTGCATAGGAAAGAACTATGTGAACTATCGGCTTGAGATAACAGTAAAAGCTGCGACATAAACGCCCTATACCATGGCATATCTACTTATGCTATTGTTTCTCTATGACAGAACATAGAAAACATTATTTCAAACAACAACTAACCACCTGATGACTTACTAAACACTAACACGATAATCCGCACAAAAAGAAAAGAAACAAAACGTACTCTAGAACTTGGTACGCCATAGTGGAGTAGGTCAATTTCCACACAGAAAAAACTAAACAAGTAGGGCACACATTATAATATTTTTATGAAACTAACTATTCTATGTAATTGTAATTTATCTAATGTTTTGTGTAATTGATGTTGTAGTTTTAGTTTTTTTTTTGGGAAATGAACATTTATTCACTCTTATTTATTTATCTAATACAGTAGTCGGAAAAGAAGAAAAATAAACAGGCCATTGCTCAAAACTTCTTCCATTTCCTAATTTTGTCTTAAATTGTCCAAATATTATGTAGGTTATGTCCATTTCAATTTATACGTTGGCAATCTACTTTACAAACCTGTATTTCCATTGAGATGCGTACAGACTTATTTTAAACTTGTATCTAACAAATATATTATTTATATTATATTTTTTTTAATCCCTCAAATAGCTGTAGCTAGAGGGATAATATATCACAAATTGTATATGATTATTTTTGTATCTGTTTTGTTTTGAGTTGAATAAATGAAATGAAATATTATTACTATTCATTTTATTATTATTTATTTTTATTTTATATCATTCATTTTAAATTTGTTACTATTTCTGTGCAAACAAAGTCTGTACGCACCTTTAGATATTTTATTCATTTCCTCATTTATTGAATTATTAGACATTCTATACATCATTTTTCTTGTCAGCCTGTGAAAGCCATGCTTTTTATTCGTTATAAAGAATGTTATATCATTTAGTTTTTGCTCAGTTCCTTCAATACTATACTCAAACGACATCTCGCTTATTTCTCTACATGTTATATTAGTATTTATATCTCATCATATCCCTGTTTTTCCCGACTATGTTAATACATTTTTAGATATGCTGCAGTGAGTTATCCATTCCTAGGGCGAGACCATATTAGGCCTTTTCAGGCGTTTTCAGACGAGTCGGCAGGTCTAGAAGCTCTCCGATTGGCTGATTATCGGCTGATCCCTGTACGCCAAACCAATCAGCTAATCGAAGAGCTTCCTGCCCTGGTGCCTCGTCTAAAAACGCCTGCAAAAACGCATAATATGGTCTCTCTGTTTCAATACTAATCAGATTGTTTGTTTTAAATTATTGAATGAAAAAGACTAAGAAATTGTCAAAAAACCACTGATTTATTGATAATTAGAAAGACCGGTTTCGGTTATTACACCATTGTCAATCTCTGATAAACTAATAACCGAAACCGGTCTTTCTAATTATCAATAAATCAGTGGTTTTTTGACAATTTCTTAGTATTTTTCATTCAATATGAATAATTACCACAATATCAACTTCTCAACTACACAAAAAGTTTTAAATTATTGTTGAAATAATTGAATGTTCTACTCATTGGTCCGTTAACTATTTATCAGCCCTACAAATTTGAAGTGAGTAGCCTATAGTGAGATTCACTGTCAACTGTCAGCATTGAAAAACTGAGATTTCAGAATGAATTTCATAATATAAAGTTTGCCACTACTATTCTATTCCATTCTGCGCAAAAGAAATTCTACAATTCACTACTGTTTCTACTCCATAGCAATATTCTTCTATTACTACATTACTAGAGTCGCAGAGTACTTAACATCAACTAGAGTCTCAATTTCAGTGCACTTGAGTTGAACTCAAGCTAGGGGGGCTGATGGTCTTGTGTTGACCCTTCTCTAAATGCTTTCAACTAATGCTCATGATGTTGAAATCCAAAACCTGCCCTCTTATTATTCTCAGACTACTACTTAGTCTACTAGCGAACAAACGAAGTTTTCGAGCTGTTTGAGAAAAAGAGAGGGAATGATAGCCTAAAAGAGGAAGAGAGGTGTGTGTGTTTTTGAGTGTGAGAGAGAGTGTGAGAGAGTGAGAGAGAGGGAGCGAGAGAGTGAGAGAGAGGGAGCGAGAGAAAGAGAGTGAGAGAGAGTGAGTGGACTGAGAGAGGGAGAAGTGAGTGAGTGGGTGAGTGAGAGAATGAGTGAGTTAGTGAGAGAAAGAAATAGAGGAGAAAGGAAGAGAGACAGAGAGGGAATGAGAGAGAAAATTGGGAATCGAAGAAAAGTAGACGAAAGAAGCGATTATTTTTCTGTCTTAGAGGTGGTGTGTTGGTAAGTGGGGAGGATCAAGGAGGCAGAAAGAGTGTCACATTACAACACTGCTGCAGATGACAGCGGGTAAAGGAGGAGAGGATAGAGATATGGAAGATGGAGAGTGAGAAAGGAGTGAGTAAGGAAGGGGAGTGAGAAGGAGAGTGATCAGAAAGAAGAAGGAAGAAATAGGGAAGAAAAATAAGTGGTGATGGTGATAAGCTGACGTAGGGGAAGAAGAATAATAAGAAGAAGAGAGGAATAATGGAGAGGAAAAGAAGAAGAAGGAGGAGGAAAAGGATGAATGAAGAAGGGTGAATGAAGAAGGACGAATGAAGAAAGAGGAATGAGAGAAAGTAGATACAGAACAAGGAAGAGTAGAAGAGGTAGGAGGAAGACAAGGAGGTGGTGAAGTAAAGGAAAAGAGGAGAAGCGGAATGAAGGAAGTTTGTGACGATGATGAAGGGGAAGAAAATAGTGGAGCAAAAAGAGATGATGATTGGAGGAAGTTAAAGAAAATGGATGTTAAAAAAATATTAGGAAGACGAGAAACGATAGAATATTGAAAATGGTTTTGATGAGGAGAAACAAGCTGATGGTGAAGAATCAGGGTGAAAAATAAGATGAGAAGAGAGAAGTAGAGGGAAAAGAAGAGGTAGAAGAACAGAGAGAAGAAGAAAAAAGGGAAAATAAGAAGAAAATCAGCAAGGATAAGGAGTACAAGATGGAGGAAGGAAATCAGAAGGGAAATTGGAAGTAAGAAATGACGAAAGAACGGTTGTATGAGAAGAAACAAATCAAGATGTTGAATCGTTAAAGGAGAAGAAAACAGTAGAAAGAAGAGGGGGATTAGGAGGGGAAGGAGAAGGAGTAGAAAAGTACTTTTGAGGGATTTTAAGGGGTAGCAAGCAGTAAAACTGAGGAGGAAGAACAGTTTAGGGGGGAGGCTCACCGAATTTGGGAGTAAAATTTTAATCGAACCCCATGGTTTTTGGAAGGTTTAGGAGAGGGATGGGGAGTGAGAGTTGAATGGCTGACAATCGAATCGGGGCGGATTTGGATGGGGTGGGGGGAGAAAATACGGGTTCTCGAAAAAGGGGGGTCGGCTAGGAGTGTGAGGGGGGGGAATTGAACTGTTAGCGTTCTGCTAGGGCACTTGACAGTCCATACATAATTCAAGAATAACATGGCAGGCGGGTGTGCGAATTTGCGCGTGAGAGAGTCACTAGTGGTCACCAACACACTGATCCCTCTACCTGCTAGGAATGGATTAGTGATTCCCCCTTTCATGATCTCTCTATTCTCTTTCGTTTTCATTCGTAGCCACGTCTCATTTGCTTCCATATTGGACCCTGCGTTAGTAATGTACCCCAAACAGAGTTCGCTGTATTTGTCAGGGCTTAGTTCCACTCTGACACTTTTAAGAAGTATTTTCTCTGTTTTCTATCTCAATTTCCATTTTTTTCTCTTCCAACCATTTCAAGTCAATCACTGTAATCTTGTATCAGGAGTGAACACCGTGGTCTAGTGAATGTAGTCCCTGCGTAGTAACCTAGAGGTCCCGGGTTCAAACCCGGTTATGAACAAACGTTTTTAGCCAGGTCAGAGGTCACTCCCGTGTTATCGGATAAACACGTTGATCTGTCGGTCCCGGCTGAAGTATGGACATTAGTAAGGTCTATTAACGGCTTGTATTATAATTACATGCCGTGTGGGACATGCAAGGAAACCGCGTGAAAAAAATACATACGAATTTACTTTTATTACTACCTCATCTATGATATTGCTATTTGTGTAGTGATTCTTGGTTAGTGGTAGAGTGGACATCACTGTCCAAACTTCGTCAACAAATAAAAATTCATTCTATTCTAGTGTATGATACAGGTAGTATAGTGTAGTGTAATGTTGTGTATGTGACGGGTATGATAACAAAATCATAAATCGTAATCGTAAGTCGTAAATATATAGTTGTGGATTGGGTCAATCTCCGGAATAATAATATTCATATTATTACTAAAAGTAATATATCAGATATATTTTTACTATTACTAATATATAAACTTCTACAACAATTATTTTCGTCATAATGTCACTTAATAATGATTGTTGATAGCTGAATTATAATTTTAGTGATCTCTCGCAGTTGGAAATTTGCGAAAGTAGTGATGTAATGATGCATAATATTCCTGTCCTCCATTGATAAATTCAAAGAGACAATTACATTTCTGGTAACCGCCTTTGAATAAATTAGAATGGTTGATTACTTGAATCCTTCCATGAAATTTATTGTTATAACCTTTATATCACTTCATGGAAGTGATATAACATTTTCCTCAATCAATGCCACCAAAGTACTCGAATACAAACAATTCTAGGAACCACCTATAATACAGTTTCATGATGAAGTAAATGAATCCTTTGATGAATCCTGTATCCAGTTGTAAATTACAGTACGTTTCACTTAAAACTGTCAGCTTCACACATAAGTAACATCCATGCTTCTCATTCAACCAATTGTGACAGTTTGAAATAGATGTTTCTTCACCAAACATGGAAGTTGTCACCTTTCTGTTTAGTTTGAGTCTGTCGCAACGTTCCAGGAATTTTGAGGTTATTTAGTTAGAACCCAAAATAATTCCAGAGAATTCCCAATTACTGGCTTCGGCATGTGTATGCATGTGTGTTTGAAGCACAGCATATTATATCTAATTAAAGTTGCCCGCGGTTAACCAAGCTCTATTGTGTCTAACAATACGGGTAATTGAGTTTGATGTGGGGACAAATACTTGCTACGCGACTGTTTTACTGCATCTCTTTCTTTGTCAATCTCTCTCTTTTCATCACCCTTTATCACTTGTTTTCTTCAATATATTCACCTCGTATATTTATCAATATTTCTCTTTCCATCGTGCCATTTCTCAATCATTTCTTTCAGTATTTCTCGTATCAGAGACAAAAGTTTGCTTCCTAGTTTTCTTCTCTCTATGCTTGTATCGTCATAGAATCACATTGATTGAAGGTTCTCACATTTTTATTATGTTTTAACTCAATTTGTGATGAACATCCATTTTTTGAAAGTACACTCATATTTTCATCGATTTCTTTACTATACTTCACTCTTCCATCGTCAATTCAAAACCTTCCATCACTCTCTTCACTATAAGTAGTTTCTCCAATCTTCTCTTCTCTCACTTTCTGTTCAGTTGTGAAGTTGATATTGTGGTAATTATTCATATTAAATAAAATACTTTTATAATACGTCTTTTCAAAAACGATTCCTCTAATTGGTTCTCGTGAAATTAATTTTTAACTTGGAACATCCAAATTCAAAGATGGTTTTATAAATATTTCTGGACAGAAACTTTTGTGGAAATCTAGAAGACATAACCTCATTTGGACTTGTAATGTTACCTAAATTTGGGAGAGAAATAGTAAAAGTATTCTTAGTTTTTCTCTCCCGATCTGTGATTCATTGTGAACAAGAATAAATAATAAATATCACGGTTAAAATTTGACCGGTTTGTGCAACCGGGCCTAAGAACTTGTCAAAACCAGATTTTATTAAAAATAGAAAGATCAGTTTCGGTGTTACACCATTATCAATCTCTGGTAAACTAAAAAAATGTAACAGCAGCAGATTTATACTAGTAACCGAGTGCTGCTACTGGTCAAGGACATGAACGCCTGCCATTGGCCTAGCTAGACACTCTCCTCCCACTTAACGGTGCATCGAATAGAAACATAACAAAATGGCGGTTTAAGCAACAGGCCCGCTATGATAACCAAATTTACTGCAGTACAAAATAAAACCTGAGAAAACTCATAGAAAAATAATTCATAGTTGAGAATGATATTGTATGAATCAATGTATAAATAAATAAAATAAATAAAATAAATAAAATAAATAAAATAATAAAATAATAAAAATAAATAAAATAAATAAAAAAATAAAATAATAAAATAAATAAAATAAATAAAATAATAAAATAAATAAAATAAATAAAATAAATAAAATAAATAAATAAAATAACTAAATAAATAAAATAATAATAATAAATAAAATAAATAAATAAATAAAATAAATAAAATAAATAAAATAATCAATAAAATAAATATAAATAAATAAAATAAAAAAATAAATAAAATAAATAAAATAATAAAATAAATAAAATAATAAAAAATAAAATAATAAAATAAATAAATATAACATAATAAATAAATAAATAAATAAAATAAATAAAATAAATAAAATAAATAAAATAAATAAAATAAATAAAATAAATAAAATAATAAAATAAATAAAATAAATAAAATAATAAAATAATAATAATAAAATAAATAAAATAAATAAATAAATAAATAATAAATAAATAAATAAAATAAATAAAATTAAATGAATAAATAAATGAATGAAATGAATAAAATAAATAAAACATAAACCTTCATCATATCAAGAGCATTGCAACGCCAGGATTATGTATTCTCCTGATTCTAAACAGAAACAAATAATTTGATATCCGATTATTATCCTTCTCCTACACTTTCCATCCTATCAATTTATATCTTCCTCTCATGTATCACATCCTTCTTCACCCCTTCACTTTCACCCAATCAAATCTAACCTAATTCTTATTCACTCTAATCAAACCTAACAAAATCACCTCCAGTTTATCAGAGAGCAAGCACTAATCAAATGTAATTAGTAAGCACTAATCAAATTAGTTCTAATAGATATAGGAATCCATGTGACCACAACTGCGAGTGTCGTTCAGTAATGAAGACTTGTTTTGGACAAAGCTAGCTAAAATATGGCGGTGTTGTCTCTATATTCACCTCAAACTGGCAGCATTCCTCATGAACAACAACAATGATTCACATTCAACCAATACTGACAGTTTAAAATGAATCACGCTCTATGGAATTCACTTGAAACTGGCAGTATTCCTCATGAACAACATCAATGCTCCATTCAACCAATACTGACAGTTTAAAATGAATCACGCTCTATGGAATTCACTTGAAACTGTCCGTATTCCTCATAAACAACATCAATGCTTTCCATTCATCCAATGCTGACAGCCCTAAGTGAATCCCACTGTGGCCCATAACTCTGTGGTGTAGAAATTTTTGGTTTGTGGTTTTCATACGAATGTGTGTCTGTGACAGTGGATATCTGTGATTGTTCTGGTGTATCTTTGTGTCAAAATTTGTACTGAATATTGGTTTGTGATGTCGCTTTGATTGTATTAGTATAGGTTCAACTCAGGCTATATTAGTGTGTGAAAGTTTCTATAAATCAGTCTTTGATATTGTTTATTGTGTTAACATCGAATTAACTATAATTTACTGTAAGAGAGAGATCATATATCATATCTGTCTGTTTCAATAATCATTTGATGTTGTTTATATTGTGGTAGAATTGAATTAAACCATTTTATTGTTATGAGAGAGCTCGTATTATATCTGTTTGTATGTTTGGTTTTGAAGCATCTAAATTTCAAAACCTACTTTGTGAAAATAATTAAGGACTCAAAATTTTGAGAAGTGAACAACAATAATAAAATTAGACTTGACCTATTTCGGACTATGTGTATCCTTATCTAAATTTGGGAGAGGAATAGCATAAGGTCGTTTAAATCATTATGATCTGTCTGTTTAAATCATCATTTGAAGTTGTTCATGTGGTAAACTGAATCAAACCATTCTATTATTATGAGAGAGCTCGTATTATATCTGTTCATATGTTTGGTTTTGAAGCATCTAAATTTAAAAATTTACTTCCTAAAAATAATTAAGAACTGAAAATTTTGTGAAGTGAACAACAAGACTTAACCTATTTCGGACTATGTGGAACCTTATCTAAATTTGGTAGAGGAATAGCACAAGGTTACCTTTTTTTCTCTCCCTATCATTGATGTACTTATTGTATGAATCAATAGAGAATAAAGAATCATTATTCAAATAATCATTTGATGTTGTTTGGCCTATTGTGTTAAAATTGGATTGAACTATAATTTATTGTTATGAAGAGCTCGTCTGTGATATTGGTTGAATCTGTGAATCAATATGTGAGAATACTGTTCAAATTGAAGCATTCCAAAATGATCGCACAAACTTGCAATATTGGCTGGAGTTTTCGCAATATCAATACAAACAACTTAACTGTTATGATATTGTTATTGTTATGGTTATAGTTATTGATATTGTGTTCTGGTTGACCAGTGGAGAAGAGGTTGACAAAGAGAGAGACTAGAAAATGAAAGAGATATAAAAGGAATTGTGGAGGAGTGAGAATGAGAAAAGGATAAATGTTGGGATATTATGGAACTTTTGAACTCACAAACTTGGGTTGGTGATCTGAGATGGAGTGAACCAGGAAAAGTAGGAGAAAAAGGGAAGGAAGAGATAGAGAGAATGTTGAGGATAGAGATGAACAAGAATGGGAGAACAATTCATTTGAAATGTTATAGTCTTTTTTCTTTTTCTTTCATGATCTCATGAAAGAATGCCTGTTCCGACTCACAACAGTATAGATCAAATCCATTACATTATACAGAGAATCTAGAATTAAGATTAGTATTCTTAATGCTTTTTGTGTAGTTAAGAAGTTGATATTGTGGTAATTATTCATATTGAATGAAAAAGAATTTCTCAGTCTTTTTCATTCAATTCTTAAATGTTATAGTTTTGACATCATGTATTTGGAACTGTTTCTGAAAGTAAAGAGTAATAGCCAACAAAATAGAAAGTAATAGAAAGTAATAGAAAGTAATAGCCAACAAAAATATGTTGAACTTTTTGATTGTAGAATCAGAGCCCCAGTGAGTGAGGAGGTAATAAGTAATGGGAATGATGAATGGGATGTTAGTAAAGGGAAAAACTCCTGGTTCTTGTAAAGGACACAGGTATTGGTTTGCCTAACTAACATACTACTTGGGAACACAATAAGCTTCGGTTGACGTGTGGGGTTCTTTGAACCTTTGGATCCTTGAATTCATCCTTAAAAACAATAAAAATAATTAATGGAAAAATGTGATTGATAGATAAAGATAAGAAGGAGAGGACAGTGAAGCATCATGAGAGAATAGTCTTGTCAGTCAGTGAAAGACAATGAGAGTTAGATTGGATTTATTTATCCATGTTGATTTATGTTGATTATAATTTACAATGAGTGGCAATCCAGCTAACTATTTAATTGATATTTCGTAC